>NC_135499.1:33073413-33700185 GCF_052857255.1 Amblyomma americanum | reverse complement strand
CACTCGTACCTATTCTGCCACTCCGGTGGGACATAACTTCTACTGGCTGCTGTACACGCTGAACAAACGTGCTTTGGATTCGGCACAACACCACTCGTTGCTATTCTGCCACTCCGGTGGGACATAACTTTTACATGCTGCTGTACACGCTGAACAACGTGCTTTGGTTTCGGCACAACACCACTCGTTGCCATTCCGTCACTCCGGTGGGTCATAAATTTTACTTGCTGCTGTACACACTGAACAACGTGTTTTGGTTTCGGCACAACACCACTCGTTGCTATTCTGCCACTCCGGTGGGACATAACTTTTACTTGCTGCTGTAACGCTGAACAATGTGCTTTGGATTCGGCACAACACCACACGTTCCCATTCCGTCACACCGGTGGTTCATAACGTTCATTTGCTGCTGTACGTGCTTTGGATTCGGCACAACACCACTCGTTGCCATTCCGTCACTCCGGTGGGTCATAAATTTTACTTGCTGCTGTACACACTGAACAACGTGTTTTGGTTTCGGCACAACACCACTCGTTGCTATTCTGCCACTCCGGTGGGACATAACTTTTACTTGCTGCTGTACACGCTGAACAACGTGCTTTGGTTTCGGCACAACACCACTCGATGCTATTCTGCCACTCCGGTGGGACATAACTTCTACTGGCTGCTGTAGATGCTGAACAACGTGCTTTGGATTCGGCACAACACCACTCGTTGCTATTCTGCCACTCCGGTGGGACATAACTTTTACTTGCTGCTGTAACGCTGAACAACGGGCTTTGGATTCGGCACAACACCACACGTTCCCATTCCGTCACACCGGTGGTTCATAACGTTTATTTGCTGCTGTACACGCTGAACAACGTGCTTTGGTTTCGGCGCAACACCACTCGTTGCTATTCTGCCACTGCGGTGATTCATAACTTTTACTTGCTGCTGTACACGCTGAACAACGTGCTTTGGTTTCGGCACAACACCACTCGTTGCTATTCTGCCACTCCGGTGGGACATAACTTTTACTTGCTGCTGTACACGCTGAACAACGTGCTTTGGTATCGGCACAACACCACTCGTACCTATTCTGCCACTCCGGTGGGACATAACTTCTACTGGCTGCTGTACACGCTGAACAACGTGCTTTGGATTCGGCACAACACCACTCGTTGCTATTCTGCCACTCCGGTGGGACATAACTTTTACATGCTGCTGTACACGCTGAACAACGTGCTTTGGTTTCGGCACAACACCACTCGTTGCTATTCTGCCACTCCGGTGGGACATAACTTCTACTGGCTGCTGTACACGCTGAACAACGTGCTTTGGTTTCGGCACAACACCACTCGTTGCTATTCTGCCACTCCGGTGGGACATAACTTCTACTGGCTGCTGTACAGGCTGAACAACGCGCTTTGGTTTCGGCACAACACCACACGTTGCCATTCCGTCACACCGGTGGGTCATAACTTTTATTTGCTGCTGTACACGTTGAACAACGTGCTTTGGATTCGGCACAACACCACTCGTTGCCATTCCGTCACTCCGGTGGGTCATAATTTTTACTTGCTGCTGTACACCCTGAACAACGTGCTTTGGTTTCGGCACAACACCACTCGTTGCTATTCTGCCACAGCGGTGCGTCATAACATTTACTTGCTGCTGTACAGGCTTGACAACGTGCTTTGGATTCGGCACAACACCACTCGTTGCCATTCCGTCACTCCGGTGGGTCATAACATTTACTTGCTGCTGTACAGGCTCAACAACGTGCTTTGGATTCAGCACAACACCACACGTTGCCATTCCGTCACACCGGTGGTTCATAACATTTACTTGCTGCTGTACAGGCTGAACAACGTTCTTTGGATTCGGCACAACACCACACGTTGCCATTCCGTCACTCCGGTGGGTCAAAATTTTTACTTGCTGCTGTACAGGCTGAACAACGTGCTTTGGATTCGGCACAACAAAACTCGTTGCCATTCTGTCACTCCGGTGGGTCATAACATTTACTTCCTGCTGTACACGCTGAACAACGTGCTTTGGTTTCGGCGCAACACCACTCGTTGCTATTCTGCCACTCCGGTGGGACATAACTTCTACTGGCTGCTGTACAGGCTGAACAACGTGCTTTGGATTCGGCACAACAACACTCGTTGCCATTCTGTCACTCCGGTGGGTCATAACATTCACTTGCTGCTGTACACGCTGAACAACGTGCTTTGGTTTGGGCGCAACACCACTCGTTTCTATTCTGCCACTGCGGTGATTCATAACATTTACTTGCGACAGTACAGGCTTGACAACGTGCTTTGGATTCGGCACAACACCACTCGTTGCCATTCCGTCACTCCGGTGGGTCATAACATTTACTTGCTGCAGTACAGGCTCAACAACGTGCTTTGGATTCAGCACAACACCACACGTTGCCATTCCGTCACACCGGTGGTTCATAACTTTTACTTGCTGCTGTACAGGCTGAACAACGTGGTTTGGATTCGGCACAACACCACACGTTGCCATTCCGACACACCGGTGGGTCATAACTTTTATTTGCTGCTGTACACGCTGAACAACGTGCTTTGGATTCGGCACAACACCACTCGTTGCCGTTCCGTCACTCCTGTGGGTCATAACTTTTACTTCCTGCTGTACACGCAGAACAACGTGCTTTGGATTCGGCACAACACTACTCGTTGCCATTCCGTCCCTCCGGTGGGTCATAACATTTACTTGCTGCTGTACAGGCTGATCAACGTGCTTTGGATTCGGCACAACACCACTCGTTGCCATTCCGTCACTCCGGTGGGTCATAACTTTTACTTGCTGCTGTACAGGCTCAACAACGTGCTTTGGATTCGGCACAACACCACACGTTTCCATTCCGTCACACCGGTGGTTCATAACTTTTATTTGCTGCTGTACACGCTGAACAACGTGCTTTGGTTTCGGCACAACACCACTCGTTGCTATTCTGCCACTCCGGTGGGACATAACCTTTACTGGCTGCTGTACACGCTGAACAACGTGCTTTAGATTCGGCACAACACCACTCGTTGCCATTCCCTAACTCCGGTGGGTCATAAATTTTACTTGCTGCTGTACACACTGAACAACGTGTTTTGGTTTCGGCACACCTCCACTCGTTGCTATTCTGCCACTCCGGTGGGACATAACTTTTACTTGCTGCTGTAACGCTGAACAATGTGCTTTTGATTCGGCACAACACCACACGTTCCCATTCCGTCACACCGGTGGTTCATAACGTTTATTTGCTGCTGTACACGCTGAACAACGTGCTTTGGATTCGGCACAACACCACTCGTTTCCATTCCGTCACTCCGGTGGGTCATAAATTTTACTTGCTGCTGTACACACTGAACAACGTGTTTTGGTTTCGGCACAACACCACTCGTTGCTATTCTGCCACTCCGGTGGGACATAACTTTTACTTGCTGCTGTAACGCTGAACAATGTGCTTTGGATTCGGCACAACACCACACGTTCCCATTCCGTCACACCGGTGGTTCATAACGTTTATTTGCTGCTGTACACGCTGAACAACGTGCTTTGGATTCGGCACAACACCACTCGTTGCCATTCCGTCACTCCGGTGGGTCATAAATTTTACTTGCTGCTGTACACACTGAACAACGTGTTTTGGTTTCGGCACAACACCACTCGTTGCTATTCTGCCACTCCGGTGGGACATAACTTTTACTTGCTGCTGTACACGCTGAACAACGTGCTTTGGATTCGGCACAACACCACTCGTTGCTATTCTGCCACTCCGGTGGGACATAACTTTTACTTGCTGCTGTAACGCTGAACAACGGGCTTTGGATTCGGCACAACACCACACGTTCCCATTCCGTCACACCGGTGGTTCATAACGTTTATTTGCTGCTGTACACGCTGAACAACGTGCTTTGGTTTCGGCGCAACACCACTCGTTGCTATTCTGCCACTGCGGTGATTCATAACTTTTACTTGCTGCTGTACACGCTGAACAACGTGCTTTGGTTTCGGCACAACACCACTCGTTGCTATTCTGCCACTCCGGTGGGACATAACTTTTACTTGCTGCTGTACACGCTGAACAACGTGCTTTGGTATCGGCACAACACCACTCGTACCTATTCTGCCACTCCGGTGGGACATAACTTCTACTGGCTGCTGTACACGCTGAACGACGTGCTTTGGATTCGGCACAACACCTCTCGTTGCTATTCTGCCACTACGGTGGGACATAACTTTTACATGCTGCTGTACACGCTGAACAACGTGCTTTGGTTTCGGCACAACACCACTCGTTGCCATTCCGTCACTCCGGTGGGTCATAAATTTTACTTGCTGCTGTACACACTGAACAACGTGTTTTGGTTTCGGCACAACACCACTCGTTGCTATTCTGCCACTCCGGTGGGACATAACTTTTACTTGCTGCTGTAACGCTGAACAATGTGCTTTGGATTCGGCACAACACCACACGTTCCCATTCCGTCACACCGGTGGTTCATAACGTTCATTTGCTGCTGTACACGCTGAACAACGTGCTTTGGATTCGGCACAACACCACTCGTTGCCATTCCGTCACTCCGGTGGGTCATAAATTTTACTTGCTGCTGTACACACTGAACAACGTGTTTTGGTTTCGGCACAACACCACTCGTTGCTATTCTGCCACTCCGGTGGGACATAACTTTTACTTGCTGCTGTACACGCTGAACAACGTGCTTTGGTTTCGGCACAACACCACTCGATGCTATTCTGCCACTCCGGTGGGACATAACTTCTACTGGCTGCTGTACACGCTGAACAACGTGCTTTGGATTCGGCACAACACCACTCGTTGCTATTCTGCCACTCCGGTGGGACATAACTTTTACTTGCTGCTGTAACGCTGAACAACGGGCTTTGGATTCGGCACAACACCACACGTTCCCATTCCGTCACACCGGTGGTTCATAACGTTTATTTGCTGCTGTACACGCTGAACAACGTGCTTTGGTTTCGGCGCAACACCACTCGTTGCTATTCTGCCACTGCGGTGATTCATAACTTTTACTTGCTGCTGTACACGCTGAACAACGTGCTTTGGTTTCGGCACAACACCACTCGTTGCTATTCTGCCACTCCGGTGGGACATAACTTTTACTTGCTGCTGTACACGCTGAACAACGTGCTTTGGTATCGGCACAACACCACTCGTACCTATTCTGCCACTCCGGTGGGACATAACTTCTACTGGCTGCTGTACACGCTGAACAACGTGCTTTGGATTCGGCACAACACCACTCGTTGCTATTCTGCCACTCCGGTGGGACATAACTTTTACATGCTGCTGTACACGCTGAACAACGTGCTTTGGTTTCGGCACAACACCACTCGTTGCTATTCTGCCACTCCGGTGGGACATAACTTCTACTGGCTGCTGTACACGCTGAACAACGTGCTTTGGTTTCGGCACAACACCACTCGTTGCTATTCTGCCACTCCGGTGGGACATAACTTCTACTGGCTGCTGTACAGGCTGAACAACGCGCTTTGGTTTCGGCACAACACCACACGTTGCCATTCCGTCACACCGGTGGGTCATAACTTTTATTTGCTGCTGTACACGTTGAACAACGTGCTTTGGATTCGGCACAACACCACTCGTTGCCATTCCGTCACTCCGGTGGGTCATAATTTTTACTTGCTGCTGTACACCCTGAACAACGTGCTTTGGTTTCGGCACAACACCACTCGTTGCTATTCTGCCACAGCGGTGCGTCATAACATTTACTTGCTGCTGTACAGGCTTGACAACGTGCTTTGGATTCGGCACAACACCACTCGTTGCCATTCCGTCACTCCGGTGGGTCATAACATTTACTTGCTGCTGTACAGGCTCAACAACGTGCTTTGGATTCAGCACAACACCACACGTTGCCATTCCGTCACACCGGTGGTTCATAACATTTACTTGCTGCTGTACAGGCTGAACAACGTTCTTTGGATTCGGCACAACACCACACGTTGCCATTCCGTCACTCCGGTGGGTCAAAATTTTTACTTGCTGCTGTACAGGCTGAACAACGTGCTTTGGATTCGGCACAACAAAACTCGTTGCCATTCTGTCACTCCGGTGGGTCATAACATTTACTTGCTGCTGTACACGCTGAACAACGTGCTTTGGTTTCGGCGCAACACCACTCGTTGCTATTCTGCCACTCCGGTGGGACATAACTTCTACTGGCTGCTGTACAGGCTGAACAACGTGCTTTGGATTCGGCACAACAACACTCGTTGCCATTCTGTCACTCCGGTGGGTCATAACATTCACTTGCTGCTGTACACGCTGAACAACGTGCTTTGGTTTGGGCGCAACACCACTCGTTTCTATTCTGCCACTGCGGTGATTCATAACATTTACTTGCGACAGTACAGGCTTGACAACGTGCTTTGGATTCGGCACAACACCACTCGTTGCCATTCCGTCACTCCGGTGGGTCATAACATTTACTTGCTGCAGTACAGGCTCAACAACGTGCTTTGGATTCAGCACAACACCACACGTTGCCATTCCGTCACACCGGTGGTTCATAACTTTTACTTGCTGCTGTACAGGCTGAACAACGTGGTTTGGATTCGGCACAACACCACACGTTGCCATTCCGGCACACCGGTGGGTCATAACTTTTATTTGCTGCTGTACACGCTGAACAACGTGCTTTGGATTCGGCACAACACCACTCGTTGCCGTTCCGTCACTCCTGTGGGTCATAACTTTTACTTCCTGCTGTACACGCAGAACAACGTGCTTTGGATTCGGCGCAACACTACTCGTTGCCATTCCGTCCCTCCGGTGGGTCATAACATTTACTTGCTGCTGTACAGGCTGTTCAACGTGCTTTGGATTCGGCACAACACCACTCGTTGCCATTCCGTCACTCCGGTGGGTCATAACTTTTACTTGCTGCTGTACAGGCTCAACAACGTGCTTTGGATTCGGCACAACACCACACGTTTCCATTCCGTCACACCGGTGGTTCATAACTTTTATTTGCTGCTGTACACGCTGAACAACGTGCTTTGGTTTCGGCACAACACCACTCGTTGCTATTCTGCCACTCCGGTGGGACATAACCTTTACTGGCTGCTGTACACGCTGAACAACGTGCTTTAGATTCGGCACAACACCACTCGTTGCCATTCCCTAACTCCGGTGGGTCATAAATTTTACTTGCTGCTGTACACACTGAACAACGTGTTTTGGTTTCGGCACACCTCCACTCGTTGCTATTCTGCCACTCCGGTGGGACATAACTTTTACTTGCTGCTGTAACGCTGAACAATGTGCTTTTGATTCGGCACAACACCACACGTTCCCATTCCGTCACACCGGTGGTTCATAACGTTTATTTGCTGCTGTACACGCTGAACAACGTGCTTTGGATTCGGCACAAAACCACTCGTTTCCATTCCGTCACTCCGGTGGGTCATAAATTTTACTTGCTGCTGTACACACTGAACAACGTGTTTTGGTTTCGGCACAACACCACTCGTTGCTATTCTGCCACTCCGGTGGGACATAACTTTTACTTGCTGCTGTAACGCTGAACAATGTGCTTTGGATTCGGCACAACACCACACGTTCCCATTCCGTCACACCGGTGGTTCATAACGTTTATTTGCTGCTGTACACGCTGAACAACGTGCTTTGGATTCGGCACAACACCACTCGTTGCCATTCCGTCACTCCGGTGGGTCATAAATTTTACTTGCTGCTGTACACACTGAACAACGTGTTTTGGTTTCGGCACAACACCACTCGTTGCTATTCTGCCACTCCGGTGGGACATAACTTTTACTTGCTGCTGTACACGCTGAACAACGTGCTTTGGATTCGGCACAACACCACTCGTTGCTATTCTGCCACTCCGGTGGGACATAACTTTTACTTGCTGCTGTAACGCTGAACAACGGGCTTTGGATTCGGCACAACACCACACGTTCCCATTCCGTCACACCGGTGGTTCATAACGTTTATTTGCTGCTGTACACGCTGAACAACGTGCTTTGGTTTCGGCGCAACACCACTCGTTGCTATTCTGCCACTGCGGTGATTCATAACTTTTACTTGCTGCTGTACACGCTGAACAACGTGCTTTGGTTTCGGCACAACACCACTCGTTGCTATTCTGCCACTCCGGTGGGACATAACTTTTACTTGCTGCTGTACACGCTGAACAACGTGCTTTGGTATCGGCACAACACCACTCGTACCTATTCTGCCACTCCGGTGGGACATAACTTCTACTGGCTGCTGTACACGCTGAACAACGTGCTTTGGATTCGGCACAACACCACTCGTTGCTATTCTGCCACTCCGGTGGGACATAACTTTTACATGCTGCTGTACACGCTGAACAACGTGCTTTGGTTTCGGCACAACACCACTCGTTGCCATTCCGTCACTCCGGTGGGTCATAAATTTTACTTGCTGCTGTACACACTGAACAACGTGTTTTGGTTTCGGCACAACACCACTCGTTGCTATTCTGCCACTCCGGTGGGACATAACTTTTACTTGCTGCTGTAACGCTGAACAATGTGCTTTGGATTCGGCACAACACCACACGTTCCCATTCCGTCACACCGGTGGTTCATAACGTTCATTTGCTGCTGTACACGCTGAACAACGTGCTTTGGATTCGGCACAACACCACTCGTTGCCATTCCGTCACTCCGGTGGGTCATAAATTTTACTTGCTGCTGTACACACTGAACAACGTGTTTTGGTTTCGGCACAACACCACTCGTTGCTATTCTGCCACTCCGGTGGGACATAACTTTTACTTGCTGCTGTACACGCTGAACAACGTGCTTTGGTTTCGGCACAACACCACTCGATGCTATTCTGCCACTCCGGTGGGACATAACTTCTACTGGCTGCTGTACACGCTGAACAACGTGCTTTGGATTCGGCACAACACCACTCGTTGCTATTCTGCCACTCCGGTGGGACATAACTTTTACTTGCTGCTGTAACGCTGAACAACGGGCTTTGGATTCGGCACAACACCACACGTTCCCATTCCGTCACACCGGTGGTTCATAACGTTTATTTGCTGCTGTACACGCTGAACAACGTGCTTTGGTTTCGGCACAACACCACTCGTTGCTATTCTGCCACTCCGGTGGGACATAACTTTTACTTGCTGCTGTACACGCTGAACAACGTGCTTTGGTATCGGCACAACACCACTCGTACCTATTCTGCCACTCCGGTGGGACATAACTTCTACTGGCTGCTGTACACGCTGAACAACGTGCTTTGGATTCGGCACAACACCACTCGTTGCTATTCTGCCACTCCGGTGGGACATACCTTTTACATGCTGCTGTACACGCTGAACAACGTGCTTTGGTTCCGGCACAACACCACTCGTTGCTATTCTGCCACTCCGGTGGGACATAACTTCTACTGGCTGCTGTACACGCTGAACAACGTGCTTTGGTTTCGGCACAACACCACTCGTTGCTATTCTGCCACTCCGGTGGGACATAACTTCTACTGGCTGCTGTACAGGCTGAACAACGCGCTTTGGTTTCGGCACAACACCACACGTTGCCATTCCGTCACACCGGTGGGTCATAACTTTTATTTGCTGCTGTACACGTTGAACAACGTGCTTTGGATTCGGCACAACACCACTCGTTGCCATTCCGTCACTCCGGTGGGTCATAATTTTTACTTGCTGCTGTACACCCTGAACAACGTGCTTTGGTTTCGGCACAACACCACTCGTTGCTATTCTGCCACAGCGGTGCGTCATAACATTTACTTGCTGCTGTACAGGCTTGACAACGTGCTTTGGATTCGGCACAACACCACTCGTTGCCATTCCGTCACTCCGGTGGGTCATAACATTTACTTGCTGCTGTACAGGCTCAACAACGTGCTTTGGATTCAGCACAACACCACACGTTGCCATTCCGTCACACCGGTGGTTCATAACATTTACTTGCTGCTGTACAGGCTGAACAACGTTCTTTGGATTCGGCACAACTCCACACGTTGCCATTCCGTCACTCCGGTGGGTCAAAATTTTTACTTGCTGCTGTACAGGCTGAACAACGTGCTTTGGATTCGGCACAACAAAACTCGTTGCCATTCTGTCACTCCGGTGGGTCATAACATTTACTTGCTGCTGTACACGCTGAACAACGTGCTTTGGTTTCGGCGCAACACCACTCGTTGCTATTCTGCCACTCCGGTGGGACATAACTTCTACTGGCTGCTGTACAGGCTGAACAACGTGCTTTGGATTCGGCACAACAACACTCGTTGCCATTCTGTCACTCCGGTGGGTCATAACATTCACTTGCTGCTGTACACGCTGAACAACGTGCTTTGGTTTGGGCGCAACACCACTCGTTGCTATTCTGCCACTGCGGTGATTCATAACATTTACTTGCGACAGTACAGGCTTGACAACGTGCTTTGGATTCGGCACAACACCACTCGTTGCCATTCCGTCACTCCGGTGGGTCATAACATTTACTTGCTGCAGTACAGGCTCAACAACGTGCTTTGGATTCAGCACAACACCACACGTTGCCATTCCGTCACACCGGTGGTTCATAACTTTTACTTGCTGCTGTACAGGCTGAACAACGTGGTTTGGATTCGGCACAACACCACACGTTGCCATTCCGACACACCGGTGGGTCATAACTTTTATTTGCTGCTGTACACGCTGAACAAACGTGCTTTGGATTCGGCACAACACCACTCGTTGCCGTTCCGTCACTCCGGTGGGTCATAACTTTTACTTCCTGCTGTACACGCAGAACAACGTGCTTTGGATTCGGCACAACACTACTCGTTGCCATTCCGTCCCTCCGGTGGGTCATAACATTTACTTGCTGCTGTACAGGCTGATCAACGTGCTTTGGATTCGGCACAACACCACTCGTTGCCATTCCGTCACTCCGGTGGGTCATAACTTTTACTTGCTGCTGTACAGGCTCAACAACGTGCTTTGGATTCGGCACAAACACCACACGTTTCCATTCCGTCACACCGGTGGTTCATAACTTTTATTTGCTGCTGTACACGCTGAACAACGTGCTTTGGTTTCGGCACAACACCACTCGTTGCTATTCTGCCACTCCGGTGGGACATAACCTTTACTGGCTGCTGTACACGCTGAACAACGTGCTTTAGATTCGGCACAACACCACTCGTTGCCATTCCCTAACTCCGGTGGGTCATAAATTTTACTTGCTGCTGTACACACTGAACAACGTGTTTTGGTTTCGGCACACCTCCACTCGTTGCTATTCTGCCACTCCGGTGGGACATAACTTTTACTTGCTGCTGTAACGCTGAACAATGTGCTTTGGATTCGGCACAACACCACACGTTCCCATTCCGTCACACCGGTGGTTCATAACGTTTATTTGCTGCTGTACACGCTGAACAACGTGCTTTGGATTCGGCACAACACCACTCGTTGCCATTCCGTCACTCCGGTGGGTCATAAATTTTACTTGCTGCTGTACACACTGAACAACGTGTTTTGGTTTCGGCACAACACCACTCGTTGCTATTCTGCCACTCCGGTGGGACATAACTTTTACTTGCTGCTGTAACGCTGAACAATGTGCTTTGGATTCGGCACAACACCACACGTTCCCATTCCGTCACACCGGTGGTTCATAACGTTTATTTGCTGCTGTACACGCTGAACAACGTGCTTTGGATTCGGCACAACACCACTCGTTGCCATTCCGTCACTCCGGTGGGTCATAAATTTTACTTGCTGCTGTACACACTGAACAACGTGTTTTGGTTTCGGCACAACACCACTCGTTGCTATTCTGCCACTCCGGTGGGACATAACTTTTACTTGCTGCTGTACACGCTGAACAACGTGCTTTGGTTTCGGCAACCACACCACTCGATGCTATTCTGCCACTCCGGTGGGACATAACTTCTACTGGCTGCTGTACACGCTGAACAACGTGCTTTGGATTCGGCACAACACCACTCGTTGCTATTCTGCCACTCCGGTGGGACATAACTTTTACTTGCTGCTGTAACGCTGAACAACGGGCTTTGGATTCGGCACAACACCACACGTTCCCATTCCGTCACACCGGTGGTTCATAACGTTTATTTGCTGCTGTACACGCTGAACAACGTGCTTTGGTTTCGGCGCAACACCACTCGTTGCTATTCTGCCACTGCGGTGATTCATAACTTTTACTTGCTGCTGTACACGCTGAACAACGTGCTTTGGTTTCGGCACAACACCACTCGTTGCTATTCTGCCACTCCGGTGGGACATAACTTTTACTTGCTGCTGTACACGCTGAACAACGTGCTTTGGTATCGGCACAACACCACTCGTACCTATTCTGCCACTCCGGTGGGACATAACTTCTACTGGCTGCTGTACACGCTGAACAACGTGCTTTGGATTCGGCACAACACCACTCGTTACTATTCTGCCACTCCGGTGGGACATAACTTTTACATGCTGCTGTACACGCTGAACAACGTGCTTTGGTTTCGGCACAACACCACTCGTTGCCATTCCGTCACTCCGGTGGGTCATAAATTTTACTTGCTGCTGTACACACTGAACAACGTGTTTTGGTTTCGGCACAACACCACTCGTTGCTATTCTGCCACTCCGGTGGGACATAACTTTTACTTGCTGCTGTAACGCTGAACAATGTGCTTTGGATTCGGCACAACACCACACGTTCCCATTCCGTCACACCGGTGGTTCATAACGTTCATTTGCTGCTGTACACGCTGAACAACGTGCTTTGGATTCGGCACAACACCACTCGTTGCCATTCCGTCACTCCGGTGGGTCATAAATTTTACTTGCTGCTGTACACACTGAACAACGTGTTTTGGTTTCGGCACAACACCACTCGTTGCTATTCTGCCACTCCGGTGGGACATAACTTTTACTTGCTGCTGTACACGCTGAACAACGTGCTTTGGTTTCGGCACAACACCACTCGATGCTATTCTGCCACTCCGGTGGGACATAACTTCTACTGGCTGCTGTACACGCTGAACAACGTGCTTTGGATTCGGCACAACACCACTCGTTGCTATTCTGCCACTCCGGTGGGACATAACTTTTACTTGCTGCTGTAACGCTGAACAACGGGCTTTGGATTCGGCACAACACCACACGTTCCCATTCCGTCACACCGGTGGTTCATAACGTTTATTTGCTGCTGTACACGCTGAACAACGTGCTTTGGTTTCGGCGCAACACCACTCGTTGCTATTCTGCCACTGCGGTGATTCATAACTTTTACTTGCTGCTGTACACGCTGAACAACGTGCTTTGGTTTCGGCACAACACCACTCGTTGCTATTCTGCCACTCCGGTGGGACATAACTTTTACTTGCTGCTGTACACGCTGAACAACGTGCTTTGGTATCGGCACAACACCACTCGTACCTATTCTGCCACTCCGGTGGGACATAACTTCTACTGGCTGCTGTACACGCTGAACAACGTGCTTTGGATTCGGCACAACACCACTCGTTGCTATTCTGCCACTCCGGTGGGACATAACTTTTACATGCTGCTGTACACGCTGAACAACGTGCTTTGGTTTCGGCACAACACCACTCGTTGCTATTCTGCCACTCCGGTGGGACATAACTTCTACTGGCTGCTGTACACGCTGAACAACGTGCTTTGGTTTCGGCACAACACCACTCGTTGCTATTCTGCCACTCCGGTGGGACATAACTTCTACTGGCTGCTGTACAGGCTGAACAACGCGCTTTGGTTTCGGCACAACACCACACGTTGCCATTCCGTCACACCGGTGGGTCATAACTTTTATTTGCTGCTGTACACGTTGAACAACGTGCTTTGGATTCGGCACAACACCACTCGTTGCCATTCCGTCACTCCGGTGGGTCATAATTTTTACTTGCTGCTGTACACCCTGAACAACGTGCTTTGGTTTCGGCACAACACCACTCGTTGCTATTCTGCCACAGCGGTGCGTCATAACATTTACTTGCTGCTGTACAGGCTTGACAACGTGCTTTGGATTCGGCACAACACCACTCGTTGCCATTCCGTCACTCCGGTGGGTCATAACATTTACTTGATGCTGTACAGGCTCAACAACGTGCTTTGGATTCAGCACAACACCACACGTTGCCATTCCGTCACACCGGTGGTTCATAACTTTTACTTGCTGCTGTACAGGCTGAACAACGTTCTTTGGATTCGGCACAACACCACACGTTGCCATTCCGTCACTCCGGTGGGTCAAAATTTTTACTTGCTGCTGTACAGGCTGAACAACGTGCTTTGGATTCGGCACAACAAAACTCGTTGCCATTCTGTCACTCCGGTGGGTCATAACATTTACTTGCTGCTGTACACGCTGAACAACGTGCTTTGGTTTCGGCGCAACACCACTCGTTGCTATTCTGCCACTCCGGTGGGACATAACTTCTACTGGCTGCTGTACAGGCTGAACAACGTGCTTTGGTTTCGGCACAACACCACACGTTGCCATTCCGTCACACCGGTGGGTCATAACTTTTATTTGCTGCTGTACACGTTGAACAACGTGCTTTGGATTCGGCACAACACCACTCGTTGCCATTCCGTCACTCCGGTGGGTCATAACTTTTACTTGCTGCTGTACACCCTGAACAACGTGCTTTGGTTTCGGCACAACACCACTCGTTGCTATTCTGCCACAGCGGTGCGTCATAACATTTACTTGCTGCTGTACAGGCTTGACAACGTGCTTTGGATTCGGCACAACACCACTCGTTGCCATTCCGTCACTCCGGTGGGTCATAACATTTACTTGCTGCTGTACAGGCTCAACAACGTGCTTTGGATTCAGCACAACACCACACGTTGCCATTCCGTCACACCGGTGGTTCATAACTTTTACTTGCTGCTGTACAGGCTGAACAACGTTCTTTGGATTCGGCACAACACCACACGTTGCCATTCCGTCACTCCGGTGGGTCAAAATTTTTACTTGCTGCTGTACAGGCTGAACAACGTGCTTTGGATTCGGCACAACAACACTCGTTGCCATTCTGTCACTCCGGTGGGTCATAACATTCACTTGCTGCTGTACACGCTGAACAACGTGCTTTGGTTTCGGCGCAACACCACTCGTTGCTATTCTGCCACTGCGGTGATTCATAACATTTACTTGCGACAGTACAGGCTTGACAACGTGCTTTGGATTCGGCACAACACCACTCGTTGCCATTCCGTCACTCCGGTGGGTCATAACATTTACTTGCTGCAGTACAGGCTCAACAACGTGCTTTGGATTCAGCACAACACCACACGTTGCCATTCCGTCACACCGGTGGTTCATAACTTTTACTTGCTGCTGTACAGGCTGAACAACGTGGTTTGGATTCGGCACAACACCACACGTTGCCATTCCGACACACCGGTGGGTCATAACTTTTATTTGCTGCTGTACACGCTTAACAACGTGCTTTGGATTCGGCAAAACACCACTCGTTGCCGTTCCGTCACTCCGGTGGGTCATAACTTTTACTTCCTGCTGTACACGCAGAACAACGTGCTTTGGATTCGGCACAACACTACTCGTTGCCATTCCGTCCCTCCGGTGGGTCATAACATTTACTTGCTGCTGTACAGGCTGATCAACGTGCTTTGGATTCGGCACAACACCACTCGTTGCCATTCCGTCACTCCGGTGGGTCATAACTTTTACTTGCTGCTGTACAGGCTCAACAACGTGCTTTGGATTCGGCACAACACCACACGTTTCCATTCCGTCACACCGGTGGTTCATAACTTTTGTTTGCTGCTGTACACGCTGAACAACGTGCTTTGGTTTCGACACAACACCACTCGTTGCTATTCTGCCACTCCGGTGGGACATAACCTTTACTGGCTGCTGTACACGCTGAACAACGTGCTTTAGATTCGGCACAACACCACTCGTTGCCATTCCCTAACTCCGGTGGGTCATAAATTTTACTTGCTGCTGTACACACTGAACAACGTGTTTTGGTTTCGGCACACCTCCACTCGTTGCTATTCTGCCACTCCGGTGGGACATAACTTTTACTTGCTGCTGTAACGCTGAACAATGTGCTTTGGATTCGGCACAACACCACACGTTCCCATTCCGTCACACCGGTGGTTCATAACGTTTATTTGCTGCTGTACACGCTGAACAACGTGCTTTGGATTCGGCACAACACCACTCGTTGCCATTCCGTCACTCCGGTGGGTCATAAATTTTACTTGCTGCTGTACACACTGAACAACGTGTTTTGGTTTCGGCACAACACCACTCGTTGCTATTCTGCCACTCCGGTGGGACATAACTTTTACTTGCTGCTGTAACGCTGAACAATGTGCTTTGGATTCGGCACAACACCACACGTTCCCATTCCGTCACACCGGTGGTTCATAACGTTTATTTGCTGCTGTACACGCTGAACAACGTGCTTTGGATTCGGCACAACACCACTCGTTGCCATTCCGTCACTCCGGTGGGTCATAAATTTTACTTGCTGCTGTACACACTGAACAACGTGTTTTGGTTTCGGCACAACACCACTCGTTGCTATTCTGCCACTCTGGTGGGACATAACTTTTACTTGCTGCTGTACACGCTGAACAACGTGCTTTGGTTTCGGCAACCACACCACTCGATGCTATTCTGCCACTCCGGTGGGACATAACTTCTACTGGCTGCTGTACACGCTGAACAACGTGCTTTGGATTCGGCACAACACCACTCGTTGCTATTCTGCCACTCCGGTGGGACATAACTTTTACTTGCTGCTGTAACGCTGAACAACGTGCTTTGGTTTCGGCACAACACCACACGTTGCCATTCCGTCACACCGGTGGGTCATAACTTTTATTTTCTGCTGTACACGTTGAACAACGTGCTTTGGATTCGGCACAACACCACTCGTTGCCATTCCGTCACTCCGGTGGGTCATAACTTTTACTTGCTGCTGTACACCCTGAACAACGTGCTTTGGTTTCGGCACAACACCACTCGTTGCTATTCTGCCACAGCGGTGCGTCATAACATTTACTTGCTGCTGTACAGGCTTGACAACGTGCTTTGGATTCGGCACAACACCACTCGTTGCCATTCCGTCACTCCGGTGGGTCATAACATTTACTTGCTGCTGTACAGGCTCAACAACGTGCTTTGGATTCAGCACAACACCACACGTTGCCATTCCGTCACACCGGTGGTTCATAACTTTTACTTGCTGCTGTACAGGCTGAACAACGTTCTTTGGATTCGGCACAACACCACACGTTGGCATTCCGTCACTCCGGTGGGTCAAAATTTTTACTTGTTGCTGTACAGGCTCAACAACGTGCTTTGGATTCGGCACAACAACACTCGTTGCCATTCTGTCACTCCGGTGGGTCATAACATTTACTTGCTGCTGTACACGCTGAACAACGTGCTTTGGTTTCGGCGCAACACCACTCGTTGCTATTCTGCCACTGCGGTGATTCATAACATTTACTTGCGACAGTACAGGCTTGACAACGTGCTTTGGATTCGGCACAACACCACTCGTTGCCATTCCGTCACTCCGGTGGGTCATAACATTTACTTGCTGCAGTACAGGCTCAACAACGTGCTTTGGATTCAGCACAACACCACACGTTGCCATTCCGTCACACCGGTGGTTCATAACTTTTACTTGCTGCTGTACATGCTGAACAACGTGCTTTGGATTCGGCACAACACCGCACGTTGCCATTCCGTCACACCGGTGGGTCATAACTTTTATTTGCTGCTGTACACGCTGAACAACATGCTTTGGATTCGGCACAACATCACTCGTTGCCATTCCGTCACTCCGGTGGGTCAAAATTTTTACTTGCTGCTGTACAGGCTGAACAACGTGGTTTGGATTCGGCACAACACCACACGTTGCCATTCCGACACACCGGTGGGTCATAACTTTTATTTGCTGCTGTACACGCTGAACAACGTGCTTTGGATTCGGCACAACACCACTCGTTGCCGTTCCGTCACTCCGGTGGGTCATAACTTTTACTTCCTGCTGTACACGCAGAACAACGTGCTTTGGATTCGGCACAACACTACTCGTTGCCATTCCGTCCCTCCGGTGGGTCATAACATTTACTTGCTGCTGTACAGGCTGAACAACGTGCTTTGGATTCGGCACAACACCACTCGTTGCCATTCCGTCACTCCGGTGGGTCATAACATTTACTTGCTGCTGTACAGGCTCAACAACGTGCTTTGGATTCGGCACAACACCACACGTTTCCATTCCGTCACACCGGAGGTTCATAACTTTTATTTGCTGCTGTACACGCTGAACAACGTGCTTTGGTTTCGGCACAACACCACTCGTTGCTATTCTGCCACTCCGGTGGGACATAACCTTTACTGGCTGCTGTACACGCTGAACAACGTGCTTTATATTCGGCACAACACCACTCGTTGCCATTCCCTAACTCCGGTGGGTCATAAATTTTACTTGCTGCTGTACACACTGAACAACGTGTTTTGGTTTCGGCACAACTCCACTCGTTGCTATTCTGCCACTCCGGTGGGACATAACTTTTACTTGCTGCTGTAACGCTGAACAATGTGCTTTGGATTCGGCACAACACCACACGTTCCCATTCCGTCACACCGGTGGTTCATAACGTTTATTTGCTGCTGTACACGCTGAACAACGTGCTTTGGATTCGGCACAACACCACTCGTTGCCATTCCGTCACTCCGGTGGGTCATAAATTTTACTTGCTGCTGTACACACTGAACAACGTGTTTTGGTTTCGGCACAACACCACTCGTTGCTATTCTGCCACTCCGGTGGGACATAACTTTTACTTGCTGCTGTAACGCAGAACAATGTGCTTTGGATTCGGCACAACACCACACGTTCCCATTCCGTCACACCGGTGGTTCATAACGTTCATTTGCTGCTGTACACGCTGAACAACGTGCTTTGGATTCGGCACAACACCACTCGTTGCCATTCCGTCACTCCGGTGGGTCATAAATTTTACTTGCTGCTGTACACACTGAACAACGTGTTTTGGTTTCGGCACAACACCACTCGTTGCTATTCTGCCACTCCGGTGGGACATAACTTTTACTTGCTGCTGTACACGCTGAACAACGTGCTTTGGTTTCGGCACAACACCACTCGATGCTATTCTGCCACTCCGGTGGGACATAACTTCTACTGGCTGCTGTACACGCTGAACAACGTGCTTTGGATTCGGCACAACACCACTCGTTGCTATTCTGCCACTCCGGTGGGACATAACTTTTACTTGCTGCTGTAACGCTGAACAACGGGCTTTGGATTCGGCACAACACCACACGTTCCCATTCCGTCACACCGGTGGTTCATAACGTTTATTTGCTGCTGTACACGCTGAACAACGTGCTTTGGTTTCGGCGCAACACCACTCGTTGCTATTCTGCCACTGCGGTGATTCATAACTTTTACTTGCTGCTGTACACGCTGAACAACGTGCTTTGGTTTCGGCACAACACCACTCGTTGCTATTCTGCCACTCCGGTGGGACATAACTTTTACTTGCTGCTGTACACGCTGAACAACGTGCTTTGGTATCGGCACAACACCACTCGTACCTATTCTGCCACTCCGGTGGGACATAACTTCTACTGGCTGCTGTACACGCTGAACAACGTGCTTTGGATTCGGCACAACACCACTCGTTGCTATTCTGCCACTCCGGTGGGACATAACTTTTACATGCTGCTGTACACGCTGAACAACGTGCTTTCGTTTCGGCACAACACCACTCGTTGCCATTCCGTCACTCCGGTGGGTCATAAATTTTACTTGCTGCTGTACACACTGAACAACGTTTTTTTGGTTTCGGCACAACACCACTCGTTGCTATTCTGCCACTCCGGTGGGACATAACTTTTACTTGCTGCTGTAACGCTGAACAATGTGCTTTGGATTCGGCACAACACCACACGTTCCCATTCCGTCACACCGGTGGTTCATAACGTTCATTTGCTGCTGTACACGCTGAACAACGTGCTTTGGATTCGGCACAACACCACTCGTTGCCATTCCGTCACTCCGGTGGGTCATAAATTTTACTTGCTGCTGTACACACTGAACAACGTGTTTTGGTTTCGGCACAACACCACTCGTTGCTATTCTGCCACTCCGGTGGGACATAACTTTTACATGCTGCTGTACACGCTGAACAACGTGCTTTGGTTTCGGCACAACACCACTCGATGCTATTCTGCCACTCCGGTGGGACATAACTTCTACTGGCTGCTGTACACGCTGAACAACGTGCTTTGGATTCGGCACAACACCACTCGTTGCTATTCTGCCACTCCGGTGGGACATAACTTTTACTTGCTGCTGTAACGCTGAACAACGGGCTTTGGATTCGGCACAACACCACACGTTCCCATTCCGTCACACCGGTGGTTCATAACGTTTATTTGCTGCTGTACACGCTGAACAACGTGCTTTGGTTTCGGCGCAACACCACTCGTTGCTATTCTGCCACTGCGGTGATTCATAACTTTTACTTGCTGCTGTACACGCTGAACAACGTGCTTTGGTTTCGGCACAACACCACTCGTTGCTATTCTGCCACTCCGGTGGGACATAACTTTTACTTGCTGCTGTACACGCTGAACAACGTGCTTTGGTATCGGCACAACACCACTCGTACCTATTCTGCCACTCCGGTGGGACATAACTTCTACTGGCTGCTGTACACGCTGAACAACGTGCTTTGGATTCGGCACAACACCACTCGTTGCTATTCTGCCACTCCGGTGGGACATAACTTTTACATGCTGCTGTACACGCTGAACAACGTGCTTTGGTTTCGGCACAACACCACTCGTTGCTATTCTGCCACTCCGGTGGGACATAACTTCTACTGGCTGCTGTACACGCTGAACAACGTGCTTTGGTTTCGGCACAACACCACTCGTTGCTATTCTGCCACTCCGGTGGGACATAACTTCTACTGGCTGCTGTACAGGCTGAACAACGCGCTTTGGTTTCGGCACAACACCACACGTTGCCATTCCGTCACACCGGATGTGTCATAACTTTTATTTGCTGCTGTACACGCTGAACAACGTGCTTTGGATTCGGCACAACACCACTCGTTGCCATTCCGTCACTCCGGTGGGTCATAATTTTTACTTGCTGCTGTACACCCTGAACAACGTGCTTTGGTTTCGGCACAACACCACTCGTTGCTATTCTGCCACAGCGGTGCGTCATAACATTTACTTGCTGCTGTACAGGCTTGACAACGTGCTTTGGATTCGGCAAAACACCACTCGTTGCCATTCCGTCACTCCGGTGGGTCATAACATTTACTTGCTGCTGTACAGGCTCAACAACGTGCTTTGGATTCAGCACAACACCACACGTTGCCATTCCGTCACACCGGTGGTTCATAACATTTACTTGCTGCTGTACAGGCTGAACAACGTTCTTTGGATTCGGCACAACACCACACGTTGCCATTCCGTCACTCCGGTGGGTCAAAATTTTTACTTGCTGCTGTACAGGCTAAACAACGTGCTTTGGATTCGGCACAACAACACTCGTTGCCATTCTGTCACTCCGGTGGGTCATAACATTTACTTGCTGCTGTACACGCTGAACAACGTGCTTTGGTTTCGGCGCAACACCACTCGTTGCTATTCTGCCACTGCGGTGATTCATAACATTTACTTGCGACAGTACAGGCTTGACAACGTGCTTTGGATTCGGCACAACACCACTCGTTGCCATTCCGTCACTCCGGTGGGTCACAACATTTACTTGCTGCAGTACAGGCTCAACAACGTGCTTTGGATTCAGCACAACACCACACGTTGCCATTCCGTCACACCGGTGGTTCATAACTTTTACTTGCTGCTGTACATGCTGAACAACGTGCTTTTTATTCGGCACAACACCACACGTTGCCATTCCGTCACACCGGTGGGTCATAACTTTTATTTGCTGCTGTACACGCTGAACAACATGCTTTGGATTCGGCACAACATCACTCGTTGCCATTCCGTCACTCCGGTGGGTCAAAATTTTTACTTGCTGCTGTACAGGCTGAACAACGTGGTTTGGATTCGGCACAACACCACACGTTGCCATTCCGACACAGCGGTGGGTCATAACTTTTATTTGCTGCTGTACACGCTGAACAACGTGCTTTGGATTCGGCACAACACCACTCGTTGCTATTCTGCCACTCCGGTGGGACATAACTTTTACTTGCTGCTGTACACGCTGAACAACGTGCTTTGGTATCGGCACAACACCACTCGTACCTATTCTGCCACTCCGGTGGGACATAACTTCTACTGGCTGCTGTACACGCTGAACAACGTGCTTTGGATTCGGCACAACACCACTCGTTGCTATTCTGCCACTCCGGTGGGACATAACTTTTACATGCTGCTGTACACGCTGAACAACGTGCTTTGGTTTCGGCACAACACCACTCGTTGCTATTCTGCCACTCCGGTGGGACATAACTTCTACTGGCTGCTGTACACGCTGAACAACGTGCTTTGGTTTCGGCACAACACCACTCGTTGCTATTCTGCCACTCCGGTGGGACATAACTTCTACTGGCTGCTGTACAGGCTGAACAACGCGCTTTGGTTTCGGCACAACACCACACGTTGCCATTCCGTCACACCGGATGTGTCATAACTTTTATTTGCTGCTGTACACGCTGAACAACGTGCTTTGGATTCGGCACAACACCACTCGTTGCCATTCCGTCACTCCGGTGGGTCATAATTTTTACTTGCTGCTGTACACCCTGAACAACGTGCTTTGGTTTCGGCACAACACCACTCGTTGCTATTCTGCCACAGCGGTGCGTCATAACATATACTTGCTGCTGTACAGGCTTGACAACGTGCTTTGGATTCGGCAAAACACCACTCGTTGCCATTCCGTCACTCCGGTGGGTCATAACATTTACTTGCTGCTGTACAGGCTCAACAACGTGCTTTGGATTCAGCACAACACCACACGTTGCCATTCCGTCACACCGGTGGTTCATAACATTTACTTGCTGCTGTACAGGCTGAACAACGTTCTTTGGATTCGGCACAACACCACACGTTGCCATTCCGTCACTCCGGTGGGTCAAAATTTTTACTTGCTGCTGTACAGGCTAAACAACGTGCTTTGGATTCGGCACAACAACACTCGTTGCCATTCTGTCACTCCGGTGGGTCATAACATTTACTTGCTGCTGTACACGCTGAACAACGTGCTTTGGTTTCGGCGCAACACCACTCGTTGCTATTCTGCCACTGCGGTGATTCATAACATTTACTTGCGACAGTACAGGCTTGACAACGTGCTTTGGATTCGGCACAACACCACTCGTTGCCATTCCGTCACTCCGGTGGGTCATAACATTTACTTGCTGCAGTACAGGCTCAACAACGTGCTTTGGATTCAGCACAACACCACACGTTGCCATTCCGTCACACCGGTGGTTCATAACTTTTACTTGCTCCTGTACATGCTGAACAACGTGCTTTGGATTCGGCACAACACCACACGTTGCCATTCCGTCACACCGGTGGGTCATAACTTTTATTTGCTGCTGTACACGCTGAACAACATGCTTTGGATTCGGCACAACATCACTCGTTGCCATTCCGTCACTCCGGTGGGTCAAAATTTTTACTTGCTGCTGTACAGGCTGAACAACGTGGTTTGGATTCGGCACAACACCACACGTTGCCATTCCGACACACCGGTGGGTCATAACTTTTATTTGCTGCTGTACACGCTGAACAACGTGCTTTGGATTCGGCACAACACCACTCGTTGCCGTTCCGTCACTCCGGTGGGTCATAACTTTTACTTCCTGCTGTACACGCAGAACAACGTGCTTTGGATTCGGCACAACACTACTCGTTGCCATTCCGTCCCTCCGGTGGGTCATAACATTTACTTGCTGCTGTACAGGCTGAACAACGTGCTTTGGATTCGGCACAACACCACTCGTTGCCATTCCGTCACTCCGGTGGGTCATAACATTTACTTGCTGCTGTACAGGCTCAACAACGTGCTTTGGATTCGGCACAACACCACACGTTTCCATTCCGTCACACCGGTGGTTCATAACTTTTATTTGCTGCTGTACACGCTGAACAACGTGCTTTGTTTCGGCACAACACCACTCGTTGCTATTCTGCCACTCCGGTGGGACATAACCTTTACTGGCTGCTGTACACGCTGAACAACGTGCTTTATATTCGGCACAACACCACTCGTTGCCATTCCCTAACTCCGGTGGGTCATAAATTTTACTTGCTGCTGTACACACTGAACAACGTGTTTTGGTTTCGGCACAACTCCACTCGTTGCTATTCTGCCACTCCGGTGGGACATAACTTTTACTTGCTGCTGTAACGCTGAACAATGTGCTTTGGATTCGGCACAACACCACACGTTCCCATTCCGTCACACCGGTGGTTCATAACGTTTATTTGCTGCTGTACACGCTGAACAACGTGCTTTGGATTCGGCACAACACCACTCGTTGCCATTCCGTCACTCCGGTGGGTCATAAATTTTACTTGCTGCTGTACACACTGAACAACGTGTTTTGGTTTCGGCACAACACCACTCGTTGCTATTCTGCCACTCCGGTGGGACATAACTTTTACTTGCTGCTGTAACGCTGAACAATGTGCTTTGGATTCGGCACAACACCACACGTTCCCATTCCGTCACACCGGTGGTTCATAACGTTCATTTGCTGCTGTACACGCTGAACAACGTGCTTTGGATTCGGCACAACACCACTCGTTGCCATTCCGTCACTCCGGTGGGTCATAAATTTTACTTGCTGCTGTACACACTGAACAACGTGTTTTGGTTTCGGCACAACACCACTCGTTGCTATTCTGCCACTCCGGTGGGACATAACTTTTACTTGCTGCTGTACACGCTGAACAACGTGCTTTGGTTTCGGCACAACACCACTCGATGCTATTCTGCCACTCCGGTGGGACATAACTTCTACTGGCTGCAGTACACGCTGAACAACGTGCTTTGGATTCGGCACAACACCACTCGTTGCTATTCTGCCACTCCGGTGGGACATAACTTTTACTTGCTGCTGTAACGCTGAACAACGGGCTTTGGATTCGGCACAACACCACACGTTCCCATTCCGTCACACCGGTGGTTCATAACGTTTATTTGCTGCTGTACACGCTGAACAACGTGCTTTGGTTTCGGCGCAACACCACTCGTTGCTATTCTGCCACTGCGGTGATTCATAACTTTTACTTGCTGCTGTACACGCTGAACAACGTGCTTTGGTTTCGGCACAACACCACTCGTTGCTATTCTGCCACTCCGGTGGGACATAACTTTTACTTGCTGCTGTACACGCTGAACAACGTGCTTTGGTATCGGCACAACACCACTCGTACCTATTCTGCCACTCCGGTGGGACATAACTTCTACTGGCTGCTGTACACGCTGAACAACGTGCTTTGGATTCGGCACAACACCACTCGTTGCTATTCTCCCACTCCGGTGGGACATAACTTCTACATGCTGCTGTACACGCTGAACAACGTGCTTTGGTTTCGGCACAACACCACTCGTTGCCATTCCGTCACTCCGGTGGGTCATAAATTTTACTTGCTGCAGTACACACTGAACAACGTGTTTTGGTTTCGGCACAACACCACTCGTTGCTATTCTGCCACTCCGGTGGGACATAACTTTTACTTGCTGCTGTAACGCTGAACAATGTGCTTTGGATTCGGCACAACACCACACGTTCCCATTCCGTCACACCGGTGGTTCATAACGTTCATTTGCTGCTGTACACGCTGAACAACGTGCTTTGGATTCGGCACAACACCACTCGTTGCCATTCCGTCACTCCGGTGGGTCATAAATTTTACTTGCTGCTGTACACACTGAACAACGTGTTTTGGTTTCGGCACAACACCACTCGTTGCTATTCTGCCACTCCGGTGGGACATAACTTTTACTTGCTGCTGTACACGCTGAACAACGTGCTTTGGTTTCGGCACAACACCACTCGATGCTATTCTGCCACTCCGGTGGGACATAACTTCTACTGGCTGCTGTACACGCTGAACAACGTGCTTTGGATTCGGCACAACACCACTCGTTGCTATTCTGCCACTCCGGTGGGACATAACTTTTACTTGCTGCTGTAACGCTGAACAACGGGCTTTGGATTCGGCACAACACCACACGTTCCCATTCCGTCACACCGGTGGTTCATAACGTTTATTTGCTGCTGTACACGCTGAACAACGTGCTTTGGTTTCGGCGCAACACCACTCGTTGCTATTCTGCCACTGCGGTGATTCATAACTTTTACTTGCTGCTGTACACGCTGAACAACGTGCTTTGGTTTCGGCACAACACCACTCGTTGCTATTCTGCCACTCCGGTGGGACATAACTTTTACTTGCTGCTGTACACGCTGAACAACGTGCTTTGGTATCGGCACAACACCACTCGTACCTATTCTGCCACTCCGGTGGGACATAACTTCTACTGGCTGCTGTACACGCTGAACAACGTGCTTTGGTTTCGGCACAACACCACTCGTTGCTATTCTGCCACTCCGGTGGGACATAACTTCTACTGGCTGCTGTACAGGCTGAACAACGCGCTTTGGTTTCGGCACAACACCACACGTTGCCATTCCGTCACACCGGTGGGTCATAACTTTTATTTGCTGCTGTACACGTTGAACAACGTGCTTTGGATTCGGCACAACACCACTCGTTGCCATTCCGTCACTCCGGTGGGTCATAATTTTTACTTGCTGCTGTACACCCTGAACAACGTGCTTTGGTTTCGGCACAACACCACTCGTTGCTATTCTGCCACAGCGGTGCGTCATAACATTTACTTGCTGCTGTACAGGCTTGACAACGTGCTTTGGATTCGGCACAACACCACTCGTTGCCATTCCGTCACTCCGGTGGGTCATAACATTTACTTGCTGCTGTACAGGCTCAACAACGTGCTTTGGATTCAGCACAACACCACACGTTGCCATTCCGTCACACCGGTGGTTCATAACTTTTACTTGCTGCTGTACAGGCTGAACAACGTTCTTTGGATTCGGCACAACACCACACGTTGCCATTCCGTCACTCCGGTGGGTCAAAATTTTTACTTGCTGCTGTACAGGCTGAACAACGTGCTTTGGATTCGGCACAACAACACTCGTTGCCATTCTGTCACTCCGGTGGGTCATAACATTCACTTGCTGCTGTACACGCTGAACAACGTGCTTTGGTTTCGGCGCAACACCACTCGTTGCTATTCTGCCACTGCGGTGATTCATAACATTTACTTGCGACAGTACAGGCTTGACAACGTGCTTTGGATTCGGCACAACACCACTCGTTGCCATTCCGTCACTCCGGTGGGTCATAACATTTACTTGCTGCAGTACAGGCTCAACAACGTGCTTTGGATTCAGCACAACACCACACGTTGCCATTCCGTCACACCGGTGGTTCATAACTTTTACTTGCTGCTGTACAGGCTGAACAACGTGGTTTGGATTCGGCACAACACCACACGTTGCCATTCCGACACACCGGTGGGTCATAACTTTTATTTGCTGCTGTACACGCTGAACAACGTGCGTTGGATTCGGCACAACACCACTCGTTGCCGTTCCGTCACTCCGGTGGGTCATAACTTTTACTTCCTGCTGTACACGCAGAACAACGTGCTTTGGATTCGGCACAACACTACTCGTTGCCATTCCGTCCCTCCGGTGGGTCATAACATTTACTTGCTGCTGTACAGGCTGATCAACGTGCTTTGGATTCGGCACAACACCACTCGTTGCCATTCCGTCACTCCGGTGGGTCATAACATTTACTTGCTGCTGTACAGGCTCAACAACGTGCTTTGGATTCGGCACAACACCACACGTTTCCATTCCGTCACACCGGTGGTTCATAACTTTTATTTGCTGCTGTACACGCTGAACAACGTGCTTTGGTTTCGGCACAACACCACTCGTTGCTATTCTGCCACTCCGGTGGGACATAACCTTTACTGGCTGCTGTACACGCTGAACAACGTGCTTTAGATTCGGCACAACACCACTCGTTGCCATTCCCTAACTCCGGTGGGTCATAAATTTTACTTGCTGCTGTACACACTGAACAACGTGTTTTGGTTTCGGCACACCTCCACTCGTTGCTATTCTGCCACTCCGGTGGGACATAACTTTTACTTGCTGCTGTAACGCTGAACAATGTGCTTTGGATTCGGCACAACACCACACGTTCCCATTCCGTCACACCGGTGGTTCATAACGTTTATTTGCTGCTGTACACGCTGAACAACGTGCTTTGGATTCGGCACAACACCACTCGTTGCCATTCCGTCACTCCGGTGGGTCATAAATTTTACTTGCTGCTGTACACACTGAACAACGTGTTTTGGTTTCGGCACAACACCACTCGTTGCTATTCTGCCACTCCGGTGGGACATAACTTTTACTTGCTGCTGTACACGCTGAACAACGTGCTTTGGTTTCGGCAACCACACCACTCGATGCTATTCTGCCACTCCGGTGGGACATAACTTCTACTGGCTGCTGTACACGCTGAACAACGTGCTTTGGATTCGGCACAACACCACTCGTTGCTATTCTGCCACTCCGGTGGGACATAACTTTTACTTGCTGCTGTAACGCTGAACAAC
The DNA here is from genome assembly GCF_052857255.1 of Amblyomma americanum. Classification (NCBI taxonomy): domain Eukaryota; kingdom Metazoa; phylum Arthropoda; class Arachnida; order Ixodida; family Ixodidae; genus Amblyomma; species Amblyomma americanum. The sequence continues at coordinate 33,671,354 of NC_135499.1, read as the reverse complement.
GTGCTTTGGATTCGGCACAACACCACACGTTCCCATTCCGTCACACCGGTGGTTCATAACGTTTATTTGCTGCTGTACACGCTGAACAACGTGCTTTGGTTTCGGCGCAACACCACTCGTTGCTATTCTGCCACTGCGGTGATTCATAACTTTTACTTGCTGCTGTACACGCTGAACAACGTGCTTTGGTTTCGGCACAACACCACTCGTTGCTATTCTGCCACTCCGGTGGGACATAACTTTTACTTGCTGCTGTACACGCTGAACAACGTGCTTTGGTATCGGCACAACACCACTTGTTGCTTTTCTGCCACTCCGGTGGGACATAACTTCTACTGGCTGCTGTACACGCTGAACAACGTGCTTTGGATTCGGCACAACACCACTCGTTGCTATTCTGCCACTCCGGTGGGACATAACTTTTACTTGCTGCTGTACACGCTGAACAACGTGCTTTGGTTTCGGCACAACACCACTCGTTGCTATTCTGCCACTCCGGTGGGACATAACTTCTACTGGCTGCTGTACACGCTGAACAACGTGCTTTGGTTTCGGCACAACACCACTCGTTGCTATTCTGCCACTCCGGTGGGACATAACTTCTACTGGCTGCTGTACAGGCTGAACAACGCGCTTTGGTTTCGGCACAACACCACACGTTGCCATTCCGTCACACCGGTGGTTCATAACTTTTACTTGCTGCTGTACAGGCTGAACAACGTTCTTTGGATTCGGCACAACACCACACGTTGCCATTCCGTCACTCCGGTGGGTCAAAATTTTTACTTGCTGCTGTACAGGCTGAACAACGTGCTTTGGATTCGGCACAACAACACTCGTTGCCATTCTGTCACTCCGGTGGGTCATAACATTTACTTGCTGCTGTACACGCTGAACAACGTGCTTTGGTTTCGGCGCAACACCACTCGTTGCTATTCTTCCACTGCGGTGATTCATAACATTTACTTGCGACAGTACAGGCTTGACAACGTGCTTTGGATTCGGCACAACACCACTCGTTGCCATTCCGTCACTCCGGTGGGTCATAACATTTACTAGCTGCAGTACAGGCTCAACAACGTGCTTTGGATTCAGCACAACACCACACGTTGCCATTCCGTCACACCGGTGGTTCATAACTTTTACTTGCTGCTGTACATGCTGAAAAACGTGCTTTGGATTCGGCACAACACCACACGTTGCCATTCCGTCACACCGGTAGGTCATAACTTTTATTTGCTGCTGTACACGCTGAACAACATGCTTTGGATTCGGCACAACATCACTCGTTGCCATTCCGTCACTCCGGTGGGTCAAAATTTTTACTTGCTGCTGTACAGGCTGAACAACGTGGTTTGGATTCGGCACAACACCACACGTTGCCATTCCGACACACCGGTGGGTCATAACTTTTATTTGCTGCTGTACACGCTGAACAACGTGCTTTGGATTCGGCACAACACCACTCGTTGCCGTTCCGTCACTCCGGTGGGTCATAACTTTTACTTCCTGCTGTACACGCAGAACAACGTGCTTTGGATTCGGCACAACACTACTCGTTGCCATTCCGTCCCTCCGGTGGGTCATAACATTTACTTGCTGCTGTACAGGCTGATCAACGTGCTTTGGATTCGGCACAACACCACTCGTTGCCATTCCGTCACTCCGGTGGGTCATAACTTTTACTTGCTGCTGTACAGGCTCAACAACGTGCTTTGGATTCGGCACAACACCACACGTTTCCATTCCGTCACACCGGTGGTTCATAACTTTTATTTGCTGCTGTACACGCTGAACAACGTGCTTTGGTTTCGGCACAACACCACTCGTTGCTATTCTGCCACTCCGGTGGGACATAACCTTTACTGGCTGCTGTACACGCTGAACAACGTGCTTTAGATTCGGCACAACACCACTCGTTGCCATTCCCTAACTCCGGTGGGTCATAAATTTTACTTGCTGCTGTACACACTGAACAACGTGTTTTGGTTTCGGCACACCTCCACTCGTTGCTATTCTGCCACTCCGGTGGGACTTAACTTTTACTTTCTGCTGTAACGCTGAACAATGTGCTTTGGATTCGGCACAACACCACACGTTCCCATTCCGTCACACCGGTGGTTCATAACGTTTATTTGCTGCTGTACACGCTGAACAACGTGCTTTGGATTCGGCACAACACCACTCGTTGCCATTCCGTCACTCCGGTGGGTCATAAATTTTACTTGCTGCTGTACACACTGAACAACGTGTTTTGGTTTCGGCACAACACCACTCGTTGCTATTCTGCCACTCCGGTGGGACATAACTTTTACTTGCTGCTGTAACGCTGAACAATGTGCTTTGGATTCGGCACAACACCACACGTTCCCATTCCGTCACACCGGTGGTTCATAACGTTTATTTGCTGCTGTACACGCTGAACAACGTGCTTTGGATTCGGCACAACACCACTCGTTGCCATTCCGTCACTCCGGTGGGTCATAAATTTTACTTGCTGCTGTACACACTGAACAACGTGTTTTGGTTTCGGCACAACACCACTCGTTGCTATTCTGCCACTCCGGTGGGACATAACTTCTACTGGCTGCTGTACACGCTGAACAACGTGCTTTGGATTCGGCACAACACCACTCGTTGCTATTCTGCCACTCCGGTGGGACATAACTTTTACTTGCTGCTGTAACGCTGAACAACGTGCTTTGGATTCGGCACAACACCACACGTTCCCATTCCGTCACACCGGTGGTTCATAACGTTTATTTGCTGCTGTACACGCTGAACAACGTGCTTTGGTTTCGGCGCAACACCACTCGTTGCTATTCTGCCACAGCGGTGATTCATAACTTTTACTTGCTGCTGTACACGCTGAACAACGTATTTTGGTTTCGGCACAACACCACTCGTTGCTATTCTGCCACTCCGGTGGGACATAACTTTTACTTGCTGCTGTACACGCTGAACAACGTGCTTTGGTTTCGGCACAACACCACTCGTTGCTATTCTGCCACTCCGGTGAGACATAACTTCTACTGGCTGCTGTACACACTGAACAACGTGCTTTGGATTCGGCACAACACCACTCGTTGCTATTCTGCCACTCCGGTGGGACATAACTTTTACTTGCTGCTGTACACGCTGAACAACGTGCTTTGGTTTCGGCACAACACCACTCGTTGCTATTCTGCCACTCCGGTGGGACATAACTTCTACTGGCTGCTCTACACGCTGAACAACGTGCTTTGGTTTCGGCACAACACCACTCGTTGCTATTCTGCCACTCCGGTGGGACATAACTTCTACTGGCTGCTGTACAGGCTGAACAACGCGCTTTGGTTTCGGCACAACACCACACGTTGCCATTCCGTCACACCGGTGGGTCATAACTTTTATTTGCTGCTGTACACGTTGAACAACGTGCTTTGGATTCGGCACAACACCACTCGTTGCCATTCCGTCACTCCGGTGGGTCATAACTTTTACTTGCTGCTGTACACCCTGAACAACGTGCTTTGGTTTCGGCACAACACCACTCGTTGCTATTCTGCCACAGCGGTGCGTCATAACATTTACTTGCTGCTGTACAGGCTTGACAACGTGCTTTGGATTCGGCACAACACCACTCGTTGCCATTCCGTCACTCCGGTGGGTCATAACATTTACTTGCTGCTGTACAGGCTCAACAACGTGCTTTGGATTCAGCAAAACACCACACGTTGCCATTCCGTCACACCGGTGGTTCATAACTTTTACTTGCTGCTGTACAGGCTGAACAACGTTCTTTGGATTCGGCACAACACCACACGTTGCCATTCCGTCACTCCGGTGGGTCAAAATTTTTACTTGCTGCTGTACAGGCTGAACAACGTGCTTTGGATTCGGCACAACAAAACTCGTTGCCATTCTGTCACTCCGGTGGGTCATAACATTTACTTGCTGCTGTACACGCTGAACAACGTGCTTTGGTTTCGGCGCAACACCACTCGTTGCTATTCTGCCACTGCGGTGATTCATAACATTTACTTGCGACAGTACAGGCTTGACAACGTGCTTTGGATTCGGCACAACACCACTCGTTGCCATTCCGTCACTCCGGTGGGTCATAAATTTTACTTGCTGCTGTACACGCTGAACAACGTGCTTTGGATTCGGCACAACACCACTCGTTGCCATTCCGTCACTCCGGTGGGTCATAAATTTTACTTGCTGCTGTACACGCTGAACAACGTGCTTTGGTTTCGGCACAACACCACTCCTTGCTATTCGGCCACTCCGGTGGGACATAACTTCTATTGGCTGCTGTACACGCTGAACAACGTGCTTTGGATTCGGCACAACACCACTCGTTGCTATTCTGCCACTCCGGTGGGACATAACTTTTACTTGCTGCTGTACTCACTGAACAACGTGCTTTGGTTTCGGCACAACACCACTCGTTGCTATTCTGCCACTCCGGTGGGACATAACTTCTACTGGCTGCTGTACACGCTGAACAACGTGCTTTGGATTCGGCACAACACTACTCGTTGCTATTCTGCCACTCCGGTGGGACATAACATTTACTTGCTGCTGAACACGCTGAACAACGTGCTTTGGTTTCGGCACAACACCACTCGTTGCTATTCTGCCACTCCGGTGGGACATAACTTTTACTTGCTGATGTACACGCTGAACAACGTGCTTTGGTATCGGCACAACACCACTCGTTGCTATTCTGCCACTCCGGTGGGACATAACTTCTACTGGCTGCTGTACACGCTGAACAACGTGCTTTGGATTCGGCACAACACCACTCGTTGCCATTCCGTCACTCCGGTGGGACATAACTTTTACTTGCTGCTGAACACGCTGAACAACGTGCTTTGGTTTCGGCACAACACCACTCGTTTCTATTCTGCCACTCCGGTGGGACATAACTTTTACTTGCTGCTGTACACGCTGAACAACGTGCTTTGGTATCGGCACAACACCACTCGTTGCTATTCTGCCACTCCGGTGGGACATAACTTCTACTGGCTGCTGTACACGCTGAACAACGTGCTTTGGATTCGGCACAACACCACTCGTTGCTATTCTGCCACTCCGGTGGGACATAACTTTTACTTGCTGCTGTACACGCTGAACAACGTGCTTTGGTTTCGGCACAACACCACTCGTTGCTATTCTGCCACTCCGGTGGGACATAACTTCTACTGGCTGCTGTACACGCTGAACAACGTGCTTTGGTTTCGGCACAACACCACTCGTTGCTATTCTGCCACTCCGGTGGGACATAACTTCTACTGGCTGCTGTACAGGCTGAACAACGTGCTTTGGTTTCGGCACAACACCACACGTTGCCATTCCGTCACACCGGTGGGTCATAACTTTTATTTGCTGCTTTACACCCTGAAAACCTGCTTTGGATTCAGCACAACACCACACATTGCCATTCCGTCACACCGGTGGTTCATAACTTTTACTTGCTGCTGTACAGGCTGAACAACGTTCTTTGGATTCGGCACAACACCACACGTTGCCATTCCGTCACTCCGGTGGGTCAAAATTTTTACTTGCTGCTGTACAGGCTGAACAACGTGCTTTGGATTCGGCACAACAACACTCGTTGCCATTCTGTCACTCCGGTGGGTCATAACATTTACTTGCTGCTGTACACGCTGAACAACGTGCTTTGGTTTCGGCGCAACACCACTCGTTGCTATTCTGCCACTGCGGTGATTCATAACATTTACTTGCTGCAGTACAGGCTCAACAACGTGCTTTGGATTCAGCACAACACCACACGTTGCCATTCCGTCACACCGGTGGTTCATAACGTTTATTTGCTGCTGTACATGCTGAACAACGTGCTTTGGATTCGGCACAACACCACACGTTGCCATTCCGTCACACCGGTGGGTCATAACTATTATTTGCTGCTGTACACGCTGAACAACGTGCTTTGGATTCGGCACAACACCACACGTTGCCATTCCGTCACACCGGTGGTTCATAACTTTTATTTGCTGCTGTACACGCTGAACAACGTGCTTTGGATTCGGCACAACACCACTCGTTGCCATTCCGTCACTCCGGTGGGTCATAACATTTACTTGCTGCTGTACAGGCTCAACAACGTGCTTTTGTTTCGGCACAACACCACACGTTGCCATTCCGTCAAACCGGTGGGTCATAACTTTTATTTGCTGCTGTACACGCTGAACAACGTGCTTTGGTTTCGGCGCAACACCACTCGTTGCTATTCTGCCACTGCGGTGATTCATAACATTTACTTGCGACAGTACAGGCTTGACAACGTGCTTTGGATTCGGCACAACACCACTCGTTGCCATTCCGTCACTCCGGTGGGTCATAAATTTTACTTGCTGCTGTACACGCTGAACAACGTGCTTTGGATTCGGCACAACACCACTCGTTGCCATTCCGTCACTCCGGTTGGTCATAAATTTTACTTGCTGCTGTACACGCTGAACAACGTGCTTTGGTTTCGGCACAACACCACTCCTTGCAATTCGGCCACTCCGGTGGGACATAACTTCTATTGGCTGCTGTACACGCTGAACAACGTGCTTTGGATTCGGCACAACACCACTCGTTGCTATTCTGCCACTCCGGTGGGACATAACTTTTACTTGCTGCTGTACTCACTGAACAACGTGCTTTGGTTTCGGCACAACACCACTCGTTGCTATTCTGCCACTCCGGTGGGACATAACTTCTACTGGCTGCTGTACACGCTGAACAACGTGCTTTGGATTCGGCACAACACCACTCGTTGCTATTCTGCCACTCCGGTGGGACATAACTTTTACTTGCTGCTGAACACGCTGAACAACGTGCTTTGGTTTCGGCACAACACCACTCGTTGCTATTCTGCCACTCCGGTGGGACATAACTTTTACTTGCTGCTGTACACGCTGAACAACGTGCTTTGGTTTCGGCACAACACCACTCGTTGCTATTCTGCCACTCCGGTGGGACATAACTTTTACTTGCTGCTGTACACGCTGAACAACGTGCTTTGGTATCGGCACAACACCACTCGTTGCTATTCTGCCACTCCGGTGGGACATAACTTCTACTGGCTGCTGTACACGCTGAACAACGTGCTTTGGATTCGGCACAACACCACTCGTTGCTATTCTGCCACTCCGGTGGGACATAACTTTTACTTGCTGCTGTACACGCTGGACAACGTGCTTTGGTTTCGGCACAACACCACTCGTTGCTATTCTGCCACTCCGGTGGGACATAACTTCTACTGGCTGCTGTACACGCTGAACAACGTGCTTTGGTTTCGGCACAACACCACTCGTTGCTATTCTGCCACTCCGGTGGGACATAACTTCTACGGGCTGCTGTACAGGCTGAACAACGTGCTTTGGTTTCGGCACAACACCACACGTTGCCATTCTGTCACACCGGTGGGTCATAACTTTTATTTGCTGCTGTACACCCTGAAAACGTGCTTTGGATTCAGCACAACACCACACATTGCCATTCCGTCACACCGGTGGTTCATAACTTTTACTTGCTGCTGTACAGGCTGAACAACGTTCTTTGGATTCGGCACAACACCACACGTTGCCATTCCGTCACTCCGGTGGGTCAAAATTTTTACTTGCTGCTGTACAGGCTGAACAACGTGCTTTGGATTCGGCACAACAACACTCGTTGCCATTCTGTCACTCCGGTGGGTCATAACATTTACTTGCTGCTGTACACGCTGAACAACGTGCTTTGGTTTCGGCGCAACACCACTCGTTGCTATTCTGCCACTGCGGTGATTCATAACATTTACTTGCGACAGTACAGGCTTGACAACGTGCTTTGGATTCGGCACAACACCACTCGTTGCCATTCCGTCACTCCGGTGGGTCATAACATTTACTTGCTGCAGTACAGGCTCAACAACGTGCTTTGGATTCAGCACAACACCACACGTTGCCATTCCGTCACACCGGTGGTTCATAACTTTTACTTGCTGCTGTACATGCTGAACAACGTGCTTTGGATTCGGCACAACACCACACGTTGCCATTCCGTCACACCGGTGGGTCATAACTTTTATTTGCTGCTGTACACGCTGAACAACGTGCTTTGGATTCGGCACAACACCACACGTTGCCATTCCGTCACACCGGTGGGTCATAACTTTTATTTGCTGCTGTACACGCTGAACAACGTGCTTTGGATTCGGCACAACACCACTCGTTGCCATTCCGTCACTCCGGTGGGTCATAACATTTACTTGCTGCTGTACAGGCTCAACAACGTGCTTTTGTTTCGGCACAACACCACACGTTGCCATTCCGTCACACCGGTGGTTCATAACTTTTACTTGCTGCTGTAACGCTGAACAACGTGCTTTGGATTCGGCACAACACCACACGTTGCCATTCCGTCACACCGGTGGTTCATAACTTTTATTTGCTGCTGTACACGCTGAACAACGTGCTTTGGATTCGGCACAACACCACTCGTTGCCATTCCGTCACTCCGGTGGGTCATAACATTTACTTGCTGCTGTACAGGCTCAACAACGTGCTTTTGTTTCGGCACAACACCACACGTTGCCATTCCGTCAAACCGGTGGGTCATAACTTTTATTTGCTGCTGTACACGCTGAACAACGTGCTTTGGTTTCGGCGCAACACCACTCGTTGCTATTCTGCCAATGCGGTGATTCATAACATTTACTTGCGACAGTACAGGCTTGACAACGTGCTTTGGATTCGGCACAACACCACTCGTTGCCATTCCGTCACTCCGGTGGGTCATAAATTTTACTTGCTGCTGTACACGCTGAACAACGTGCTTTGGTTTCGGCACAACACCACTCCTTGCTATTCGGCCACTCCGGTGGGACATAACTTCTATTGGCTGCTGTACACGCTGAACAACGTGCTTTGGATTCGGCACAACACCACTCGTTGCTATTCTGCCACTCCGGTGGGACATAACTTTTACTTGCTGCTGTACTCACTGAACAACGTGCTTTGGTTTCGGCGCAACACCACTCGTTGCTATTCTGCCACTCCGGTGGGACATAACTTCTACTGGCTGCTGTACACGCTGAACAACGTGCTTTGGATTCGGCACAACACCACTCGTTGCTATTCTGCCACTCCGGTGGGACATAACTTTTACTTGCTGCTGAACACGCTGAACAACGTGCTTTGGTTTCGGCACAACACCACTCGTTGCTATTCTGCCACTCCGGTGGGACATAACTCTTACTTGCTGCTGTACACGCTGAACAACGTGCTTTGGTTTCGGCACAACACCACTCGTTGCTATTCTGCCACTCCGGTGGGACATAACTTTTACTTGCTGCTGTACACGCTGAACAACGTGCTTTGGTATCGGCACAACACCACTCGTTGCTATTCTGCCACTCCGGTGGGACATAACTTCTACTGGCTGCTGTACACGCTGAACAACGTGCTTTGGATTCGGCACAACACCACTCGTTGCTATTCTGCCACTCCGGTGGGACATAACTTTTACTTGCTGCTGTACACGCTGAACAACGTGCTTTGGTTTCGGCACAACACCACTCGTTGCTATTCTGCCACTCCGGTGGGACATAACTTCTACTGGCTGCTGTACACGCTGAACAACGTGCTCTGGTTTCGGCACAACACCACTCGTTGCTATTCTGCCACTCCGGTGGGACATAACTTCTACGGGCTGCTGTACAGGCTGAACAACGTGCTTTGGTTTCGGCACAACACCACACGTTGCCATTCCGTCACACCGGTGGGTCATAACTTTTATTTGCTGCTGTACACCCTGAAAACGTGCTTTGGATTCAGCACAACACCACACATTGCCATTCCGTCACACCGGTGGTTCATAACTTTTACTTGCTGCTGTACAGGCTGAACAACGTTCTTTGGATTCGGCACAACACCACACGTTGCCATTCCGTCACTCCGGTGGGTCAAAATTTTTACTTGCTGCTGTACAGGCTGAACAACGTGCTTTGGATTCGGCACAACAACACTCGTTGCCATTCTGTCACTCCGGTGGGTCATAACATTTACTTGCTGCTGTACACGCTGAACAACGTGCTTTGGTTTCGGCGCAACACCACTCGTTGCTATTCTGCCACTGCGGTGATTCATAACATTTACTTGCGACAGTACAGGCTTGACAACGTGCTTTGGATTCGGCACAACACCACTCGTTGCCATTCCGTCACTCCGGTGGGTCATAACATTTACTTGCTGTAGTACAGGCTCAACAACGTGCTTTGGATTCAGCACAACACCACACGTTGCCATTCCGTCACACCGGTGGTTCATAACTTTTACTTGCTGCTGTACATGCTGAACAACGTGCTTTGGATTCGGCACAACACCACACGTTGCCATTCCGTCACACCGGTGGGTCATAACTTTTATTTGCTGCTGTACACGCTGAACAACGTGCTTTGGATTCGGCACAACACCACACGTTGCCATTCCGTCACACCGGTGGTTTATAACTTTTATTTGCTGCTGTATACGCTGAACAACGTGCTTTGGATTCGGCACAACACCACTCGTTGCCATTCCGTCACTCCGGTGGGTCATAACATTTACTTGCTGCTGTACAGGCTCAACAACGTGCTTTTGTTTCGGCACAACACCACACGTTGCCATTCCGTCAAACCGGTGGGTCATAACTTTTATTTGCTGCTGTACACGCTGAACAACGTGCTTTGGATTCGGCACAACACCACACGTTGCCATTCCGTCACACCGGTGGTTCATAACTTTTACTTGCTGCTGTAACGCTGAACAACGGGCTTTGGATTCGGCACAACACCACACGTTGCCATTCCGTCACACCGGTGGTTCATAACTTTTATTTGCTGCTGTACACGCTGAACAACGTGCTTTGGATTCGGCACAACACCACTTGTTGTCATTCCGTCACTCAGGTGGGTCATAAATTTTACTTGCTGCTGTACACACTGAACAACGTGTTTTGGTTTCGGCACAAAACCACTCGTAGCTATTCTGCCACTCCGGTGGGACATAACTTTTACTTACTACTGTACACGCTGAACAACGTGCTTTGGTGTCGGCACAACTCCACTCGTTGCTATTCTGCCACTCCGGTGGGACATAACTTTTACTTGCTGCTGTACACGCTGAACAACGTGCTTTGGTATCGGCACAACACCACTCGTTGCTATTCTGCCACTCCGGTGGGACATAACTTCTACTGGCTGCTGTACACGCTGAACAACGTGCTTTGGATTCGGCACAACACCACTCGTTGCCATTCCGTCACTCCGGTGGGACATAACTTTTACTTGCTGCTGAACACGCTGAACAACGTGCTTTGGTTTCGGCACAACACCACTCGTTTCTATTCTGCCACTCCGGTGGGACATAACTTTTACTTGCTGCTGTACACGCTGAACAACGTGCTTTGGTATCGGCACAACACCACTCGTTGCTATTCTGCCACTCCGGTGGGACATAACTTCTACTGGCTGCTGTACACGCTGAACAACGTGCTTTGGATTCGGCACAACACCACTCGTTGCTATTCTGCCACTCCGGTGGGACATAACTTTTACTTGCTGCTGTACACGCTGAACAACGTGCTTTGGTTTCGGCACAACACCACTCGTTGCTATTCTGCCACTCCGGTGGGACATAACTTCTACTGGCTGCTGTACACGCTGAACAACGTGCTTTGGTTTCGGCACAACACCACTCGTTGCTATTCTGCCACTCCGGTGGGACATAACTTCTACTGGCTGCTGTACAGGCTGAACAACGTGCTTTGGTTTCGGCACAACACCACACGTTGCCATTCCGTCACACCGGTGGGTCATAACTTTTATTTGCTGCTTTACACCCTGAAAACGTGCTTTGGATTCAGCACAACACCACACATTGCCATTCCGTCACACCGGTGGTTCATAACTTTTACTTGCTGCTGTACAGGCTGAACAACGTTCTTTGGATTCGGCACAACACCACACGTTGCCATTCCGTCACTCCGGTGGGTCAAAATTTTTACTTGCTGCTGTACAGGCTGAACAACGTGCTTTGGATTCGGCACAACAACACTCGTTGCCATTCTGTCACTCCGGTGGGTCATAACATTTACTTGCTGCTGTACACGCTGAACAACGTGCTTTGGTTTCGGCGCAACACCACTCGTTGCTATTCTGCCACTGCGGTGATTCATAACATTTACTTGCTGCAGTACAGGCTCAACAACGTGCTTTGGATTCAGCACAACACCACACGTTGCCATTCCGTCACACCGGTGGTTCATAACGTTTATTTGCTGCTGTACATGCTGAACAACGTGCTTTGGATTCGGCACAACACCACACGTTGCCATTCCGTCACACCGGTGGGTCATAACTATTATTTGCTGCTGTACACGCTGAACAACGTGCTTTGGATTCGGCACAACACCACACGTTGCCATTCCGTCACACCGGTGGTTCATAACTTTTATTTGCTGCTGTACACGCTGAACAACGTGCTTTGGATTCGGCACAACACCACTCGTTGCCATTCCGTCACTCCGGTGGGTCATAACATTTACTTGCTGCTGTACAGGCTCAACAACGTGCTTTTGTTTCGGCACAACACCACACGTTGCCATTCCGTCAAACCGGTGGGTCATAACTTTTATTTGCTGCTGTACACGCTGAACAACGTGCTTTGGTTTCGGCGCAACACCACTCGTTGCTATTCTGCCACTGCGGTGATTCATAACATTTACTTGCGACAGTACAGGCTTGACAACGTGCTTTGGATTCGGCACAACACCACTCGTTGCCATTCCGTCCCTCCGGTGGGTCATAACATTTACTTGCTGCTGTACAGGCTGAACAACGTGCTTTGGATTCGGCACAACACCACTCGTTGCCATTCCGTCACTCCGGTGGGTCATAACATTTACTTGCTGCTGTACAGGCTCAACAACGTGCTTTGGATTCGGCACAACACCACACGTTTCCATTCCGTCACACCGGTGGTTCATAACTTTTATTTGCTGCTGTACACGCTGAACAACGTGCTTTGTTTCGGCACAACACCACTCGTTGCTATTCTGCCACTCCGGTGGGACATAACCTTTACTGGCTGCTGTACACGCTGAACAACGTGCTTTATATTCGGCACAACACCACTCGTTGCCATTCCCTAACTCCGGTGGGTCATAAATTTTACTTGCTGCTGTACACACTGAACAACGTGTTTTGGTTTCGGCACAACTCCACTCGTTGCTATTCTGCCACTCCGGTGGGACATAACTTTTACTTGCTGCTGTAACGCTGAACAATGTGCTTTGGATTCGGCACAACACCACACGTTCCCATTCCGTCACACCGGTGGTTCATAACGTTTATTTGCTGCTGTACACGCTGAACAACGTGCTTTGGATTCGGCACAACACCACTCGTTGCCATTCCGTCACTCCGGTGGGTCATAAATTTTACTTGCTGCTGTACACACTGAACAACGTGTTTTGGTTTCGGCACAACACCACTCGTTGCTATTCTGCCACTCCGGTGGGACATAACTTTTACTTGCTGCTGTACACGCTGAACAACGTGCTTTGGTTTCGGCACAACACCACTCGATGCTATTCTGCCACTCCGGTGGGACATAACTTCTACTGGCTGCAGTACACGCTGAACAACGTGCTTTGGATTCGGCACAACACCACTCGTTGCTATTCTGCCACTCCGGTGGGACATAACTTTTACTTGCTGCTGTAACGCTGAACAATGTGCTTTGGATTCGGCACAACACCACACGTTCCCATTCCGTCACACCGGTGGTTCATAACGTTCATTTGCTGCTGTACACGCTGAACAACGTGCTTTGGATTCGGCACAACACCACTCGTTGCCATTCCGTCACTCCGGTGGGTCATAAATTTTACTTGCTGCTGTACACACTGAACAACGTGTTTTGGTTTCGGCACAACACCACTCGTTGCTATTCTGCCACTCCGGTGGGACATAACTTTTACTTGCTGCTGTACACGCTGAACAACGTGCTTTGGTTTCGGCACAACACCACTCGATGCTATTCTGCCACTCCGGTGGGACATAACTTCTACTGGCTGCTGTACACGCTGAACAACGTGCTTTGGATTCGGCACAACACCACTCGTTGCTATTCTGCCACTCCGGTGGGACATAACTTTTACTTGCTGCTGTAACGCTGAACAACGGGCTTTGGATTCGGCACAACACCACACGTTCCCATTCCGTCACACCGGTGGTTCATAACGTTTATTTGCTGCTGTACACGCTGAACAACGTGCTTTGGTTTCGGCGCAACACCACTCGTTGCTATTCTGCCACTGCGGTGATTCATAACTTTTACTTGCTGCTGTACACGCTGAACAACGTGCTTTGGTTTCGGCACAACACCACTCGTTGCTATTCTGCCACTCCGGTGGGACATAACTTTTACTTGCTGCTGTACACGCTGAACAACGTGCTTTGGTATCGGCACAACACCACTCGTACCTATTCTGCCACTCCGGTGGGACATAACTTCTACTGGCTGCTGTACACGCTGAACAACGTGCTTTGGTTTCGGCACAACACCACTCGTTGCTATTCTGCCACTCCGGTGGGACATAACTTCTACTGGCTGCTGTACAGGCTGAACAACGCGCTTTGGTTTCGGCACAACACCACACGTTGCCATTCCGTCACACCGGTGGGTCATAACTTTTATTTGCTGCTGTACACGTTGAACAACGTGCTTTGGATTCGGCACAACACCACTCGTTGCCATTCCGTCACTCCGGTGGGTCATAATTTTTACTTGCTGCTGTACACCCTGAACAACGTGCTTTGGTTTCGGCACAACACCACTCGTTGCTATTCTGCCACAGCGGTGCGTCATAACATTTACTTGCTGCTGTACAGGCTTGACAACGTGCTTTGGATTCGGCACAACACCACTCGTTGCCATTCCGTCACTCCGGTGGGTCATAACATTTACTTGCTGCTGTACAGGCTCAACAACGTGCTTTGGATTCAGCACAACACCACACGTTGCCATTCCGTCACACCGGTGGTTCATAACTTTTACTTGCTGCTGTACAGGCTGAACAACGTTCTTTGGATTCGGCACAACACCACACGTTGCCATTCCGTCACTCCGGTGGGTCAAAATTTTTACTTGCTGCTGTACAGGCTGAACAACGTGCTTTGGATTCGGCACAACAACACTCGTTGCCATTCTGTCACTCCGGTGGGTCATAACATTCACTTGCTGCTGTACACGCTGAACAACGTGCTTTGGTTTCGGCGCAACACCACTCGTTGCTATTCTGCCACTGCGGTGATTCATAACATTTACTTGCGACAGTACAGGCTTGACAACGTGCTTTGGATTCGGCACAACACCACTCGTTGCCATTCCGTCACTCCGGTGGGTCATAACATTTACTTGCTGCAGTACAGGCTCAACAACGTGCTTTGGATTCAGCACAACACCACACGTTGCCATTCCGTCACACCGGTGGTTCATAACTTTTACTTGCTGCTGTACAGGCTGAACAACGTGGTTTGGATTCGGCACAACACCACACGTTGCCATTCCGACACACCGGTGGGTCATAACTTTTATTTGCTGCTGTACACGCTGAACAACGTGCGTTGGATTCGGCACAACACCACTCGTTGCCGTTCCGTCACTCCGGTGGGTCATAACTTTTACTTCCTGCTGTACACGCAGAACAACGTGCTTTGGATTCGGCACAACACTACTCGTTGCCATTCCGTCCCTCCGGTGGGTCATAACATTTACTTGCTGCTGTACAGGCTGATCAACGTGCTTTGGATTCGGCACAACACCACTCGTTGCCATTCCGTCACTCCGGTGGGTCATAACTTTTACTTGCTGCTGTACAGGCTCAACAACGTGCTTTGGATTCGGCACAACACCACACGTTTCCATTCCGTCACACCGGTGGTTCATAACTTTTATTTGCTGCTGTACACGCTGAACAACGTGCTTTGGTTTCGGCACAACACCACTCGTTGCTATTCTGCCACTCCGGTGGGACATAACCTTTACTGGCTGCTGTACACGCTGAACAACGTGCTTTAGATTCGGCACAACACCACTCGTTGCCATTCCCTAACTCCGGTGGGTCATAAATTTTACTTGCTGCTGTACACACTGAACAACGTGTTTTGGTTTCGGCACACCTCCACTCGTTGCTATTCTGCCACTCCGGTGGGACATAACTTTTACTTGCTGCTGTAACGCTGAACAATGTGCTTTGGATTCGGCACAACACCACACGTTCCCATTCCGTCACACCGGTGGTTCATAACGTTTATTTGCTGCTGTACACGCTGAACAACGTGCTTTGGATTCGGCACAACACCACTCGTTGCCATTCCGTCACTCCGGTGGGTCATAAATTTTACTTGCTGCTGTACACACTGAACAACGTGTTTTGGTTTCGGCACAACACCACTCGTTGCTATTCTGCCACTCCGGTGGGACATAACTTTTACTTGCTGCTGTACACGCTGAACAACGTGCTTTGGTTTCGGCAACCACACCACTCGATGCTATTCTGCCACTCCGGTGGGACATAACTTCTACTGGCTGCTGTACACGCTGAACAACGTGCTTTGGATTCGGCACAACACCACTCGTTGCTATTCTGCCACTCCGGTGGGACATAACTTTTACTTGCTGCTGTAACGCTGAACAACGTGCTTTGGATTCGGCACAACACCACACGTTCCCATTCCGTCACACCGGTGGTTCATAACGTTTATTTGCTGCTGTACACGCTGAACAACGTGCTTTGGTTTCGGCGCAACACCACTCGTTGCTATTCTGCCACTGCGGTGATTCATAACTTTTACTTGCTGCTGTACACGCTGAACAACGTGCTTTGGTTTCGGCACAACACCACTCGTTGCTATTCTGCCACTCCGGTGGGACATAACTTTTACTTGCTGCTGTACACGCTGAACAACGTGCTTTGGTATCGGCACAACACCACTTGTTGCTTTTCTGCCACTCCGGTGGGACATAACTTCTACTGGCTGCTGTACACGCTGAACAACGTGCTTTGGATTCGGCACAACACCACTCGTTGCTATTCTGCCACTCCGGTGGGACATAACTTTTACTTGCTGCTGTACACGCTGAACAACGTGCTTTGGTTTCGGCACAACACCACTCGTTGCTATTCTGCCACTCCGGTGGGACATAACTTCTACTGGCTGCTGTACACGCTGAACAACGTGCTTTGGTTTCGGCACAACACCACTCGTTGCTATTCTGCCACTCCGGTGGGACATAACTTCTACTGGCTGCTGTACAGGCTGAACAACGCGCTTTGGTTTCGGCACAACACCACACGTTGCCATTCCGTCACACCGGTGGTTCATAACTTTTACTTGCTGCTGTACAGGCTGAACAACGTTCTTTGGATTCGGCACAACACCACACGTTGCCATTCCGTCACTCCGGTGGGTCAAAATTTTTACTTGCTGCTGTACAGGCTGAACAACGTGCTTTGGATTCGGCACAACAACACTCGTTGCCATTCTGTCACTCCGGTGGGTCATAACATTTACTTGCTGCTGTACACGCTGAACAACGTGCTTTGGTTTCGGCGCAACACCACTCGTTGCTATTCTGCCACTGCGGTGATTCATAACATTTACTTGCGACAGTACAGGCTTGACAACGTGCTTTGGATTCGGCACAACACCACTCGTTGCCATTCCGTCACTCCGGTGGGTCATAACATTTACTAGCTGCAGTACAGGCTCAACAACGTGCTTTGGATTCAGCACAACACCACACGTTGCCATTCCGTCACACCGGTGGTTCATAACTTTTACTTGCTGCTGTACATGCTGAAAAACGTGCTTTGGATTCGGCACAACACCACACGTTGCCATTCCGTCACACCGGTGGGTCATAACTTTTATTTGCTGCTGTACACGCTGAACAACATGCTTTGGATTCGGCACAACATCACTCGTTGCCATTCCGTCACTCCGGTGGGTCAAAATTTTTACTTGCTGCTGTACAGGCTGAACAACGTGGTTTGGATTCGGCACAACACCACACGTTGCCATTCCGACACACCGGTGGGTCATAACTTTTATTTGCTGCTGTACACGCTGAACAACGTGCTTTGGATTCGGCACAACACCACTCGTTGCCGTTCCGTCACTCCGGTGGGTCATAACTTTTACTTCCTGCTGTACACGCAGAACAACGTGCTTTGGATTCGGCACAACACTACTCGTTGCCATTCCGTCCCTCCGGTGGGTCATAACATTTACTTGCTGCTGTACAGGCTGATCAACGTGCTTTGGATTCGGCACAACACCACTCGTTGCCATTCCGTCACTCCGGTGGGTCATAACTTTTACTTGCTGCTGTACAGGCTCAACAACGTGCTTTGGATTCGGCACAACACCACACGTTTCCATTCCGTCACACCGGTGGTTCATAACTTTTATTTGCTGCTGTACACGCTGAACAACGTGCTTTGGTTTCGGCACAACACCACTCGTTGCTATTCTGCCACTCCGGTGGGACATAACCTTTACTGGCTGCTGTACACGCTGAACAACGTGCTTTAGATTCGGCACAACACCACTCGTTGCCATTCCCTAACTCCGGTGGGTCATAAATTTTACTTGCTGCTGTACACACTGAACAACGTGTTTTGGTTTCGGCACACCTCCACTCGTTGCTATTCTGCCACTCCGGTGGGACTTAACTTTTACTTTCTGCTGTAACGCTGAACAATGTGCTTTGGATTCGGCACAACACCACACGTTCCCATTCCGTCACACCGGTGGTTCATAACGTTTATTTGCTGCTGTACACGCTGAACAACGTGCTTTGGATTCGGCACAACACCACTCGTTGCCATTCCGTCACTCCGGTGGGTCATAAATTTTACTTGCTGCTGTACACACTGAACAACGTGTTTTGGTTTCGGCACAACACCACTCGTTGCTATTCTGCCACTCCGGTGGGACATAACTTTTACTTGCTGCTGTAACGCTGAACAATGTGCTTTGGATTCGGCACAACACCACACGTTCCCATTCCGTCACACCGGTGGTTCATAACGTTTATTTGCTGCTGTACACGCTGAACAACGTGCTTTGGATTCGGCACAACACCACTCGTTGCCATTCCGTCACTCCGGTGGGTCATAAATTTTACTTGCTGCTGTACACACTGAACAACGTGTTTTGGTTTCGGCACAACACCACTCGTTGCTATTCTGCCACTCCGGTGGGACATAACTTCTACTGGCTGCTGTACACGCTGAACAACGTGCTTTGGATTCGGCACAACACCACTCGTTGCTATTCTGCCACTCCGGTGGGACATAACTTTTACTTGCTGCTGTAACGCTGAACAACGTGCTTTGGATTCGGCACAACACCACACGTTCCCATTCCGTCACACCGGTGGTTCATAACGTTTATTTGCTGCTGTACACGCTGAACAACGTGCTTTGGTTTCGGCGCAACACCACTCGTTGCTATTCTGCCACAGCGGTGATTCATAACTTTTACTTGCTGCTGTACACGCTGAACAACGTATTTTGGTTTCGGCACAACACCACTCGTTGCTATTCTGCCACTCCGGTGGGACATAACTTTTACTTGCTGCTGTACACGCTGAACAACGTGCTTTGGTATCGGCACAACACCACTCGTTGCTATTCTGCCACTCCGGTGAGACATAACTTCTACTGGCTGCTGTACACACTGAACAACGTGCTTTGGATTCGGCACAACACCACTCGTTGCTATTCTGCCACTCCGGTGGGACATAACTTTTACTTGCTGCTGTACACGCTGAACAACGTGCTTTGGTTTCGGCACAACACCACTCGTTGCTATTCTGCCACTCCGGTGGGACATAACTTCTACTGGCTGCTGTACACGCTGAACAACGTGCTTTGGTTTCGGCACAACACCACTCGTTGCTATTCTGCCACTCCGGTGGGACATAACTTCTACTGGCTGCTGTACAGGCTGAACAACGCGCTTTGGTTTCGGCACAACACCACACGTTGCCATTCCGTCACACCGGTGGGTCATAACTTTTATTTGCTGCTGTACACGTTGAACAACGTGCTTTGGATTCGGCACAACACCACTCGTTGCCATTCCGTCACTCCGGTGGGTCATAACTTTTACTTGCTGCTGTACACCCTGAACAACGTGCTTTGGTTTCGGCACAACACCACTCGTTGCTATTCTGCCACAGCGGTGCGTCATAACATTTACTTGCTGCTGTACAGGCTTGACAACGTGCTTTGGATTCGGCACAACACCACTCGTTGCCATTCCGTCACTCCGGTGGGTCATAACATTTACTTGCTGCTGTACAGGCTCAACAACGTGCTTTGGATTCAGCAAAACACCACACGTTGCCATTCCGTCACACCGGTGGTTCATAACTTTTACTTGCTGCTGTACAGGCTGAACAACGTTCTTTGGATTCGGCACAACACCACACGTTGCCATTCCGTCACTCCGGTGGGTCAAAATTTTTACTTGCTGCTGTACAGGCTGAACAACGTGCTTTGGATTCGGCACAACAAAACTCGTTGCCATTCTGTCACTCCGGTGGGTCATAACATTTACTTGCTGCTGTACACGCTGAACAACGTGCTTTGGTTTCGGCGCAACACCACTCGTTGCTATTCTGCCACTGCGGTGATTCATAACATTTACTTGCGACAGTACAGGCTTGACAACGTGCTTTGGATTCGGCACAACACCACTCGTTGCCATTCCGTCACTCCGGTGGGTCATAAATTTTACTTGCTGCTGTACACGCTGAACAACGTGCTTTGGATTCGGCACAACACCACTCGTTGCCATTCCGTCACTCCGGTGGGTCATAAATTTTACTTGCTGCTGTACACGCTGAACAACGTGCTTTGGTTTCGGCACAACACCACTCCTTGCTATTCGGCCACTCCGGTGGGACATAACTTCTATTGGCTGCTGTACACGCTGAACAACGTGCTTTGGATTCGGCACAACACCACTCGTTGCTATTCTGCCACTCCGGTGGGACATAACTTTTACTTGCTGCTGTACTCACTGAACAACGTGCTTTGGTTTCGGCACAACACCACTCGTTGCTATTCTGCCACTCCGGTGGGACATAACTTCTACTGGCTGCTGTACACGCTGAACAACGTGCTTTGGATTCGGCACAACACTACTCGTTGCTATTCTGCCACTCCGGTGGGACATAACATTTACTTGCTGCTGAACACGCTGAACAACGTGCTTTGGTTTCGGCACAACACCACTCGTTGCTATTCTGCCACTCCGGTGGGACATAACTTTTACTTGCTGATGTACACGCTGAACAACGTGCTTTGGTATCGGCACAACACCACTCGTTGCTATTCTGCCACTCCGGTGGGACATAACTTCTACTGGCTGCTGTACACGCTGAACAACGTGCTTTGGATTCGGCACAACACCACTCGTTGCCATTCCGTCACTCCGGTGGGACATAACTTTTACTTGCTGCTGAACACGCTGAACAACGTGCTTTGGTTTCGGCACAACACCACTCGTTTCTATTCTGCCACTCCGGTGGGACATAACTTTTACTTGCTGCTGTACACGCTGAACAACGTGCTTTGGTATCGGCACAACACCACTCGTTGCTATTCTGCCACTCCGGTGGGACATAACTTCTACTGGCTGCTGTACACGCTGAACAACGTGCTTTGGATTCGGCACAACACCACTCGTTGCTATTCTGCCACTCCGGTGGGACATAACTTTTACTTGCTGCTGTACACGCTGAACAACGTGCTTTGGTTTCGGCACAACACCACTCGTTGCTATTCTGCCACTCCGGTGGGACATAACTTCTACTGGCTGCTGTACACGCTGAACAACGTGCTTTGGTTTCGGCACAACACCACTCGTTGCTATTCTGCCACTCCGGTGGGACATAACTTCTACTGGCTGCTGTACAGGCTGAACAACGTGCTTTGGTTTCGGCACAACACCACACGTTGCCATTCCGTCACACCGGTGGGTCATAACTTTTATTTGCTGCTTTACACCCTGAAAACCTGCTTTGGATTCAGCACAACACCACACATTGCCATTCCGTCACACCGGTGGTTCATAACTTTTACTTGCTGCTGTACAGGCTGAACAACGTTCTTTGGATTCGGCACAACACCACACGTTGCCATTCCGTCACTCCGGTGGGTCAAAATTTTTACTTGCTGCTGTACAGGCTGAACAACGTGCTTTGGATTCGGCACAACAACACTCGTTGCCATTCTGTCACTCCGGTGGGTCATAACATTTACTTGCTGCTGTACACGCTGAACAACGTGCTTTGGTTTCGGCGCAACACCACTCGTTGCTATTCTGCCACTGCGGTGATTCATAACATTTACTTGCTGCAGTACAGGCTCAACAACGTGCTTTGGATTCAGCACAACACCACACGTTGCCATTCCGTCACACCGGTGGTTCATAACGTTTATTTGCTGCTGTACATGCTGAACAACGTGCTTTGGATTCGGCACAACACCACACGTTGCCATTCCGTCACACCGGTGGGTCATAACTATTATTTGCTGCTGTACACGCTGAACAACGTGCTTTGGATTCGGCACAACACCACACGTTGCCATTCCGTCACACCGGTGGTTCATAACTTTTATTTGCTGCTGTACACGCTGAACAACGTGCTTTGGATTCGGCACAACACCACTCGTTGCCATTCCGTCACTCCGGTGGGTCATAACATTTACTTGCTGCTGTACAGGCTCAACAACGTGCTTTTGTTTCGGCACAACACCACACGTTGCCATTCCGTCAAACCGGTGGGTCATAACTTTTATTTGCTGCTGTACACGCTGAACAACGTGCTTTGGTTTCGGCGCAACACCACTCGTTGCTATTCTGCCACTGCGGTGATTCATAACATTTACTTGCGACAGTACAGGCTTGACAACGTGCTTTGGATTCGGCACAACACCACTCGTTGCCATTCCGTCACTCCGGTGGGTCATAAATTTTACTTGCTGCTGTACACGCTGAACAACGTGCTTTGGATTCGGCACAACACCACTCGTTGCCATTCCGTCACTCCGGTTGGTCATAAATTTTACTTGCTGCTGTACACGCTGAACAACGTGCTTTGGTTTCGGCACAACACCACTCCTTGCAATTCGGCCACTCCGGTGGGACATAACTTCTATTGGCTGCTGTACACGCTGAACAACGTGCTTTGGATTCGGCACAACACCACTCGTTGCTATTCTGCCACTCCGGTGGGACATAACTTTTACTTGCTGCTGTACTCACTGAACAACGTGCTTTGGTTTCGGCACAACACCACTCGTTGCTATTCTGCCACTCCGGTGGGACATAACTTCTACTGGCTGCTGTACACGCTGAACAACGTGCTTTGGATTCGGCACAACACCACTCGTTGCTATTCTGCCACTCCGGTGGGACATAACTTTTACTTGCTGCTGAACACGCTGAACAACGTGCTTTGGTTTCGGCACAACACCACTCGTTGCTATTCTGCCACTCCGGTGGGACATAACTTTTACTTGCTGCTGTACACGCTGAACAACGTGCTTTGGTTTCGGCACAACACCACTCGTTGCTATTCTGCCACTCCGGTGGGACATAACTTTTACTTGCTGCTGTACACGCTGAACAACGTGCTTTGGTATCGGCACAACACCACTCGTTGCTATTCTGCCACTCCGGTGGGACATAACTTCTACTGGCTGCTGTACACGCTGAACAACGTGCTTTGGATTCGGCACAACACCACTCGTTGCTATTCTGCCACTCCGGTGGGACATAACTTTTACTTGCTGCTGTACACGCTGGACAACGTGCTTTGGTTTCGGCACAACACCACTCGTTGCTATTCTGCCACTCCGGTGGGACATAACTTCTACTGGCTGCTGTACACGCTGAACAACGTGCTTTGGTTTCGGCACAACACCACTCGTTGCTATTCTGCCACTCCGGTGGGACATAACTTCTACGGGCTGCTGTACAGGCTGAACAACGTGCTTTGGTTTCGGCACAACACCACACGTTGCCATTCTGTCACACCGGTGGGTCATAACTTTTATTTGCTGCTGTACACCCTGAAAACGTGCTTTGGATTCAGCACAACACCACACATTGCCATTCCGTCACACCGGTGGTTCATAACTTTTACTTGCTGCTGTACAGGCTGAACAACGTTCTTTGGATTCGGCACAACACCACACGTTGCCATTCCGTCACTCCGGTGGGTCAAAATTTTTACTTGCTGCTGTACAGGCTGAACAACGTGCTTTGGATTCGGCACAACAACACTCGTTGCCATTCTGTCACTCCGGTGGGTCATAACATTTACTTGCTGCTGTACACGCTGAACAACGTGCTTTGGTTTCGGCGCAACACCACTCGTTGCTATTCTGCCACTGCGGTGATTCATAACATTTACTTGCGACAGTACAGGCTTGACAACGTGCTTTGGATTCGGCACAACACCACTCGTTGCCATTCCGTCACTCCGGTGGGTCATAACATTTACTTGCTGCAGTACAGGCTCAACAACGTGCTTTGGATTCAGCACAACACCACACGTTGCCATTCCGTCACACCGGTGGTTCATAACTTTTACTTGCTGCTGTACATGCTGAACAACGTGCTTTGGATTCGGCACAACACCACACGTTGCCATTCCGTCACACCGGTGGGTCATAACTTTTATTTGCTGCTGTACACGCTGAACAACGTGCTTTGGATTCGGCACAACACCACACGTTGCCATTCCGTCACACCGGTGGGTCATAACTTTTATTTGCTGCTGTACACGCTGAACAACGTGCTTTGGATTCGGCACAACACCACTCGTTGCCATTCCGTCACTCCGGTGGGTCATAACATTTACTTTCTGCTGTACAGGCTCAACAACGTGCTTTTGTTTCGGCACAACACCACACGTTGCCATTCCGTCACACCGGTGGTTCATAACTTTTACTTGCTGCTGTAACGCTGAACAACGTGCTTTGGATTCGGCACAACACCACACGTTGCCATTCCGTCACACCGGTGGTTCATAACTTTTATTTGCTGCTGTACACGCTGAACAACGTGCTTTGGATTCGGCACAACACCACTCGTTGCCATTCCGTCACTCCGGTGGGTCATAACATTTACTTGCTGCTGTACAAGGCTCAACAACGTGCTTTTGTTTCGGCACAACACCACACGTTGCCATTCCGTCAAACCGGTGGGTCATAACTTTTATTTGCTGCTGTACACGCTGAACAACGTGCTTTGGTTTCGGCGCAACACCACTCGTTGCTATTCTGCCAATGCGGTGATTCATAACATTTACTTGCGACAGTACAGGCTTGACAACGTGCTTTGGATTCGGCACAACACCACTCGTTGCCATTCCGTCACTCCGGTGGGTCATAAATTTTACTTGCTGCTGTACACGCTGAACAACGTGCTTTGGTTTCGGCACAACACCACTCCTTGCTATTCGGCCACTCCGGTGGGACATAACTTCTATTGGCTGCTGTACACGCTGAACAACGTGCTTTGGATTCGGCACAACACCACTCGTTGCTATTCTGCCACTCCGGTGGGACATAACTTTTACTTGCTGCTGTACTCACTGAACAACGTGCTTTGGTTTCGGCGCAACACCACTCGTTGCTATTCTGCCACTCCGGTGGGACATAACTTCTACTGGCTGCTGTACACGCTGAACAACGTGCTTTGGATTCGGCACAACACCACTCGTTGCTATTCTGCCACTCCGGTGGGACATAACTTTTACTTGCTGCTGAACACGCTGAACAACGTGCTTTGGTTTCGGCACAACACCACTCGTTGCTATTCTGCCACTCCGGTGGGACATAACTCTTACTTGCTGCTGTACACGCTGAACAACGTGCTTTGGTTTCGGCACAACACCACTCGTTGCTATTCTGCCACTCCGGTGGGACATAACTTTTACTTGCTGCTGTACACGCTGAACAACGTGCTTTGGTATCGGCACAACACCACTCGTTGCTATTCTGCCACTCCGGTGGGACATAACTTCTACTGGCTGCTGTACACGCTGAACAACGTGCTTTGGATTCGGCACAACACCACTCGTTGCTATTCTGCCACTCCGGTGGGACATAACTTTTACTTGCTGCTGTACACGCTGAACAACGTGCTTTGGTTTCGGCACAACACCACTCGTTGCTATTCTGCCACTCCGGTGGGACATAACTTCTACTGGCTGCTGTACACGCTGAACAACGTGCTCTGGTTTCGGCACAACACCACTCGTTGCTATTCTGCCACTCCGGTGGGACATAACTTCTACGGGCTGCTGTACAGGCTGAACAACGTGCTTTGGTTTCGGCACAACACCACACGTTGCCATTCCGTCACACCGGTGGGTCATAACTTTTATTTGCTGCTGTACACCCTGAAAACGTGCTTTGGATTCAGCACAACACCACACATTGCCATTCCGTCACACCGGTGGTTCATAACTTTTACTTGCTGCTGTACAGGCTGAACAACGTTCTTTGGATTCGGCACAACACCACACGTTGCCATTCCGTCACTCCGGTGGGTCAAAATTTTTACTTGCTGCTGTACAGGCTGAACAACGTGCTTTGGATTCGGCACAACAACACTCGTTGCCATTCTGTCACTCCGGTGGGTCATAACATTTACTTGCTGCTGTACACGCTGAACAACGTGCTTTGGTTTCGGCGCAACACCACTCGTTGCTATTCTGCCACTGCGGTGATTCATAACATTTACTTGCGACAGTACAGGCTTGACAACGTGCTTTGGATTCGGCACAACACCACTCGTTGCCATTCCGTCACTCCGGTGGGTCATAACATTTACTTGCTGCAGTACAGGCTCAACAACGTGCTTTGGATTCAGCACAACACCACACGTTGCCATTCCGTCACACCGGTGGTTCATAACTTTTACTTGCTGCTGTACATGCTGAACAACGTGCTTTGGATTCGGCACAACACCACACGTTGCCATTCCGTCACACCGGTGGGTCATAACTTTTATTTGCTGCTGTACACGCTGAACAACGTGCTTTGGATTCGGCACAACACCACACGTTGCCATTCCGTCACACCGGTGGTTTATAACTTTTATTTGCTGCTGTATACGCTGAACAACGTGCTTTGGATTCGGCACAACACCACTCGTTGCCATTCCGTCACTCCGGTGGGTCATAACATTTACTTGCTGCTGTACAGGCTCAACAACGTGCTTTTGTTTCGGCACAACACCACACGTTGCCATTCCGTCAAACCGGTGGGTCATAACTTTTATTTGCTGCTGTACACGCTGAACAACGTGCTTTGGATTCGGCACAACACCACACGTTGCCATTCCGTCACACCGGTGGTTCATAACTTTTACTTGCTGCTGTAACGCTGAACAACGGGCTTTGGATTCGGCACAACACCACACGTTGCCATTCCGTCACACCGGTGGTTCATAACTTTTATTTGCTGCTGTACACGCTGAACAACGTGCTTTGGATTCGGCACAACACCACTTGTTGTCATTCCGTCACTCAGGTGGGTCATAAATTTTACTTGCTGCTGTACACACTGAACAACGTGTTTTGGTTTCGGCACAAAACCACTCGTAGCTATTCTGCCACTCCGGTGGGACATAACTTTTACTTACTACTGTACACGCTGAACAACGTGCTTTGGTGTCGGCACAACTCCACTCGTTGCTATTCTGCCACTCCGGTGGGACATAACTTTTACTTGCTGCTGTACACGCTGAACAACGTGCTTTGGTATCGGCACAACACCACTCGTTGCTATTCTGCCACTCCGGTGGGACATAACTTCTACTGGCTGCTGTACACGCTGAACAACGTGCTTTGGATTCGGCACAACACCACTCGTTGCCATTCCGTCACTCCGGTGGGACATAACTTTTACTTGCTGCTGAACACGCTGAACAACGTGCTTTGGTTTCGGCACAACACCACTCGTTTCTATTCTGCCACTCCGGTGGGACATAACTTTTACTTGCTGCTGTACACGCTGAACAACGTGCTTTGGTATCGGCACAACACCACTCGTTGCTATTCTGCCACTCCGGTGGGACATAACTTCTACTGGCTGCTGTACACGCTGAACAACGTGCTTTGGATTCGGCACAACACCACTCGTTGCTATTCTGCCACTCCGGTGGGACATAACTTTTACTTGCTGCTGTACACGCTGAACAACGTGCTTTGGTTTCGGCACAACACCACTCGTTGCTATTCTGCCACTCCGGTGGGACATAACTTCTACTGGCTGCTGTACACGCTGAACAACGTGCTTTGGTTTCGGCACAACACCACTCGTTGCTATTCTGCCACTCCGGTGGGACATAACTTCTACTGGCTGCTGTACAGGCTGAACAACGTGCTTTGGTTTCGGCACAACACCACACGTTGCCATTCCGTCACACCGGTGGGTCATAACTTTTATTTGCTGCTTTACACCCTGAAAACGTGCTTTGGATTCAGCACAACACCACACATTGCCATTCCGTCACACCGGTGGTTCATAACTTTTACTTGCTGCTGTACAGGCTGAACAACGTTCTTTGGATTCGGCACAACACCACACGTTGCCATTCCGTCACTCCGGTGGGTCAAAATTTTTACTTGCTGCTGTACAGGCTGAACAACGTGCTTTGGATTCGGCACAACAACACTCGTTGCCATTCTGTCACTCCGGTGGGTCATAACATTTACTTGCTGCTGTACACGCTGAACAACGTGCTTTGGTTTCGGCGCAACACCACTCGTTGCTATTCTGCCACTGCGGTGATTCATAACATTTACTTGCTGCAGTACAGGCTCAACAACGTGCTTTGGATTCAGCACAACACCACACGTTGCCATTCCGTCACACCGGTGGTTCATAACGTTTATTTGCTGCTGTACATGCTGAACAACGTGCTTTGGATTCGGCACAACACCACACGTTGCCATTCCGTCACACCGGTGGGTCATAACTATTATTTGCTGCTGTACACGCTGAACAACGTGCTTTGGATTCGGCACAACACCACACGTTGCCATTCCGTCACACCGGTGGTTCATAACTTTTATTTGCTGCTGTACACGCTGAACAACGTGCTTTGGATTCGGCACAACACCACTCGTTGCCATTCCGTCACTCCGGTGGGTCATAACATTTACTTGCTGCTGTACAGGCTCAACAACGTGCTTTTGTTTCGGCACAACACCACACGTTGCCATTCCGTCAAACCGGTGGGTCATAACTTTTATTTGCTGCTGTACACGCTGAACAACGTGCTTTGGTTTCGGCGCAACACCACTCGTTGCTATTCTGCCAATGCGGTGATTCATAACATTTACTTGCGACAGTACAGGCTTGACAACGTGCTTTGGATTCGGCACAACACCACTCGTTGCCATTCCGTCACTCCGGTGGGTCATAAATTTTACTTGCTGCTGTACACGCTGAACAACGTGCTTTGGTTTCGGCACAACACCACTCCTTGCTATTCGGCCACTCCGGTGGGACATAACTTCTATTGGCTGCTGTACACGCTGAACAACGTGCTTTGGATTCGGCACAACACCACTCGTTGCTATTCTGCCACTCCGGTGGGACATAACTTTTACTTGCTGCTGTACTCACTGAACAACGTGCTTTGGTTTCGGCGCAACACCACTCGTTGCTATTCTGCCACTCCGGTGGGACATAACTTCTACTGGCTGCTGTACACGCTGAACAACGTGCTTTGGATTCGGCACAACACCACTCGTTGCTATTCTGCCACTCCGGTGGGACATAACTTTTACTTGCTGCTGAACACGCTGAACAACGTGCTTTGGTTTCGGCACAACACCACTCGTTGCTATTCTGCCACTCCGGTGGGACATAACTCTTACTTGCTGCTGTACACGCTGAACAACGTGCTTTGGTTTCGGCACAACACCACTCGTTGCTATTCTGCCACTCCGGTGGGACATAACTTTTACTTGCTGCTGTACACGCTGAACAACGTGCTTTGGTATCGGCACAACACCACTCGTTGCTATTCTGCCACTCCGGTGGGACATAACTTCTACTGGCTGCTGTACACGCTGAACAACGTGCTTTGGATTCGGCACAACACCACTCGTTGCTATTCTGCCACTCCGGTGGGACATAACTTTTACTTGCTGCTGTACACGCTGAACAACGTGCTTTGGTTTCGGCACAACACCACTCGTTGCTATTCTGCCACTCCGGTGGGACATAACTTCTACTGGCTGCTGTACACGCTGAACAACGTGCTCTGGTTTCGGCACAACACCACTCGTTGCTATTCTGCCACTCCGGTGGGACATAACTTCTACGGGCTGCTGTACAGGCTGAACAACGTGCTTTGGTTTCGGCACAACACCACACGTTGCCATTCCGTCACACCGGTGGGTCATAACTTTTATTTGCTGCTGTACACCCTGAAAACGTGCTTTGGATTCAGCACAACACCACACATTGCCATTCCGTCACACCGGTGGTTCATAACTTTTACTTGCTGCTGTACAGGCTGAACAACGTTCTTTGGATTCGGCACAACACCACACGTTGCCATTCCGTCACTCCGGTGGGTCAAAATTTTTACTTGCTGCTGTACAGGCTGAACAACGTGCTTTGGATTCGGCACAACAACACTCGTTGCCATTCTGTCACTCCGGTGGGTCATAACATTTACTTGCTGCTGTACACGCTGAACAACGTGCTTTGGTTTCGGCGCAACACCACTCGTTGCTATTCTGCCACTGCGGTGATTCATAACATTTACTTGCGACAGTACAGGCTTGACAACGTGCTTTGGATTCGGCACAACACCACTCGTTGCCATTCCGTCACTCCGGTGGGTCATAACATTTACTTGCTGCAGTACAGGCTCAACAACGTGCTTTGGATTCAGCACAACACCACACGTTGCCATTCCGTCACACCGGTGGTTCATAACTTTTACTTGCTGCTGTACATGCTGAACAACGTGCTTTGGATTCGGCACAACACCACACGTTGCCATTCCGTCACACCGGTGGGTCATAACTTTTATTTGCTGCTGTACACGCTGAACAACGTGCTTTGGATTCGGCACAACACCACACGTTGCCATTCCGTCACACCGGTGGTTTATAACTTTTATTTGCTGCTGTATACGCTGAACAACGTGCTTTGGATTCGGCACAACACCACTCGTTGCCATTCCGTCACTCCGGTGGGTCATAACATTTACTTGCTGCTGTACAGGCTCAACAACGTGCTTTTGTTTCGGCACAACACCACACGTTGCCATTCCGTCAAACCGGTGGGTCATAACTTTTATTTGCTGCTGTACACGCTGAACAACGTGCTTTGGATTCGGCACAACACCACACGTTGCCATTCCGTCACACCGGTGGTTCATAACTTTTACTTGCTGCTGTAACGCTGAACAACGGGCTTTGGATTCGGCACAACACCACACGTTGCCATTCCGTCACACCGGTGGTTCATAACTTTTATTTGCTGCTGTACACGCTGAACAACGTGCTTTGGATTCGGCACAACACCACTTGTTGTCATTCCGTCACTCAGGTGGGTCATAAATTTTACTTGCTGCTGTACACACTGAACAACGTGTTTTGGTTTCGGCACAAAACCACTCGTAGCTATTCTGCCACTCCGGTGGGACATAACTTTTACTTACTACTGTACACGCTGAACAACGTGCTTTGGTGTCGGCACAACTCCACTCGTTGCTATTCTGCCACTCCGGTGGGACATAACTTTTACTTGCTGCTGTACACGCTGAACAACGTGCTTTGGTATCGGCACAACACCACTCGTTGCTATTCTGCCACTCCGGTGGGACATAACTTCTACTGGCTGCTGTACACGCTGAACAACGTGCTTTGGATTCGGCACAACACCACTCGTTGCCATTCCGTCACTCCGGTGGGACATAACTTTTACTTGCTGCTGAACACGCTGAACAACGTGCTTTGGTTTCGGCACAACACCACTCGTTTCTATTCTGCCACTCCGGTGGGACATAACTTTTACTTGCTGCTGTACACGCTGAACAACGTGCTTTGGTATCGGCACAACACCACTCGTTGCTATTCTGCCACTCCGGTGGGACATAACTTCTACTGGCTGCTGTACACGCTGAACAACGTGCTTTGGATTCGGCACAACACCACTCGTTGCTATTCTGCCACTCCGGTGGGACATAACTTTTACTTGCTGCTGTACACGCTGAACAACGTGCTTTGGTTTCGGCACAACACCACTCGTTGCTATTCTGCCACTCCGGTGGGACATAACTTCTACTGGCTGCTGTACACGCTGAACAACGTGCTTTGGTTTCGGCACAACACCACTCGTTGCTATTCTGCCACTCCGGTGGGACATAACTTCTACTGGCTGCTGTACAGGCTGAACAACGTGCTTTGGTTTCGGCACAACACCACACGTTGCCATTCCGTCACACCGGTGGGTCATAACTTTTATTTGCTGCTTTACACCCTGAAAACGTGCTTTGGATTCAGCACAACACCACACATTGCCATTCCGTCACACCGGTGGTTCATAACTTTTACTTGCTGCTGTACAGGCTGAACAACGTTCTTTGGATTCGGCACAACACCACACGTTGCCATTCCGTCACTCCGGTGGGTCAAAATTTTTACTTGCTGCTGTACAGGCTGAACAACGTGCTTTGGATTCGGCACAACAACACTCGTTGCCATTCTGTCACTCCGGTGGGTCATAACATTTACTTGCTGCTGTACACGCTGAACAACGTGCTTTGGTTTCGGCGCAACACCACTCGTTGCTATTCTGCCACTGCGGTGATTCATAACATTTACTTGCTGCAGTACAGGCTCAACAACGTGCTTTGGATTCAGCACAACACCACACGTTGCCATTCCGTCACACCGGTGGTTCATAACGTTTATTTGCTGCTGTACATGCTGAACAACGTGCTTTGGATTCGGCACAACACCACACGTTGCCATTCCGTCACACCGGTGGGTCATAACTATTATTTGCTGCTGTACACGCTGAACAACGTGCTTTGGATTCGGCACAACACCACACGTTGCCATTCCGTCACACCGGTGGTTCATAACTTTTATTTGCTGCTGTACACGCTGAACAACGTGCTTTGGATTCGGCACAACACCACTCGTTGCCATTCCGTCACTCCGGTGGGTCATAACATTTACTTGCTGCTGTACAGGCTCAACAACGTGCTTTTGTTTCGGCACAACACCACACGTTGCCATTCCGTCAAACCGGTGGGTCATAACTTTTATTTGCTGCTGTACACGCTGAACAACGTGCTTTGGTTTCGGCGCAACACCACTCGTTGCTATTCTGCCACTGCGGTGATTCATAACATTTACTTGCGACAGTACAGGCTTGACAACGTGCTTTGGATTCGGCACAACACCACTCGTTGCCATTCCGTCACTCCGGTGGGTCATAAATTTTACTTGCTGCTGTACACGCTGAACAACGTGCTTTGGATTCGGCACAACACCACTCGTTGCCATTCCGTCACTCCGGTGGGTCATAAATTTTACTTGCTGCTGTACACGCTGAACAACGTGCTTTGGTTTCGGCACAACACCACTCCTTGCTATTCGGCCACTCCGGTGGGACATAACTTCTATTGGCTGCTGTACACGCTGAACAACGTGCTTTGGATTCGGCACAACACCACTCGTTGCTATTCTGCCACTCCGGTGGGATATAACTTTTACTTGCTGCTGTACTCACTGAACAACGTGCTTTGGTTTCGGCACAACACCACTCGTTGCTATTCTGCCACTCCGGTGGGACATAACTTCTACTGGCTGCTGTACACGCTGAACAACGTGCTTTGGATTCGGCACAACACCACTCGTTGCTATTCTGCCACTCCGGTGGGACATAACTTTTACTTGCTGCTGAACACGCTGAACAACGTGCTTTGGTTTCGGCACAACACCACTCGTTGCTATTCTGCCACTCCGGTGGGACATAACTTTTACTTGCTGCTGTACACGCTGAGCAACGTGCTTTGGTTTCGGCACAACACCACTCGTTGCTATTCTGCCACTCCGGTGGGACATAACTTTTACTTGCTGCTGTACACGCTGAACAACGTGCTTTGGTATCGGCACAACACCACTCGTTGCTATTCTGCCACTCCGGTGGGACATAACTTCTACTGGCTGCTGTACACGCTGAACAACGTGCTTTGGTTTCGGCACAACACCACTCGTTGCTATTCTGCCACTCCGGTGGGACATAACTTCTACGGGCTGCTGTACAGGCTGAACAACGTGCTTTGGTTTCGGCACAACACCACACGTTGCCATTCTGTCACACCGGTGGGTCATAACTTTTATTTGCTGCTGTACACCCTGAAAACGTGCTTTGGATTCAGCACAACACCACACATTGCCATTCCGTCACACCGGTGGTTCATAACTTTTACTTGCTGCTGTACAGGCTGAACAACGTTCTTTGGATTCGGCACAACACCACACGTTGCCATTCCGTCACTCCGGTGGGTCAAAATTTTTACTTGCTGCTGTACAGGCTGAACAACGTGCTTTGGATTCGGCACAACAACACTCGTTGCCATTCTGTCACTCCGGTGGGTCATAACATTTACTTGCTGCTGTACACGCTGAACAACGTGCTTTGGTTTCGGCGCAACACCACTCGTTGCTATTCTGCCACTGCGGTGATTCATAACATTTACTTGCGACAGTACAGGCTTGACAACGTGCTTTGGATTCGGCACAACACCACTCGTTGCCATTCCGTCACTCCGGTGGGTCATAACATTTACTTGCTGCAGTACAGGCTCAACAACGTGCTTTGGATTCAGCACAACACCACACGTTGCCATTCCGTCACACCGGTGGTTCATAACTTTTACTTGCTGCTGTACATGCTGAACAACGTGCTTTGGATTCGGCACAACACCACACGTTGCCATTCCGTCACACCGGTGGGTCATAACTTTTATTTGCTGCTGTACACGCTGAACAACGTGCTTTGGATTCGGCACAACACCACACGTTGCCATTCCGTCACACCGGTGGGTCATAACTTTTATTTGCTGCTGTACACGCTGAACAACGTGCTTTGGATTCGGCACAACACCACTCGTTGCCATTCCGTCACTCCGGTGGGTCATAACATTTACTTGCTGCTGTACAGGCTCAACAACGTGCTTTTGTTTCGGCACAACACCACACGTTGCCATTCCGTCACACCGGTGGTTCATAACTTTTACTTGCTGCTGTAACGCTGAACAACGTGCTTTGGATTCGGCACAACACCACACGTTGCCATTCCGTCACACCGGTGGTTCATAACTTTTATTTGCTGCTGTACACGCTGAACAACGTGCTTTGGATTCGGCACAACACCACTCGTTGCCATTCCGTCACTCCGGTGGGTCATAACATTTACTTGCTGCTGTACAGGCTCAACAACGTGCTTTTGTTTCGGCACAACACCACACGTTGCCATTCCGTCAAACCGGTGGGTCATAACTTTTATTTGCTGCTGTACACGCTGAACAACGTGCTTTGGTTTCGGCGCAACACCACTCGTTGCTATTCTGCCAATGCGGTGATTCATAACATTTACTTGCGACAGTACAGGCTTGACAACGTGCTTTGGATTCGGCACAACACCACTCGTTGCCATTCCGTCACTCCGGTGGGTCATAAATTTTACTTGCTGCTGTACACGCTGAACAACGTGCTTTGGATTCGGCACAACACCACTCGTTGCCATTCCGTCACTCCGGTGGGTCATAAATTTTACTTGCTGCTGTACACGCTGAACAACGTGCTTTGGTTTCGGCACAACACCACTCCTTGCTATTCGGCCACTCCGGTGGGACATAACTTCTATTGGCTGCTGTACACGCTGAACAACGTGCTTTGGATTCGGCACAACACCACTCGTTGCTATTCTGCCACTCCGGTGGGACATAACTTTTACTTGCTGCTGTACTCACTGAACAACGTGCTTTGGTTTCGGCGCAACACCACTCGTTGCTATTCTGCCACTCCGGTGGGACATAACTTCTACTGGCTGCTGTACACGCTGAACAACGTGCTTTGGATTCGGCACAACACCACTCGTTGCTATTCTGCCACTCCGGTGGGACATAACTTTTACTTGCTGCTGAACACGCTGAACAACGTGCTTTGGTTTCGGCACAACACCACTCGTTGCTATTCTGCCACTCCGGTGGGACATAACTTTTACTTGCTGCTGTACACGCTGAACAACGTGCTTTGGTTTCGGCACAACACCACTCGTTGCTATTCTGCCACTCCGGTGGGACATAACTTTTACTTGCTGCTGTACACGCTGAACAACGTGCTTTGGTATCGGCACAACACCACTCGTTGCTATTCTGCCACTCCGGTGGGACATAACTTCTACTGGCTGCTGTACACGCTGAACAACGTGCTTTGGATTCGGCACAACACCACTCGTTGCTATTCTGCCACTCCGGTGGGACATAACTTTTACTTGCTGCTGTACACGCTGAACAACGTGCTTTGGTTTCGGCACAACACCACTCGTTGCTATTCTGCCACTCCGGTGGGACATAACTTCTACTGGCTGCTGTACACGCTGAACAACGTGCTCTGGTTTCGGCACAACACCACTCGTTGCTATTCTGCCACTCCGGTGGGACATAACTTCTACGGGCTGCTGTACAGGCTGAACAACGTGCTTTGGTTTCGGCACAACACCACACGTTGCCATTCCGTCACACCGGTGGGTCATAACTTTTATTTGCTGCTGTACACCCTGAAAACGTGCTTTGGATTCAGCACAACACCACACATTGCCATTCCGTCACACCGGTGGTTCATAACTTTTACTTGCTGCTGTACAGGCTGAACAACGTTCTTTGGATTCGGCACAACACCACACGTTGCCATTCCGTCACTCCGGTGGGTCAAAATTTTTACTTGCTGCTGTACAGGCTGAACAACGTGCTTTGGATTCGGCACAACAACACTCGTTGCCATTCTGTCACTCCGGTGGGTCATAACATTTACTTGCTGCTGTACACGCTGAACAACGTGCTTTGGTTTCGGCGCAACACCACTCGTTGCTATTCTGCCACTGCGGTGATTCATAACATTTACTTGCGACAGTACAGGCTTGACAACGTGCTTTGGATTCGGCACAACACCACTCGTTGCCATTCCGTCACTCCGGTGGGTCATAACATTTACTTGCTGCAGTACAGGCTCAACAACGTGCTTTGGATTCAGCACAACACCACACGTTGCCATTCCGTCACACCGGTGGTTCATAACTTTTACTTGCTGCTGTACATGCTGAACAACGTGCTTTGGATTCGGCACAACACCACACGTTGCCATTCCGTCACACCGGTGGGTCATAACTTTTATTTGCTGCTGTACACGCTGAACAACGTGCTTTGGATTCGGCACAACACCACACGTTGCCATTCCGTCACACCGGTGGTTTATAACTTTTATTTGCTGCTGTATACGCTGAACAACGTGCTTTGGATTCGGCACAACACCACTCGTTGCCATTCCGTCACTCCGGTGGGTCATAACATTTACTTGCTGCTGTACAGGCTCAACAACGTGCTTTTGTTTCGGCACAACACCACACGTTGCCATTCCGTCAAACCGGTGGGTCATAACTTTTATTTGCTGCTGTACACGCTGAACAACGTGCTTTGGATTCGGCACAACACCACACGTTGCCATTCCGTCACACCGGTGGTTCATAACTTTTACTTGCTGCTGTAACGCTGAACAACGTGCTTTGGATTCGGCACAACACCACACGTTGCCATTCCGTCACACCGGTGGTTCATAACTTTTATTTGCTGCTGTACACGCTGAACAACGTGCTTTGGATTCGGCACAACACCACTTGTTGTCATTCCGTCACTCAGGTGGGTCATAAATTTTACTTGCTGCTGTACACACTGAACAACGTGTTTTGGTTTCGGCACAAAACCACTCGTAGCTATTCTGCCACTCCGGTGGGACATAACTTTTACTTACTACTGTACACGCTGAACAACGTGCTTTGGTGTCGGCACAACTCCACTCGTTGCTATTCTGCCACTCCGGTGGGACATAACATTTACTGGCTGCTGTACACGCTGAACAACGTGCTTTGGATTCGGCACAACACTACTCGTTGCCATTCCGTCACTCCGGTGGGTCATAACTTTTACTTGCTGCTGTACAGGCTGAACAACGTGCGTTGGTTTCGGCACAACAACAAACGTTGCCATTCCGTCACACCGGTGGTTCATAACTTTTACTTGCTGCTGTAAACGCTGAACAACGTGCTTTGGATTCGGCACAACATCACTCGTTGCCATTCCGTCACTCCGGTGGGTCATAATTTTTACTTGCTGCTGTACAGGCTGAACAACGTGCTTTGCATTCGGCACAACACCACACGTTGCCATTCCGTCACACCGGTGGGTCATATCTTTTATTTGCTGCTGTTCACGCTGAACAACGTGCTTTGGATTCGGCACAACAACACTCGTTGCCTTTCCGTCACTCCGGTGGGTCATAACTTTTACTTGCTGCTGTACACGCGGAACAACGTGCTTTGGTTTCGGCACAACACCACTCGTTGCTATTCTACCACTGCGGTGCGTCATAACATTTACTTGCTGCTGTACAGGCTTGACAACGTGCTTTGGATTCGGCACAACACCACTCGTTGCCATTCCGTCACTCCGGTGGGTCATAACATTTACTTGCTGCTGTAGAGGCTCAACAACGTGCTTTGGATTCAGCACAACACCACACGTTGCCATTCCGTCACACCGGTGGTTCATAAAATTTACTTGCTGCTGTACAGGCTGAACAACGTGCTTTGGATTCGGCACAACACCACACGTTGCCATTCCGTCACACCGGTGGGTCATAACTTTTATTTGCTGCTGTACACGCTGAACAACATGCTTTGGATTCGGCACAACATCACTCGTTGCCATTCCGTCACTCCGGTGGGTCAAAATTTTTACTTGCTGCTGTATCGGCTGAACAACGTGCTTTGGATTCGGCACAACACCACACGTTGCCATTCCGTCACACCGGTGGGTCATAACTTTTATTTGCTGCTGTACACGCTGAACAACGTGCTTTGGATTCGGCACAACACAACTCGTTGCCATTCCGTCACTCCGGTGGGTCATAACATTTACTTGCTGCTGTACACGCTGAACAACGTGCTTTGGTTTCGGCGCAACACCACTCGTTGCTATTCTGCCACTGCGGTGATTCATAACATTTACTTGCGACAGTACAGGCTTGACAACGTGCTTTGGATTCGGCACAACACCACTCGTTGCCATTCCGTCACTCCGGTGGGTCATAAATTTTACTTGCTGCTGTACACGCTGAACAACGTGCTTTGGATTCGGCACAACACCACTCGTTGCCATTCCGTCACTCCGGTGGGTCATAAATTTTACTTGCTGCTGTACACGCTGAACAACGTGCTTTGGTTTCGGCACAACACCACTCCTTGCTATTCGGCCACTCCGGTGGGACATAACTTCTATTGGCTGCTGTACACGCTGAACAACGTGCTTTGGATTCGGCACAACACCACTCGTTGCTATTCTGCCACTCCGGTGGGACATAACTTTTACTTGCTGCTGTACTCACTGAACAACGTGCTTTGGTTTCGGCACAACACCACTCGTTGCTATTCTGCCACTCCGGTGGGACATAACTTCTACTGGCTGCTGTACACGCTGAACAACGTGCTTTGGATTCGGCACAACACCACTCGTTGCTATTCTGCCACTCCGGTGGGACATAACTTTTACTTGCTGCTGAACACGCTGAACAACGTGCTTTGGTTTCGGCACAACACCACTCGTTGCTATTCTGCCACTCCGGTGGGACATAACTTTTACTTGCTGCTGTACACGCTGAACAACGTGCTTTGGTTTCGGCACAACACCACTCGTTGCTATTCTGCCACTCCGGTGGGACATAACTTTTACTTGCTGCTGTACACGCTGAACAACGTGCTTTGGTATCGGCACAACACCACTCGTTGCTATTCTGCCACTCCGGTGGGACATAACTTCTACTGGCTGCTGTACACGCTGAACAACGTGCTTTGGATTCGGCACAACACCACTCGTTGCTATTCTGCCACTCCGGTGGGACATAACTTTTACTTGCTGCTGTACACGCTGGACAACGTGCTTTGGTTTCGGCACAACACCACTCGTTGCTATTCTGCCACTCCGGTGGGACATAACTTCTACTGGCTGCTGTACACGCTGAACAACGTGCTTTGGTTTCGGCACAACACCACTCGTTGCTATTCTGCCACTCCGGTGGGACATAACTTCTACGGGCTGCTGTACAGGCTGAACAACGTGCTTTGGTTTCGGCACAACACCACACGTTGCCATTCTGTCACACCGGTGGGTCATAACTTTTATTTGCTGCTGTACACCCTGAAAACGTGCTTTGGATTCAGCACAACACCACACATTGCCATTCCGTCACACCGGTGGTTCATAACTTTTACTTGCTGCTGTACAGGCTGAACAACGTTCTTTGGATTCGGCACAACACCACACGTTGCCATTCCGTCACTCCGGTGGGTCAAAATTTTTACTTGCTGCTGTACAGGCTGAACAACGTGCTTTGGATTCGGCACAACAACACTCGTTGCCATTCTGTCACTCCGGTGGGTCATAACATTTACTTGCTGCTGTACACGCTGAACAACGTGCTTTGGTTTCGGCGCAACACCACTCGTTGCTATTCTGCCACTGCGGTGATTCATAACATTTACTTGCGACAGTACAGGCTTGACAACGTGCTTTGGATTCGGCACAACACCACTCGTTGCCATTCCGTCACTCCGGTGGGTCATAACATTTACTTGCTGCAGTACAGGCTCAACAACGTGCTTTGGATTCAGCACAACACCACACGTTGCCATTCCGTCACACCGGTGGTTCATAACTTTTACTTGCTGCTGTACATGCTGAACAACGTGCTTTGGATTCGGCACAACACCACACGTTGCCATTCCGTCACACCGGTGGGTCATAACTTTTATTTGCTGCTGTACACGCTGAACAACGTGCTTTGGATTCGGCACAACACCACACGTTGCCATTCCGTCACACCGGTGGGTCATAACTTTTATTTGCTGCTGTACACGCTGAACAACGTGCTTTGGATTCGGCACAACACCACTCGTTGCCATTCCGTCACTCCGGTGGGTCATAACATTTACTTGCTGCTGTACAGGCTCAACAACGTGCTTTTGTTTCGGCACAACACCACACGTTGCCATTCCGTCACACCGGTGGTTCATAACTTTTACTTGCTGCTGTAACGCTGAACAACGTGCTTTGGATTCGGCACAACACCACACGTTGCCATTCCGTCACACCGGTGGTTCATAACTTTTATTTGCTGCTGTACACGCTGAGCAACGTGCTTTGGATTCGGCACAACACCACTCGTTGCCATTCCGTCACTCCGGTGGGTCATAACATTTACTTGCTGCTGTACAGGCTCAACAACGTGCTTTTGTTTCGGCACAACACCACACGTTGCCATTCCGTCAAACCGGTGGGTCATAACATTTATTTGCTGCTGTACACGCTGAACAACGTGCTTTGGTTTCGGCGCAACACCACTCGTTGCTATTCTGCCAATGCGGTGATTCATAACATTTACTTGCGACAGTACAGGCTTGACAACGTGCTTTGGATTCGGCACAACACCACTCGTTGCCATTCCGTCACTCCGGTGGGTCATAAATTTTACTTGCTGCTGTACACGCTGAACAACGTGCTTTGGATTCGGCACAACACCACTCGTTGCCATTCCGTCACTCCGGTGGGTCATAAATTTTACTTGCTGCTGTACACGCTGAACAACGTGCTTTGGTTTCG
This sequence comes from Amblyomma americanum, assembly GCF_052857255.1. Classification (NCBI taxonomy): domain Eukaryota; kingdom Metazoa; phylum Arthropoda; class Arachnida; order Ixodida; family Ixodidae; genus Amblyomma; species Amblyomma americanum. Next base: position 33,629,251 of record NC_135499.1, on the reverse strand, counting down.
GCACAACACCACTCCTTGCTATTCGGCCACTCCGGTGGGACATAACTTCTATTGGCTGCTGTACACGCTGAACAACGTGCTTTGGATTCGGCACAACACCACTCGTTGCTATTCTGCCACTCCGGTGGGACATAACTTTTACTTGCTGCTGTACTCACTGAACAACGTGCTTTGGTTTCGGCGCAACACCACTCGTTGCTATTCTGCCACTCCGGTGGGACATAACTTCTACTGGCTGCTGTACACGCTGAACAACGTGCTTTGGATTCGGCACAACACCACTCGTTGCTATTCTGCCACTCCGGTGGGACATAACTTTTACTTGCTGCTGAACACGCTGAACAACGTGCTTTGGTTTCGGCACAACACCACTCGTTGCTCTTCTGCCACTCCGGTGGGACATAACTTTTACTTGCTGCTGTACACGCTGAACAACGTGCTTTGGTTTCGGCACAACACCACTCGTTGCTATTCTGCCACTCCGGTGGGACATAACTTTTACTTGCTGCTGTACACGCTGAACAACGTGCTTTGGTATCGGCACAACACCACTCGTTGCTATTCTGCCACTCCGGTGGGACATAACTTCTACTGGCTGCTGTACACGCTGAACAACGTGCTTTGGATTCGGCACAACACCACTCGTTGCTATTCTGCCACTCCGGTGGGACATAACTTTTACTTGCTGCTGTACACGCTGAACAACGTGCTTTGGTTTCGGCACAACACCACTCGTTGCTATTCTGCCACTCCGGTGGGACATAACTTCTACTGGCTGCTGTACACGCTGAACAACGTGCTCTGGTTTCGGCACAACACCACTCGTTGCTATTCTGCCACTCCGGTGGGACATAACTTCTACGGGCTGCTGTACAGGCTGAACAACGTGCTTTGGTTTCGGCACAACACCACACGTTGCCATTCCGTCACACCGGTGGGTCATAACTTTTATTTGCTGCTGTACACCCTGAAAACGTGCTTTGGATTCAGCACAACACCACACATTGCCATTCCGTCACACCGGTGGTTCATAACTTTTACTTGCTGCTGTACAGGCTGAACAACGTTCTTTGGATTCGGCACAACACCACACGTTGCCATTCCGTCACTCCGGTGGGTCAAAATTTTTACTTGCTGCTGTACAGGCTGAACAACGTGCTTTGGATTCGGCACAACAACACTCGTTGCCATTCTGTCACTCCGGTGGGTCATAACATTTACTTGCTGCTGTACACGCTGAACAACGTGCTTTGGTTTCGGCGCAACACCACTCGTTGCTATTCTGCCACTGCGGTGATTCATAACATTTACTTGCGACAGTACAGGCTTGACAACGTGCTTTGGATTCGGCACAACACCACTCGTTGCCATTCCGTCACTCCGGTGGGTCATAACATTTACTTGCTGCAGTACAGGCTCAACAACGTGCTTTGGATTCAGCACAACACCACACGTTGCCATTCCGTCACACCGGTGGTTCATAACTTTTACTTGCTGCTGTACATGCTGAACAACGTGCTTTGGATTCGGCACAACACCACACGTTGCCATTCCGTCACACCGGTGGGTCATAACTTTTATTTGCTGCTGTACACGCTGAACAACGTGCTTTGGATTCGGCACAACACCACACGTTGCCATTCCGTCACACCGGTGGTTTATAACTTTTATTTGCTGCTGTATACGCTGAACAACGTGCTTTGGATTCGGCACAACACCACTCGTTGCCATTCCGTCACTCCGGTGGGTCATAACATTTACTTGCTGCTGTACAGGCTCAACAACGTGCTTTTGTTTCGGCACAACACCACACGTTGCCATTCCGTCAAACCGGTGGGTCATAACTTTTATTTGCTGCTGTACACGCTGAACAACGTGCTTTGGATTCGGCACAACACCACACGTTGCCATTCCGTCACACCGGTGGTTCATAACTTTTACTTGCTGCTGTAACGCTGAACAACGTGCTTTGGATTCGGCACAACACCACACGTTGCCATTCCGTCACACCGGTGGTTCATAACTTTTATTTGCTGCTGTACACGCTGAACAACGTGCTTTGGATTCGGCACAACACCACTTGTTGTCATTCCGTCACTCAGGTGGGTCATAAATTTTACTTGCTGCTGTACACACTGAACAACGTGTTTTGGTTTCGGCACAAAACCACTCGTAGCTATTCTGCCACTCCGGTGGGACATAACTTTTACTTACTACTGTACACGCTGAACAACGTGCTTTGGTGTCGGCACAACTCCACTCGTTGCTATTCTGCCACTCCGGTGGGACATAACATTTACTGGCTGCTGTACACGCTGAACAACGTGCTTTGGATTCGGCACAACACTACTCGTTGCCATTCCGTCACTCCGGTGGGTCATAACTTTTACTTGCTGCTGTACAGGCTGAACAACGTGCGTTGGTTTCGGCACAACAACAAACGTTGCCATTCCGTCACACCGGTGGTTCATAACTTTTACTTGCTGCTGTAAACGCTGAACAACGTGCTTTGGATTCGGCACAACATCACTCGTTGCCATTCCGTCACTCCGGTGGGTCATAATTTTTACTTGCTGCTGTACAGGCTGAACAACGTGCTTTGCATTCGGCACAACACCACACGTTGCCATTCCGTCACACCGGTGGGTCATAACTTTTATTTGCTGCTGTTCACGCTGAACAACGTGCTTTGGATTCGGCACAACAACACTCGTTGCCTTTCCGTCACTCCGGTGGGTCATAACTTTTACTTGCTGCTGTACACGCGGAACAACGTGCTTTGGTTTCGGCACAACACCACTCGTTGCTATTCTACCACTGCGGTGCGTCATAACATTTACTTGCTGCTGTACAGGCTTGACAACGTGCTTTGGATTCGGCACAACACCACTCGTTGCCATTCCGTCACTCCGGTGGGTCATAACATTTACTTGCTGCTGTAGAGGCTCAACAACGTGCTTTGGATTCAGCACAACACCACACGTTGCCATTCCGTCACACCGGTGGTTCATAAAATTTACTTGCTGCTGTACAGGCTGAACAACGTGCTTTGGATTCGGCACAACACCACACGTTGCCATTCCGTCACACCGGTGGGTCATAACTTTTATTTGCTGCTGTACACGCTGAACAACATGCTTTGGATTCGGCACAACATCACTCGTTGCCATTCCGTCACTCCGGTGGGTCAAAATTTTTACTTGCTGCTGTATCGGCTGAACAACGTGCTTTGGATTCGGCACAACACCACACGTTGCCATTCCGTCACACCGGTGGGTCATAACTTTTATTTGCTGCTGTACACGCTGAACAACGTGCTTTGGATTCGGCACAACACAACTCGTTGCCATTCCGTCACTCCGGTGGGTCATAACATTTACTTGCTGCTGTACAGGCTGAACAACGTGCTTTGGATTCGGCACAACACCACTCGTTGCCATTCCGTCACTCCGGTGGGTCATAACATTTACTTGCTGCTGTAGAGGCTCATGAACGTGCTTTGGACTCGGCAAAACACCACACGTTTCCATTCCGTCACACCGGTGGGTCATAAATTTTACTTGCTGCTGTACACACTGACCAACGTGTTTTGGTTTCGGCAACCCACCACACGTTGCCATTCCGTCACACCGGTGGTTCATAACTTTTACTTGCTGCTGTAACGCTGAACAACGTGCTTTGGATTCGGCACAACACCACACGTTGCCATTCCGTCACACCGGTGGTTCATAACTTTTATTTGCTGCTGTACACGCTGAACAACGTGCTTTGGATTCGGCACAACACCACTTGTCATTCCGTCACTCAGGTGGGACATAACTTTTACTTGCTGCTGTACACGCTGAACAACGTGCTTTGGTTTCGGCACAACACCACTCGTTGCTATTCTGCCACTCCGGTGGGACATAACTTCTACTGGCTGCTGTACACGCTGAACAACGTGCTTTGGTTTCGGCACAACACCACTCGTTGCTATTCTGCCACTCCGGTGGGACATAACTTCTACTGGCTGCTGTACAGGCTGAACAACGTGCTTTGGTTTCGGCACAACACCACACGTTGCCATTCCGTCACACCGGTGGGTCATAACTTTTATTTGCTGCTGTACACGTTGAACAACGTGCTTTGGATTCGGCACAACACCACTCGTTGCCATTCCGTCACTCCGGTGGGTCATAACTTTTACTTGCTGCTGTACACCCTGAAAACGTGCTTTGGTTTCGGCACAACACCACTCGTTGCTATTCTGCCACAGCGGTGCGTCATAACATTTACTTGCTGCTGTACAGGCTTGACAACGTGCTTTGGATTCGGCACAACACCACTCGTTGCCATTCCGTCACTCCGGTGGGTCATAACATTTACTTGCTGCTGTACAGGCTCAACAACGTGCTTTGGATTCAGCACAACACCACACGTTGCCATTCCGTCACACCGGTGGTTCATAACTTTTACTTGCTGCTGTACAGGCTGAACAACGTTCTTTGGATTCGGCACAACACCACACGTTGCCATTCCGTCACTCCGGTGGGTCAAAATTTTTACTTGCTGCTGTACAGGCGGAACAACGTGCTTTGGATTCGGCACAACAACACTCGTTGCCATTCTGTCACTCCGGTGGGTCATAACATTTACTTGCTGCTGTACACGCTGAACAACGTGCTTTGGTTTCGGCGCAACACCACTCGTTGCTATTCTGCCACTGCGGTGATTTATAACATTTACTTGCGACAGTACAGGCTTGACAACGTGCTTTGGATTCGGCACAACACCACTCGTTGCCATTCCGTCACTCCGGTGGGTCATAACATTTACTTGCTGCAGTACAGGCTCAACAACGTGCTTTGGATTCAGCACAACACCACACGTTGCCATTCCGTCACACCGGTGGTTCATAACTTTTACTTGCTGCTGTACATGCTGAACAACGTGCTTTGGATTCGGCACAACACCACACGTTGCCATTCCGTCACACCGGTGGGTCATAACTTTTATTTGCTGCTGTACACGCTGAACAACGTGCTTTGGATTCGGCACAACACCACACGTTGCCATTCCGTCACACCGGTGGTTCATAACTTTTATTTGCTGCTGTACACGCTGAACAACGTGCTTTGGCTTCGGCACAACACCACTCGTTGCCATTCCGTCACTCCGGTGGGTCATAACATTTACTTGCTGCTGTACAGGCTCAACAACGTGCTTTTGTTTCGGCACAACACCACACGTTGCCATTCCGTCAAACCTGTGGGTCATAACTTTTATTTGCTGCTGTACACGCTGAACAACGTGCTTTGGATTCGGCACAACACCACACGTTGCCATTCCGTCACACCGGTGGTTCATAACTTTTACTTGCTGCTGTAACGCTGAACAACGTGCTTTGGATTCGGCACAACACCACACGTTGCCATTCCGTCACACCGGTGGTTCATAACTTTTATTTGCTGCTGTACACGCTGAACAACGTGCTTTTGATTCGGCACAACACCACTTGTTGTCATTCCGTCACTCAGGTGGGTCATAAATTTTACTTGCTGCTGTACACACTGAACAACGTGTTTTGGTTTCGGCACAACACCACTCGTAGCTATTCTGCCACTCCGGTGGGACATAACTTTTACTTACTACTGAACACGCTGAACAACGTGCTTTGGTGTCGGCACAACTCCACTCGTTGCTATTCTGCCACTCCGGTGGGACATAACATTTACTGGCTGCTGTACACGCTGAACAACGTGCTTTGGATTCGGCACAACACTACTCGTTGCCATTCCGTCACTCCGGTGGGTCATAACTTTTACTTGCTGCTGTACAGGCTGAACAACGTGCGTTGGTTTCGGCACAACAACAAACGTTGCCATTCCGTCACACCGGTGGTTCATAACTTTTACTTGCTGCTGTAAACGCTGAACAACGTGCTTTGGATTCGGCACAACATCACTCGTTGCCATTCCGTCACTCCGGTGGGTCATAATTTTTACTTGCTGCTGTACAGGCTGAACAACGTGCTTTGCATTCGGCACAACACCACACGTTGCCATTCCGTCACACCGGTGGGTCATAACTTTTATTTGCTGCTGTTCACGCTGAACAACGTGCTTTGGATTCGGCACAACAACACTCGTTGCCTTTCCATCACTCCGGTGGGTCATAACTTTTACTTGCTGCTGTACACGCGGAACAACGTGCTTTGGTTTCGGCACAACTCCACTCGTTGCTATTCTACCACTGCGGTGCGTCATAACATTTACTTGCTGCTGTACAGGCTTGACAACGTGGTTTGGATTCGGCACAACACCACTCGTTGCCATTCCGTCACTCCGGTGGGTCAAAATTTTTACTTGCTGCTGTATCGGCTGAACAACGTGCTTTGGATTCGGCACAACACCACACGTTGCCATTCCGTCACACCGGTGGGTCATAACTTTTATTTGCTGCTGTACACGCTGAACAACGTGCTTTGGATTCGGCACAACACAACTCGTTGCCATTCCGTCACTCCGGTGGGTCATAACATTTACTTGCTGCTGTACAGGCTGAACAACGTGCTTTGGATTCGGCACAACACCACTCGTTGCCATTCCGTCACTCCGGTGGGTCATAACATTTACTTGCTGCTGTAGAGGCTCATGAACGTGCTTTGGACTCGGCAAAACACCACACGTTTCCATTCCGTCACACCGGTGGGTCATAAATTTTACTTGCTGCTGTACACACTGAACAACGTGTTTTGGTTTCGGCAACCCACCACACGTTGCCATTCCGTCACACCGGTGGTTCATAACTTTTACTTGCTGCTGTAACGCTGAACAACGTGCTTTGGATTCGGCACAACACCACACGTTGCCATTCCGTCACACCGGTGGTTCATAACTTTTATTTGCTGCTGTACACGCTGAACAACGTGCTTTGGATTCGGCACAACACCACTTGTTGTCATTCCGTCACTCAGGTGGGACATAACTTTTACTTGCTGCTGTACACCCTGAAAACGTGCTTTGGTTTCGGCACAACACCACTCGTTGCTATTCTGCCACAGCGGTGCGTCATAACATTTACTTGCTGCTGTACAGGCTTGACAACGTGCTTTGGATTCGGCACAACACCACTCGTTGCCATTCCGTCACTCCGGTGGGTCATAACATTTACTTGCTGCTGTACAGGCTCAACAACGTGCTTTGGATTCAGCACAACACCACACGTTGCCATTCCGTCACCCGTGGTTCATAACTTTTACTTGCTGCTGTACAGGCTGAACAACGTTCTTTGGATTCGGCACAACACCACACGTTGCCATTCCGTCACTCCGGTGGGTCAAAATTTTTACTTGCTGCTGTACAGGCGGAACAACGTGCTTTGGATTCGGCACAACAACACTCGTTGCCATTCTGTCACTCCGGTGGGTCATAACATTTACTTGCTGCTGTACACGCTGAACAACGTGCTTTGGTTTCGGCGCAACACCACTCGTTGCTATTCTGCCACTGCGGTGATTTATAACATTTACTTGCGACAGTACAGGCTTGACAAAGTGCTTTGGATTCGGCACAACACCACTCGTTGCCATTCCGTCACTCCGGTGGGTCATAACATTTACTTGCTGCAGTACAGGCTCAACAACGTGCTTTGGATTCAGCACAACACCACACGTTGCCATTCCGTCACACCGGTGGTTCATAACTTTTACTTGCTGCTGTACATGCTGAACAACGTGCTTTGGATTCGGCACAACACCACACGTTGCCATTCCGTCACACCGGTGGGTCATAACTTTTATTTGCTGCTGTACACGCTGAACAACGTGCTTTGGATTCGGCACAACACCACACGTTGCCATTCCGTCACACCGGTGGTTCATAACTTTTATTTGCTGCTGTACACGCTGAACAACGTGCTTTGGCTTCGGCACAACACCACTCGTTGCCATTCCGTCACTCCGGTGGGTCATAACATTTACTTGCTGCTGTACAGGCTCAACAACGTGCTTTTGTTTCGGCACAACACCACACGTTGCCATTCCGTCAAACCGGTGGGTCATAACTTTTATTTGCTGCTGTACACGCTGAACAACGTGCTTTGGATTCGGCACAACACCACACGTTGCCATTCCGTCACACCGGTGGTTCATAACTTTTACTTGCTGCTGTAACGCTGAACAACGTGCTTTGGATTCGGCACAACACCACACGTTGCCATTCCGTCACACCGGTGGTTCATAACTTTTATTTGCTGCTGTACACGCTGAACAACGTGCTTTGGATTCGGCACAACACCACTTGTTGTCATTCCGTCACTCAGGTGGGTCATAAATTTTACTTGCTGCTGTACACACTGAACAACGTGTTTTGGTTTCGGCACAACACCACTCGTAGCTATTCTGCCACTCCGGTGGGACATAACTTTTACTTACAACTGAACACGCTGAACAACGTGCTTTGGTGTCGGCACAACTCCACTCGTTGCTATTCTGCCACTCCGGTGGGACATAACATTTACTGGCTGCTGTACACGCTGAACAACGTGCTTTGGATTCGGCACAACACTACTCGTTGCCATTCCGTCACTCCGGTGGGTCATAACTTTTACTTGCTGCTGTACAGGCTGAACAACGTGCGTTGGTTTCGGCACAACAACAAACGTTGCCATTCCGTCACACCGGTGGTTCATAACTTTTACTTGCTGCTGTAAACGCTGAACAACGTGCTTTGGATTCGGCACAACATCACTCGTTGCCATTCCGTCACTCCGGTGGGTCATAATTTTTACTTGCTGCTGTACAGGCTGAACAACGTGCTTTGCATTCGGCACAACACCACACGTTGCCATTCCGTCACACCGGTGGGTCATAACTTTTATTTGCTGCTGTTCACGCTGAACAACGTGCTTTGGATTCGGCACAACAACACTCGTTGCCTTTCCATCACTCCGGTGGGTCATAACTTTTACTTGCTGCTGTACACGCGGAACAACGTGCTTTGGTTTCGGCACAACTCCACTCGTTGCTATTCTACCACTGCGGTGCGTCATAACATTTACTTGCTGCTGTACAGGCTTGACAACGTGGTTTGGATTCGGCACAACGCCACTCGTTGCCATTCCGTCACTCCGGTGGGTCATAACATTTACTTGCTGCTGTACAGGCTCAACAACGTGCTTTGGATTCAGCACAACACCACACGTTGCCATTCCGTCACACCGGTGGGTCATAACTTTTATTTGCTGCTGTACACGCTGAACAACATGCTTTGGATTCGGCACAACATCACTCGTTGCCATTCCGTCACTCCGGTGGGTCAAAATTTTTACTTGCTGCTGTATCAGCTGAACAACGTGCTTTGGATTCGGCACAACACCACACGTTGCCATTCCGTCACACCGGTGGGTCATAACTTTTATTTGCTGCTGTACACGCTGAACAACGTGCTTTGGATTCGGCACAACACAACTCGTTGCCATTCCGTCACTCCGGTGGGTCATAACATTTACTTGCTGCTGTACAGGCTGAACAACGTGCTTTGGATTCGGCACAACACCACTCGTTGCCATTCCGTCACTCCGGTGGGTCATAACATTTACTTGCTGCTGTAGAGGCTCAAGAACGTGCTTTGGACTCGGCAAAACACCACACGTTTCCATTCCGTCACACCGGTGGGTCATAAATTTTACTTGCTGCTGTACACACTGAACAACGTGTTTTGGTTTCGGCACAACACCACTCGTTGCTATTCTGCCACTCCGGTGGGACATAACTTTTACTTGCTGCTGTACACGCTGAACAACGTGCTTTGGTTTCGGCACAACACCACCCGATGCTATTCTGCCACTCCGGTGGGACATAACTTCTACTGGCTGCTGTACACGCTGAACAACGTGCTTTGGATTCGGCACAACACCACTCGTTGCTATTCTGCCACTCCGGTGGGACATAACTTTTACTTGCTGCTGTAACGCTGAACAACGTGCTTTGGATTCGGCACAACACCACACGTTCCCATTCCGTCACACCGGTGGTTCATAACGTTTATTTGCTGCTGTACACGCTGAACAACGTGCTTTGGATTCGGCACAACACCACTTGTTGTCATTCCGTCACTCAGGTGGGTCATAAATTTTACTTGCTGCTGTACACACTGAACAACGTGTTTTGGTTTCGGCACAAAACCACTCGTAGCTATTCTGCCACTCCGGTGGGACATAACTTTTACTTACTACTGTACACGCTGAACAACGTGCTTTGGTGTCGGCACAACTCCACTCGTTGCTATTCTGCCACTCCGGTGGGACATAACTTTTACTTGCTGCTGTAACGCTGAACAACGTGCTTTGGATTCGGCACAACACCACACGTTCCCATTCCGTCACACCGGTGGTTCATAACGTTTATTTGCTGCTGTACACGCTGAACAACGTGCTTTGGATTCGGCACAACACCACTTGTTGTGATTCCGTCACTCAGGTGGGTCATAAATTTTACTTGCTGCTGTACACACTGAACAACGTGTTTTGGTTTCGGCACAAAACCACTCGTAGCTATTCTGCCACTCCGGTGGGACATAACTTTTACTTACTACTGTACACGCTGAACAACGTGCTTTGGTGTCGGCACAACTCCACTCGTTGCTATTCTGCCACTCCGGTGGGACATAACATTTACTGGCTGCTGTACACGCTGAACAACGTGCTTTGGATTCGGCACAACACTACTCGTTGCCATTCCGTCACTCCGGTGGGTCATAACTTTTACTTGCTGCTGTACAGGCTGAACAACGTGCGTTGGTTTCGGCACAACAACAAACGTTGCCATTCCGTCACACCGGTGGTTCATAACTTTTACTTGCTGCTGTAAACGCTGAACAACGTGCTTTGGATTCGGCACAACATCACTCGTTGCCATTCCGTCACTCCGGTGGGTCATAATTTTTACTTGCTGCTGTACAGGCTGAACAACGTGCTTTGCATTCGGCACAACACCACACGTTGCCATTCCGTCACACCGGTGGGTCATAACTTTTATTTGCTGCTGTTCACGCTGAACAACGTGCTTTGGATTCGGCACAACAACACTCGTTGCCTTTCCGTCACTCCGGTGGGTCATAACTTTTACTTGCTGCTGTACACGCGGAACAACGTGCTTTGGTTTCGGCACAACACCACTCGTTGCTATTCTACCACTGCGGTGCGTCATAACATTTACTTGCTGCTGTACAGGCTTGACAACGTGCTTTGGATTCGGCACAACACCACTCGTTGCCATTCCGTCACTCCGGTGGGTCATAACATTTACTTGCTGCTGTAGAGGCTCAACAACGTGCTTTGGATTCAGCACAACACCACACGTTGCCATTCCGTCACACCGGTTGTTCATAAAATTTACTTGCTGCTGTACAGGCTGAACAACGTGCTTTGGATTCGGCACAACACCACACGTTGCCATTCCGTCACACCGGTGGGTCATAACTTTTATTTGCTGCTGTACACGCTGAACAACATGCTTTGGATTCGGCACAACATCACTCGTTGCCATTCCGTCACTCCGGTGGGTCAAAATTTTTACTTGCTGCAGTATCGGCTGAACAACGTGCTTTGGATTCGGCACAACACCACACGTTGCCATTCCGTCACACCGGTGGGTCATAACTTTTATTTGCTGCTGTACACGCTGAACAACGTGCTTTGGATTCGGCACAACACAACTCGTTGCCATTCCGTCACTCCGGTGGGTCATAACATTTACTTGCTGCTGTACAGGCTGAACAACGTGCTTTGGATTCGGCACAACACCACTCGTTGCCATTCCGTCACTCCGGTGGGTCATAACATTTACTTGCTGCTGTAGAGGCTCAAGAACGTGCTTTGGACTCGGCAAAACACCACACGTTTCCATTCCGTCACACCGGTGGGTCATAAATTTTACTTGCTGCTGTACACACTGAACAACGTGTTTTGGTTTCGGCACAACACCACTCGTTGCTATTCTGCCACTCCGGTGGGACATAACTTTTACTTGCTGCTGTACACGCTGAACAACGTGCTTTGGTTTCGGCACAACACCACCCGATGCTATTCTGCCACTCCGGTGGGACATAACTTCTACTGGCTGCTGTACACGCTGAACAACGTGCTTTGGATTCGGCACAACACCACTCGTTGCTATTCTGCCACTCCGGTGGGACATAACTTTTACTTGCTGCTGTAACGCTGAACAACGTGCTTTGGATTCGGCACAACACCACACGTTCCCATTCCGTCACACCGGTGGTTCATAACGTTTATTTGCTGCTGTACACGCTGAACAACGTGCTTTGGATTCGGCACAACACCACTTGTTGTCATTCCGTCACTCAGGTGGGTCATAAATTTTACTTGCTGCTGTACACACTGAACAACGTGTTTTGGTTTCGGCACAAAACCACTCGTAGCTATTCTGCCACTCCGGTGGGACATAACTTCTACTGGCTGCTGTACACGCTGAACAACGTGCTTTGGATTCGGCACAACACCACTCGTTGCTATTCTGCCACTCCGGTGGGACATAACCTTTACTTGCTGCTGTAACGCTGAACAACGTGCTTTGGATTCGGCACAACACCACACGTTCCCATTCCGTCACACCGGTGGTTCATAACGTTTATTTGCTGCTGTACACGCTGAACAACGTGCTTTGGATTCGGCACAACACCACTTGTTGTCATTCCGTCACTCAGGTGGGTCATAAATTTTACTTGCTGCTGTACACACTGAACAACGTGTTTTGGTTTCGGCACAAAACCACTCGTAGCTATTCTGCCACTCCGGTGGGACATAACTTTTACTTACTACTGTACACGCTGAACAACGTGCTTTGGTGTCGGCACAACTCCACTCGTTGCTATTCTGCCACTCCGGTGGGACATAACATTTACTGGCTGCTGTACACGCTGAACAACGTGCTTTGGATTCGGCACAACACTACTCGTTGCCATTCCGTCACTCCGGTGGGTCATAACTTTTACTTGCTGCTGTACAGGCTGAACAACGTGCGTTGGTTTCGGCACAACAACAAACGTTGCCATTCCGTCACACCGGTGGTTCATAACTTTTACTTGCTGCTGTAAACGCTGAACAACGTGCTTTGGATTCGGCACAACATCACTCGTTGCCATTCCGTCACTCCGGTGGGTCATAATTTTTACTTGCTGCTGTACAGGCTGAACAACGTGCTTTGCATTCGGCACAACACCACACGTTGCCATTCCGTCACACCGGTGGGTCATAACTTTTATTTGCTGCTGTTCACGCTGAACAACGTGCTTTGGATTCGGCACAACAACACTCGTTGCCTTTCCGTCACTCCGGTGGGTCATAACTTTTACTTGCTGCTGTACACGCGGAACAACGTGCTTTGGTTTCGGCACAACACCACTCGTTGCTATTCTACCACTGCGGTGCGTCATAACATTTACTTGCTGCTGTACAGGCTTGACAACGTGCTTTGGATTCGGCACAACACCACTCGTTGCCATTCCGTCACTCCGGTGGGTCATAACATTTACTTGCTGCTGTAGAGGCTCAACAACGTGCTTTGGATTCAGCACAACACCACACGTTGCCATTCCGTCACACCGGTGGTTCATAAAATTTACTTGCTGCTGTACAGGCTGAACAACGTGCTTTGGATTCGGCACAACACCACACGTTGCCATTCCGTCACACCGGTGGGTCATAACTTTTATTTGCTGCTGTACACGCTGAACAACATGCTTTGGATTCGGCACAACATCACTCGTTGCCATTCCGTCACTCCGGTGGGTCAAAATTTTTACTTGCTGCTGTATCGGCTGAACAACGTGCTTTGGATTCGGCACAACACCACACGTTGCCATTCCGTCACACCGGTGGGTCATAACTTTTATTTGCTGCTGTACACGCTGAACAACGTGCTTTGGATTCGGCACAACACAACTCGTTGCCATTCCGTCACTCCGGTGGGTCATAACATTTACTTGCTGCTGTACAGGCTGAACAACGTGCTTTGGATTCGGCACAACACCACTCGTTGCCATTCCGTCACTCCGGTGGGTCATAACATTTACTTGCTGCTGTAGAGGCTCATGAACGTGCTTTGGACTCGGCAAAACACCACACGTTTCCATTCCGTCACACCGGTGGGTCATAAATTTTACTTGCTGCTGTACACACTGAACAACGTGTTTTGGTTTCGGCAACCCACCACACGTTGCCATTCCGTCACACCGGTGGTTCATAACTTTTACTTGCTGCTGTAACGCTGAACAACGTGCTTTGGATTCGGCACAACACCACACGTTGCCATTCCGTCACACCGGCGGTTCATAACTTTAATTTGCTGCTGTACACGCTGAACAACGTGCTTTGGATTCGGCACAACACCACTTGTTGTCATTCCGTCACTCAGGTGGGACATAACTTTTACTTGCTGCTGTACACGCTGAACAACGTGCTTTGGTTTCGGCACAACACCACTCGTTGCTATTCTGCCACTCCGGTGGGACATAACTTCTACTGGCTGCTGTACACGCTGAACAACGTGCTTTGGTTTCGGCACAACACCACTCGTTGCTATTCTGCCACTCCGGTGGGACATAACTTCTACTGGCTGCTGTACAGGCTGAACAACGTGCTTTGGTTTCGGCACAACACCACACGTTGCCATTCCGTCACACCGGTGGGTCATAACTTTTATTTGCTGCTGTACACGTTGAACAACGTGCTTTGGATTCGGCACAACACCACTCGTTGCCATTCCGTCACTCCGGTGGGTCATAACTTTTACTTGCTGCTGTACACCCTGAAAACGTGCTTTGGTTTCGGCACAACACCACTCGTTGCTATTCTGCCACAGCGGTGCGTCATAACATTTACTTGCTGCTGTACAGGCTTGACAACGTGCTTTGGATTCGGCACAACACCACTCGTTGCCATTCCGTCACTCCGGTGGGTCATAACATTTACTTGCTGCTGTACAGGCTCAACAACGTGCTTTGGATTCAGCACAACACCACACGTTGCCATTCCGTCACACCGGTGGTTCATAACTTTTACTTGCTGCTGTACAGGCTGAACAACGTTCTTTGGATTCGGCACAACACCACACGTTGCCATTCCGTCACTCCGGTGGGTCAAAATTTTTACTTGCTGCTGTACAGGCGGAACAACGTGCTTTGGATTCGGCACAACAACACTCGTTGCCATTCTGTCACTCCGGTGGGTCATAACATTTACTTGCTGCTGTACACGCTGAACAACGTGCTTTGGTTTCGGCGCAACACCACTCGTTGCTATTCTGCCACTGCGGTGATTTATAACATTTACTTGCGACAGTACAGGCTTGACAACGTGCTTTGGATTCGGCACAACACCACTCGTTGCCATTCCGTCACTCCGGTGGGTCATAACATTTACTTGCTGCAGTACAGGCTCAACAACGTGCTTTGGATTCAGCACAACACCACACGTTGCCATTCCGTCACACCGGTGGTTCATAACTTTTACTTGCTGCTGTACATGCTGAACAACGTGCTTTGGATTCGGCACAACACCACACGTTGCCATTCCGTCACACCGGTGGTTCATAACTTTTATTTGCTGCTGTACACGCTGAACAACGTGCTTTGGCTTCGGCACAACACCACTCGTTGCCATTCCGTCACTCCGGTGGGTCATAACATTTACTTGCTGCTGTACAGGCTCAACAACGTGCTTTGGATTCAGCACAACACCACACGTTGCCATTCCGTCACACCGGTGGTTCATAACTTTTACTTGCTGCTGTACAGGCTGAACAACGTTCTTTGGATTCGGCACAACACCACACGTTGCCATTCCGTCACTCCGGTGGGTCAAAATTTTTACTTGCTGCTGTACAGGCGGAACAACGTGCTTTGGATTCGGCACAACAACACTCGTTGCCATTCTGTCACTCCGGTGGGTCATAACATTTACTTGCTGCTGTACACGCTGAACAACGTGCTTTGGTTTCGGCGCAACACCACTCGTTGCTATTCTGCCACTGCGGTGATTTATAACATTTACTTGCGACAGTACAGGCTTGACAACGTGCTTTGGATTCGGCACAACACCACTCGTTGCCATTCCGTCACTCCGGTGGGTCATAACATTTACTTGCTGCAGTACAGGCTCAACAACGTGCTTTGGATTCAGCACAACACCACACGTTGCCATTCCGTCACACCGGTGGTTCATAACTTTTATTTGCTGCTGTACACGCTGAACAACGTGCTTTGGATTCGGCACAACACCACACGTTGCCATTCCGTCACACCGGTGGTTCATAACTTTTATTTGCTGCTGTACACGCTGAACAACGTGCTTTGGCTTCGGCACAACACCACTCGTTGCCATTCCGTCACTCCGGTGGGTCATAACATTTACTTGCTGCTGTACAGGCTCAACAACGTGCTTTTGTTTCGGCACAACACCACACGTTGCCATTCCGTCAAACCGGTGGGTCATAACTTTTATTTGCTGCTGTACACGCTGAACAACGTGCTTTGGATTCGGCACAACACCACACGTTGCCATTCCGTCACACCGGTGGTTCATAACTTTTACTTGCTGCTGTAACGCTGAACAACGTGCTTTGGATTCGGCACAACACCACACGTTGCCATTCCGTCACACCGGTGGTTCATAACTTTTATTTGCTGCTGTACACGCTGAACAACGTGCTTTGGATTCGGCACAACACCACTTGTTGTCATTCCGTCACTCAGGTGGGTCATAAATTTTACTTGCTGCTGTACACACTGAACAACGTGTTTTGGTTTCGGCACAACACCACTCGTAGCTATTCTGCCACTCCGGTGGGACATAACTTTTACTTACTACTGAACACGCTGAACAACGTGCTTTGGTGTCGGCACAACTCCACTCGTTGCTATTCTGCCACTCCGGTGGGACATAACATTTACTGGCTGCTGTACACGCTGAACAACGTGCTTTGGATTCGGCACAACACTACTCGTTGCCATTCCGTCACTCCGGTGGGTCATAACTTTTACTTGCTGCTGTACAGGCTGAACAACGTGCGTTGGTTTCGGCACAACAACAAACGTTGCCATTCCGTCACACCGGTGGTTCATAACTTTTACTTGCTGCTGTAAACGCTGAACAACGTGCTTTGGATTCGGCACAACATCACTCGTTGCCATTCCGTCACTCCGGTGGGTCATAATTTTTACTTGCTGCTGTACAGGCTGAACAACGTGCTTTGCATTCGGCACAACACCACACGTTGCCATTCCGTCACACCGGTGGGTCATAACTTTTATTTGCTGCTGTTCACGCTGAACAACGTGCTTTGGATTCGGCACAACAACACTCGTTGCCTTTCCGTCACTCCGGTGGGTCATAACTTTTACTTGCTGCTGTACACGCGGAACAACGTGCTTTGGTTTCGGCACAACACCACTCGTTGCTATTCTACCACTGCGGTGCGTCATAACATTTACTTGCTGCTGTACAGGCTCAACAACGTGCTTTGGATTCAGCACAACACCACACGTTGCCATTCCGTCACACCGGTGGGTCATAACTTTTATTTGCTGCTGTACACGCTGAACAACATGCTTTGGATTCGGCACAACATCACTCGTTGCCATTCCGTCACTCCGGTGGGTCAACATTTTTACTTGCTGCTGTATCAGCTGAACAACGTGCTTTGGATTCGGCACAACACCACACGTTGCCATTCCGTCACACCGGTGGGTCATAACTTTTATTTGCTGCTGTACACGCTGAACAACGTGCTTTGGATTCGGCACAACACAACTCGTTGCCATTCCGTCACTCCGGTGGGTCATAACATTTACTTGCTGCTGTACAGGCTGAACAACGTGCTTTGGATTCGGCACAACACCACTCGTTGCCATTCCGTCACTCCGGTGGGTCATAACATTTACTTGCTGCTGTAGAGGCTCAAGAACGTGCTTTGGACTCGGCAAAACACCACACGTTTCCATTCCGTCACACCGGTGGGTCATAAATTTTACTTGCTGCTGTACACACTGAACAACGTGTTTTGGTTTCGGCACAACACCACTCGTTGCTATTCTGCCACTCCGGTGGGACATAACTTTTACTTGCTGCTGTACACGCTGAACAACGTGCTTTGGTTTCGGCACAACACCACCCGATGCTATTCTGCCACTCCGGTGGGACATAACTTCTACTGGCTGCTGTACACGCTGAACAACGTGCTTTGGATTCGGCACAACACCACTCGTTGCTATTCTGCCACTCCGGTGGGACATAACTTTTACTTGCTGCTGTAACGCTGAACAACGTGCTTTGGATTCGGCACAACACCACACGTTCCCATTCCGTCACACCGGTGGTTCATAACGTTTATTTGCTGCTGTACACGCTGAACAACGTGCTTTGGATTCGGCACAACACCACTCGTTGCCATTCCGTCACTCCGGTGGGTCATAAATTTTACTTGCTGCTGTACACGCTGAACAACGTGCTTTGGATTCGGCACAACACCACTTGTTGCCATTCCGTCACTCCGGTGGGTCATAAATTTTACTTGCTGCTGTACACGCTGAACAACGTGCTTTGGTTTCGGCACAACACCACTCCTTGCTATTCGGCCACTCCGGTGGGACATAACTTCTACTGGCTGCTGTACACGCTGAACAACGTGCTTTGGATTCGGCACAACACCACTCGTTGCTATTCTGCCACTCCGGTGGGACATAACTTTTACTTGCTGCTGTACACACTGAACAACGTGCTTTGGTTTCGGCACAACACCACTCGTTGCTATAATGCCACTCCGGTGGGACATAACTTCTACTGGCTGCTGTACACGC
This sequence comes from Amblyomma americanum, assembly GCF_052857255.1. Lineage (NCBI taxonomy): Eukaryota > Metazoa > Arthropoda > Arachnida > Ixodida > Ixodidae > Amblyomma > Amblyomma americanum. Next base: position 33,610,394 of record NC_135499.1, on the reverse strand, counting down.
TGAACAACGTGCTTTGGATTCGGCACAACACCACTCGTTGCTATTCTGCCACTCCGGTGGGACATAACTTTTACTTGCTGCTGAACACGCTGAACAACGTGCTTTGGTTTCGGCACAACACCACTCGTTGCTATTCTGCCACTCCGGTGGGACATAACTTCAGCTGGCTGCTGTACACGCTGAACAACATGCTTTGGTTTCGGCACAACACCACTCGTTGCTATTCTGCCACTCCGGTGGGACATAACTTTTACTTGCTGCTGTACACGCTGAACAACGTGCTTTGGTTTCGGCACAACACCACTCGTTGCTATTCTGCCACTCCGGTGGGACATAACTTCTACTGGCTGCTGTACACGCTGAACAACGTGCTTTGGATTCGGCACAACACCACTCGTTGCTATTCTGCCACTCCGGTGGGACATAACTTTTACTTGCTGCTGTACACGCTGAACAACGTGCTTTGGTTTCGGCACAACACCACTCGTTGCTATTCTGCCACTCCGGTGGGACATAACTTTTACTTGCTGCTGTACACGCTGAACAACGTGCTTTGGTATCGGCACAACACCACTCGTTGCTATTCTGCCACTCCGGTGGGACATAACTTCTACTGGCTGCTGTACACGCTGAACAACGTGCTTTGGATTCGGCACAACACCACTCGTTGCTATTCTGCCACTCCGGTGGGACATAACTTTTACTTGCTGCTGTACACGCTGAACAACGTGCTTTGGTTTCGGCACAACACCACTCGTTGCTATTCTGCCACTCCGGTGGGACATAACTTCTACTGGCTGCTGTACACGCTGAACAACATGCTTTGGTTTCGGCACAACACCACTCGTTGCTATTCTGCCACTCCGGTGGGACATAACTTCTACTGGCTGCTGTACAGGCTGAACAACGTGCTTTGGTTTCGGCACAACACCACACGTTGCCATTCCGTAACACCGGTGGGTCATAACTTTTATTTGCTGCTGTACACGTTGAACAACGTGCTTTGGATTCGGCACAACACCACTCGTTGCCATTCCGTCACTCCGGTGGGTCATAACTTTTACTTGCTGCTGTACACCCTGAACAAAGTGCTTTGGTTTCGGCACAACACCACTCGTTGCTATTCTGCCACAGCGGTGCGTCATAACATTTACTTGCTGCTGTACAGGCTTGACAACGTGCTTTGGATTCGGCACAACACCACTCGTTGCCATTCCGTCACTCCGGTGGGTCATAGCATTTACTTGCTGCTGTACAGGCTCAACAACGTGCTTTGGATTCAGCACAACACCACACGTTGCCATTCCGTCACACCGGTGGTTCATAACTTTTACTTGCTGCTGTACAGGCTGAACAACGTGCTTTGGATTCAGCACAGCACCACACGTTGCCATTCCGTCACACCGGTGGTTCATAACTTTTACTTGCTGCTGTACATGCTGAACAACGTGCTTTGGATTCGGCACAACACCACACGTTGCCATTCCGTCACACCGGTGGGTCATAACTTTTATTTGCTGCTGTACACGCTGAACAACATGCTTTGGATTCGGCACAACATCACTCGTTGCCATTCCGTCACTCCGGTGGGTCAAAATTTTTACTTGCTGCTGTACAGGCTGAACAACGTGGTTTGGATTCGGCACAACACCACACGTTGCCATTCCGACACACCGGTGGGTCATAACTTTTATTTGCTGCTGTACACGCTGAACAACGTGCTTTGGATTCGGCACAACACCACTCGTTGCCGTTCCGTCACTCCGGTGGGTCAAAACATTTACTTCCTGCTGTACACGCAGAACAACGTGCTTTGGATTCGGCACAACACTACTCGTTGCCATTCCGTCCCTCCGGTGGGTCATAACATTTACTTGCTGCTGTACAGGCTGAACAACGTGCTTTGGATTCGGCACAACACCACTCGTTGCCATTCCGTCACTCCGGTGGGTCATAACTTTTACTTGCTGCTGTACAGGCTCAACAACGTGCTTTGGATTCGGCACAACACCACACGTTTCCATTCCGTCACACCGGTGGTTCATAACTTTTATTTGCTGCTGTACACGCTGAAATACGTGCTTTGGTTTCGGCACAACACCACTCGTTGCTATTCTGCCACTCCGGTGGGACATAACCTTTACTGGCTGCTGTACACGCTGAACAACGTGCTTTGGATTCGGCAGAACACCACTCGTTGCTATTCTTCCACTCCGGTGGGACATAACTTTTACTTGCTGCTGAACACGCTGAACAACGTGCTTTGGTTTCGGCACAACACCACTCGTTGCTATTCTGCCACTCCGGTGGGACATAACTTCAACTGGCTGCTGTACACGCTGAACAACATGCTTTGGTTTCGGCACAACACCACTCGTTGCTATTCTGCCACTCCGGTGGGACATAACTTCTACTGGCTGCTGTACACGCTGAACAACGTGCTTTGGATTCGGCACAACACCACACGTTGCCATTCCGTCACACCGGTGGGTCATAACTTTTATTTGCTGCTGTACACGCTGAACAACATGCTTTGGATTCGGCACAACATCACTCGTTGCCATTCCGTCACTCCGGTGGGTCAAAATTTTTACTTGCTGCTGTATCAGCTGAACAACGTGCTTTGGATTCGGCACAACACCACACGTTGCCATTCCGTCACACCGGTGGGTCATAACTTTTATTTGCTGCTGTACACGCTGAACAACGTGCTTTGGATTCGGCACAACACAACTCGTTGCCATTCCGTCACTCCGGTGGGTCACAACATTTACTTGCTGCTGTACAGGCTGAACAACGTGCTTTGGATTCGGCACAACACCACTCGTTGCCATTCCGTCACTCCGGTGGGTCATAACATTTACTTGCTGCTGTAGAGGCTCAAGAACGTGCTTTGGACTCGGCAAAACACCACACGTTTCCATTCCGTCACACCGGTGGGTCATAAATTTTACTTGCTGCTGTACACACTGAACAACGTGTTTTGGTTTCGGCACAACACCACTCGTTGCTATTCTGCCACTCCGGTGGGACATAACTTTTACTTGCTGCTGTACACGCTGAACAACGTGCTTTGGTTTCGGCACAACACCACCCGATGCTATTCTGCCACTCCGGTGGGACATAACTTCTACTGGCTGCTGTACACGCTGAACAACGTGCTTTGGATTCGGCACAACACCACTCGTTGCTATTCTGCCACTCCGGTGGGACATAACTTTTACTTGCTGCTGTAACGCTGAACAACGTGCTTTGGATTCGGCACAACACCACACGTTCCCATTCCGTCACACCGGTGGTTCATAACGTTTATTTGCTGCTGTACACGCTGAACAACGTGCTTTGGATTCGGCACAACACCACTCGTTGCCATTCCGTCACTCCGGTGGGTCATAAATTTTACTTGCTGCTGTACACGCTGAACAACGTGCTTTGGATTCGGCACAACACCACTTGTTGCCATTCCGTCACTCCGGTGGGTCATAAATTTTACTTGCTGCTGTACACGCTGAACAACGTGCTTTGGTTTCGGCACAACACCACTCCTTGCTATCCGGCCACTCCGGTGGGACATAACTTCTACTGGCTGCTGTACACGCTGAACAACGTGCTTTGGATTCGGCACAACACCACTCGTTGCTATTCTGCCACTCCGGTGGGACATAACTTTTACTTGCTGCTGTACACACTGAACAACGTGCTTTGGTTTCGGCACAACACCACTCGTTGCTATAATGCCACTCCGGTGGGACATAACTTCTACTGGCTGCTGTACACGCTGAACAACGTGCTTTGGATTCGGCACAACACCACTCGTTGCTATTCTGCCACTCCGGTGGGACATAACTTTTACTTGCTGCTGAACACGCTGAACAACGTGCTTTGGTTTCGGCACAACACCACTCGTTGCTATTCTGCCACTCCGGTGGGACATAACTTCAGCTGGCTGCTGTACACGCTGAACAACATGCTTTGGTTTCGGCACAACACCACTCGTTGCTATTCTGCCACTCCGGTGGGACATAACTTTTACTTGCTGCTGTACACGCTGAACAACGTGCTTTGGTTTCGGCACAACACCACTCGTTGCTATTCTGCCACTCCGGTGGGACATAACTTCTACTGGCTGCTGTACACGCTGAACAACGTGCTTTGGATTCGGCACAACACCACTCGTTGCTATTCTGCCACTCCGGTGGGACATAACTTTTACTTGCTGCTGTACACGCTGAACAACGTGCTTTGGTTTCGGCACAACACCACTCGTTGCTATTCTGCCACTCCGGTGGGACATAACTTTTACTTGCTGCTGTACACGCTGAACAACGTGCTTTGGTATCGGCACAACACCACTCGTTGCTATTCTGCCACTCCGGTGGGACATAACTTCCACTGGCTGCTGGACACGCTGAACAACGTGCTTTGGATTCGGCACAACACCACTCGTTGCTATTCTGCCACTCCGGTGGGACATAACTTTTACTTGCTGCTGTACACGCTGAACAACGTGCTTTGGTTTCGGCACAACACCACTCGTTGCTATTCTGCCACTCCGGTGGGACATAACTTCTACTGGCTGCTGTACACGCTGAACAACATGCTTTGGTTTCGGCACAACACCACTCGTTGCTATTCTGCCACTCCGGTGGGACATAACTTCTACTGGCTGCTGTACAGGCTGAACAACGTGCTTTGGTTTCGGCACAACACCACACGTTGCCATTCCGTAACACCGGTGGGTCATAACTTTTATTTGCTGCTGTACACGTTGAACAACGTGCTTTGGATTCGGCACAACACCACTCGTTGCCATTCCGTCACTCCGGTGGGTCATAACTTTTACTTGCTGCTGTACACCCTGAACAACGTGCTTTGGTTTCGGCACAACACCACTCGTTGCTATTCTGCCACAGCGGTGCGTCATAACATTTACTTGCTGCTGTACAGGCTTGACAACGTGCTTTGGATTCGGCACAACACCACTCGTTGCCATTCCGTCACTCCGGTGGGTCATAACATTTACTTGCTGCTGTACAGGCTCAACAACGTGCTTTGGATTCAGCACAACACCACACGTTGCCATTCCGTCACACCGGTGGTTCATAACTTTTACTTGCTGCTGTACAGGCTGAACAACGTTCTTTGGATTCGGCACAACACCACACGTTGCCATTCCGTCACTCCGGTGGGTCAAAATTTTTACTTGCTGCTGTACAGGCTGAACAACGTGCTTTGGATTCGGCACAACAACACTCGTTGCCATTCTGTCACTCCGGTGGGTCATAACATTTACTTGCTGCTGTACACGCTGAACAACGTGCTTTGGTTTCGGCGCAACACCACTCGTTGCTATTCTGCCACTGCGGTGATTCATAACATTTACTTGCGACAGTACAGGCTTGACAACGTGCTTTGGATTCGGCACAACACCACTCGTTGCCATTCCGTCACTCCGGTGGGTCATAACATTTACTTGCTGCAGTACAGGCTCAACAACGTGCTTTGGATTCAGCACAACACCCCACGTTGCCATTCCGTCACACCGGTGGTTCATAACTTTTACTTGCTGCTGTACATGCTGAACAACGTGCTTTGGATTCGGCACAACACCACACGTTGCCATTCCGTCACACCGGTGGGTCATAACTTTTATTTGCTGCTGTACACGCTGAACAACATGCTTTGGATTCGGCACAACATCACTCGTTGCCATTCCGTCACTCCGGTGGGTCAAAATTTTTACTTGCTGCTGTACAGGCTGAACAACGTGGTTTGGATTCGGCACAACACCACACGTTGCCATTCCGACACACCGGTGGGTCATAACTTTTATTTGCTGCTGTACACGCTGAACAACGTGCTTTGGATTCGGCACAACACCACTCGTTGCCGTTCCGTCACTCCGGTGGGTCAAAACATTTACTTCCTGCTGTACACGCAGAACAACGTGCTTTGGATTCGGCACAACACTACTCGTTGCCATTCCGTCCCTCCGGTGGGTCATAACATTTACTTGCTGCTGTACAGGCTGAACAACGTGCTTTGGATTCGGCACAACACCACTCGTTGCCATTCCGTCACTCCGGTGGGTCATAACTTTTACTTGGTGCTGTGCAGGCTCAACAACGTGCTTTGGATTCGGCACAACACCACACGTTTCCATTCCGTCACACCGGTGGTTCATAACTTTTATTTGCTGCTGTACACGCTGAACAACGTGCTTTGGATTCGGCAGAACACCACTCGTTGCTATTCTTCCACTCCGGTGGGACATAACTTTTCCTTGCTGCTGAACACGCTGAACAACGTGCTTTGGTTTCGGCACAACACCACTCGTTGCTATTCTGCCACTCCGGTGGGACATAACTTCAACTGGCTGCTGTACACGCTGAACAACATGCTTTGGTTTCGGCACAACACCACTCGTTGCTATTCTGCCACTCCGGTGGGACATAACTTCTACTGGCTGCTGTACACGCTGAACAACGTGCTTTGGATTCGGCACAACACCACTCGTTGCTATTCTGCCACTCCGGTGGGATATAACTTTTACTTGCTGCTGTACACGCTGAACAACGTGCTTTGGTTTCGGCACACCACCACTCGTTGCTATTCTGCCACTCCGGTGGGACATAACTTTTACTTGCTGCTGTACACGCTGAACAACGTGCTTTGGTTTCGGCACAACACCACTTCTACTGGCTGCTGTACACGCTGAACAACGTGCTTTGGATTCGGCACAACACCACTCGTTGCTATTCTGCCACTCCGGTGGGACATAACTTTTACTTGCTGCTGTGCACGCTGAACAACGTGCTTTGGTTTCGGCACAACACCACTCGTTGCTATTCTGCCACTCCGGTGGGACATAACTTCTACTGGCTGCTGTACACGCTGAACAACGTGCTTTGGATTCGGCACAACACCACTCGTTGCTATTCTGCCATTCCGGTGGGACATAACTTCTACTGGCTGCTGTACACGCTGAACAACGTGCTTTGGATTCGGCTCAACACCACTCGTTGCCATTCCGTCACTCCGGTGGGTCATAACATTTACTTGCTGCTGTACAGGATCAACAACGTGCTTTGGATTCGGCACAACACCACACGTTGCCACTCCGTCAAACCGGTGGTTCATAACGTTTATTTGCTGCTGTACACGCTGAACAACGTGCTTTGGATTCGGCACAACACCACTCGTCGCCAGTCCGTCACTCCGGTGGGTCATAAATTTTACTTGCTGCTGTACACACTGAACAACGTGTTTTGGTTTCGGCAGAACACCACTCGTTGCTATTCTGCCACTCCGGTGGGACATAACTTTTACTTGCTGCTGTAACGCTGAACAACGTGCTTTGGATTCGGCACAACAGACGTTGCCATTCCGTCACACCGGTGGTTCATAACTTTTACTTGCTGCTGTAACGCTGAACAACGTGCTTTGGATTCAGCACAACACCACACGTTGCCATTCCGTCACACCGGTGGTTCATAACTTTTATTTGCTGCTGTACACGCTGAACAACGTGCTTTGGATTCGGCACAACACCACTCGTTGCCATTCCGTCACTCCGGTGGGTCATAACATTTACTTGCTGCTGTACAGGCTCAACAACGTGCTTTTGTTTCGGCACAACACCACACGTTGCCATTCCGTCAAACCGGTGGGTCATAACTTTTATTTGCTGCTGTACACGCTGAACAACGTGCTTTGGATTCGGCACAACACCACACGTTGCCATTCCGTCACACCGGTGGTTCATAACTTTTACTTGCTGCTGTAACGCTGAACAACGTGCTTTGGATTCGGCACAACACCACACGTTGCCATTCCGTCACACCGGTGGTTCATAACTTTTATTTGCTGCTGTACACGCTGAACAACGTGCTTTGGATTCGGCACAACACCACTTGTTGTCATTCCGTCACTCAGGTGGGTCATAAATTTTACTTCCTGCTGTACACACTGAACAACGTGTTTTGGTTTCGGCACAACACCACTCGTAGCTATTCTGCCACTCCGGTGGGACATAACTTTTACTTACTACTGTACACGCTGAACAACGTGCTTTGGTGTCGGCACAACTCCACTCGTTGCTATTCTGCCACTCCGGTGGGACATAACATTTACTGGCTGCTGTACACGCTGAACAACGTGCTTTGGATTCGGCACAACAACACTCGTTGCCATTCTGTCACTCCAGTGGGTCATAACATTTACTTGCTGCTGTACACGCTGAACAACGTGCTTTGGTTTCGGCGCAACACCACTCGTTGCTATTCTGCCACTGCGGTGATTCATAACATTTACTTGCGACAGTACAGGCTTGACAACGTGCTTTGGATTCGGCAACCACTCGTTGCCATTCCGTCACTCCGGTGGGTCATAACATTTACTTGCTGCAGTACAGGCTCAACAACGTGCTTTGGATTCAGCACAACACCACACGTTGCCATTCCGTCACACCGGTGGTTCATAACTTTTACTTGCTGCTGTACATGCTGAAAACGTGCTTTGGATTCGGCACAACACCACACGTTGCCATTCCGTCACACCGGTGGGTCATAACTTTTATTTGCTGCTGTACACGCTGAACAACATGCTTTGGATTCGGCACAACATCACTCGTTGCCATTCCGTCACTCCGGTGGGTCAAAATTTTTACTTGCTGCTGTACAGGCTGAACAACGTGGTTTGGATTCGGCACAACACCACACGTTGCCATTCTGACACACCGGTGGGTCATAACTTTTATTTGCTGCTGTACACGCTGAACAACGTGCTTTGGATTCGGCACAACACCACTCGTTGCCGTTCCGTCACTCCGGTGGGTCAAAACATTTACTTCCTGCTGTACACGCAGAACAACGTGCTTTGGATTCGGCACAACACTACTCGTTGCCATTCCGTCCCTCCGGTGGGTCATAACATTTACTTGCTGCTGTACAGGCTGAACAACGTGCTTTGGATTCGGCACAACACCACTCGTTGCCATTCCGTCACTCCGGTGGGTCATAACTTTTACTTGCTGCTGTACAGGCTCAACAACGTGCTTTGGATTCGGCACAACACCACACGTTTCCATTCCGTCACACCGGTGGTTCATAACTTTTATTTGCTGCTGTACACGCTGAACAACGTGCTTTGGTTTCGGCACAACACCACTCGTTGCTATTCTGCCACTCCGGTGGGACATAACCTTTACTGGCTGCTGTACACGCTGAACAACGTGCTTTGGATTCGGCACAACACCACTCGTTGCTATTCTGCCACTCCGGTGGGACATAACTTTTACTTGCTGCTGAACACGCTGAACAACGTGCTTTGGTTTCGGCACAACACCACTCGTTGCTATTCTGCCACTCCGGTGGGACATAACTTCAACTGGCTGCTGTACACGCTGAACAACATGCTTTGGTTTCGGCACAACACCACTCGTTGCTATTCTGCCACTCCGGTGGGACATAACTTCTACTGGCTGCTGTACACGCTGAACAACGTGCTTTAGATTCGGCACAACACCACTCGTTGCTATTCTGCCACTCCGGTGGGATATAACTTTTACTTGCTGCAGTACACGCTGAACAACGTGCTTTGGTTTCGGCACACCACCACTCGTTGCTATTCTGCCACTCCGGTGGGACATAACTTTTACTTGCTGCTGTACACGCTGAACAACGTGCTTTGGTTTCGGCACAACACCACTCGTTGCTATTCTGCCACTCCGGTGGGACATAACTTCTACTGGCTGCTGTACACGCTGAACAACGTGCTTTGGATTCGGCACAACACCACTCGTTGCTATTCTGCCACTCCGGTGGGACATAACTTTTACTTGCTGCTGTACACGCTGAACAACGTGCTTTGGTTTCGGCACAACACCACTCGTTGCTATTCTGCCACTCCGGTGGGACATAACTTCTACTGGCTGCTGTACACGCTGAACAACGTGCTTTGGATTCGGCACAACACCACTCGTTGCTATTCTGCCATTCCGGTGGGACATAACTTCTACTGGCTGCTGTACACGCTGAACAACGTGCTTTGGATTCGGCACAACACCACTCGTTGCCATTCCGTCACTCCGGTGGGTCATAACATTTACTTGCTGCTGTACAGGATCAACAACGTGCTTTGGATTCGGCACAACACCACACGTTGCCACTCCGTCACACCGGTGGTTCATAACGTTTATTTGCTGCTGTACACGCTGAACAACGTGCTTTGGATTCGGCACAACACCACTCGTTGCCAGTCCGTCACTCCGGTGGGTCATAAATTTTACTTGCTGCTGTACACACCGAACAACGTGTTTTGGTTTCGGCAGAACACCACTCGTTGCTATTCTGCCACTCCGGTGGGACATAACTTTTACTTGCTGCTGTAACGCTGAACAACGTGCTTTGGATTCGGCACAACAGACGTTGCCATTCCGTCACACCGGTGGTTCATAACTTTTACTTGCTGCTGTAACGCTGAACAACGTGCTTTGGATTCGGCACAACACCACACGTTGCCATTCCGTCACACCGGTGGTTCATAACTTTTATTTGCTGCTGTACACGCTGATCAACGTGCTTTGGATTCGGCACAACACCACTCGTTGCCATTCCGTCACTCCGGTGGGTCATAACATTTACTTGCTGCTGTACAGGCTCAACAACGTGCTTTTGTTTCGGCACAACACCACACGTTGCCATTCCGTCAAACCGGTGGGTCATAACTTTTATTTGCTGCTGTACACGCTGAACAACGTGCTTTGGATTCGGCACAACACCACACGTTGCCATTCCGTCACACCGGTGGTTCATAACTTTTACTTGCTGCTGTAACGCTGAACAACGTGCGTTGGATTCGGCACAACACCACACGTTGCCATTCCGTCACACCGGTGGTTCATAACTTTTATTTGCTGCTGTACACGCTGAACAACGTGCTTTGGATTCGGCACAATACCACTTGTTGTCATTCCGTCACTCAGGTGGGTCATAAATTTTACTTCCTGCTGTACACACTGAACAACGTGTTTTGGTTTCGGCACAACACCACTCGTAGCTATTCTGCCACTCCGGTGGGACATAACTTTTACTTACTACTGTACACGCTGAACAACGTGCTTTGGTGTCGGCACAACTCCACTCGTTGCTATTCTGCCACTCCGGTGGGACATAATATTTACTGGCTGCTGTACACGCTGAACAACGTGCTTTGGATTCGGCACAACACTACTCGTTGCCATTCCGTCACTCCGGTGGGTCATAATTTTTACTTGCTGCTGTACAGGCTGAACAACGTGCTTTGCATTCGGCACAACACCACACGTTGCCATTCCGTCACACCGGTGGGTCATAACTTTTATTTGCTGCTGTTCACGCTGAACAACGTGCTTTGGATTCGGCACAACAACACTCGTTGCCTTTCCGTCACTCCGGTGGGTCATAACTTTTACTTGCTGCATTACACGCTGAACAACGTGCTTTGGTTTCGGCACAACATCACTCGTTGCTATTCTACCACTGCGGTGCGTCATAACATTTACTTGCTGCTGTACAGGCTTGACAACGTGCTTTGGATTCGGCACAACACCACTCGTTGCCATTCCGTCAATCCGGTGGGTCATAACATTTACTTGCTGCTGTACAGGCTCAACAACGTGCTTTGGATTCAGCACAACACCACACGTTGCCATTCCGTCACACCGGTGGTTCATAACATTTACTTGCTGCTGTACAGGCTGAACAACGTGCTTTGGATTCGGCACAACACCACACGTTGCCATTCCGTCACACCGGTGGGTCATAACTTTTATTTGCTGCTGTACACGCTGAACAACATGCTTTGGATTCGGCACAACATCACTCGTTGCCATTCCGTCACTCCGGTGGGTCAAAATTTTTACTTGCTGCTGTATCGGCTGAACAACGTGCTTTGGATTCGGCACAACACCACACGTTGCCATTCCGTCACACCGGTGGGTCATAACTTTTATTTGCTGCTGTACACGCTGAACAACGTGCTTTGGATTCGGCACAACACAACTCGTTGCCATTCCGTCACTCCGGTGGGTCAAAATTTTTACTTGCTGCTGTACAGGCTTAACAACGTGCTTTGGATTCGGCACAACAACACTCGTTGCCATTCTGTCACTCCGGTGGGTCATAACATTTACTTGCTGCTGTACACGCTGAACAACGTGCTTTGGTTTCGGCGCAACACCACTCGTTGCTATTCTGCCACTGCGGTGATTCATAACATTTACTTGCGACAGTACAGGCTTGACAACGTGCTTTGGATTCGGCACAACACCACTCGTTGCCATTCCGTCACTCCGGTGGGTCATAACATTTACTTGCTGCAGTACAGGCTCAACAACGTGCTTTGGATTCAGCACAACACCACACGTTGCCATTCCGTCACACCGGTGGTTCATAACGTTTACTTGCTGCTGTACATGCTGAACAACGTGCTTTGGATTCGGCACAACACCACACGTTGCCATTCCGTCACACCGGTGGGTCATAACTTTTATTTGCTGCTGTACACGCTGAACAACGTGCTTTGGATTCGGCACAACACCACACGTTGCCATTCCGTCACACCGGTGGTTCATAACTTTTATTTGCTGCTGTACACGCTGAACAACGTGCTTTGGATTCGGCACAACACCACTCGTTGCCATTCCGTCACTCCGGTGGGTCATAACATTTACTTGCTGCTGTACAGGCTCAACAACGTGCATTTGTTTCGGCACAACACCACACGTTGCCATTCCGTCAAACCGGTGGGTCATAACTTTTATTTGCTGCTGTACACGCTGAACAACGTGCTTTGGTTTCGGCGCAACACCACTCGTTGCTATTCTGCCAATGCGGTGATTCATAACATTTACTTGCGACAGTACAGGCTTGACAACGTGCTTTGGATTTGGCACAACACCACTCGTTGCCATTCCGTCACTCCGGTGGGTCATAAATTTTACTTGCTGCTGTACACGCTGAACAACGTGCTTTGGATTCGGCACAACACCACTCGTTGCCATTCCGTCACTCCGGTGGGTCATAAATTTTACTTGCTGCTGTACACGCTGAACAACGTGCTTTGGTTTCGGCACAACACCACTCCTTGCTATTCGGCCACTCCGGTGGGACATAACTTCTATTGGCTGCTGTACACGCTGAACAGCGTGCTTTGGATTCGGCACAACACCACTCGTTGCTATTCTGCCACTCCGGTGGGACATAACTTTTACTTGCTGCTGTACTCACTGAACAACGTGCTTTGGTTTCGGCACAACACCACTCGTTGCTATTCTGCCACTCCGGTGGGACATAACTTCTACTGGCTGCTGTACACGCTGAACAACGTGCTTTGGATTCGGCACAACACCACTCGTTGCTATTCTGCCACTCCGGTGGGACATAACTTTTACTTGCTGCTGAACACGCTGAACAACGTGCTTTGGTTTCGGCACAACACCACTCGTTGCTATTCTGCCACTCCGGTGGGACATAACTTTTACTTGCTGCTGTACACACTGAACAACGTGTTTTGGTTTCGGCACAACACCACTCGTTGCTATTCTGCCACTCCGGTGGGACATAACTTTTACTTACTACTGTACACGCTGAACAACGTGCTTTGGTGTCGGCACAACTCCACTCGTTGCTATTCTGCCACTCCGGTGGGACATAACATTTACTGGCTGCTGTACACGCTGAACAACGTGCTTTGGATTCGGCACAACAACACTCGTTGCCATTCTGTCACTCCGGTGGGTCATAACATTTACTTGCTGCTGTACACGCTGAACAACGTGCTTTGGTTTCGGCGCAACACCACTCGTTGCTATTCTGCCACTGCGGTGATTCATAACATTTACTTGCGACAGTACAGGCTTGACAACGTGCTTTGGATTCGGCAACCACTCGTTGCCATTCCGTCACTCCGGTGGGTCATAACATTTACTTGCTGCAGTACAGGCTCAACAACGTGCTTTGGATTCAGCACAACACCACACGTTGCCATTCCGTCACACCGTTGGTTCATAACTTTTACTTGCTGCTGTACATGCTGAAAACGTGCTTTGGATTCGGCACAACACCACACGTTGCCATTCCGTCACACCGGTGGGTCATAACTTTTATTTGCTGCTGTACACGCTGAACAACATGCTTTGGATTCGGCACAACATCACTCGTTGCCATTCCGTCACTCCGGTGGGTCAAAATTTTTACTTGCTGCTGTACAGGCTGAACAACGTGGTTTGGATTCGGCACAACACCACACGTTGCCATTCTGACACACCGGTGGGTCATAACTTTTATTTGCTGCTGTACACGCTGAACAACGTGCTTTGGATTCGGCACAACACCACTCGTTGCCGTTCCGTCACTCCGGTGGGTCAAAACATTTACTTCCTGCTGTACACGCAGAACAACGTGCTTTGGATTCGGCACAACACTACTCGTTGCCATTCCGTCCCTCCGGTGGGTCATAACATTTACTTGCTGCTGTACAGGCTGAACAACGTGCTTTGGATTCGGCACAACACCACTCGTTGCCATTCCGTCACTCCGGTGGGTCATAACTTTTACTTGCTGCTGTACAGGCTCAACAACGTGCTTTGGATTCGGCACAACACCACACGTTTCCATTCCGTCACACCGGTGGTTCATAACTTTTATTTGCTGCTGTACACGCTGAACAACGTGCTTTGGTTTCGGCACAACACCACTCGTTGCTATTCTGCCACTCCGGTGGGACATAACCTTTACTGGCTGCTGTACACGCTGAACAACGTGCTTTGGATTCGGCACAACACCACTCGTTGCTATTCTGCCACTCCGGTGGGACATAACTTTTACTTGCTGCTGAACACGCTGAACAACGTGCTTTGGTTTCGGCACAACACCACTCGTTGCTATTCTGCCACTCCGGTGGGACATAACTTCAACTGGCTGCTGTACACGCTGAACAACATGCTTTGGTTTCGGCACAACACCACTCGTTGCTATTCTGCCACTCCGGTGGGACATAACTTCTACTGGCTGCTGTACACGCTGAACAACGTGCTTTAGATTCGGCACAACACCACTCGTTGCTATTCTGCCACTCCGGTGGGATATAACTTTTACTTGCTGCAGTACACGCTGAACAACGTGCTTTGGTTTCGGCACACCACCACTCGTTGCTATTCTGCCACTCCGGTGGGACATAACTTTTACTTGCTGCTGTACACGCTGAACAACGTGCTTTGGTTTCGGCACAACACCACTCGTTGCTATTCTGCCACTCCGGTGGGACATAACTTCTACTGGCTGCTGTACACGCTGAACAACGTGCTTTGGATTCGGCACAACACCACTCGTTGCTATTCTGCCACTCCGGTGGGACATAACTTTTACTTGCTGCTGTACACGCTGAACAACGTGCTTTGGTTTCGGCACAACACCACTCGTTGCTATTCTGCCACTCCGGTGGGACATAACTTCTACTGGCTGCTGTACACGCTGAACAACGTGCTTTGGATTCGGCACAACACCACTCGTTGCTATTCTGCCATTCCGGTGGGACATAACTTCTACTGGCTGCTGTACACGCTGAACAACGTGCTTTGGATTCGGCACAACACCACTCGTTGCCATTCCGTCACTCCGGTGGGTCATAACATTTACTTGCTGCTGTACAGGATCAACAACGTGCTTTGGATTCGGCACAACACCACACGTTGCCACTCCGTCACACCGGTGGTTCATAACGTTTATTTGCTGCTGTACACGCTGAACAACGTGCTTTGGATTCGGCACAACACCACTCGTTGCCAGTCCGTCACTCCGGTGGGTCATAAATTTTACTTGCTGCTGTACACACCGAACAACGTGTTTTGGTTTCGGCAGAACACCACTCGTTGCTATTCTGCCACTCCGGTGGGACATAACTTTTACTTGCTGCTGTAACGCTGAACAACGTGCTTTGGATTCGGCACAACAGACGTTGCCATTCCGTCACACCGGTGGTTCATAACTTTTACTTGCTGCTGTAACGCTGAACAACGTGCTTTGGATTCGGCACAACACCACACGTTGCCATTCCGTCACACCGGTGGTTCATAACTTTTATTTGCTGCTGTACACGCTGATCAACGTGCTTTGGATTCGGCACAACACCACTCGTTGCCATTCCGTCACTCCGGTGGGTCATAACATTTACTTGCTGCTGTACAGGCTCAACAACGTGCTTTTGTTTCGGCACAACACCACACGTTGCCATTCCGTCAAACCGGTGGGTCATAACTTTTATTTGCTGCTGTACACGCTGAACAACGTGCTTTGGATTCGGCACAACACCACACGTTGCCATTCCGTCACACCGGTGGTTCATAACTTTTACTTGCTGCTGTAACGCGCTGAACAACGTGCGTTGGATTCGGCACAACACCACACGTTGCCATTCCGTCACACCGGTGGTTCATAACTTTTATTTGCTGCTGTACACGCTGAACAACGTGCTTTGGATTCGGCACAATACCACTTGTTGTCATTCCGTCACTCAGGTGGGTCATAAATTTTACTTCCTGCTGTACACACTGAACAACGTGTTTTGGTTTCGGCACAACACCACTCGTAGCTATTCTGCCACTCCGGTGGGACATAACTTTTACTTACTACTGTACACGCTGAACAACGTGCTTTGGTGTCGGCACAACTCCACTCGTTGCTATTCTGCCACTCCGGTGGGACATAACATTTACTGGCTGCTGTACACGCTGAACAACGTGCTTTGGATTCGGCACAACACTACTCGTTGCCATTCCGTCACTCCGGTGGGTCATAATTTTTACTTGCTGCTGTACAGGCTGAACAACGTGCTTTGCATTCGGCACAACACCACACGTTGCCATTCCGTCACACCGGTGGGTCATAACTTTTATTTGCTGCTGTTCACGCTGAACAACGTGCTTTGGATTCGGCACAACAACACTCGTTGCCTTTCCGTCACTCCGGTGGGTCATAACTTTTACTTGCTGCATTACACGCTGAACAACGTGCTTTGGTTTCGGCACAACATCACTCGTTGCTATTCTACCACTGCGGTGCGTCATAACATTTACTTGCTGCTGTACAGGCTTGACAACGTGCTTTGGATTCGGCACAACACCACTCGTTGCCATTCCGTCACTCCGGTGGGTCATAACATTTACTTGCTGCTGTACAGGCTCAACAACGTGCTTTGGATTCAGCACAACACCACACGTTGCCATTCCGTCACACCGGTGGTTCATAACATTTACTTGCTGCTGTACAGGCTGAACAACGTGCTTTGGATTCGGCACAACACCACACGTTGCCATTCCGTCACACCGGTGGGTCATAACTTTTATTTGCTGCTGTACACGCTGAACAACATGCTTTGGATTCGGCACAACATCACTCGTTGCCATTCCGTCACTCCGGTGGGTCAAAATTTTTACTTGCTGCTGTATCGGCTGAACAACGTGCTTTGGATTCGGCACAACACCACACGTTGCCATTCCGTCACACCGGTGGGTCATAACTTTTATTTGCTGCTGTACACGCTGAACAACGTGCTTTGGATTCGGCACAACACAACTCGTTGCCATTCCGTCACTCCGGTGGGTCAAAATTTTTACTTGCTGCTGTACAGGCTTAACAATGTGCTTTGGATTCGGCACAACAACACTCGTTGCCATTCTGTCACTCCGGTGGGTCATAACATTTACTTGCTGCTGTACACGCTGAACAACGTGCTTTGGTTTCGGCGCAACACCACTCGTTGCTATTCTGCCACTGCGGTGATTCATAACATTTACTTGCGACAGTACAGGCTCAACAACGTGCTTTGGATTCAGCACAACACCACACGTTGCCATTCCGTCACACCGGTGGTTCATAACGTTTACTTGCTGCTGTACATGCTGAACAACGTGCTTTGGATTCGGCACAACACCACACGTTGCCATTCCGTCACACCGGTGGGTCATAACTTTTATTTGCTGCTGTACACGCTGAACAACGTGCTTTGGATTCGGCACAACACCACACGTTGCCATTCCGTCACACCGGTGGTTCATAACTTTTATTTGCTGCTGTACACGCTGAACAACGTGCTTTGGATTCGGCACAACACCACTCGTTGCCATTCCGTCACTCCGGTGGGTCATAACATTTACTTGCTGCTGTACAGGCTCAACAACGTGCTTTTGTTTCGGCACAACACCACACGTTGCCATTCCGTCAAACCGGTGGGTCATAACTTTTATTTGCTGCTGTACACGCTGAACAACGTGCTTTGGTTTCGGCGCAACACCACTCGTTGCTATTCTGCCAATGCGGTGATTCATAACATTTACTTGCGACAGTACAGGCTTGACAACGTGCTTTGGATTCGGCACAACACCACTCGTTGCCATTCCGTCACTCCGGTGGGTCATAAATTTTACTTGCTGCTGTACACGCTGAACAACGTGCTTTGGATTCGGCACAACACCACTCGTTGCCATTCCGTCACTCCGGTGGGTCATAAATTTTACTTGCTGCTGTACACGCTGAACAACGTGCTTTGGTTTCGGCACAACACCACTCCTTGCTATTCGGCCACTCCGGTGGGACATAACTTCTATTGGCTGCTGTACACGCTGAACAGCGTGCTTTGGATTCGGCACAACACCACTCGTTGCTATTCTGCCACTCCGGTGGGACATAACTTTTACTTGCTGCTGTACTCACTGAACAACGTGCTTTGGTTTCGGCACAACACCACTCGTTGCTATTCTGCCACTCCGGTGGGACATAACTTCTACTGGCTGCTGTACACGCTGAACAACGTGCTTTGGATTCGGCACAACACCACTCGTTGCTATTCTGCCACTCCGGTGGGACATAACTTTTACTTGCTGCTGAACACGCTGAACAACGTGCTTTGGTTTCGGCACAACACCACTCGTTGCTATTCTGCCACTCCGGTGGGACATAACTTTTACTTGCTGCTGTACACGCTGAACAACGTGCTTTGGTTTCGGCACAACACCACTCGTTGCTATTCTGCCACTCCGGTGGGACATAACTTTTACTTGCTGCTGTACACGCTGAACAACGTGCTTTGGTATCGGCACAACACCACTCGTTGCTATTCTGCCACTCCGGTGGGACATAACTTCTACTGGCTGCTGTACACGCTGAACAACGTGCTTTGGATTCGGCACAACACCACTCGTTGCTATTCTGCCACTCCGGTGGGACATAACTTTTACTTGCTGCTGTACACGCTGAACAACGTGCTTTGGTTTCGGCACAACACCACTCGTTGCTATTCTGCCACTCCGGTGGGACATAACTTCTACTGGCTGCTGTACACGCTGAACAACGTGCTCTGGTTTCGGCACAACACCACTCGTTGCTATTCTGCCACTCCGGTGGGACATAACTTCTACGGGCTGCTGTACAGGCTGAACAACGTGCTTTGGTTTCGGCACAACACCACACGTTGCCATTCCGTCACACCGGTGGGTCATAACTTTTATTTGCTGCTGTACACCCTGAAAACGTGCTTTGGATTCAGCACAACACCACACATTGCCATTCCGTCACACCGGTGGTTCATAACTTTTACTTGCTGCTGTACAGGCTGAACAACGTTCTTTGGATTCGGCAC
Source organism: Amblyomma americanum (assembly GCF_052857255.1). Taxonomy (NCBI): domain Eukaryota; kingdom Metazoa; phylum Arthropoda; class Arachnida; order Ixodida; family Ixodidae; genus Amblyomma; species Amblyomma americanum. Next base: position 33,590,720 of record NC_135499.1, on the reverse strand, counting down.
AACACCACACGTTGCCATTCCGTCACTCCGGTGGGTCAAAATTTTTACTTGCTGCTGTACAGGCTCAACAACGTGCTTTGGATTCGGCACAACAATACTCGTTGCCATTCTGTCACTCCGGTGGGTAATAACATTTACTTGCTGCTGTACACGCTGAACAACGTGCTTTGGTTTCGGCGCAACACCACTCGTTGCTATTCTGCCACTGCGGTGATTCATAACATTTACTTGCGACAGTACAGGCTTGACAACGTGCTTTGGATTCGGCACAACACCACTCGTTGCCATTCCGTCACTCCGGTGGGTCATAACATTTACTTGCTGCAGTACAGGCTCAACAACGTGCTTTGGATTCAGCACAACACCACACGTTGCCATTCCGTCACACCGGTGGTTCATAACTTTTACTTGCTGCTGTACATGCTGAACAACGTGCTTTGGATTCGGCACAACACCACACGTAGCCATTCCGTCACACCGGTGGGTCATAACTTTTATTTGCTGCTGTACACGCTGAACAACGTGCTTTGGATTCGGCACAACACCACACGTTGCCATTCCGTCACACCGGTGGTTTATAACTTTTATTTGCTGCTGTACACGCTGAACAACGTGCTTTGGATTCGGCACTACACCACTCGTTGCCATTCCGTCACTCCGGTGGGTCATAACATTTACTTGCTGCTGTACAGGCTCAACAACGTGCTTTTGTTTCGGCACAACACCACACGTTGCCATTCCGTCAAACCGGTGGGTCATAACTTTTATTTGCTGCTGTACACGCTGAACAACGTGCTTTGGATTCGGCACAACACCACACGTTGCCATTCCGTCACACCGGTGGTTCATAACTTTTACTTGCTGCTGTAACGCTGAACAACGTGCTTTGGATTCGGCACAACACCACACGTTGCCATTCCGTCACACCGGTGGTTCATAAATTTTACTGGCTGCTGTACATGCTGAACAACGTGCTTTGGATTCGGCACAACACAACTCGTTGTCATTCCGTCACTCAGGTGGGTCATAAATTTTACTTGCTGCTGTACACACTGAACAACGTGTTTTGGTTTCGGCACAAAACCACTCGTAGCTATGCTGCCACTCCGGTGGGACATAACTTTTACTTACTACTGTACACGCTGAACAACGTGCTTTGGTGTCGGCACAACTCCACTCGTTGCTATTCTGCCACTCCGGTGGGACATAACATTTACTGGCTGATGTACACGCTGAACAACGTGCTTTGGATTCGGCACAACACTACTCGTTGCCATTCCGTCACTCCGGTGGGTCATAACTTTTACTTGCTGCTGTACAGGCTGAACAACGTGCGTTGGTTTCGGCACAACAACAAACGTTGCCATTCCGTCACACCGGTGGTTCATAACTTTTACTTGCTGCTGTAAACGCTGAACAACGTGCTTTGGATTCGGCACAACATCACTCGTTGCCATTCCGTCACTCCGGTGGGTCATAATTTTTACTTGCTGCTGTACAGGCTGAACAACGTGCTTTGCATTCGGCACAACACCACACGTTGCCATTCCGTCACACCGGTGGGTCATAACTTTTATTTGCTGCTGTTCACGCTGAACAACGTGCTTTGGATTCGGCACAACAACACTCGTTGCCTTTCCGTCACTCCGGTGGGTCATAACTTTTACTTGCTGCTGTACACGCGGAACAACGTGCTTTGGTTTCGGCACAACACCACTCGTTGCTATTCTACCACTGCGGTGCGTCATAACATTTACTTGCTGCTGTACAGGCTTGACAACGTGCTTTGGATTCGGCACAACACCACTCGTTGCCATTCCGTCACTCCGGTGGGTCATAACATTTACTTGCTGCTGTAGAGGCTCAACAACGTGCTTTGGATTCAGCACAACACCACACGTTGCCATTCCGTCACACCGGTGGTTCATAAAATTTACTTGCTGCTGTACAGGCTGAACAACGTGCTTTGGATTCGGCACAACACCACACGTTGCCATTCCGTCACACCGGTGGGTCATAACTTTCATTTGCTGCTGTACACGCTGAACAACATGCTTTGGATTCGGCACAACATCACTCGTTGCCATTCCGTCACTCCGGTGGGTCAAAATTTTTACTTGCTGCTGTATCGGCTGAACAACGTGCTTTGGATTCGGCACAACACCACACGTTGCCATTCCGTCACACCGGTGGGTCATAACTTTTATTTGCTGCTGTACACGCTGAACAACGTGCTTTGGATTCGGCACAACACAACTCGTTGCCATTCCGTCACTCCGGTGGGTCATAACATTTACTTGCTGCTGTACAGGCTGAACAACGTGCTTTGGATTCGGAACAACACCACTCGTTGCCATTCCGTCACTCCGGTGGGTCATAACATTTACTTGCTGCTGTAGAGGCTCATGAACGTGCTTTGGACTCGGCAAAACACCACACGTTTCCATTCCGTCACACCGGTGGGTCATAAATTTTACTTGCTGCTGTACACACTGAACAACGTGTTTTGGTTTCGGCAACCCACCACACGTTGCCATTCCGTCACACCGGTGGTTCATAACTTTTACTTGCTGCTGTAACGCTGAACAACGTGCTTTGGATTCGGCACAACACCACACGTTGCCATTCCGTCACACCGGTGGTTCATAACTTTTATTTGCTGCAGTACACGCTGAACAACGTGCTTTGGATTCGGCACAACACCACTTGTTGTCATTCCGTCACTCAGGTGGGACATAACTTTTACTTGCTGCTGTACACGCTGAACAACGTGCTTTGGTTTCGGCACAACACCACTCGTTGCTATTCTGCCACTCCGGTGGGACATAACTTCTACTGGCTGCTGTACACGCTGAACAACGTGCTTTGGTTTCGGCACAACACCACTCGTTGCTATTCTGCCACTCCGGTGGGACATAACTTCTACTGGCTGCTGTACAGGCTGAACAACGTGCTTTGGTTTCGGCACAACACCACACGTTGCCATTCCGTCACACCGGTGGGTCATAACTTTTATTTGCTGCTGTACACGTTGAACAACGTGCTTTGGATTCGGCACAACACCACTCGTTGCCATTCCGTCACTCCTGTGGGTCATAACTTTTACTTGCTGCTGTACACCCTGAAAACGTGCTTTGGTTTCGGCACAACACCACTCGTTGCTATTCTGCCACAGCGGTGCGTCATAACATTTACTTGCTGCTGTACAGGCTTGACAACGTGCTTTGGATTCGGCACAACACCACTCGTTGCCATTCCGTCACTCCGGTGGGTCATAACATTTACTTGCTGCTGTACAGGCTCAACAACGTGCTTTGGATTCAGCACAACACCACACGTTGCCATTCCGTCACACCGGTGGTTCATAACTTTTACTAGCTGCTGTACAGGCTGAACAACGTTCTTTGGATTCGGCACAACACCACACGTTGCCATTCCGTCACTCCGGTGGGTCAAAATTTTTACTTGCTGCTGTACAGGCGGAACAACGTGCTTTGGATTCGGCACAACAACACTCGTTGCCATTCTGTCACTCCGGTGGGTCATAACATTTACTTGCTGCTGTACACGCTGAACAACGTGCTTTGGTTTCGGCGCAACACCACTCGTTGCTATTCTGCCACTGCGGTGATTTATAACATTTACTTGCGACAGTACAGGCTTGACAACGTGCTTTGGATTCGGCACAACACCACTCGTTGCCATTCCGTCACTCCGGTGGGTCATAACATTTACTTGCTGCAGTACAGGCTCAACAACGTGCTTTGGATTCAGCACAACACCACACGTTGCCATTCCGTCACACCGGTGGTTCATAACTTTTACTTGCTGCTGTACATGCTGAACAACGTGCTTTGGATTCGGCACAACACCACACGTTGCCATTCCGTCACACCGGTGGGTCATAACTTTTATTTGCTGCTGTACACGCTGAACAACGTGCTTTGGATTCGGCACAACACCACACGTTGCCATTCCGTCACACCGGTGGTTCATAACTTTTATTTGCTGCTGTACACGCTGAACAACGTGCTTTGGCTTCGGCACAACACCACTCGTTGCCATTCCGTCACTCCGGTGGGTCATAACATTTACTTGCTGCTGTACAGGCTCAACAACGTGCTTTTGTTTCGGCACAACACCACACGTTGCCATTCCGTCAAACCGGTGGGTCATAACTTTTATTTGCTGCTGTACACGCTGAACAACGTGCTTTGGATTCGGCACAACACCACACGTTGCCATTCCGTCACACCGGTGGTTCATAACTTTTACTTGCTGCTGTAACGCTGAACAACGTGCTTTGGATTCGGCACAACACCACACGTTGCCATTCCGTCACACCGGTGGTTCATAACTTTTATTTGCTGCTGTACACGCTGAACAACGTGCTTTGGATTCGGCACAACACCACTTGTTGTCATTCCGTCACTCAGGTGGGTCATAAATTTTACTTGCTGCTGTACACACTGAACAACGTGTTTTGGTTTCGGCACAACACCACTCGTAGCTATTCTGCCACTCCGGTGGGACATAACTTTTACTTACTACTGAACACGCTGAACAACGTGCTTTGGTGTCGGCACAACTCCACTCGTTGCTATTCTGCCACTCCGGTGGGACATAACATTTACTGGCTGCTGTACACGCTGAACAACGTGCTTTGGATTCGGCACAACACTACTCGTTGCCATTCCGTCACTCCGGTGGGTCATAACTTTTACTTGCTGCTGTACAGGCTGAACAACGTGCGTTGGTTTCGGCACAACAACAAACGTTGCCATTCCGTCACACCGGTGGTTCATAACTTTTACTTGCTGCTGTAAACGCTGAACAACGTGCTTTGGATTCGGCACAACATCACTCGTTGCCATTCCGTCACTCCGGTGGGTCATAATTTTTACTTGCTGCTGTACAGGCTGAACAACGTGCTTTGCATTCGGCACAACACCACACGTTGCCATTCCGTCACACCGGTGGGTCATAACTTTTATTTGCTGCTGTTCACGCTGAACAACGTGCTTTGGATTCGGCACAACAACACTCGTTGCCTTTCCGTCACTCCGGTGGGTCATAACTTTTACTTGCTGCTGTACACGCGGAACAACGTGCTTTGGTTTCGGCACAACACCACTCGTTGCTATTCTACCACTGCGGTGCGTCATAACATTTACTTGCTGCTGTACAGGCTTGACAACGTGCTTTGGATTCGGCACAACACCACTCGTTGCCATTCCGTCACTCCGGTGGGTCATAACATTTACTTGCTGCTGTACAGGCTCAACAACGTGCTTTGGATTCAGCACAACACCACACGTTGCCATTCCGTCACACCGGTGGGTCATAACTTTTATTTGCTGCTGTACACGCTGAACAACATGCTTTGGATTTGGCACAACATCACTCGTTGCCATTCCGTCACTCCGGTGGGTCAAAATTTTTACTTGCTGCTGTATCAGCTGAACAACGTGCTTTGGATTCGGCACAACACCACACGTTGCCATTCCGTCACACCGGTGGGTCATAACTTTTATTTGCTGCTGTACACGCTGAACAACGTGCTTTGGATTCGGCACAACACAACTCGTTGCCATTCCGTCACTCCGGTGGGTCATAACATTTACTTGCTGCTGTACAGGCTGAACAACGTGCTTTGGATTCGGCACAACACCACTCGTTGCCATTCCGTCACTCCGGTGGGTCATAACATTTACTTGCTGCTGTAGAGGCTCAAGAACGTGCTTTGGACTCGGCAAAACACCACACGTTTCCATTCCGTCACACCGGTGGGTCATAAATTTTACTTGCTGCTGTACACACTGAACAACGTGTTTTGGTTTCGGCACAACACCACTCGTTGCTATTCTGCCACTCCGGTGGGACATAACTTTTACTTGCTGCTGTACACGCTGAACAACGTGCTTTGGTTTCGGCACAACACCACCCGATGCTATTCTGCCACTCCGGTGGGACATAACTTCTACTGGCTGCTGTACACGCTGAACAACGTGCTTTGGATTCGGCACAACACCACTCGTTGCTATTCTGCCACTCCGGTGGGACATAACTTTTACTTGCTGCTGTAACGCTGAACAACGTGCTTTGGATTCGGCACAACACCACACGTTCCCATTCCGTCACACCGGTGGTTCATAACGTTTATTTGCTGCTGTACACGCTGAACAACGTGCTTTGGATTCGGCACAACACCACTCGTTGCCATTCCGTCACTCCGGTGGGTCATAAATTTTACTTGCTGCTGTACACGCTAAACAACGTGCTTTGGATTCGGCACAACACCACTCGTTGCCATTCCGTCACTCCGGTGGGTCATAAATTTTACTTGCTGCTGTACACGCTAAACAACGTGCTTTGGATTCGGCACAACACCACTTGTTGCCATTCCGTCACTCCGGTGGGTCATAAATTTTACTTGCTGCTGTACACGCTGAACAACGTGCTTTGGTTTCGGCACAACACCACTCCTTGCTATTCGGCCACTCCGGTGGGACATAACTTCTACTGGCTGCTGTACACGCTGAACAACGTGCTTTGGATTCGGCACAACACCACTCGTTGCTATTCTGCCACTCCGGTGGGACATAACTTTTACTTGCTGCTGTACACACTGAACAACGTGCTTTGGATTCGGCACAACACCACTCGTTGCTATTCTGCCACTCCGGTGGGACATAACTTTTACTTGCTGCTGAACACGCTGAACAACGTGCTTTGGTTTTGGCACAACACCACTCGTTGCTATTCTGCCACTCCGGTGGGACATAACTTCAGCTGGCTGCTGTACACGCTGAACAACATGCTTTGGTTTCGGCACAACACCACTCGTTGCTATTCTGCCACTCCGGTGGGACATAACTTTTACTTGCTGCTGTACACGCTGAACAACGTGCTTTGGTTTCGGCACAACACCACTCGTTGCTATTCTGCCACTCCGGTGGGACATAACTTCTACTGGCTGCTGTACACGCTGAACAACGTGCTTTGGATTCGGCACAACACCACTCGTTGCTATTCTGCCACTCCGGTGGGACATAACTTTTACTTGCTGCTGTACACGCTGAACAACGTGCTTTGGTTTCGGCACAACACCACTCGTTGCTATTCTGCCACTCCGGTGGGACATAACTTTTACTTGCTGCTGTACACGCTGAACAACGTGCTTTGGTATCGGCACAACACCACTCGTTGCTATTCTGCCACTCCGGTGGGACATAACTTCTACTGGCTGCTGTACACGCTGAACAACGTGCTTTGGATTCGGCACAACACCACTCGTTGCTATTCTGCCACTCCGGTGGGACATAACTTTTACTTGCTGCTGTACACGCTGAACAACGTGCTTTGGTTTCGGCACAACACCACTCGTTGCTATTCTGCCACTCCGGTGGGACATAACTTCTACTGGCTGCAGTACAGGCTGAACAACGTGCTTTGGTTTCGGCACAACACCACACGTTGCCATTCCGTAACACCGGTGGGTCATAACATTTATTTGCTGCTGTACACGTTGAACAACGTGCTTTGGATTCGGCACAACACCACTCGTTGCCATTCCGTCACTCCGGTGGGTCATAACTTTTACTTGCTGCTGTACACCCTGAACAACGTGCTTTGGTTTCGGCACAACACCACTCGTTGCTATTCTGCCACAGCGGTGCGTCATAACATTTACTTGCTGCTGTACAGGCTTGACAACGTGCTTTGGATTCGGCACAACACCACTCGTTGCCATTCCGTCACTCCGGTGGGTCATAGCATTTACTTGCTGCTGTACAGGCTCAACAACGTGCTTTGGATTCAGCACAACACCACACGTTGCCATTCCGTCACACCGGTGGTTCATAACTTTTACTTGCTGCTGTACAGGCTGAACAACGTTCTTTGGATTCGGCACAACACCACACGTTGCCATTCCGTCACTCCGGTGGGTCAAAATTTTTACTTGCTGCTGTACAGGCTGAACAACGTGCTTTGGATTCGGCACAACAACACTCGTTGCCATTCTGTCACTCCGGTGGGTCATAACATTTACTTGCTGCTGTACACGCTGAACAACGTGCTTTGGTTTCGGCGCAACACCACTCGTTGCTATTCTGCCACTGCGGTGATTCATAACATTTACTTGCGACAGTACAGGCTTGACAACGTGCTTTGGATTCGGCACAACACCACTCGTTGCCATTCCGTCACTCCGGTGGGTCATAACATTTACTTGCTGCAGTACAGGCTCAACAACGTGCTTTGGATTCAGCACAACACCACACGTTGCCATTCCGTCACACCGGTGGTTCATAACTTTTACTTGCTGCTGTACATGCTGAACAACGTGCTTTGGATTCGGCACAACACCACACGTTGCCATTCCGTCACACCGGTGGGTCATAACTTTTATTTGCTGCTGTACACGCTGAACAACATGCTTTGGATTCGGCACAACATCACTCGTTGCCATTCCGTCACTCCGGTGGGTCAAAATTTTTACTTGCTGCTGTACAGGCTGAACAACGTGGTTTGGATTCGGCACAACACCACACGTTGCCATTCCGACACACCGGTGGGTCATAACTTTTATTTGCTGCTGTACACGCTGAACAACGTGCTTTGGATTCGGCACAACACCACTCGTTGTCGTTCCGTCACTCCGGTGGGTCAAAACATTTACTTCCTGCTGTACACGCAGAACAACGTGCTTTGGATTCGGCACAACACTACTCGTTGCCATTCCGTCCCTCCGGTGGGTCATAACATTTACTTGCTGCTGTACAGGCTGAACAACGTGCTTTGGATTCGGCACAACACCACTCGTTGCCATTCCGTCACTCCGGTGGGTCATAACTTTTACTTGCTGCTGTACAGGCTCAACAACGTGCTTTGGATTCGGCACAACACCACACGTTTCCATTCCGTCACACCGGTGGTTCATAACTTTTATTTGCTGCTGTACACGCTGAACAACGTGCTTTGGTTTCGGCACAACACCACTCGTTGCTATTCTGCCACTCCGGTGGGACATAACCTTTACTGGCTGCTGTACACGCTGAACAACGTGCTTTGGATTCGGCAGAACACCACTCGTTGCTATTCTTCCACTCCGGTGGGACATAACTTTTACTTGCTGCTGAACACGCTGAACAACGTGCTTTGGTTTCGGCACAACACCACTCGTTGCTATTCTGCCACTCCGGTGGGACATAACTTCAACTGGCTGCTGTACACGCTGAACAACATGCTTTGGTTTCGGCACAACACCACTCGTTGCTATTCTGCCACTCCGGTGGGACATAACTTCTACTGGCTGCTGTACACGCTGAACAACGTGCTTTGGATTCGGCACAACACCACACGTTGCCATTCCGTCACACCGGTGGGTCATAACTTTTATTTGCTGCTGTACACGCTGAACAACATGCTTTGGATTCGGCACAACATCACTCGTTGCCATTCCGTCACTCCGGTGGGTCAAAATTTTTACTTGCTGCTGTATCAGCTGAACAACGTGCTTTGGATTCGGCACAACACCACACGTTGCCATTCCGTCACACCGGTGGGTCATAACTTTTATTTGCTGCTGTACACGCTGAACAACGTGCTTTGGATTCGGCACAACACCACACGTTGCCATTCCGTCACACCGGTGGTTCATAACTTTTACTTGCTGCTGTAACGCTGAACAACGTGCTTTGGATTCGGCACAACACCACACGTTGCCATTCCGTCACACCGGTGGTTCATAACTTTTATTTGCTGCTGTACACGCTGAACAACGTGCTTTGGATTCGGCACAACACCACTTGTTGTCATTCCGTCACTCAGGTGGGTCATAAATTTTACTTGCTGCTGTACACACTGAACAACGTGTTTTGGTTTCGGCACAACACCACTCGTAGCTATTCTGCCACTCCGGTGGGACATAACTTTTACTTACTACTGAACACGCTGAACAACGTGCTTTGGTGTCGGCACAACTCCACTCGTTGCTATTCTGCCACTCCGGTGGGACATAACATTTACTGGCTGCTGTACACGCTGAACAACGTGCTTTGGATTCGGCACAACACTACTCGTTGCCATTCCGTCACACCGGTGGGTCATAACTTTTATTTGCTGCTGTACACGCTGAACAACGTGCTTTGGATTCGGCACAACACAACTCGTTGCCATTCCGTCACTCCGGTGGGTCATAACATTTACTTGCTGCTGTACAGGCTGAACAACGTGCTTTGGATTCGGCACAACACCACTCGTTGCCATTCCGTCACTCCGGTGGGTCATAACATTTACTTGCTGCTGTAGAGGCTCAAGAACGTGCTTTGGACTCGGCAAAACACCACACGTTTCCATTCCGTCACACCGGTGGGTCATAAATTTTACTTGCTGCTGTACACACTGAACAACGTGTTTTGGTTTCGGCACAACACCACTCGTTGCTATTCTGCCACTCCGGTGGGACATAACTTTTACTTGCTGCTGTACACGCTGAACAACGTGCTTTGGTTTCGGCACAACACCACCCGATGCTATTCTGCCACTCCGGTGGGACATAACTTCTACTGGCTGCTGTACACGCTGAACAACGTGCTTTGGATTCGGCACAACACCACTCGTTGCTATTCTGCCACTCCGGTGGGACATAACTTTTACTTGCTGCTGTAACGCTGAACAACGTGCTTTGGATTCGGCACAACACCACACGTTCCCATTCCGTCACACCGGTGGTTCATAACGTTTATTTGCTGCTGTACACGCTGAACAACGTGCTTTGGATTCGGCACAACACCACTCGTTGCCATTCCGTCACTCCGGTGGGTCATAAATTTTACTTGCTGCTGTACACGCTAAACAACGTGCTTTGGATTCGGCACAACACCACTTGTTGCCATTCCGTCACTCCGGTGGGTCATAAATTTTACTTGCTGCTGTACACGCTGAACAACGTGCTTTGGTTTCGGCACAAAACCACTCCTTGCTATTCGGCCACTCCGGTGGGACATAACTTCTACTGGCTGCTGTACACGCTGAACAACGTGCTTTGGATTCGGCACAACACCACTCGTTGCTATTCTGCCACTCCGGTGGGACATAACTTTTACTTGCTGCTGTACACACTGAACAACGTGCTTTGGTTTCGGCACAACACCACTCGTTGCTATAATGCCACTCCGGTGGGACATAACTTCTACTGGCTGCTGTACACGCTGAACAACGTGCTTTGGATTCGGCACAACACCACTCGTTGCTATTCTGCCACTCCGGTGGGACATAACTTTTACTTGCTGCTGAACACGCTGAACAACGTGCTTTGGTTTCGGCACAACACCACTCGTTGCTATTCTGCCACTCCGGTGGGACATAACTTCAGCTGGCTGCTGTACACGCTGAACAACATGCTTTGGTTTCGGCACAACACCACTCGTTGCTATTCTGCCACTCCGGTGGGACATAACTTTTACTTGCTGCTGTACACGCTGAACAACGTGCTTTGGTTTCGGCACAACACCACTCGTTGCTATTCTGCCACTCCGGTGGGACATAACTTCTACTGGCTGCTGTACACGCTGAACAACGTGCTTTGGATTCGGCACAACACCACTCGTTGCTATTCTGCCACTCCGGTGGGACATAACTTTTACTTGCTGCTGTACACGCTGAACAACGTGCTTTGGTTTCGGCACAACACCACTCGTTGCTATTCTGCCACTCCGGTGGGACATAACTTTTACTTGCTGCTGTACACGCTGAACAACGTGCTTTGGTATCGGCACAACACCACTCGTTGCTATTCTGCCACTCCGGTGGGACATAACTTCTACTGGCTGCTGTACACGCTGAACAACGTGCTTTGGATTCGGCACAACACCACTCGTTGCTATTCTGCCACTCCGGTGGGACATAACTTTTACTTGCTGCTGTACACGCTGAACAACGTGCTTTGGTTTCGGCACAACACCACTCGTTGCTATTCTGCCACTCCGGTGGGACATAACTTCTACTGGCTGCTGTACACGCTGAACAACATGCTTTGGTTTCGGCACAACACCACTCGTTGCTATTCTGCCACTCCGGTGGGACATAACTTCTACTGGCTGCTGTACAGGCTGAACAACGTGCTTTGGTTTCGGCACAACACCACACGTTGCCATTCCGTAACACCGGTGGGTCATAACTTTTATTTGCTGCTGTACACGTTGAACAACGTGCTTTGGATTCGGCACAACACCACTCGTTGCCATTCCGTCACTCCGGTGGGTCATAACTTTTACTTGCTGCTGTACACCCTGAACAACGTGCTTTGGTTTCGGCACAACACCACTCGTTGCTATTCTGCCACAGCGGTGCGTCATACCATTTACTTGCTGCTGTACAGGCTTGACAACGTGCTTTGGATTCGGCACAACACCACTCGTTGCCATTCCGTCACTCCGGTGGGTCATAGCATTTACTTGCTGCTGTACAGGCTCAACAACGTGCTTTGGATTCAGCACAACACCACACGTTGCCATTCCGTCACACCGGTGGTTCATAACTTTTACTTGCTGCTGTACAGGCTGAACAACGTTCTTTGGATTCGGCACAACACCACACGTTGCCATTCCGTCACTCCGGTGGGTCAAAATTTTTACTTGCTGCTGTACAGGCTGAACAACGTGCTTTGGATTCGGCACAACAACACTCGTTGCCATTCTGTCACTCCGGTGGGTCATAACATTTACTTGCTGCTGTACACGCTGAACAACGTGCTTTGGTTTCGGCGCAACACCACTCGTTGCTATTCTGCCACTGCGGTGATTCATAACATTTACTTGCGACAGTACAGGCTTGACAACGTGCTTTGGATTCGGCACAACACCACTCGTTGCCATTCCGTCACTCCGGTGGGTCATAACATTTACTTGCTGCAGTACAGGCTCAACAACGTGCTTTGGATTCAGCACAACACCACACGTTGCCATTCCGTCACACCGGTGGTTCATAACTTTTACTTGCTGCTGTACATGCTGAACAACGTGCTTTGGATTCGGCACAACACCACACGTTGCCATTCCGTCACACCGGTGGGTCATAACTTTTATTTGCTGCTGTACACGCTGAACAACATGCTTTGGATTCGGCACAACACTACTCGTTGCCATTCCGTCCCTCCGGTGGGTCATAACATTTACTTGCTGCTGTACAGGCTGAACAACGTGCTTTGGATTCGGCACAACACCACTCGTTGCCATTCCGTCACTCCGGTGGGTCATAACTTTTACTTGCTGCTGTACAGGCTCAACAACGTGCTTTGGATTCGGCACAACACCACACGTTTCCATTCCGTCACACCGGTGGTTCATAACTTTTATTTGCTGCTGTACACGCTGAACAACGTGCTTTGGTTTCGGCACAACACCACTCGTTGCTATTCTGCCACTCCGGTGGGACATAACCTTTACTGGCTGCTGTACACGCTGAACAACGTGCTTTGGATTCGGCAGAACACCACTCGTTGCTATTCTTCCACTCCGGTGGGACATAACTTTTACTTGCTGCTGAACACGCTGAACAACGTGCTTTGGTTTCGGCACAACACCACTCGTTGCTATTCTGCCACTCCGGTGGGACATAACTTCAACTGGCTGCTGTACACGCTGAACAACATGCTTTGGTTTCGGCACAACACCACTCGTTGCTATTCTGCCACTCCGGTGGGACATAACTTCTACTGGCTGCTGTACACGCTGAACAACGTGCTTTGGATTCGGCACAACACCACACGTTGCCATTCCGTCACACCGGTGGGTCATAACTTTTATTTGCTGCTGTACACGCTGAACAACATGCTTTGGATTCGGCACAACATCACTCGTTGCCATTCCGTCACTCCGGTGGGTCAAAATTTTTACTTGCTGCTGTATCAGCTGAACAACGTGCTTTGGATTCGGCACAACACCACACGTTGCCATTCCGTCACACCGGTGGGTCATAACTTTTATTTGCTGCTGTACACGCTGAACAACGTGCTTTGGATTCGGCACAACACCACACGTTGCCATTCCGTCACACCGGTGGTTCATAACTTTTACTTGCTGCTGTAACGCTGAACAACGTGCTTTGGATTCGGCACAACACCACACGTTGCCATTCCGTCACACCGGTGGTTCATAACTTTTATTTGCTGCTGTACACGCTTAACAACGTGCTTTGGATTCGGCACAACACCACTTGTTGTCATTCCGTCACTCAGGTGGGTCATAAATTTTACTTGCTGCTGTACACACTGAACAACGTGTTTTGGTTTCGGCACAACACCACTCGTAGCTATTCTGCCACTCCGGTGGGACATAACTTTTACTTACTACTGAACACGCTGAACAACGTGCTTTGGTGTCGGCACAACTCCACTCGTTGCTATTCTGCCACTCCGGTGGGACATAACATTTACTGGCTGCTGTACACGCTGAACAACGTGCTTTGGATTCGGCACAACACTACTCGTTGCCATTCCGTCACTCCGGTGGGTCATAACTTTTACTTGCTGCTGTACAGGCTGAACAACGTGCGTTGGTTTCGGCACAACAACAAACGTTGCCATTCCGTCACACCGGTGGTTCATAACTTTTACTTGCTGCTGTAAACGCTGAACAACGTGCTTTGGATTCGGCACAACATCACTCGTTGCCATTCCGTCACTCCGGTGGGTCATAATTTTTACTTGCTGCTGTACAGGCTCAACAACGTGCTTTGGATTCAGCACAACACCACACGTTGCCATTCCGTCACACCGGTGGTTCATAACTTTTACTTGCTGCTGTACAGGCTGAACAACGTTCTTTGGATTCGGCACAACACCACACGTTGCCATTCCGTCACTCCGGTGGGTCAAAATTTTTACTTGCTGCTGTACAGGCTGAACAACGTGCTTTGGATTCGGCACAACAACACTCGTTGCCATTCTGTCACTCCGGTGGGTCATAACATTTACTTGCTGCTGTACACGCTGAACAACGTGCTTTGGTTTCGGCGCAACACCACTCGTTGCTATTCTGCCACTGCGGTGATTCATAACATTTACTTGCGACAGTACAGGCTTGACAACGTGCTTTGGATTCGGCACAACACCACTCGTTGCCATTCCGTCACTCCGGTGGGTCATAACATTTACTTGCTGCAGTACAGGCTCAACAACGTGCTTTGGATTCAGCACAACACCACACGTTGCCATTCCGTCACACCGGTGGTTCATAACTTTTACTTGCTGCTGTACATGCTGAACAACGTGCTTTGGATTCGGCACAACACCACACGTTGCCATTCCGTCACACCGGTGGGTCATAACTTTTATTTGCTGCTGTACACGCTGAACAACATGCTTTGGATTCGGCACAACATCACTCGTTGCCATTCCGTCACTCCGGTGGGTCAAAATTTTTACTTGCTGCTGTACAGGCTGAACAACGTGGTTTGGATTCGGCACAACACCACACGTTGCCATTCCGACACACCGGTGGGTCATAACTTTTATTTGCTGCTGTACACGCTGAACAACGTGCTTTGGATTCGGCACAACACCACTCGTTGTCGTTCCGTCACTCCGGTGGGTCAAAACATTTACTTCCTGCTGTACACGCAGAACAACGTGCTTTGGATTCGGCACAACACTACTCGTTGCCATTCCGTCCCTCCGGTGGGTCATAACATTTACTTGCTGCTGTACAGGCTGAACAACGTGCTTTGGATTCGGCACAACACCACTCGTTGCCATTCCGTCACTCCGGTGGGTCATAACTTTTACTTGCTGCTGTACAGGCTCAACAACGTGCTTTGGATTCGGCACAACACCACACGTTTCCATTCCGTCACACCGGTGGTTCATAACTTTTATTTGCTGCTGTACACGCTGAACAACGTGCTTTGGTTTCGGCACAACACCACTCGTTGCTATTCTGCCACTCCGGTGGGACATAACCTTTACTGGCTGCTGTACACGCTGAACAACGTGCTTTGGATTCGGCAGAACACCACTCGTTGCTATTCTTCCACTCCGGTGGGACATAACTTTTACTTGCTGCTGAACACGCTGAACAACGTGCTTTGGTTTCGGCACAACACCACTCGTTGCTATTCTGCCACTCCGGTGGGACATAACTTCAACTGGCTGCTGTACACGCTGAACAACATGCTTTGGTTTCGGCACAACACCACTCGTTGCTATTCTGCCACTCCGGTGGGACATAACTTCTACTGGCTGCTGTACACGCTGAACAACGTGCTTTGGATTCGGCACAACACCACACGTTGCCATTCCGTCACACCGGTGGGTCATAACTTTTATTTGCTGCTGTACACGCTGAACAACATGCTTTGGATTCGGCACAACATCACTCGTTGCCATTCCGTCACTCCGGTGGGTCAAAATTTTTACTTGCTGCTGTATCAGCTGAACAACGTGCTTTGGATTCGGCACAACACCACACGTTGCCATTCCGTCACACCGGTGGGTCATAACTTTTATTTGCTGCTGTACACGCTGAACAACGTGCTTTGGATTCGGCACAACACCACACGTTGCCATTCCGTCACACCGGTGGTTCATAACTTTTACTTGCTGCTGTAACGCTGAACAACGTGCTTTGGATTCGGCACAACACCACACGTTGCCATTCCGTCACACCGGTGGTTCATAACTTTTATTTGCTGCTGTACACGCTGAACAACGTGCTTTGGATTCGGCACAACACCACTTGTTGTCATTCCGTCACTCAGGTGGGTCATAAATTTTACTTGCTGCTGTACACACTGAACAACGTGTTTTGGTTTCGGCACAACACCACTCGTAGCTATTCTGCCACTCCGGTGGGACATAACTTTTACTTACTACTGAACACGCTGAACAACGTGCTTTGGTGTCGGCACAACTCCACTCGTTGCTATTCTGCCACTCCGGTGGGACATAACATTTACTGGCTGCTGTACACGCTGAACAACGTGCTTTGGATTCGGCACAACACTACTCGTTGCCATTCCGTCACACCGGTGGGTCATAACTTTTATTTGCTGCTGTACACGCTGAACAACGTGCTTTGGATTCGGCACAACACAACTCGTTGCCATTCCGTCACTCCGGTGGGTCATAACATTTACTTGCTGCTGTACAGGCTGAACAACGTGCTTTGGATTCGGCACAACACCACTCGTTGCCATTCCGTCACTCCGGTGGGTCATAACATTTACTTGCTGCTGTAGAGGCTCAAGAACGTGCTTTGGACTCGGCAAAACACCACACGTTTCCATTCCGTCACACCGGTGGGTCATAAATTTTACTTGCTGCTGTACACACTGAACAACGTGTTTTGGTTTCGGCACAACACCACTCGTTGCTATTCTGCCACTCCGGTGGGACATAACTTTTACTTGCTGCTGTACACGCTGAACAACGTGCTTTGGTTTCGGCACAACACCACCCGATGCTATTCTGCCACTCCGGTGGGACATAACTTCTACTGGCTGCTGTACACGCTGAACAACGTGCTTTGGATTCGGCACAACACCACTCGTTGCTATTCTGCCACTCCGGTGGGACATAACTTTTACTTGCTGCTGTAACGCTGAACAACGTGCTTTGGATTCGGCACAACACCACACGTTCCCATTCCGTCACACCGGTGGTTCATAACGTTTATTTGCTGCTGTACACGCTGAACAACGTGCTTTGGATTCGGCACAACACCACTCGTTGCCATTCCGTCACTCCGGTGGGTCATAAATTTTACTTGCTGCTGTACACGCTAAACAACGTGCTTTGGATTCGGCACAACACCACTTGTTGCCATTCCGTCACTCCGGTGGGTCATAAATTTTACTTGCTGCTGTACACGCTGAACAACGTGCTTTGGTTTCGGCACAAAACCACTCCTTGCTATTCGGCCACTCCGGTGGGACATAACTTCTACTGGCTGCTGTACACGCTGAACAACGTGCTTTGGATTCGGCACAACACCACTCGTTGCTATTCTGCCACTCCGGTGGGACATAACTTTTACTTGCTGCTGTACACACTGAACAACGTGCTTTGGTTTCGGCACAACACCACTCGTTGCTATAATGCCACTCCGGTGGGACATAACTTCTACTGGCTGCTGTACACGCTGAACAACGTGCTTTGGATTCGGCACAACACCACTCGTTGCTATTCTGCCACTCCGGTGGGACATAACTTTTACTTGCTGCTGAACACGCTGAACAACGTGCTTTGGTTTCGGCACAACACCACTCGTTGCTATTCTGCCACTCCGGTGGGACATAACTTCAGCTGGCTGCTGTACACGCTGAACAACATGCTTTGGTTTCGGCACAACACCACTCGTTGCTATTCTGCCACTCCGGTGGGACATAACTTTTACTTGCTGCTGTACACGCTGAACAACGTGCTTTGGTTTCGGCACAACACCACTCGTTGCTATTCTGCCACTCCGGTGGGACATAACTTCTACTGGCTGCTGTACACGCTGAACAACGTGCTTTGGATTCGGCACAACACCACTCGTTGCTATTCTGCCACTCCGGTGGGACATAACTTTTACTTGCTGCTGTACACGCTGAACAACGTGCTTTGGTTTCGGCACAACACCACTCGTTGCTATTCTGCCACTCCGGTGGGACATAACTTTTACTTGCTGCTGTACACGCTGAACAACGTGCTTTGGTATCGGCACAACACCACTCGTTGCTATTCTGCCACTCCGGTGGGACATAACTTCTACTGGCTGCTGTACACGCTGAACAACGTGCTTTGGATTCGGCACAACACCACTCGTTGCTATTCTGCCACTCCGGTGGGACATAACTTTTACTTGCTGCTGTACACGCTGAACAACGTGCTTTGGTTTCGGCACAACACCACTCGTTGCTATTCTGCCACTCCGGTGGGACATAACTTCTACTGGCTGCTGTACACGCTGAACAACATGCTTTGGTTTCGGCACAACACCACTCGTTGCTATTCTGCCACTCCGGTGGGACATAACTTCTACTGGCTGCTGTACAGGCTGAACAACGTGCTTTGGTTTCGGCACAACACCACACGTTGCCATTCCGTAACACCGGTGGGTCATAACTTTTATTTGCTGCTGTACACGTTGAACAACGTGCTTTGGATTCGGCACAACACCACTCGTTGCCATTCCGTCACTCCGGTGGGTCATAACTTTTACTTGCTGCTGTACACCCTGAACAACGTGCTTTGGTTTCGGCACAACACCACTCGTTGCTATTCTGCCACAGCGGTGCGTCATACCATTTACTTGCTGCTGTACAGGCTTGACAACGTGCTTTGGATTCGGCACAACACCACTCGTTGCCATTCCGTCACTCCGGTGGGTCATAGCATTTACTTGCTGCTGTACAGGCTCAACAACGTGCTTTGGATTCAGCACAACACCACACGTTGCCATTCCGTCACACCGGTGGTTCATAACTTTTACTTGCTGCTGTACAGGCTGAACAACGTTCTTTGGATTCGGCACAACACCACACGTTGCCATTCCGTCACTCCGGTGGGTCAAAATTTTTACTTGCTGCTGTACAGGCTGAACAACGTGCTTTGGATTCGGCACAACAACACTCGTTGCCATTCTGTCACTCCGGTGGGTCATAACATTTACTTGCTGCTGTACACGCTGAACAACGTGCTTTGGTTTCGGCGCAACACCACTCGTTGCTATTCTGCCACTGCGGTGATTCATAACATTTACTTGCGACAGTACAGGCTTGACAACGTGCTTTGGATTCGGCACAACACCACTCGTTGCCATTCCGTCACTCCGGTGGGTCATAACATTTACTTGCTGCAGTACAGGCTCAACAACGTGCTTTGGATTCAGCACAACACCACACGTTGCCATTCCGTCACACCGGTGGTTCATAACTTTTACTTGCTGCTGTACATGCTGAACAACGTGCTTTGGATTCGGCACAACACCACACGTTGCCATTCCGTCACACCGGTGGGTCATAACTTTTATTTGCTGCTGTACACGCTGAACAACATGCTTTGGATTCGGCACAACACTACTCGTTGCCATTCCGTCCCTCCGGTGGGTCATAACATTTACTTGCTGCTGTACAGGCTGAACAACGTGCTTTGGATTCGGCACAACACCACTCGTTGCCATTCCGTCACTCCGGTGGGTCATAACTTTTACTTGCTGCTGTACAGGCTCAACAACGTGCTTTGGATTCGGCACAACACCACACGTTTCCATTCCGTCACACCGGTGGTTCATAACTTTTATTTGCTGCTGTACACGCTGAACAACGTGCTTTGGTTTCGGCACAACACCACTCGTTGCTATTCTGCCACTCCGGTGGGACATAACCTTTACTGGCTGCTGTACACGCTGAACAACGTGCTTTGGATTCGGCAGAACACCACTCGTTGCTATTCTTCCACTCCGGTGGGACATAACTTTTACTTGCTGCTGAACACGCTGAACAACGTGCTTTGGTTTCGGCACAACACCACTCGTTGCTATTCTGCCACTCCGGTGGGACATAACTTCAACTGGCTGCTGTACACGCTGAACAACATGCTTTGGTTTCGGCACAACACCACTCGTTGCTATTCTGCCACTCCGGTGGGACATAACTTCTACTGGCTGCTGTACACGCTGAACAACGTGCTTTGGATTCGGCACAACACCACACGTTGCCATTCCGTCACACCGGTGGGTCATAACTTTTATTTGCTGCTGTACACGCTGAACAACATGCTTTGGATTCGGCACAACATCACTCGTTGCCATTCCGTCACTCCGGTGGGTCAAAATTTTTACTTGCTGCTGTATCAGCTGAACAACGTGCTTTGGATTCGGCACAACACCACACGTTGCCATTCCGTCACACCGGTGGGTCATAACTTTTATTTGCTGCTGTACACGCTGAACAACGTGCTTTGGATTCGGCACAACACCACACGTTGCCATTCCGTCACACCGGTGGTTCATAACTTTTACTTGCTGCTGTAACGCTGAACAACGTGCTTTGGATTCGGCACAACACCACACGTTGCCATTCCGTCACACCGGTGGTTCATAACTTTTATTTGCTGCTGTACACGCTTAACAACGTGCTTTGGATTCGGCACAACACCACTTGTTGTCATTCCGTCACTCAGGTGGGTCATAAATTTTACTTGCTGCTGTACACACTGAACAACGTGTTTTGGTTTCGGCACAACACCACTCGTAGCTATTCTGCCACTCCGGTGGGACATAACTTTTACTTACTACTGAACACGCTGAACAACGTGCTTTGGTGTCGGCACAACTCCACTCGTTGCTATTCTGCCACTCCGGTGGGACATAACATTTACTGGCTGCTGTACACGCTGAACAACGTGCTTTGGATTCGGCACAACACTACTCGTTGCCATTCCGTCACTCCGGTGGGTCATAACTTTTACTTGCTGCTGTACAGGCTGAACAACGTGCGTTGGTTTCGGCACAACAACAAACGTTGCCATTCCGTCACACCGGTGGTTCATAACTTTTACTTGCTGCTGTAAACGCTGAACAACGTGCTTTGGATTCGGCACAACATCACTCGTTGCCATTCCGTCACTCCGGTGGGTCATAATTTTTACTTGCTGCTGTACAGGCTGAACAACGTGCTTTGCATTCGGCACAACACCACACGTTGCCATTCCGTCACACCGGTGGGTCATAACTTTTATTTGCTGCTGTACACGCTGAACAACATGCTTGGGATTCGGCACAACATCACTCGTTGCCATTCCGTCACTCCGGTGGGTCAAAATTTTTACTTGCTGCTGTACAGGCTGAACAACGTGGTTTGGATTCGGCACAACACCACACGTTGCCATTCCGACACACCGGTGGGTCATAACTTTTATTTGCTGCTGTACACGCTGAACAACGTGCTTTGGATTCGGCACAACACCACTCGTTGCCGTTCCGTCACTCCGGTGGGTCAAAACATTTACTTCCTGCTGTACACGCAGAACAACGTGCTTTGGATTCGGCACAACACTACTCGTTGCCATTCCGTCCCTCCGGTGGGTCATAACATTTACTTGCTGCTGTAAAGGGTGAACAACGTGCTTTGGATTCGGCACAACACCACTCGTTGCCATTCCGTCACTCCGGTGGGTCATAACATTTACTTGCTGCTGTACAGGCTCAACAACGTGCTTTGGATTCGGCACAACACCACACGTTTCCATTCCGTCACACCGGTGGTTCATAACTTTTATTTGCTGCTGTACACGCTGAACAACGTGCTTTGGTTTCGGCACAACACCACTCGTTGCTATTCTGCCACTCCGGTGGGACATAACCTTTACTGGCTGCTGTACACGCTGAACAACGTGCTTTGGATTCGGCAGAACACCACTCGTTGCTATTGTTCCACTCCGGTGGGACATAACTTTTACTTGCTGCTGAACACGCTGAACAACGTGCTTTGGTTTCGGCACAACACCACTCGTTGCTATTCTGCCACTCCGGTGGGACATAACTTCAACTGGCTGCTGTACACGCTGAACAACATGCTTTGGTTTCGGCACAACACCACTCGTTGCTATTCTGCCACTCCGGTGGGACATAACTTCTACTGGCTGCTGTACACGCTGAACAACGTGCTTTGGATTCGGCACAACACCACACGTTGCCATTCCGTCACACCGGTGGGTCATAACTTTTATTTGCTGCTGTACACGCTGAACAACATGCTTTGGATTCGGCACAACATCACTCGTTGCCATTCCGTCACTCCGGTGGGTCAAAATTTTTACTTGCTGCTGTATCAGCTGAACAACGTGCTTTGGATTCGGCACAACACCACACGTTGCCATTCCGTCACACCGGTGGGTCATAACTTTTATTTGCTGCTGTACACGCTGAACAACGTGCTTTGGATTCGGCACAACCCCACACGTTGCCATTCCGTCACACCGGTGGTTCATAACTTTTACTTGCTGCTGTAACGCTGAACAACGTGCTTTGGATTCGGCACAACACCACACGTTGCCATTCCGTCACACCGGTGGTTCATAACTTTTATTTGCTGCTGTACACGCTGAACAACGTGCTTTGGATTCGGCACAACACCACTTGTTGTCATTCCGTCACTCAGGTGGGTCATAAATTTTACTTGCTGCTGTACACACTGAACAACGTGTTTTGGTTTCGGCACAACACCACTCGTAGCTATTCTGCCACTCCGGTGGGACATAACTTTTACTTACTACTGAACACGCTGAACAACGTGCTTTGGTGTCGGCACAACTCCACTCGTTGCTATTCTGCCACTCCGGTGGGACATAACATTTACTGGCTGCTGTACACGCTGAACAACGTGCTTTGGATTCGGCACAACACTACTCGTTGCCATTCCGTCACTCCTGTGGGTCATAACTTTTACTTGCTGCTGTACAGGCTGAACAACGTGCGTTGGTTTCGGCACAACAACAAACGTTGCCATTCCGTCACACCGGTGGTTCATAACTTTTACTTGCTGCTGTAAACGCTGAACAACGTGCTTTGGATTCGGCACAACATCACTCGTTGCCATTCCGTCACTCCGGTGGGTCATAATTTTTACTTGCTGCTGTACAGGCTGAACAACGTGCTTTGCATTCGGCACAACACCACACGTTGCCATTCCGTCACACCGGTGGGTCATAACTTTTATTTGCTGCTGTTCACGCTGAACAACGTGCTTTGGATTCGGCACAACAACACTCGTTGCCTTTCCGTCACTCCGGTGGGTCATAACTTTTACTTGCTGCTGTACACGCGGAACAACGTGCTTTGGTTTCGGCACAACACCACTCGTTGCTATTCTACCACTGCGGTGCGTCATAACATTTACTTGCTGCTGTACAGGCTTGACAACGTGCTTTGGATTCGGCACAACACCACTCGTTGCCATTCCGTCACTCCGGTGGGTCATAACATTTACTTGCTGCTGTACAGGCTCAACAACGTGCTTTGGATTCAGCACAACACCACACGTTGCCATTCCGTCACACCGGTGGGTCATAACTTTTATTTGCTGCTGTACACGCTGAACAACATGCTTTGGATTCGGCACAACATCACTCGTTGCCATTCCGTCACTCCGGTGGGTCAAAATTTTTACTTGCTGCTGTATCAGCTGAACAACGTGCTTTGGATTCGGCACAACACCACACGTTGCCATTCCGTCACACCGGTGGGTCATAACTTTTATTTGCTGCTGTACACGCTGAACAACGTGCTTTGGATTCGGCACAACACAACTCGTTGCCATTCCGTCACTCCGGTGGGTCATAACATTTACTTGCTGCTGTACAGGCTGAACAACGTGCTTTGGATTCGGCACAACACCACTCGTTGCCATTCCGTCACTCCGGTGGGTCATAACATTTACTTGCTGCTGTAGAGGCTCAAGAACGTGCTTTGGACTCGGCAAAACACCACACGTTTCCATTCCGTCACACCGGTGGGTCATAAATTTTACTTGCTGCTGTACACACTGAACAACGTGTTTTGGTTTCGGCACAACACCACTCGTTGCTATTCTGCCACTCCGGTGGGACATAACTTTTACTTGCTGCTGTACACGCTGAACAACGTGCTTTGGTTTCGGCACAACACCACCCGATGCTATTCTGCCACTCCGGCGGGACATAACTTCTACTGGCTGCTGTACACGCTGAACAACGTGCTTTGGATTCGGCACAACACCACTCGTTGCTATTCTGCCACTCCGGTGGGACATAACTTTTACTTGCTGCTGTAACGCTGAACAACGTGCTTTGGATTCGGCACAACACCACACGTTCCCATTCCGTCACACCGGTGGTTCATAACGTTTATTTGCTGCTGTACACGCTGAACAACGTGCTTTGGATTCGGCACAACACCACTCGTTGCCATTCCGTCACTCCGGTGGGTCATAAATTTTACTTGCTGCTGTACACGCTAAACAACGTGCTTTGGATTCGGCACAACACCACTTGTTGCCATTCCGTCACTCCGGTGGGTCATAAATTTTACTTGCTGCTGTACACGCTGAACAACGTGCTTTGGTTTCGGCACAACACCACTCCTTGCTATTCGGCCACTCCGGTGGGACATAACTTCTACTGGCTGCTGTACACGCTGAACAACGTGCTTTGGATTCGGCACAACACCACTCGTTGCTATTCTGCCACTCCGGTGGGACATAACTTTTACTTGCTGCTGTACACACTGAACAACGTGCTTTGGTTTCGGCACAACACCACTCGTTGCTATAATGCCACTCCGGTGGGACATAACTTCTACTGGCTGCTGTACACGCTGAACAACGTGCTTTGGATTCGGCACAACACCACTCGTTGCTATTCTGCCACTCCGGTGGGACATAACTTTTACTTGCTGCTGAACACGCTGAACAACGTGCTTTGGTTTCGGCACAACACCACTCGTTGCTATTCTGCCACTCCGGTGGGACATAACTTCAGCTGGCTGCTGTACACGCTGAACAACATGCTTTGGTTTCGGCACAACACCACTCGTTGCTATTCTGCCACTCCGGTGGGACATAACTTTTACTTGCTGCTGTACACGCTGAACAACGTGCTTTGGTTTCGGCACAACACCACTCGTTGCTATTCTGCCACTCCGGTGGGACATAACTTCTACTGGCTGCTGTACACGCTGAACAACGTGCTTTGGATTCGGCACAACACCACTCGTTGCTATTCTGCCACTCCGGTGGGACATAACTTTTACTTGCTGCTGTACACGCTGAACAACGTGCTTTGGTTTCGGCACAACACCACTCGTTGCTATTCTGCCACTCCGGTGGGACATAACTTTTACTTGCTGCTGTACACGCTGAACAACGTGCTTTGGTATCGGCACAACACCACTCGTTGCTATTCTGCCACTCCGGTGGGACATAACTTCTACTGGCTGCTGTACACGCTGAACAACGTGCTTTGGATTCGGCACAACACCACTCGTTGCTATTCTGCCACTCCGGTGGGACATAACTTTTACTTGCTGCTGTACACGCTGAACAACGTGCTTTGGTTTCGGCACAACACCACTCGTTGCTATTCTGCCACTCCGGTGGGACATAACTTCTACTGGCTGCTGTACACGCTGAACAACATGCTTTGGTTTCGGCACAACACCACTCGTTGCTATTCTGCCACTCCGGTGGGACATAACTTCTACTGGCTGCTGTACAGGCTGAACAACGTGCTTTGGTTTCGGCACAACACCACATGTTGCCATTCCGTAACACCGGTGGGTCATAACTTTTATTTGCTGCTGTACACGTTGAACAACGTGCTTTGGATTCGGCACAACACCACTCGTTGCCATTCCGTCACTCCGGTGGGTCATAACTTTTACTTGCTGCTGTACACCCTGAACAACGTGCTTTGGTTTCGGCACAACACCACTCGTTGCTATTCTGCCACAGCGGTGCGTCATAACATTTACTTGCTGCTGTACAGGCTTGACAACGTGCTTTGGATTCGGCACAACACCACTCGTTGCCATTCCGTCACTCCGGTGGGTCATAGCATTTACTTGCTGCTGTACAGGCTCAACAACGTGCTTTGGATTCAGCACAACACCACACGTTGCCATTCCGTCACACCGGTGGTTCATAACTTTTACTTGCTGCTGTACAGGCTGAACAACGTTCTTTGGATTCGGCACAACACCACACGTTGCCATTCCGTCACTCCGGTGGGTCAAAATTTTTACTTGCTGCTGTACAGGCTGAACAACGTGCTTTGGATTCGGCACAACAACACTCGTTGCCATTCTGTCACTCCGGTGGGTCATAACATTTACTTGCTGCTGTACACGCTGAACAACGTGCTTTGGTTTCGGCGCAACACCACTCGTTGCTATTCTGCCACTGCGGTGATTCATAACATTTACTTGCGACAGTACAGGCTTGACAACGTGCTTTGGATTCGGCACAACACCACTCGTTGCCATTCCGTCACTCCGGTGGGTCATAACATTTACTTGCTGCAGTACAGGCTCAACAACGTGCTTTGGATTCAGCACAACACCACACGTTGCCATTCCGTCACACCGGTGGTTCATAACTTTTACTTGCTGCTGTACATGCTGAACAACGTGCTTTGGATTCGGCACAACACCACACGTTGCCATTCCGTCACACCGGTGGGTCATAACTTTTATTTGCTGCTGTACACGCTGAACAACATGCTTTGGATTCGGCACAACATCACTCGTTGCCATTCCGTCACTCCGGTGGGTCAAAATTTTTACTTGCTGCTGTACAGGCTGAACAACGTGGTTTGGATTCGGCACAACACCACACGTTGCCATTCCGACACACCGGTGGGTCATAACTTTTATTTGCTGCTGTACACGCTGAACAACGTGCTTTGGATTCGGCACAACACCACTCGTTGCCGTTCCGTCACTCCGGTGGGTCAAAACATTTACTTCCTGCTGTACACGCAGAACAACGTGCTTTGGATTCGGCACAACACTACTCGTTGCCATTCCGTCCCTCCGGTGGGTCATAACATTTACTTGCTGCTGTACAGGCTGAACAACGTGCTTTGGATTCGGCACAACACCACTCGTTGCCATTCCGTCACTCCGGTGGGTCATAACTTTTACTTGCTGCTGTACAGGCTCAACAACGTGCTTTGGATTCGGCACAACACCACACGTTTCCATTCCGTCACACCGGTGGTTCATAACTTTTATTTGCTGCTGTACACGCTGAACAACGTGCTTTGGTTTCGGCACAACACCACTCGTTGCTATTCTGCCACTCCGGTGGGACATAACCTTTACTGGCTGCTGTACACGCTGAACAACGTGCTTTGGATTCGGCAGAACACCACTCGTTGCTATTCTTCCACTCCGGTGGGACATAACTTTTACTTGCTGCTGAACACGCTGAACAACGTGCTTTGGTTTCGGCACAACACCACTCGTTGCTATTCTGCCACTCCGGTGGGACATAACTTCAACTGGCTGCTGTACACGCTGAACAACATGCTTTGGTTTCGGCACAACACCACTCGTTGCTATTCTGCCACTCCGGTGGGACATAACTTCTACTGGCTGCTGTACACGCTGAACAACGTGCTTTGGATTCGGCACAACACCACACGTTGCCATTCCGTCACACCGGTGGGTCATAACTTTTATTTGCTGCTGTACACGCTGAACAACATGCTTTGGAATCGGCACAACATCACTCGTTGCCATTCCGTCACTCCTGTGGGTCAAAATTTTTACTTGCTGCTGTATCAGCTGAACAACGTGCTTTGGATTCGGCACAACACCACACGTTGCCATTCCGTCACACCGGTGGGTCATAACTTTTATTTGCTGCTGTACACGCTGAACAACGTGCTTTGGATTCGGCACAACACAACTCGTTGCCATTCCGTCACTCCGGTGGGTCATAACATTTACTTGCTGCTGTACAGGCTGAACAACGTGCTTTGGATTCGGCACAACACCACTCGTTGCCATTCCGTCACTCCGGTGGGTCATAACATTTACTTGCTGCTGTAGAGGCTCAAGAACGTGCTTTGGACTCGGCAAAACACCACACGTTTCCATTCCGTCACACCGGTGGGTCATAAATTTTACTTGCTGCTGTACACACTGAACAACGTGTTTTGGTTTCGGCACAACACCACTCGTTGCTATTCTGCCACTCCGGTGGGACATAACTTTTACTTGCTGCTGTACACGCTGAACAACGTGCTTTGGTTTCGGCACAACACCACCCGATGCTATTCTGCCACTCCGGTGGGACATAACTTCTACTGGCTGCTGTACACGCTGAACAACGTGCTTTGGATTCGGCACAACACCACTCGTTGCTATTCTGCCACTCCGGTGGGACATAACTTTTACTTGCTGCTGTAACGCTGAACAACGTGCTTTGGATTCGGCACAACACCACACGTTCCCATTCCGTCACACCGGTGGTTCATAACGTTTATTTGCTGCTGTACACGCTGAACAACGTGCTTTGGATTCGGCACAACACCACTCGTTGCCATTCCGTCACTCCGGTGGGTCATAAATTTTACTTGCTGCTGTACACGCTGAACAACGTGCTTTGGATTCGGCACAACACCACTTGTTGCCATTCCGTCACTCCGGTGGGTCATAAATTTTACTTGCTGCTGTACACGCTGAACAACGTGCTTTGGTTTCGGCAAAACACCACTCGTTGCTATAATGCCACTCCGGTGGGACATAACTTCTACTGGCTGCTGTACACGCTGAACAACGTGCTTTGGATTCGGCACAACACCACTCGTTGCTATTCTGCCACTCCGGTAGGACATAACTTTTACTTGCTGCTGAACACGCTGAACAACGTGCTTTGGTTTCGGCACAACACCACTCGTTGCTATTCTGCCACTCCGGTGGGACATAACTTCAGCTGGCTGCTGTACACGCTGAACAACATGCTTTGGTTTCGGCACAACACCACTCGTTGCTATTCTGCCACTCCGGTGGGACATAACTTTTACTTGCTGCTGTACACGCTGAACAACGTGCTTTGGTTTCGGCACAACACCACTCGTTGCTATTCTGCCACTCCGGTGGGACATAACTTCTACTGGCTGCTGTACACGCTGAACAACGTGCTTTGGATTCGGCACAACACCACTCGTTGCTATTCTGCCACTCCGGTGGGACATAACTTTTACTTGCTGCTGTACACGCTGAACAACGTGCTTTGGTTTCGGCACAACACCACTCGTTGCTATTCTGCCACTCCGGTGGGACATAACTTTTACTTGCTGCTGTACACGCTGAACAACGTGCTTTGGTATCGGCACAACACCACTCGTTGCTATTCTGCCACTCCGGTGGGACATAACTTCTACTGGCTGCTGTACACGCTGAACAACGTGCTTTGGATTCGGCACAACACCACTCGTTGCTATTCTGCCACTCCGGTGGGACATAACTTTTACTTGCTGCTGTACACGCTGAACAACGTGCTTTGGTTTCGGCACAACACCACTCGTTGCTATTCTGCCACTCCGGTGGGACATAACTTCTACTGGCTGCTGTACACGCTGAACAACATGCTTTGGTTTCGGCACAACACCACTCGTTGCTATTCTGCCACTCCGGTGGGACATAACTTCTACTGGCTGCTGTACAGGCTGAACAACGTGCTTTGGTTTCGGCACAACACCACACGTTGCCATTCCGTAACACCGGTGGGTCATAACTTTTATTTGCTGCTGTACACGTTGAACAACGTGCTTTGGATTCGGCACAACACCACTCGTTGCCATTCCGTCACTCCGGTGGGTCATAACTTTTACTTGCTGCTGTACACCCTGAACAACGTGCTTTGGTTTCGGCACAACACCACTCGTTGCTATTCTGCCACAGCGGTGCGTCATAACATTTACTTGCTGCTGTACAGGCTTGACAACGTGCTTTGGATTCGGCACAACACCACTCGTTGCCATTCCGTCACTCCGGTGGGTCATAACATTTACTTGCTGCTGTACAGGCTCAACAACGTGCTTTGGATTCAGCACAACACCACACGTTGCCATTCCGTCACACCGGTGGTTCATAACTTTTACTTGCTGCTGTACAGGCTGAACAACGTTCTTTGGATTCGGCACAACACCACACGTTGCCATTCCGTCACTCCGGTGGGTCAAAATTTTTACTTGCTGCTGTACAGGCTGAACAACGTGCTTTGGATTCGGCACAACAACACTCGTTGCCATTCTGTCACTCCGGTGGGTCATAACATTTACTTGCTGCTGTACACGCTGAACAACGTGCTTTGGTTTCGGCGCAACACCACTCGTTGCTATTCTGCCACTGCGGTGATTCATAACATTTACTTGCGACAGTACAGGCTTGACAACGTGCTTTGGATTCGGCACAACACCACTCGTTGCCATTCCGTCACTCCGGTGGGTCATAACATTTACTTGCTGCAGTACAGGCTCAACAACGTGCTTTGGATTCAGCACAACACCACACGTTGCCATTCCGTCACACCGGTGGTTCATAACTTTTACTTGCTGCTGTACATGCTGAACAACGTGCTTTGGATTCGGCACAACACCACACGTTGCCATTCCGTCACACCGGTAGGTCATAACTTTTATTTGCTGCTGTACACGCTGAACAACATGCTTTGGATTCGGCACAACATCACTCCTTGCCATTCCGTCACTCCGGTGGGTCAAAATTTTTACTTGCTGCTGTACAGGCTGAACAACGTGGTTTGGATTCGGCACAACACCACACGTTGCCATTCCGACACACCGGTGGGTCATAACTTTTATTTGCTGCTGTACACGCTGAACAACGTGCTTTGGATTCGGCACAACACCACTCGTTGCCGTTCCGTCACTCCGGTGGGTCAAAACATTTACTTCCTGCTGTACACGCAGAACAACGTGCTTTGGATTCGGCACAACACTACTCGTTGCCATTCCGTCCCTCCGGTGGGTCATAACATTTACTTGCTGCTGTACAGGCTGAACAACGTGCTTTGGATTCGGCACAACACCACTCGTTGCCATTCCGTCACTCCGGTGGGTCATAACTTTTACTTGGTGCTGTACAGGCTCAACAACGTGCTTTGGATTCGGCACAACACCACACGTTTCCATTCCGTCACACCGGTGGTTCATAACTTTTATTTGCTGCTGTACACGCTGAACAACGTGCTTTGGTTTCGGCACAACACCACTCGTTGCTATTCTGCCACTCCGGTGGGACATAACCTTTACTGGCTGCTGAACACGCTGAACAACGTGCTTTGGTTTCGGCACAACACCACTCGTTGCTATTCTGCCACTCCGGTGGGACATAACTTCAACTGGCTGCTGTACACGCTGAACAACATGCTTTGGTTTCGGCACAACACCACTCGTTGCTATTCTGCCACTCCGGTGGGACATAACTTTTACTTGCTGCTGTAACGCTGAACAACGTGCTTTGGATTCGGCACAACAGACGTTGCCATTCCGTCACACCGGTGGTTCATAACTTTTACTTGCTGCTGTAACGCTGAACAACGTGCTTTGGATTCGGCACAACACCACACGTTGCCATTCCGTCACACCGGTGGTTCATAACTTTTATTTGCTGCTGTACACGCTGATCAACGTGCTTTGGATTCGGCACAACACCACTCGTTGCCATTCCGTCACTCCGGTGGGTCATAACATTTACTTGCTGCTGTACAGGCTCAACAACGTGCTTTTGTTTCGGCACAACACCACACGTTGCCATTCCGTCAAACCGGTGGGTCATAACTTTTATTTGCTGCTGTACACGCTGAACAACGTGCTTTGGATTCGGCACAACACCACACGTTGCCATTCCGTCACACCGGTGGTTCATAACTTTTACTTGCTGCTGTAACGCTGAACAACGTGCTTTGGTTTCGGCACAACACCACTCGTTGCTATTCTGCCACTCCGGTGGGACATAACTTTTACTTGCTGCTGTACACGCTGAACAACGTGCTTTGGTTTCGGCACAACACCACTCGTTGCTATTCTGCCACTCCGGTGGGACATAACTTCTACTGGCTGCTGTACACGCTGAACAACGTGCTTTGGATTCGGCCCAACACCACTCGTTGCTATTCTGCCACTCCGGTGGGACATAACTTTTACTTGCTGCTGTACACGCTGAACAACGTGCTTTGGTTTCGGCACAACACCACTCGTTGCTATTCTGCCACTCCGGTGGGACATAACTTTTACTTGCTGCTGTACACGCTGAACAACGTGCTTTGGTATCGGCACAACACCACTCGTTGCTATTCTGCCACTCCGGTGGGACATAACTTCTACTGGCTGCTGTACACGCTGAACAACGTGCTTTGGATTCGGCACAACACCACTCGTTGCTATTCTGCCACTCCGGTGGGACATAACTTTTACTTGCTGCTGTACACGCTGAACAACGTGCTTTGGTTTCGGCACAACACCACTCGTTGCTATTCTGCCACTCCGGTGGGACATAACTTCTACTGGCTGCTGTACACGCTGAACAACATGCTTTGGTTTCGGCACAACACCACTCGTTGCTATTCTGCCACTCCGGTGGGACATAACTTCTACTGGCTGCTGTACAGGCTGAACAACGTGCTTTGGTTTCGGCACAACACCACACGTTGCCATTCCGTAACACCGGTGGGTCATAACTTTTATTTGCTGCTGTACACGTTGAACAACGTGCTTTGGATTCGGCACAACACCACTCGTTGCCATTCCGTCACTCCGGTGGGTCATAACTTTTACTTGCTGCTGTACACCCTGAACAACGTGCTTTGGTTTCGGCACAACACCACTCGTTGCTATTCTGCCACAGCGGTGCGTCATAACATTTACTTGCTGCTGTACAGGCTTGACAACGTGCTTTGGATTCGGCACAACACCACTCGTTGCCATTCCGTCACTCCGGTGGGTCATAACATTTACTTGCTGCTGTACAGGCTCAACAACGTGCTTTGGATTCAGCACAACACCACATGTTGCCATTCCGTCACACCGGTGGTTCATAACTTTTACTTGCTGCTGTACAGGCTGAACAACGTTCTTTGGATTCGGCACAACACCACACGTTGCCATTCCGTCACTCCGGTGGGTCAAAATTTTTACTTGCTGCTGTACAGGCTGAACAACGTGCTTTGGATTCGGCACAACAACACTCGTTGCCATTCTGTCACTCCGGTGGGTCATAACATTTACTTGCTGCTGTACACGCTGAACAACGTGCTTTGGTTTCGGCGCAACACCACTCGTTGCTATTCTGCCACTGCGGTGATTCATAACATTTACTTGCGACAGTACAGGCTTGACAACGTGCTTTGGATTCGGCACAACACCACTCGTTGCCATTCCGTCACTCCGGTGGGTCATAACATTTACTTGCTGCAGTACAGGCTCAACAACGTGCTTTGGATTCAGCACAACACCACACGTTGCCATTCCGTCACACCGGTGGTTCATAACTTTTACTTGCTGCTGTACATGCTGAACAACGTGCTTTGGATTCGGCACAACACCACACGTTGCCATTCCGTCACACCGGTGGGTCATAACTTTTATTTGCTGCTGTACACGCTGAACAACATGCTTTGGATTCGGCACAACATCACTCCTTGCCATTCCGTCACTCCGGTGGGTCAAAATTTTTACTTGCTGCTGTACAGGCTGAACAACGTGGTTTGGATTCGGCACAACACCACACGTTGCCATTCCGACACACCGGTGGGTCATAACTTTTATTTGCTGCTGTACACGCTGAACAACGTGCTTTGGATTCGGCACAACACCACTCGTTGCCGTTCCGTCACTCCGGTGGGTCAAAACATTTACTTCCTGCTGTACACGCAGAACAACGTGCTTTGGATTCGGCACAACACTACTCGTTGCCATTCCGTCCCTCCGGTGGGTCATAACATTTACTTGCTGCTGTACAGGCTGAACAACGTGCTTTGGATTCGGCACAACACCACACGTTTCCATTCCGTCACACCGGTGGTTCATAACTTTTATTTGCTGCTGTACACGCTGAACAACGTGCTTTGGTTTCGGCACAACAACACTCGTTGCTATTCTGCCACTCCGGTGGGACATAACCTTTACTGGCTGCTGTACACGCTGAACAACGTGCTTTGGATTCGGCAGAACACCACTCGTTGCTATTCTTCCACTCCGGTGGGACATAACTTTTACTTGCTGCTGAACACGCTGAACAACGTGCTTTGGTTTCGGCACAACACCACTCGTTGCTATTCTGCCACTCCGGTGGGACATAACTTCAACTGGCTGCTGTACACGCTGAACAACATGCTTTGGTTTCGGCACAACACCACTCGTTGCTATTCTGCCACTCCGGTGGGACATAACTTCTACTGGCTGCTGTACACGCTGAACAACGTGCTTTGGATTCGGCACAACACCACTCGTTGCTATTCTGCCACTCCGGTGGGATATACCTTTTACTTGCTGCTGTACACGCTGAACAACGTGCTTTGGTTTCGGCACACCACCACTCGTTGCTATTCTGCCACTCCGGTGGGACATAACTTTTACTTGCTGCTGTACACGCTGAACAACGTGCTTTGGTTTCGGCACAACACCACTCGTTGCTATTCTGCCACTCCGGTGGGACATAACTTCTACTGGCTGCTGTACACGCTGAACAACGTGCTTTGGATTCGGCACAACACCACTCGTTGCTATTCTGCCACTCCGGTGGGACATAACTTTTACTTGCTGCTGTACACGCTGAACAACGTGCTTTGGTTTCGGCACAACACCACTCGTTGCTATTCTGCCACTCCGGTGGGACATAACTTCTACTGGCTGCTGTACACGCTGAACAACGTGCTTTGGATTCGGCACAACACCACTCGTTGCTATTCTGCCATTCCGGTGGGACATAACTTCTACTGGCTGCTGTACACGCTGAACAACGTGCTTTGGATTCGGCTCAACACCACTCGTTGCCATTCCGTCACTCCGGTGGGTCATAACATTTACTTGCTGCTGTACAGGATCAACAACGTGCTTTGGATTCGGCACAACACCACACGTTGCCACTCCGTCAAACCGGTGGTTCATAACGTTTATTTGCTGCTGTACACGCTGAACAACGTGCTTTGGATTCGGCACAACACCACTCGTCGCCAGTCCGTCACTCCGGTGGGTCATAAATTTTACTTGCTGCTGTACACACTGAACAACGTGTTTTGGTTTCGGCAGAACACCACTCGTTGCTATTCTGCCACTCCGGTGGGACATAACTTTTACTTGCTGCTGTAACGCTGAACAACGTGCTTTGGATTCGGCACAACAGACGTTGCCATTCCGTCACACCGGTGGTTCATAACTTTTACTTGCTGCTGTAACGCTGAACAACGTGCTTTGGATTCAGCACAACACCACACGTTGCCATTCCGTCACACCGGTGGTTCATAACTTTTATTTGCTGCTGTACACGCTGAACAACGTGCTTTGGATTCGGCACAACACCACTCGTTGCCATTCCGTCACTCCGGTGGGTCATAACATTTACTTGCTGCTGTACAGGCTCAACAACGTGCTTTTGTTTCGGCACAACACCACACGTTGCCATTCCGTCAAACCGGTGGGTCATAACTTTTATTTGCTGCTGTACACGCTGAACAACGTGCTTTGGATTCGGCACAACACCACACGTTGCCATTCCGTCACACCGGTGGTTCATAACTTTTACTTGCTGCTGTAACGCTGAACAACGTGCTTTGGATTCGGCACAACACCACTCGTAGCTATTCTGCCACTCCGGTGGGACATAACTTTTACTTACTACTGTACACGCTGAACAACGTGCTTTGGTGTCGGCACAACTCCACTCGTTGCTATTCTGCCACTCCGGTGGGACATAACATTTACTGGCTGCTGTACACGCTGAACAACGTGCTTTGGATTCGGCACAACAACACTCGTTGCCATTCTGTCACTCCGGTGGGTCATAACATTTACTTGCTGCTGTACACGCTGAACAACGTGCTTTGGTTTCGGCGCAACACCACTCGTTGCTATTCTGCCACTGCGGTTATTCATAACATTTACTTGCGACAGTACAGGCTTGAACACGTGCTTTGGATTCGGCACAACACCACTCGTTGCCATTCCGTCACTCCGGTGGGTCATAACATTTACTTGCTGCAGTACAGGCTCAACAACGTGCTTTGGATTCAGCACAACACCACACGTTGCCATTCCGTCACACCGGTGGTTCATAACTTTTACTTGCTGCTGTACATGCTGAAAACGTGCTTTGGATTCGGCACAACACCACACGTTGCCATTCCGTCACACCGGTGGGTCATAACTTTTATTTGCTGCTGTACACGCTGAACAACATGCTTTGGATTCTGCACAACATCACTCGTTGCCATTCCGTCACTCCGGTGGGTCAAAATTTTTACTTGCTGCTGTACAGGCTGAACAACGGGGTTTGGATTCGGCACAACACCACACGTTGCCATTCTGACACACCGGTGGGTCATAACTTTTATTTGCTGCTGTACACGCTGAACAACGTGCTTTGGATTCGGCACAACACCACTCGTTGCCGTTCCGTCACTCCGGTGGGTCAAAACATTTACTTCCTGCTGTACACGCAGAACAACGTGCTTTGGATTCGGCACAACACTACTCGTTGCCATTCCGTCCCTCCGGTGGGTCATAACATTTACTTGCTGCTGTACAGGCTGAACAACGTGCTTTGGATTCGGCACAACACCACTCGTTGCCATTCCGTCACTCCGGTGGGTCATAACTTTTACTTGCTGCTGTACAGGCTCAACAACGTGCTTTGGATTCGGCACAACACCACACGTTTCCATTCCGTCACACCGGTAGTTCATAACTTTTATTTGCTGCTGTACACGCTGAACAACGTGCTTTGGTTTCGGCACAACACCACTCGTTGCTATTCTGCCACTCCGGTGGGACATAACCTTTACTGGCTGCTGTACACGCTGAACAACGTGCTTTGGATTCGGCACAACACCACTCGTTGCTATTCTGCCACTCCGGTGGGACATAACTTTTACTTGCTGCTGAACACGCTGAACAACGTGCTTTGGTTTCGGCACAACACCACTCGTTGCTATTCTGCCACTCCGGTGGGACATAACTTCAACTGGCTGCTGTACACGCTGAACAACATGCTTTGGTTTCGGCACAACACCACTCGTTGCTATTCTGCCACTCCGGTGGGACATAACTTCTACTGGCTGCTGTACACGCTGAACAACGTGCTTTGGATTCGGCACAACACCACTCGTTGCTATTCTGCCACTCCGGTGGGATATAACTTTTACTTGCTGCTGTACACGCTGAACAACGTGCTTTGGTTTCGGCACACCACCACTCGTTGCTATTCTGCCACTCCGGTGGGACATAACTTTTACTTGCTGCTGTACACGCTGAACAACGTGCTTTGGTTTCGGCACAACACCACTCGTTGCTATTCTGCCACTCCGGTGGGACATAACTTCTACTGGCTGCTGTACACGCTGAACAACGTGCTTTGGATTCGGCACAACACCACTCGTTGCTATTCTGCCACTCCGGTGGGACATAACTTTTACTTGCTGCTGTACACGCTGAACAACGTGCTTTGGTTTCGGCACAACACCACTCGTTGCTATTCTGCCACTCCGGTGGGACATAACTTCTACTGGCTGCTGTACACGCTGAACAACGTGCTTTGGATTCGGCACAACACCACTCGTTGCTATTCTGCCATTCCGGTGGGACATAACTTCTACTGGCTGCTGTACACGCTGAACAACGTGCTTTGGATTCGGCACAACACCACTCGTTGCCATTCCGTCACTCCGGTGGG
This sequence comes from Amblyomma americanum, assembly GCF_052857255.1. Classification (NCBI taxonomy): domain Eukaryota; kingdom Metazoa; phylum Arthropoda; class Arachnida; order Ixodida; family Ixodidae; genus Amblyomma; species Amblyomma americanum. The sequence goes on along the minus strand of NC_135499.1, from coordinate 33,552,282 downwards.
TCATAACATTTACTTGCTGCTGTACAGGATCAACAACGTGCTTTGGATTCGGCACAACACCACACGTTGCCACTCCGTCACACCGGTGGTTCATAACGTTTATTTGCTGCTGTACACGCTGAACAACGTGCTTTGGATTCGGCACAACACCACTCGTTGCCAGTCCGTCACTCCGGTGGGTCATAAATTTTACTTGCTGCTGTACACACCGAACAACGTGTTTTGGTTTCGGCAGAACACCACTCGTTGCTATTCTGCCACTCCGGTGGGACATAACTTTTACTTGCTGCTGTAACGCTGAACAACGTGCTTTGGATTCGGCACAACAGACGTTGCCATTCCGTCACACCGGTGGTTCATAACTTTTACTTGCTGCTGTAACGCTGAACAACGTGCTTTGGATTCGGCACAACACCACACGTTGCCATTCCGTCACACCGGTGGTTCATAACTTTTATTTGCTGCTGTACACGCTGATCAACGTGCTTTGGATTCGGCACAACACCACTCGTTGCCATTCCGTCACTCCGGTGGGTCATAACATTTACTTGCTGCTGTACAGGCTCAACAACGTGCTTTTGTTTCGGCACAACACCACACGTTGCCATTCCGTCAAACCGGTGGGTCATAACTTTTATTTGCTGCTGTACACGCTGAACAACGTGCTTTGGATTCGGCACAACACCACACGTTGCCATTCCGTCACACCGGTGGTTCATAACTTTTACTTGCTGCTGTAACGCTGAACAACGTGCTTTGGATTCGGCACAACACCACACGTTGCCATTCCGTCACACCGGTGGTTCATAACTTTTATTTGCTGCTGTACACGCTGAACAACGTGCTTTGGATTCGGCACAATACCACTTGTTGTCATTCCGTCACTCAGGTGGGTCATAAATTTTACTTCCTGCTGTACACACTGAACAACGTGTTTTGGTTTCGGCACAACACCACTCGTAGCTATTCTGCCACTCCGGTGGGACATAACTTTTACTTACTACTGTACACGCTGAACAACGTGCTTTGGTGTCGGCACAACTCCACTCGTTGCTATTCTGCCACTCCGGTGGGACATAACATTTACTGGCTGCTGTACACGCTGAACAACGTGCTTTGGATTCGGCACAACACTACTCGTTGCCATTCCGTCACTCCGGTGGGTCATAACTTTTACTTGCTGCTGTACAGGCTGAACAACGTGCGTTGGTTTCGGCACAACAACAAACGTTGCCATTCCGTCACACCGGTGGTTCATAACTTTTACTTGCTGCTGTACACGCTGAACAACGTGCTTTGGATTCGGCACAACATCACTCGTTGCCATTCCGTCACTCCGGTGGGTCATAATTTTTACTTGCTGCTGTACAGGCTGAACAACGTGCTTTGCATTCGGCACAACACCACACGTTGCCATTCCGTCACACCGGTGGGTCATAACTTTTATTTGCTGCTGTACACGCTGAACAACGTGCTTTAGATTCGGCACAACACCACTCGTTGCCATTCCCTAACTCCGGTGGGTCATAAATTTTACTTGCTGCTGTACACACTGAACAACGTGTTTTGGTTTCGGCACAACTCCACTCGTTGCTATTCTGCCACTCCGGTGGGACATAACTTTTACTTGCTGCTGTAACGCTGAACAATGTGCTTTGGATTCGGCACAACACCACACGTTCCCATTCCGTCACACCGGTGGTTCATAACGTTTATTTGCTGCTGTACACGCTGAACAACGTGCTTTGGATTCGGCACAACACCACTCGTTGCCATTCCGTCACTCCGGTGGGTCATAAATTTTACTTGCTGCTGTACACACTGAACAACGTGTTTTGGTTTCGGCACAACAACACTCGTTGCTATTCTGCCACTCCGGTGGGACATAACTTTTACTTGCTGCTGTACACGCTGAACAACGTGCTTTGGTTTCGGCACACCACCACTCGTTGCTATTCTGCCACTCCGGTGGGACATAACTTTTACTTGCTGCTGTACACGCTGAACAACGTGCTTTGGTTTCGGCACAACACCACTCGTTGCTATTCTGCCACTCCGGTGGGACATAACTTCTACTGGCTGCTGTACACGCTGAACAACGTGCTTTGGATTCGGCACAACACCACTCGTTGCTATTCTGCCACTCCGGTGGGACATAACTTTTACTTGCTGCTGTACACACTGAACAACGTGCTTTGGTTTCGGCACAACACCACTCGTTGCTATTCTGCCACTCCGGTGGGACATAACTTCTACTGGCTGCTGTACACGCTGAACAACGTGCTTTGGATTCGGCACAACACCACTCGTTGCTATTCTGCCATTCCGGTGGGACATAACTTCTACTGGCTGCTGTACACGCTGAACAACGTGCTTTGGATTCGGCACAACACCACTCGTTGCCATTCCGTCACTCCGGTGGGTCATAACATTTACTTGCTGCTGTACAGGATCAACAACGTGCTTTGGATTCGGCACAACACCACACGTTGCCACTCCGTCACACCGGTGGTTCATAACGTTTATTTGCTGCTGTACACGCTGAACAACGTGCTTTGGATTCGGCACAACACCACTCGTTGCCATTCCGTCACTCCGGTGGGTCATAAATTTTACTTGCTGCTGTACACACTGAACAACGTGTTTTGGTTTCGGCACAACAACACTCGTTGCTATTCTGCCACTCCGGTGGGACATAACTTTTACTTGCTGCTGTACACGCTGAACAACGTGCTTTGGTTTCGGCACACCACCACTCGTTGCTATTCTGCCACTCCGGTGGGACATAACTTTTACTTGCTGCTGTACACGCTGAACAACGTGCTTTGGTTTCGGCACAACACCACTCGTTGCTATTCTGCCACTCCGGTGGGACATAACTTCTACTGGCTGCTGTACACGCTGAACAACGTGCTTTGGATTCGGCACAACACCACTCGTTGCTATTCTGCCACTCCGGTGGGACATAACTTTTACTTGCTGCTGTACACACTGAACAACGTGCTTTGGTTTCGGCACAACACCACTCGTTGCTATTCTGCCACTCCGGTGGGACATAACTTTTACTTGCTGCTGTAACGCTGAACAACGTGCTTTGGACTCGGCACAACAGACGTTGCCATTCCGTCACACCGGTGGTTCATAACTTTTACTTGCTGCTGTAACGCTGAACAACGTGCTTTGGATTCGGCACAACACCACACGTTGCCATTCCGTCACACCGGTGGTTCATAACTTTTATTTGCTGCTGTACATGCTGATCAACGTGCTTTGGATTCGGCACAACACCACTCGTTGCCATTCCGTCACTCCGGTGGGTCATAACATTTACTTGCTGCTGTACAGGCTCAACAACGTGCTTTTGTTTCGGCACAACACCACACGTTGCCATTCCGTCAAACCGGTGGGTCATAACTTTTATTTGCTGCTGTACACGCTGAACAACGTGCTTTGGATTCGGCACAACACCACACGTTGCCATTCCGTCACACCGGTGGTTCATAACTTTTACTTGCTGCTGTAACGCTGAACAACGTGCTTTGGATTCGGCACAACACCACACGTTGCCATTCCGTCACACCGGTGGTTCATAACTTTTATTTGCTGCTGTACACGCTGAACAACGTGCTTTGGATTCGGCACAATACCACTTGTTGTCATTCCGTCACTCAGGTGGGTCATAAATTTTACTTCCTGCTGTACACACTGAACAACGTGTTTTGGTTTCGGCACAACACCACTCGTAGCTATTCTGCCACTCCGGTGGGACATAACTTTTACTTACTACTGTACACGCTGAACAACGTGCTTTGGTGTCGGCACAACTCCACTCGTTGCTATTCTGCCACTCCGGTGGGACATAACATTTACTGGCTGCTGTACACGCTGAACAACGTGCTTTGGATTCGGCACAACACTACTCGTTGCCATTCCGTCACTCCGGTGGGTCATAACTTTTACTTGCTGCTGTACAGGCTGAACAACGTGCGTTGGTTTCGGCACAACAACAAACGTTGCCATTCCGTCACACCGGTGGTTCATAACTTTTACTTGCTGCTGTACACGCTGAACAACGTGCTTTGGATTCGGCACAACATCACTCGTTGCCATTCCGTCACTCCGGTGGGTCATAATTTTTACTTGCTGCTGTACAGGCTGAACAACGTGCTTTGCATTCGGCACAACACCACACGTTGCCATTCCGTCACACCGGTGGGTCAAAACTTTTATTTGCTGCTGTTCACGCTGAACAACGTGCTTTGGATTCGGCACAACAACACTCGTTGCCTTTCCGTCACTCCGGTGGGTCATAACTTTTACTTGCTGCATTACACGCTGAACAACGTGCTTTGGTTTCGGCACAACATCACTCGTTGCTATTCTACCACTGCGGTGCGTCATAACATTTACTTGCTGCTGTACAGGCTTGACAACGTGCTTTGGATTCGGCACAACACCACTCGTTGCCATTCCGTCACTCCGGTGGGTCATAACATTTACTTGCTGCTGTACAGGCTCAACAACGTGCTTTGGATTCAGCACAACACCACACGTTGCCATTCCGTCACACCGGTGGTTCATAACTTTTACTTGCTGCTGTACAGGCTGAACAACGTGCTTTGGATTCGGCACAACACCACACGTTGCCATTCCGTCACACCGGTGGGTCATAACTTTTATTTGCTGCTGTACACGCTGAACAACGTGCTTTGGTTTCGGCGCAACACCACTCGTTGCTATTCTGCCACTGCGGTGATTCATAACATTTACTTGCGACAGTACAGGCTTGACAACGTGCTTTGGATTCGGCACAACACCACTCGTTGCCATTCCGTCACTCCGGTGGGTCATAACATTTACTTGCTGCAGTACAGGCTCAACAACGTGCTTTGGATTCAGCACAACACCACACGTTGCCATTCCGTCACACCGGTGGTTCATAACTTTTACTTGCTGCTGTACATGCTGAACAACGTGCTTTGGATTCGGCACAACATCACTCGTTGCCATTCCGTCACTCCGGTGGGTCAAAATTTTTACTTGCTGCTGTACAGGCTGAACAACGTGGTTTGGATTCGGCACAACACCACACGTTGCCATTCCGACACACCGGTGGGTCATAACTTTTATTTGCTGCTGTATACGCTGAACAACGTGCTTTGGATTCGGCACAACACCACTCGTTGCCGTTCCGTCACTCCGGTGGGTCATAACTTTTACTTCCTGCTGTACACGCAGAACAACGTTCTTTGGATTCGGCACAACACTACTCGTTGCCATTCCGTCCCTCCGGTGGGTCATAACATTTACTTGCTGCTGTACAGGCTTAACAACGTGCTTTGGATTCGGCACAACACCACTCGTTGCCATTCCGTCACTCCGGTGGGTCATAACTTTTACTTGCTGCTGTACAGGCTCAACAACGTGCTTTGGATTCGGCACAACACCACACGTTTCCATTCCGTCACACCGGTGGTTCATAACTTTTATTTGCTGCTGTACACGCTGAACAACGTGCTTTGGTTTCGGCACAACACCACTCGTTGCTATTCTGCCACTCCGGTGGGACATAACCTTTACTGGCTGCTGCACACGCTGAACAACGTGCTTTAGATTCGGCACAACACCACTCGTTGCCATTCCCTAACTCCGGTGGGTCATAAATTTTACTTGCTGCTGTACACACTGAACAACGTGTTTTGGTTTCGGCACAACTCCACTCGTTGCTATTCTGCCACTCCGGTGGGACATAACTTTTACTTGCTGCTGTAACGCTGAACAATGTGCTTTGGATTCGGCACAACACCACACGTTCCCATTCCGTCACACCGGTGGTTCATAACGTTTATTTGCTGCTGTACACGCTGAACAACGTGCTTTGGATTCGGCACAACACCACTCGTTGCCATTCCGTCACTCCGGTGGGTCATAAATTTTACTTGCTGCTGTACACACTGAACAACGTGTTTTGGTTTCGGCACAACAACACTCGTTGCTATTCTGCCACTCCGGTGGGACATAACTTTTACTTGCTGCTGTACACGCTGAACAACGTGCTTTGGTTTCGGCACACCACCACTCGTTGCTATTCTGCCACTCCGGTGGGACATAACTTTTACTTGCTGCTGTACACGCTGAACAACGTGCTTTGGTTTCGGCACAACACCACTCGTTGCTATTCTGCCACTCCGGTGGGACATAACTTCTACTGGCTGCTGTGCACGCTGAACAACGTGCTTTGGATTCGGCACAACACCACTCGTTGCTATTCTGCCACTCCGGTGGGACATAACTTTTACTTGCTGCTGTACACACTGAACAACGTGCTTTGGTTTCGGCACAACACCACTCGTTGCTATTCTGCCACTCCGGTGGGACATAACTTCTACTGGCTGCTGTACACGCTGAACAACGTGCTTTGGATTCGGCACAACACCACTCGTTGCTATTCTGCCATTCCGGTGGGACATAACTTCTGCTGGCTGCTGTACACGCTGAACAACGTGCTTTGGATTCGGCACAACACCACTCGTTGCCATTCCGGCACTCCGGTGGGTCATAACATTTACTTGCTGCTGTACAGGATCAACAACGTGCTTTGGATTCGGCACAACACCACACGTTGCCACTCCGTCACACCGGTGGTTCATAACGTTTATTTGCTGCTGTACACGCTGAACAACGTGCTTTGGATTCGGCACAACACCACTCGTTGCCATTCCGTCACTCCGGTGGGTCATAAATTTTACTTGCTGCTGTACACACTGAACAACGTGTTTTGGTTTCGGCACAACAACACTCGTTGCTATTCTGCCACTCCGGTGGGACATAACTTTTACTTGCTGCTGTACACGCTGAACAACGTGCTTTGGTTTCGGCACACCACCACTCGTTGCTATTCTGCCACTCCGGTGGGACATAACTTTTACTTGCTGCTGTACACGCTGAACAACGTGCTTTGGTTTCGGCACAACACCACTCGTTGCTATTCTGCCACTCCGGTGGGACATAACTTCTACTGGCTGCTGTACACGCTGAACAACGTGCTTTGGATTCGGCACAACACCACTCGTTGCTATTCTGCCACTCCGGTGGGACATAACTTTTACTTGCTGCTGTACACACTGAACAACGTGCTTTGGTTTCGGCACAACACCACTCGTTGCTATTCTGCCACTCCGGTGGGACATAACTTCTACTGGCTGCTGTACACGCTGAACAACGTGCTTTGGATTCGGCACAACACCACTCGTTGCTATTCTTCCACTCCGGTGGGACATAACTTTTACTTGCTGCTGTAACGCTGAACAACGTGCTTTGGATTCGGCACAACAGACGTTGCCATTCCGTCACACCGGTGGTTCATAACTTTTACTTGCTGCTGTAACGCTGAACAACGTGCTTTGGATTCGGCACAACACCACACGTTGCCATTCCGTCACACCGGTGGTTCATAACTTTTATTTGCTGCTGTACACGCTGAACAATGTGCTTTGGATTCGGCACAACACCACTCGTTGCCATTCCGTCACTCCGGTGGGTCATAACATTTACTTGCTGCTGTATCAGCTGAACAACGTGCTTTTGTTTCGGCACAACACCACACGTTGCCATTCCGTCAAACCGGTGGGTCATAACTTTTATTTGCTGCTGTACACGCTGAACAACGTGCTTTGGATTCGGCACAACACCACACGTTGCCATTCCGTCACACCGGTGGTTCATAACTTTTACTTGCTGCTGTAACGCTGAACAACGTGCTTTGGATTCGGCACAACACCACACGTTGCCATTCCGTCACACCGGTGGTTCATAACTTTTATTTGCTGCTGTACACGCTGAACAACGTGCTTTGGATTCGGCACAACACCACTTGTTGTCATTCCGTCATTCAGGTGGGTCATAAATTTTACTTCCTGCTGTACACACTGAACAACGTGTTTTGGTTTCGGCACAACACCACTCGTAGCTATTCTGCCACTCCGGTGGGACATAACTTTTACTTACTACTGTACACGCTGAACAACGTGCTTTGGTGTCGGCACAACTCCACTCGTTGCTATTCTGCCACTCCGGTGGGACATAACATTTACTGGCTGCTGTACACGCTGAACAACGTGCTTTGGATTCGGCACAACACTACTCGTTGCCATTCCGTCACTCCGGTGGGTCATAACTTTTACTTGCTGCTGTACAGGCTGAACAACGTGCGTTGGTTTCGGCACAACAACAAACGTTGCCATTCCGTCACACCGGTGGTTCATAACTTTTACTTGCTGCTGTACACGCTGAACAACGTGCTTTGGATTCGGCACAACATCACTCGTTGCCATTCCGTCACTCCGGTGGGTCATAATTTTTACTTGCTGCTGTACAGGCTGAACAACGTGCTTTGCATTCGGAACAACACCACACGTTGCCATTCCGTCACACCGGTGGGTCATAACTTTTATTTGCTGCTGTTCACGCTGAACAACGTGCTTTGGATTCGGCACAACAACACTCGTTGCCTTTCCGTCACTCCGGTGGGTCATAACCTTTACTTGCTGCTGTACACGCTGAACAACGTGCTTTGGTTTCGGCACAACATCACTCGTTGCTATTCTACCACTGCGGTGCGTCATAACATTTACTTGCTGCTGTACAGGCTTGACAACGTGCTTTGGATTCGGCACAACACCACTCGTTGCCATTCCGTCACTCCGGTGGGTCATAACATTTACTTGCTGCTGTACAGGCTCAACAACGTGCTTTGGATTCAGCACAACACCACACGTTGCCATTCCGTCACACCGGTGGTTCATAACTTTTACTTGCTGCTGTACAGGCTGAACAACGTGCTTTGGATTCGGCACAACACCACACGTTGCCATTCCGTCACACCGGTGGGTCATAACTTTTATTTGCTGCTGTACACGCTGAACAACGTGCTTTGGTTTCGGCGCAACACCACTCGTTGCTATTCTGCCACTGCGGTGATTCATAACATTTACTTGCGACAGTACAGGCTTGACAACGTGCTTTGGATTCGGCACAACACCACTCGTTGCCATTCCGTCACTCCGGTGGGTCATAACATTTACTTGCTGCAGTACAGGCTCAACAACGTGCTTTGGATTCAGCACAACACCACACGTTGCCATTCCGTCACACCGGTGGTTCATAACTTCTACTTGCTGCTGTACATGCTGAACAACGTGCTTTGGATTCGGCACAACACCACACGTTGCCATTCCGTCACACCGGTGGGTCATAACTTTTATTTGCTGCTGTACACGCTGAACAACATGCTTTGGATTCGGCACAACATCACTCGTTGCCATTCCGTCACTCCGGTGGGTCAAAATTTTTACTTGCTGCTGTACAGGCTGAACAACGTGGTTTGGATTCGGCACAACACCACACGTTGCCATTCCGACACACCGGTGGGTCATAACTTTTATTTGCTGCTGTACACGCTGAACAACGTGCTTTGGATTCGGCACAACACCACTCGTTGCCGTTCCGTCACTCCGGTGGGTCATAACTTTTACTTCCTGCTGTACACGCAGAACAACGTGCTTTGGATTCGGCACAACACTACTCGTTGCCATTCCGTCCCTCCGGTGGGTCATAACATTTACTTGCTGCTGTACAGGCTGAACAACGTGCTTTGGATTCGGCACAACACCACTCGTTGCCATTCCGTCACTCCGGTGGGTCATAACTTTTACTTGCTGCTGTACAGGCTCAACAACGTGCTTTGGATTCGGCACAACACCACACGTTTCCATTCCGTCACACCGGTGGTTCATAAGTTTTATTTGCTGCTGTACACGCTGAACAACGTGCTTTGGTTTCGGCACAACACCACTCGTTGCTATTCTGCCACTCCGGTGGGACATAACCTTTACTGGCTGCTGTACACGCTGAACAACGTGCTTTAGATTCGGCACAACACCACTCGTTGCCATTCCCTAACTCCGGTGGGTCATAAATTTTACTTGCTGCTGTACACACTGAACAACGTGTTTTGGTTTCGGCACAACTCCACTCGTTGCTATTCTGCCACTCCGGTGGGACATAACTTTTACTTGCTGCTGTAACGCTGAACAATGTGCTTTGGATTCGGCACAACACCACACGTTCCCATTCCGTCACACCGGTGGTTCATAACGTTTATTTGCTGCTGTACACGCTGAACAACGTGCTTTGGATTCCGCACAACACCACTCGTTGCCATTCCGTCACTCCGGTGGGTCATAAATTTTACTTGCTGCTGTACACACTGAACAACGTGTTTTGGTTTCGGCACAACACCACTCGTTGCTATTCTGCCACTCCGGTGGGACATAACTTTTACTTGCTGCTGTACACGCTGAACAACGTGCTTTGGTTTCGGCACAACACCACTCGATGCTATTCTGCCACTCCGGTGGGACATAACTTCTACTGGCTGCTGTACACGCTGAACAACGTGCTTTGGATTCGGCACAACACCACTCGTTGCTATTCTGCCACTCCGGTGGGACATAACTTTTACTTGCTGCTGTACACGCTGAACAACGTGCTTTGGTTTCGGCACAACACCACTCGATGCTATTCTGCCACTCCGGTGGGACATAACTTCTACTGGCTGCTGTACACGCTGAACAACGTGCTTTGGATTCGGCACAACACCACTCGTTGCTATTCTGCCACTCCGGTGGGACATAACTTTTACTTGCTGCTGTAACGCTCAACAACGTGCTTTAGATTCGGCACAACACCACTTGTTGCCATTCCCTAACTCCGGTGGGTCATAAATTTTACTTGCTGCTGTACACACTGAACAACGTGTTTTGGTTTCGGCACAACTCCACTCGTTGCTATTCTGCCACTCCGGTGGGACATAACTTTTACTTGCTGCTGTAACGCTGAACAATGTGCTTTGGATTCGGCACAACACCACACGTTCCCATTCCGTCACTCCGGTGGGTCATAAATTTTACTTGCTGCTGTACACGCTGAACAACGTGCTTTGGATTCGGCACAACACCACTCATTGCCATTCCGTCACTCCGGTGGGTCATAAATTTTACTTGCTGCTGTACACGCTGAACAACCTGCTTTGGTTTCGGCACAACACCACTCCTTGCTATTCTGCCACTCCGGTGGGACATAACTTCTACTGGCTGCTGTACACGCTGAACAACGTGCTTTGGATTCGGCACAACACCACTCGTTGCTATTCTGCCACTCCGGTGGGACATAACTTTTACTTGCTGCTGTACACACTGAACAACGTGCTTGGGTTTCGGCACAACACCACTCGTTGCTATTCTGCCACTCCGGTGGGACATAACTTTTACTTGCTGCTGAACTCGCTGAACAACGTTCTTTGGTTTCGGCACAACACCACTCGTTGCTATTCTGCCACTCCGGTGGGACATACCTTCAACTGGCTGCTGTACACGCTGAACAACATGCTTTGGATTCGGCACAACACCACTCGTTGCTATTCTGCCATTCCGGTGGGACATAACTTCTACTGGCTGCTGTACACGCTGAACAACGTGCTTTGGATTCGGCACAACAGCACTCGTTGCCATTCCGTCACTCCGGTGGGTCATAACATTTACTTGCTGCTGTACAGGATCAACAACGTGCTTTGGATTCGGCACAACGCCACACGTTGCCACTCCGTCACACCGGTGGTTCATAACGTTTATTTGCTGCTGTACACGCTGAACAACGTGCTTTGGATTCGGCACAACACCACTCGTTGCCAGTCCGTCACTCCGGTGGGTCATAAATTTTACTTGCTGCTGTACACACTGAACAACGTGTTTTGGTTTCGGCAGAACACCACTCGTTGCTATTCTGCCACTCCGGTGGGACATAACTTTTACTTGCTGCTGTAACGCTGAACAACGTGCTTTGGATTCGGCACAACAGACGTTGCCATTCCGTCACACCGGTGGTTCATAACATTTACTTGCTGCTGTAACGCTGAACAACGTGCTTTGGATTCGGCACAACACCACACGTTGCCATTCCGTCACACCGGTGGTTCATAACTTTTATTTGCTGCTGTACACGCTGAACAACGTGCTTTGGATTCGGCACAACACCACTCGTTGCCATTCCGTCACTCCGGTGGGTCATAACATTTACTTGCTGCTGTACAGGCTCAACAACGTGCTTTTGTTTCGGCACAACACCACACGTTGCCATTCCGTCAAACCGGTGGGTCATAACTTTTATTTGCTGCTCTACACGCTGAACAACGTGCTTTGGATTCGGCACAACACCACATGTTGCCATTCCGTCACACCGGTGGTTCATAACTTTTACTTGCTGCTGTAACGCTGAACAACGTGCTTTGGATTCGGCACAACACCACACGTTGCCATTCCGTCACACCGGTGGTTCATAACTTTTATTTGCTGCTGTACACGCTGAACAACGTGCTTTGGATTCGGCACAACACCACTTGTTGTCATTCCGTCACTCAGGTGGGTCATAAATTTTACTTCCTGCTGTACACACTGAACAACGTGTTTTGGTTTCGGCACAACACCACTCGTAGCTATTCTGCCACTCCGGTGGGACATAACTTTTACTTACTACTGTACACGCTGAACAACGTGCTTTGGTGTTCGCACAACTCCACTCGTTGCTATTCTGCCACTCCGGTGGGACATACCATTTACTGGCTGCTGTACACGCTGAACAACGTGCTTTGGATTCGGCACAACACTACTCGTTGCCATTCCGTCACTCCGGTGGGTCATAACTTTTACTTGCTGCTGTACAGGCTCAACAACGTGCTTTGGATTCGGCACAACACCACACGTTTCCATTCCGTCACACCGGTGATTCATAACTTTTATTTGCTGCTGTACACGCTGAACAACGTGCTTTGGTTTCGGCACAACACCACTCGTTGCTATTCTGCCACTCCGGTGGGACATAACCTTTACTGGCTGCTGCACACGCTGAACAACGTGCTTTAGATTCGGCACAACACCACTCGTTGCCATTCCCTAACTCCGGTGGGTCATAAATTTTACTTGCTGCTGTACACACTGAACAACGTGTTTTGGTTTCGGCACAACTCCACTCGTTGCTATTCTGCCACTCCGGTGGGACATAACTTTTACTTGCTGCTGTAACGCTGAACAATGTGCTTTGGATTCGGCACAACACCACACGTTCCCATTCCGTCACACCGGTGGTTCATAACGTTTATTTGCTGCTGTACACGCTGAACAACGTGCTTTGGATTCGGCACAACACCACTCGTTGCCATTCCGTCACTCCGGTGGGTCATAAATTTTACTTGCTGCTGTACACACTGAACAACGTGTTTTGGTTTCGGCACAACAACACTCGTTGCTATTCTGCCACTCCGGTGGGACATAACTTTTACTTGCTGCTGTACACGCTGAACAACGTGCTTTGGTTTCGGCACACCACCACTCGTTGCTATTCTGCCACTCCGGTGGGACATAACTTTTACTTGCTGCTGTACACGCTGAACAACGTGCTTTGGTTTCGGCACAACACCACTCGTTGCTATTCTGCCACTCCGGTGGGACATAACTTCTACTGGCTGCTGTGCACGCTGAACAACGTGCTTTGGATTCGGCACAACACCACTCGTTGCTATTCTGCCACTCCGGTGGGACATAACTTTTACTTGCTGCTGTACACACTGAACAACGTGCTTTGGTTTCGGCACAACACCACTCGTTGCTATTCTGCCACTCCGGTGGGACATAACTTCTACTGGCTGCTGTACACGCTGAACAACGTGCTTTGGATTCGGCACAACACCACTCGTTGCTATTCTGCCATTCCGGTGGGACATAACTTCTACTGGCTGCTGTACACGCTGAACAACGTGCTTTGGATTCGGCACAACACCACTCGTTGCCATTCCGTCACTCCGGTGGGTCATAACATTTACTTGCTGCTGTACAGGATCAACAACGTGCTTTGGATTCGGCACAACACCACACGTTGCCACTCCGTCACACCGGTGGTTCATAACGTTTATTTGCTGCTGTACACGCTGAACAACGTGCTTTGGATTCGGCACAACACCACTCGTTGCCATTCCGTCACTCCGGTGGGTCATAAATTTTACTTGCTGCTGTACACACTGAACAACGTGTTTTGGTTTCGGCACAACAACACTCGTTGCTATTCTGCCACTCCGGTGGGACATAACTTTTACTTGCTGCTGTACACGCTGAACAACGTGCTTTGGTTTCGGCACACCACCACTCGTTGCTATTCTGCCACTCCGGTGGGACATAACTTTTACTTGCTGCTGTACACGCTGAACAACGTGCTTTGGTTTCGGCACAACACCACTCGTTGCTATTCTGCCACTCCGGTGGGACATAACTTCTACTGGCTGCTGTACACGCTGAACAACGTGCTTTGGATTCGGCACAACACCACTCGTTGCTATTCTGCCACTCCGGTGGGACATAACTTTTACTTGCTGCTGTACACACTGAACAACGTGCTTTGGTTTCGGCACAACACCACTCGTTGCTATTCTGCCACTCCGGTGGGACATAACTTCTACTGGCTGCTGTACACGCTGAACAACGTGCTTTGGATTCGGCACAACACCACTCGTTGCTATTCTTCCACTCCGGTGGGACATAACTTTTACTTGCTGCTGTAACGCTGAACAACGTGCTTTGGATTCGGCACAACAGACGTTGCCATTCCGTCACACCGGTGGTTCATAACTTTTACTTGCTGCTGTAACGCTGAACAACGTGCTTTGGATTCGGCACAACACCACACGTTGCCATTCCGTCACACCGGTGGTTCATAACTTTTATTTGCTGCTGTACACGCTGAACAACGTGCTTTGGATTCGGCACAACACCACTCGTTGCCATTCCGTCACTCCGGTGGGTCATAACATTTACTTGCTGCTGTACAGGCTCAACAACGTGCTTTTGTTTCGGCACAACACCACACGTTGCCATTCCGTCAAACCGGTGGGTCATAACTTTTATTTGCTGCTGTACACGCTGAACAACGTGCTTTGGATTCGGCACAACACCACACGTTGCCATTCCGTCACACCGGTGGTTCATAACTTTTACTTGCTGCTGTAACGCTGAACAACGTGCTTTGGATTCGGCACAACACCACACGTTGCCATTCCGTCACACCGGTGGTTCATAACTTTTATTTGCTGCTGTACACGCTGAACAACGTGCTTTGGATTCGGCACAACACCACTTGTTGTCATTCCGTCATTCAGGTGGGTCATAAATTTTACTTCCTGCTGTACACACTGAACAACGTGTTTTGGTTTCGGCACAACACCACTCGTAGCTATTCTGCCACTCCGGTGGGACATAACTTTTACTTACTACTGTACACGCTGAACAACGTGCTTTGGTGTCGGCACAACTCCACTCGTTGCTATTCTGCCACTCCGGTGGGACATAACATTTACTGGCTGCTGTACACGCTGAACAACGTGCTTTGGATTCGGCACAACACTACTCGTTGCCATTCCGTCACTCCGGTGGGTCATAACTTTTACTTGCTGCTGTACAGGCTGAACAACGTGCGTTGGTTTCGGCACAACAACAAACGTTGCCATTCCGTCACACCGGTGGTTCATAACTTTTACTTGCTGCTGTACACGCTGAACAACGTGCTTTGGATTCGGCACAACATCACTCGTTGCCATTCCGTCACTCCGGTGGGTCATAATTTTTACTTGCTGCTGTACAGGCTGAACAACGTGCTTTGCATTCGGAACAACACCACACGTTGCCATTCCGTCACACCGGTGGGTCATAACTTTTATTTGCTGCTGTTCACGCTGAACAACGTGCTTTGGATTCGGCACAACAACACTCGTTGCCTTTCCGTCACTCCGGTGGGTCATAACTTTTACTTGCTGCTGTACACGCTGAACAACGTGCTTTGGTTTCGGCACAACATCACTCGTTGCTATTCTACCACTGCGGTGCGTCATAACATTTACTTGCTGCTGTACAGGCTTGACAACGTGCTTTGGATTCGGCACAACACCACTCGTTGCCATTCCGTCACTCCGGTGGGTCATAACATTTACTTGCTGCTGTACAGGCTCAACAACGTGCTTTGGATTCAGCACAACACCACACGTTGCCATTCCGTCACACCGGTGGTTCATAACTTTTACTTGCTGCTGTACAGGCTGAACAACGTGCTTTGGATTCGGCACAACACCACACGTTGCCATTCCGTCACACCGGTGGGTCATAACTTTTATTTGCTGCTGTACACGCTGAACAACGTGCTTTGGTTTCGGCGCAACACCACTCGTTGCTATTCTGCCACTGCGGTGATTCATAACATTTACTTGCGACAGTACAGGCTTGACAACGTGCTTTGGATTCGGCACAACACCACTCGTTGCCATTCCGTCACTCCGGTGGGTCATAACATTTACTTGCTGCAGTACAGGCTCAACAACGTGCTTTGGATTCAGCACAACACCACACGTTGCCATTCCGTCACACCGGTGGTTCATAACTTCTACTTGCTGCTGTACATGCTGAACAACGTGCTTTGGATTCGGCACAACACCACACGTTGCCATTCCGTCACACCGGTGGGTCATAACTTTTATTTGCTGCTGTACACGCTGAACAACATGCTTTGGATTCGGCACAACATCACTCGTTGCCATTCCGTCACTCCGGTGGGTCAAAATTTTTACTTGCTGCTGTACAGGCTGAACAACGTGGTTTGGATTCGGCACAACACCACACGTTGCCATTCCGACACACCGGTGGGTCATAACTTTTATTTGCTGCTGTACACGCTGAACAACGTGCTTTGGATTCGGCACAACACCACTCGTTGCCGTTCCGTCACTCCGGTGGGTCATAACTTTTACTTCCTGCTGTACACGCAGAACAACGTGCTTTGGATTCGGCACAACACTACTCGTTGCCATTCCGTCCCTCCGGTGGGTCATAACATTTACTTGCTGCTGTACAGGCTGAACAACGTGCTTTGGATTCGGCACAACACCACTCGTTGCCATTCCGTCACTCCGGTGGGTCATAACTTTTACTTGCTGCTGTACAGGCTCAACAACGTGCTTTGGATTCGGCACAACACCACACGTTTCCATTCCGTCACACCGGTGGTTCATAACTTTTATTTGCTGCTGTACACGCTGAACAACGTGCTTTGGTTTCGGCACAACACCACTCGTTGCTATTCTGCCACTCCGGTGGGACATAACCTTTACTGGCTGCTGTACACGCTGAACAACGTGCTTTAGATTCGGCACAACACCACTCGTTGCCATTCCCTAACTCCGGTGGGTCATAAATTTTACTTGCTGCTGTACACACTGAACAACGTGTTTTGGTTTCGGCACAACTCCACTCGTTGCTATTCTGCCACTCCGGTGGGACATAACTTTTACTTGCTGCTGTAACGCTGAACAATGTGCTTTGGATTCGGCACAACACCACACGTTCCCATTCCGTCACACCGGTGGTTCATAACGTTTATTTGCTGCTGTACACGCTGAACAACGTGCTTTGGATTCCGCACAACACCACTCGTTGCCATTCCGTCACTCCGGTGGGTCATAAATTTTACTTGCTGCTGTACACACTGAACAACGTGTTTTGGTTTCGGCACAACACCACTCGTTGCTATTCTGCCACTCCGGTGGGACATAACTTTTACTTGCTGCTGTACACGCTGAACAACGTGCTTTGGTTTCGGCACAACACCACTCGATGCTATTCTGCCACTCCGGTGGGACATAACTTCTACTGGCTGCTGTACACGCTGAACAACGTGCTTTGGATTCGGCACAACACCACTCGTTGCTATTCTGCCACTCCGGTGGGACATAACTTTTACTTGCTGCTGTACACGCTGAACAACGTGCTTTGGATTCGGCACAACACCACTCGATGCTATTCTGCCACTCCGGTGGGACATAACTTCTACTGGCTGCTGTACACGCTGAACAACGTGCTTTGGATTCGGCACAACACCACTCGTTGCTATTCTGCCACTCCGGTGGGACATAACTTTTACTTGCTGCTGTAACGCTCAACAACGTGCTTTAGATTCGGCACAACACCACTTGTTGCCATTCCCTAACTCCGGTGGGTCATAAATTTTACTTGCTGCTGTACACACTGAACAACGTGTTTTGGTTTCGGCACAACTCCACTCGTTGCTATTCTGCCACTCCGGTGGGACATAACTTTTACTTGCTGCTGTAACGCTGAACAATGTGCTTTGGATTCGGCACAACACCACACGTTCCCATTCCGTCACTCCGGTGGGTCATAAATTTTACTTGCTGCTGTACACGCTGAACAACGTGCTTTGGATTCGGCACAACACCACTCATTGCCATTCCGTCACTCCGGTGGGTCATAAATTTTACTTGCTGCTGTACACGCTGAACAACCTGCTTTGGTTTCGGCACAACACCACTCCTTGCTATTCTGCCACTCCGGTGGGACATAACTTCTACTGGCTGCTGTACACGCTGAACAACGTGCTTTGGATTCGGCACAACACCACTCGTTGCTATTCTGCCACTCCGGTGGGACATAACTTTTACTTGCTGCTGTACACACTGAACAACGTGCTTGGGTTTCGGCACAACACCACTCGTTGCTATTCTGCCACTCCGGTGGGACATAACTTTTACTTGCTGCTGAACTCGCTGAACAACGTGCTTTGGTTTCGGCACAACACCACTCGTTGCTATTCTGCCACTCCGGTGGGACATACCTTCAACTGGCTGCTGTACACGCTGAACAACATGCTTTGGATTCGGCACAACACCACTCGTTGCTATTCTGCCATTCCGGTGGGACATAACTTCTACTGGCTGCTGTACACGCTGAACAACGTGCTTTGGATTCGGCACAACACCACTCGTTGCCATTCCGTCACTCCGGTGGGTCATAACATTTACTTGCTGCTGTACAGGATCAACAACGTGCTTTGGATTCGGCACAACGCCACACGTTGCCACTCCGTCACACCGGTGGTTCATAACGTTTATTTGCTGCTGTACACGCTGAACAACGTGCTTTGGATTCGGCACAACACCACTCGTTGCCAGTCCGTCACTCCGGTGGGTCATAAATTTTACTTGCTGCTGTACACACTGAACAACGTGTTTTGGTTTCGGCAGAACACCACTCGTTGCTATTCTGCCACTCCGGTGGGACATAACTTTTACTTGCTGCTGTAACGCTGAACAACGTGCTTTGGATTCGGCACAACAGACGTTGCCATTCCGTCACACCGGTGGTTCATAACTTTTACTTGCTGCTGTAACGCTGAACAACGTGCTTTGGATTCGGCACAACACCACACGTTGCCATTCCGTCACACCGGTGGTTCATAACTTTTATTTGCTGCTGTACACGCTGAACAACGTGCTTTGGATTCGGCACAACACCACTCGTTGCCATTCCGTCACTCCGGTGGGTCATAACATTTACTTGCTGCTGTACAGGCTCAACAACGTGCTTTTGTTTCGGCACAACACCACACGTTGCCATTCCGTCAAACCGGTGGGTCATAACTTTTATTTGCTGCTCTACACGCTGAACAACGTGCTTTGGATTCGGCACAACACCACATGTTGCCATTCCGTCACACCGGTGGTTCATAACTTTTACTTGCTGCTGTAACGCTGAACAACGTGCTTTGGATTCGGCACAACACCACACGTTGCCATTCCGTCACACCGGTGGTTCATAACTTTTATTTGCTGCTGTACACGCTGAACAACGTGCTTTGGATTCGGCACAACACCACTTGTTGTCATTCCGTCACTCAGGTGGGTCATAAATTTTACTTCCTGCTGTACACACTGAACAACGTGTTTTGGTTTCGGCACAACACCACTCGTAGCTATTCTGCCACTCCGGTGGGACATAACTTTTACTTACTACTGTACACGCTGAACAACGTGCTTTGGTGTTCGCACAACTCCACTCGTTGCTATTCTGCCACTCCGGTGGGACATAACATTTACTGGCTGCTGTACACGCTGAACAACGTGCTTTGGATTCGGCACAACACTACTCGTTGCCATTCCGTCACTCCGGTGGGTCATAACTTTTACTTGCTGCTGTACAGGCTGAACAACGTGCGTTGGTTTCGGCACAACAACAAACGTTGCCATTCCGTCACACCGGTGGTTCATAACTTTTACTTGCTGCTGTACACGCTGAACAACGTGCTTTGGATTCGGCACAACATCACTCGTTGCCATTCCGTCACTCCGGTGGGTCATAATTTTTACTTGCTGCTGTACAGGCTGAACAACATGCTTTGCATTCGGAACAACACCACACGTTGCCATTCCGTCACACCGGTGGGTCATAACTTTTATTTGCTGCTGTTCACGCTGAACAACGTGCTTTGGATTCGGCACAACAACACTCGTTGCCTTTCCGTCACTCCGGTGGGTCATAACTTTTACTTGCTGCTGTACACGCTGAACAACGTGCTTTGGTTTCGGCACAACATCACTCGTTGCTATTCTACCACTGCGGTGCGTCATAACATTTACTTGCTGCTGTACAGGCTTGACAACGTGCTTTGGATTCGGCACAACACCACTCGTTGCCATTCCGTCACTCCGGTGGGTCATAACATTTACTTGCTGCTGTACAGGCTCTACAACGTGCTTTGGATTCAGCACAACACCACACGTTGCCATTCCGTCACACCGGTGGTTCATAACTTTTACTTGCTGCTGTACAGGCTGAACAACGTGCTTTGGATTCGGCACAACACCACACGTTGCCATTCCGTCACACCGGTGGGTCATAACTTTTATTTGCTGCTGTACACGCTGAACAACGTGCTTTGGTTTCGGCGCAACACCACTCGTTGCTATTCTGCCACTGCGGTGATTCATAACATTTACTTGCGACAGTACAGGCTTGACAACGTGCTTTGGATTCGGCACAACACCACTCGTTGCCATTCCGTCACTCCGGTGGGTCATAACATTTACTTGCTGCAGTACAGGCTCAACAACGTGCTTTGGATTCAGCACAACACCACACGTTGCCATTCCGTCACACCGGTGGTTCATAACTTTTACTTGCTGCTGTACATGCTGAACAACGTGCTTTGGATTCGGCACAACACCACACGTTGCCATTCCGTCACACCGGTGGGTCATAACTTTTATTTGCTGCTGTACACGCTGAACAACATGCTTTGGATTCGGCACAACATCACTCGTTGCCATTCCGTCACTCCGGTGGGTCAAAATTTTTACTTGCTGCTGTACAGGCTGAACAACGTGGTTTGGATTCGGCACAACACCACACGTTGCCATTCCGACACACCGGTGGGTCATAACTTTTATTTGCTGCTGTACGCGCTGAACAACGTGCTTTGGATTCGGCACAACACCACTCGTTGCCGTTCCGTCACTCCGGTGGGTCATAACTTTTACTTCCTGCTGTACAGGCTGAACAACGTGCTTTGGATTCGGCACAACACCACTCGTTGCCATTCCGTCACTCCGGTGGGTCATAACTTTTGCTTGCTGCTGTACAGGCTCAACAACGTGCTTTGGATTCGGCACAACACCACACGTTTCCATTCCGTCACACCGGTGGTTCATAACTTTTATTTGCTGCTGTACACGCTGAACAACGTGCTTTGGTTTCGGCACAACACCACTCGTTGCTATTCTGCCACTCCGGTGGGACATAACCTTTACTGGCTGCTGTACACGCTGAACAACGTGCTTTAGATTCGGCACAACACCACTCGTTGCCATTCCCTAACTCCGGTGGGTCATAAATTTTACTTGCTGCTGTACACACTGAACAACGTGTTTTGGTTTCGGGACAACTCCACTCGTTGCTATTCTGCCACTCCGGTGGGACATAACTTTTACTTGCTGCTGTAACGCTGAACAATGTGCTTTGGATTCGGCACAACACCACACGTTCCCATTCCGTCACACCGGTGGTTCATAACGTTTATTTGCTGCTGTACACGCTGAACAACGTGCTTTGGATTCGGCACAACACCACTCGTTGCCATTCCGTCACTCCGGTGGGTCATAAATTTTACTTGCTGCTGTACACACTGAACAACGTGTTTTGGTTTCGGCACAACAACACTCGTTGCTATTCTGCCACTCCGGTGGGACATAACTTTTACTTGCTGCTGTACACGCTGAACAACGTGCTTTGGTTTCGGCACACCACCACTCGTTGCTATTCTGCCACTCCGGTGGGACATAACTTTTACTTGCTGCTGTACACGCTGAACAACGTGCTTTGGTTTCGGCACAACACCACTCGTTGCTATTCTGCCACTCCGGTGGGACATAACTTCTACTGGCTGCTGTACACGCTGAACAACGTGCTTTGGATTCGGCACAACACCACTCGTTGCTATTCTGCCACTCCGGTGGGACATAACTTTTACTTGCTGCTGTACACACTGAACAACGTGCTTTGGTTTCGGCACAACACCACTCGTTGCTATTCTGCCACTCCGGTGGGACATAACTTCTACTGGCTGCTGTACACGCTGAACAACGTGCTTTGGATTCGGCACAACACCACTCGTTGCTATTCTGCCATTCCGGTGGGACATAACTTCTACTGGCTGCTGTACACGCTGAACAACGTGCTTTGGATTCGGCACAACACCACTCGTTGCCATTCCGTCACTCCGGTGGGTCATAACATTTACTTGCTGCTGTACAGGATCAACAACGTGCTTTGGATTCGGCACAACACCACACGTTGCCACTCCGTCACACCGGTGGTTCATAACGTTTATTTGCTGCTGTACACGCTGAACAACGTGCTTTGGATTCGGCACAACACCACTCATTGCCATTCCGTCACTCCGGTGGGTCATAAATTTTACTTGCTGCTGTACACGCTGAACAACGTGCTTTGGTTTCGGCACAACACCACTCCTTGCTATTCTGCCACTCCGGTGGGACATAACTTTTACTTGCTGCTGTAACGCTGAACAACGTGCTTTGGATTCGGCACAACAGACGTTGCCATTCCGTCACACCGGTGGTTCATAACTTTTACTTGCTGCTGTAACGCTGAACAACGTGCTTTGGATTCGGCACAACACCACACGTTGCCATTCCGTCACACCGGTGGTTCATAACTTTTATTTGCTGCTGTACACGCTGAACAACGTGCTTTGGATTCGGCACAACACCACTCGTTGCCATTCCGTCACTCCGGTGGGTCATAACATTTACTTGCTGCTGTACAGGCTCAACAACGTGCTTTTCTTTCGGCACAACACCACACGTTGCCATTCCGTCAAACCGGTGGGTCATAACTTTTATTTGCTGCTGTACACGCTGAACAACGTGCTTTGGATTCGGCACAACACCACACGTTGCCATTCCGTCACACCGGTGGTTCATAACTTTTACTTGCTGCTGTAACGCTGAACAACGTGCTTTGGATTCGGCACAACACCACACGTTGCCATTCCGTCACACCGGTGGTTCATAACTTTTATTTGCTGCTGTACACGCTGAACAACGTGCTTTGGATTCGGCACAACACCACTTGTTGTCATTCCGTCACTCAGGTGGGTCATAAATTTTACTTCCTGCTGTACACACTGAACAACGTGTTTTGGTTTCGGCACAACACCACTCGTAGCTATTCTGCCACTCCGGTGGGACATAACTTTTACTTACTACTGTACACGCTGAACAACGTGCTTTGGTGTCGGCACAACTCCACTCGTTGCTATTCTGCCACTCCGGTGGGACATAACATTTACTGGCTGCTGTACACGCTGAACAACGTGCTTTGGATTCGGCACAACACTACTCGTTGCCATTCCGTCACTCCGGTGGGTCATAACTTTTACTTGCTGCTGTACAGGCTGAACAACGTGCGTTGGTTTCGGCACAACAACAAACGTTGCCATTCCGTCACACCGGTGGTTCATAACTTTTACTTGCTGCTGTACACGCTGAACAACGTGCTTTGGATTCGGCACAACATCACTCGTTGCCATTCCGTCACTCCGGTGGGTCATAATTTTTACTTGCTGCTGTACAGGCTGAACAACGTGCTTTGCATTCGGAACAACACCACACGTTGCCATTCCGTCACACCGGTGGGTCATAACTTTTATTTGCTGCTGTTCACGCTGAACAACGTGCTTTGGATTCGGCACAACAACACTCGTTGCCTTTCCGTCACTCCGGTGGGTCATAACTTTTACTTGCTGCTGTACAGGCTGAACAACGTGCTTTGGATTCGGCACAACACCACACGTTGCCATTCCGTCACACCGGTGGGTCATAACTTTTATTTGCTGCTGTACACGCTGAACAACGTGCTTTGGTTTCGGCGCAACACCACTCGTTGCTATTCTGCCACTGCGGTGATTCATAACATTTACTTGCGACAGTACAGGCTTGACAACGTGCTTTGGATTCGGCACAACACCACTCGTTGCCATTCCGTCACTCCGGTGGGTCATAACATTTACTTGCTGCAGTACAGGCTCAACAACGTGCTTTGGATTCAGCACAACACCACACGTTGCCATTCCGTCACACCGGTGGTTCATAACTTTTACTTGCTGCTGTACATGCTGAACAACGTGCTTTGGATTCGGCACAACACCACACGTTGCCATTCCGTCACACCGGTGGGTCATAACTTTTATTTGCTGCTGTACACGCTGAACAACGTGCTTTGGTTTCGGCACAACACCACTCGTTGCTATTCTGCCACTCCGGTGGGACATAACCTTTACTGGCTGCTGTACACGCTGAACAACGTGCTTTAGATTCGGCACAACACCACTCGTTGCCATTCCCTAACTCCGGTGGGTCATAAATTTTACTTGCTGCTGTACACACTGAACAACGTGTTTTGGTTTCGGGACAACTCCACTCGTTGCTATTCTGCCACTCCGGTGGGACATAACTTTTACTTGCTGCTGTAACGCTGAACAATGTGCTTTGGATTCGGCACAACACCACACGTTCCCATTCCGTCACACCGGTGGTTCATAACGTTTATTTGCTGCTGTACACGCTGAACAACGTGCTTTGGATTCGGCACAACACCACTCGTTGCCATTCCGTCACTCCGGTGGGTCATAAATTTTACTTGCTGCTGTACACACTGAACAACGTGTTTTGGTTTCGGCACAACAACACTCGTTGCTATTCTGCCACTCCGGTGGGACATAACTTTTACTTGCTGCTGTACACGCTGAACAACGTGCTTTGGTTTCGGCACACCACCACTCGTTGCTATTCTGCCACTCCGGTGGGACATAACTTTTACTTGCTGCTGTACACGCTGAACAACGTGCTTTGGTTTCGGCACAACACCACTCGTTGCTATTCTGCCACTCCGGTGGGACATAACTTCTACTGGCTGCTGTACACGCTGAACAACGTGCTTTGGATTCGGCACAACACCACTCGTTGCTATTCTGCCACTCCGGTGGGACATAACTTTTACTTGCTGCTGTACACACTGAACAACGTGCTTTGGTTTCGGCACAACACCACTCGTTGCTATTCTGCCACTCCGGTGGGACATAACTTCTACTGGCTGCTGTACACGCTGAACAACGTGCTTTGGATTCGGCACAACACCACTCGTTGCTATTCTGCCATTCCGGTGGGACATAACTTCTACTGGCTGCTGTACACGCTGAACAACGTGCTTTGGATTCGGCACAACACCACTCGTTGCCATTCCGTCACTCCGGTGGGTCATAACATTTACTTGCTGCTGTACAGGATCAACAACGTGCTTTGGATTCGGCACAACACCACACGTTGCCACTCCGTCACACCGGTGGTTCATAACGTTTATTTGCTGCTGTACACGCTGAACAACGTGCTTTGGATTCGGCACAACACCACTCATTGCCATTCCGTCACTCCGGTGGGTCATAAATTTTACTTGCTGCTGTACACGCTGAACAACGTGCTTTGGTTTCGGCACAACACCACTCCTTGCTATTCTGCCACTCCGGTGGGACATAACTTTTACTTGCTGCTGTAACGCTGAACAACGTGCTTTGGATTCGGCACAACAGACGTTGCCATTCCGTCACACCGGTGGTTCATAACTTTTACTTGCTGCTGTAACGCTGAACAACGTGCTTTGGATTCGGCACAACACCACACGTTGCCATTCCGTCACACCGGTGGTTCATAACTTTTATTTGCTGCTGTACACGCTGAACAACGTGCTTTGGATTCGGCACAACACCACTCGTTGCCATTCCGTCACTCCGGTGGGTCATAACATTTACTTGCTGCTGTACAGGCTCAACAACGTGCTTTTCTTTCGGCACAACACCACACGTTGCCATTCCGTCAAACCGGTGGGTCATAACTTTTATTTGCTGCTGTACACGCTGAACAACGTGCTTTGGATTCGGCACAACACCACACGTTGCCATTCCGTCACACCGGTGGTTCATAACTTTTACTTGCTGCTGTAACGCTGAACAACGTGCTTTGGATTCGGCACAACACCACACGTTGCCATTCCGTCACACCGGTGGTTCATAACTTTTATTTGCTGCTGTACACGCTGAACAACGTGCTTTGGATTCGGCACAACACCACTTGTTGTCATTCCGTCACTCAGGTGGGTCATAAATTTTACTTCCTGCTGTACACACTGAACAACGTGTTTTGGTTTCGGCACAACACCACTCGTAGCTATTCTGCCACTCCGGTGGGACATAACTTTTACTTACTACTGTACACGCTGAACAACGTGCTTTGGTGTCGGCACAACTCCACTCGTTGCTATTCTGCCACTCCGGTGGGACATAACATTTACTGGCTGCTGTACACGCTGAACAACGTGCTTTGGATTCGGCACAACACTACTCGTTGCCATTCCGTCACACCGGTGGGTCATAACTTTTATTTGCTGCTGTTCACGCTGAACAACGTGCTTTGGATTCGGCACAACAACACTCGTTGCCTTTCCGTCACTCCGGTGGGTCATAACTTTTACTTGCTGCTGTACACGCTGAACAACGTGCTTTGGTTTCGGCACAACATCACTCGTTGCTATTCTACCACTGCGGTGCGTCATAACATTTACTTGCTGCTGTACAGGCTTGACAACGTGCTTTGGATTCGGCACAACACCACTCGTTGCCATTCCGTCACTCCGGTGGGTCATAACATTTACTTGCTGCTGTACAGGCTCTACAACGTGCTTTGGATTCAGCACAACACCACACGTTGCCATTCCGTCACACCGGTGGTTCATAACTTTTACTTGCTGCTGTACAGGCTGAACAACGTGCTTTGGATTCGGCACAACACCACACGTTGCCATTCCGTCACACCGGTGGGTCATAACTTTTATTTGCTGCTGTACACGCTGAACAACGTGCTTTGGTTTCGGCGCAACACCACTCGTTGCTATTCTGCCACTGCGGTGATTCATAACATTTACTTGCGACAGTACAGGCTTG
Organism: Amblyomma americanum; assembly: GCF_052857255.1. NCBI lineage: Eukaryota > Metazoa > Arthropoda > Arachnida > Ixodida > Ixodidae > Amblyomma > Amblyomma americanum. The sequence goes on along the minus strand of NC_135499.1, from coordinate 33,524,769 downwards.
ACAACGTGCTTTGGATTCGGCACAACACCACTCGTTGCCATTCCGTCACTCCGGTGGGTCATAACATTTACTTGCTGCAGTACAGGCTCAACAACGTGCTTTGGATTCAGCACAACACCACACGTTGCCATTCCGTCACACCGGTGGTTCATAACTTTTACTTGCTGCTGTACATGCTGAACAACGTGCTTTGGATTCGGCACAACACCACACGTTGCCATTCCGTCACACCGGTGGGTCATAACTTTTATTTGCTGCTGTACACGCTGAACAACATGCTTTGGATTCGGCACAACATCACTCGTTGCCATTCCGTCACTCCGGTGGGTCAAAATTTTTACTTGCTGCTGTACAGGCTGAACAACGTGGTTTGGATTCGGCACAACACCACACGTTGCCATTCCGACACACCGGTGGGTCATAACTTTTATTTGCTGCTGTACGCGCTGAACAACGTGCTTTGGATTCGGCACAACACCACTCGTTGCCGTTCCGTCACTCCGGTGGGTCATAACTTTTACTTCCTGCTGTACAGGCTGAACAACGTGCTTTGGATTCGGCACAACACCACTCGTTGCCATTCCGTCACTCCGGTGGGTCATAACTTTTACTTGCTGCTGTACAGGCTCAACAACGTGCTTTGGATTCGGCACAACACCACACGTTTCCATTCCGTCACACCGGTGGTTCATAACTTTTATTTGCTGCTGTACACGCTGAACAACGTGCTTTGGTTTCGGCACAACACCACTCGTTGCTATTCTGCCACTCCGGTGGGACATAACCTTTACTGGCTGCTGTACACGCTGAACAACGTGCTTTAGATTCGGCACAACACCACTCGTTGCCATTCCCTAACTCCGGTGGGTCATAAATTTTACTTGCTGCTGTACACACTGAACAACGTGTTTTGGTTTCGGCACAACTCCACTCGTTGCTATTCTGCCACTCCGGTGGGAAATAACTTTTACTTGCTGCTGTAACGCTGAACAATGTGCTTTGGATTCGGCACAACACCACACGTTCCCATTCCGTCACACCGGTGGTTCATAACGTTTATTTGCTGCTGTACACGCTGAACAACGTGCTTTGGATTCGGCACAACACCACTCGTTGCCATTCCGTCACTCCGGTGGGTCATAAATTTTACTTGCTGCTGTACACACTGAACAACGTGTTTTGGTTTCGGCACAACAACACTCGTTGCTATTCTGCCACTCCGGTGGGACATAACTTTTACTTGCTGCTGTACACGCTGAACAACGTGCTTTGGTTTCGGCACACCACCACTCGTTGCTATTCTGCCACTCCGGTGGGACATAACTTTTACTTGCTGCTGTACACGCTGAACAACGTGCTTTGGTTTCGGCACAACACCACTCGTTGCTATTCTGCCACTCCGGTGGGACATAACTTCTACTGGCTGCTGTACACGCTGAACAACGTGCTTTGGATTCGGCACAACACCACTCGTTGCTATTCTGCCACTCCGGTGGGACATAACTTTTACTTGCTGCTGTACACACTGAACAACGTGCTTTGGTTTCGGCACAACACCCCTCGTTGATATTCTGCCACTCCGGTGGGACATAACTTCTACTGGCTGCTGTACACGCTGAACAACGTGCTTTGGATTCGGCACAACACCACTCGTTGCTATTCTGCCATTCCGGTGGGACATAACTTCTACTGGCTGCTGTACACGCTGAACAACGTGCTTTGGATTCGGCACAACACCACTCGTTGCCATTCCGTCACTCCGGTGGGTCATAACATTTACTTGCTGCTGTACAGGATCAACAACGTGCTTTGGATTCGGCACAACACCACACGTTGCCACTCCGTCACACCGGTGGTTCATAACGTTTATTTGCTGCTGTACACGCTGAACAACGTGCTTTGGATTCGGCACAACACCACTCATTGCCATTCCGTCACTCCGGTGGGTCATAAATTTTACTTGCTGCTGTACACGCTGAACAACGTGCTTTGGTTTCGGCACAACACCACTCCTTGCTATTCTGCCACTCCGGTGGGACATAACTTTTACTTGCTGCTGTAACGCTGAACAACGTGCTTTGGATTCGGCACAACAGACGTTGCCATTCCGTCACACCGGTGGTTCATAACTTTTACTTGCTGCTGTAACGCTGAACAACGTGCTTTGGATTCGGCACAACACCACACGTTGCCATTCCGTCACACCGGTGGTTCATAACTTTTATTTGCTGCTGTACACGCTGAACAACGTGCTTTGGATTCGGCACAACACCACTCGTTGCCATTCCGTCACTTCTGTGGGTCATAACATTTACTTGCTGCTGTACAGGCTCAACAACGTGCTTTTCTTTCGGCACAACACCACACGTTGCCATTCCGTCAAACCGGTGGGTCATAACTATTATTTGCTGCTGTACACGCTGAACAACGTGCTTTGGATTCGGCACAACACCACACGTTGCCATTCCGTCACACCGGTGGTTCATAACTTTTACTTGCTGCTGTAACGCTGAACAACGTGCTTTGGATTCGGCACAACACCACACGTTGCCATTCCGTCACACCGGTGGTTCATAACTTTTATTTGCTGCTGTACACGCTGAACAACGTGCTTTGGATTCGGCACAACACCACTTGTTGTCATTCCGTCACTCAGGTGGGTCATAAATTTTACTTCCTGCTGTACACACTGAACAACGTGTTTTGGTTTCGGCACAACACCACTCGTAGCTATTCTGCCACTCCGGTGGGACATAACTTTTACTTACTACTGTACACGCTGAACAACGTGCTTTGGTGTCGGCACAACTCCACTCGTTGCTATTCTGCCACTCCGGTGGGACATAACATTTAATGGCTGCTGTACACGCTGAACAACGTGCTTTGGATTCGGCACAACACTACTCGTTGCCATTCCGTCACTCCGGTGGGTCATAACTTTTACTTGCTGCTGTACAGGCTGAACAACGTGCGTTGGTTTCGGCACAACAACAAACGTTGCCATTCCGTCACACCGGTGGTTCATAACTTTTACTTGCTGCTGTACACGCTGAACAACGTGCTTTGGATTCGGCACAACATCACTCGTTGCCATTCCGTCACTCCGGTGGGTCATAATTTTTACTTGCTGCTGTACAGGCTGAACAACGTGCTTTGCATTCGGAACAACACCACACGTTGCCATTCCGTCACACCGGTGGGTCATAACTTTTATTTGCTGCTGTTCACGCTGAACAACGTGCTTTGGATTCGGCACAACAACACTCGTTGCCTTTCTGTCACTCCGGTGGGTCATAACTTTTACTTGCTGCTGTACACGCTGAACAACGTGCTTTGGTTTCGGCACAACATCACTCGTTGCTATTCTACCACTGCGGTGCGTCATAACATTTACTTGCTGCTGTACAGGCTTGACAACGTGCTTTGGATTCGGCACAACACCACTCGTTGCCATTCCGTCACTCCGGTGGGTCATAACATTTACTTGCTGCTGTACAGGCTCAACAACGTGCTTTGGATTCAGCACAACACCACACGTTGCCATTCCGTCACACCGGTGGTTCATAACTTTTACTTGCTGCTGTACAGGCTGAACAACGTGCTTTGGATTCGGCACAACACCACACGTTGCCATTCCGTCACACCGGTGGGTCATAACTTTTATTTGCTGCTGTACACGCTGAACAACGTGCTTTGGTTTCGGCGCAACACCACTCGTTGCTATTCTGCCACTGCGGTGATTCATAACATTTACTTGCGACAGTACAGGCTTGACAACGTGCTTTGGATTCGGCACAACACCACTCGTTGCCATTCCGTCACTCCGGTGGGTCATAACATTTACTTGCTGCAGTACAGGCTCAACAACGTGCTTTGGATTCAGCACAACACCACACGTTGCCATTCCGTCACACCGGTGGTTCATAACTTTTACTTGCTGCTGTACATGCTGAACAACGTGCTTTGGATTCGGCACAACACCACACGTTGCCATTCCGTCACACCGGTGGGTCATAACTTTTATTTGCTGCTGTACACGCTGAACAACATGCTTTGGATTCGGCACAACATCACTCGTTGCCATTCCGTCACTCCGGTGGGTCAAAATTTTTACTTGCTGCTGTACAGGCTGAACAACGTGGTTTGGATTCGGCACAACACCACACGTTGCCATTCCGACACACCGGTGGGTCATAACTTTTATTTGCTGCTGTACGCGCTGAACAACGTGCTTTGGATTCGGCACAACACCACTCGTTGCCGTTCCGTCACTCCGGTGGGTCATAACTTTTACTTCCTGCTGTACACGCAGAACAACGTGCTTTGGATTCGGCACAACACTACTCGTTGCCATTCCGTCCCTCCGGTGGGTCATAACATTTACTTGCTGCTGTACAGGCTGAACAACGTGCTTTGGATTCGGCACAACACCACTCGTTGCCATTCCGTCACTCCGGTGGGTCATAACTTTTACTTGCTGCTGTACAGGCTCAACAACGTGCTTTGGATTCGGCACAACACCACACGTTTCCATTCCGTCACACCGGTGGTTCATAACTTTTATTTGCTGCTGTACACGCTGAACAACGTGCTTTGGATTCGGCACAACACCACTCGTTGCTATTCTGCCACTCCGGTGGGACATAACCTTTACAGGCTGCTGTACACGCTGAACAACGTGCTTTAGATTCGGCACAACACCACTCGTTGCCATTCCCTAACTCCGGTGGGTCATAAATTTTACTTGCTGCTGTACACACTGAACAACGTGTTTTGGTTTCGGCACAACTCCACTCGTTGCTATTCTGCCACTCCGGTGGGACATAACTTTTACTTGCTGCTGTAACGCTGAACAATGTGCTTTGGATTCGGCACAACACCACACGTTCCCATTCCGTCACACCGGTGGTTCATAACGTTTATTTGCTGCTGTACACGCTGAACAACGTGCTTTGGATTCGGCACAACACCACTCGTTGCCATTCCGTCACTCCGGTGGGTCATAAATTTTACTTGCTGCTGTACACACTGAACAACGTGTTTTGGTTTCGGCACAACACCACTTGTTGTCATTCCGTCACTCAGGTGGGTCATAAATTTTACTTCCTGCTGTACACACTGAACAACGTGTTTTGGTTTCGGCACAACACCACTCGTAGCTATTCTGCCACTCCGGTGGGACATAACTTTTACTTACTACTGTACACGCTGAACAACGTGCTTTGGTGTCGGCACAACTCCACTCGTTGCTATTCTGCCACTCCGGTGGGACATAACATTTACTGGCTGCTGTACACGCTGAACAACGTGCTTTGGATTCGGCACAACACTACTCGTTGCCATTCCGTCACTCCGGTGGGTCATAACTTTTACTTGCTGCTGTACAGGCTGAACAACGTGCGTTGGTTTCGGCACAACAACAAACGTTGCCATTCCGTCACACCGGTGGTTCATAACATTTACTTGCTGCTGTACACGCTGAACAACGTGCTTTGGATTCGGCACAACATCACTCGTTGCCATTCCGTCACTCCGGTGGGTCATAATTTTTACTTGCTGCTGTACAGGCTGAACAACGTGCTTTGCATTCGGAACAACACCTCACGTTGCCATTCCGTCACACCGGTGGGTCATAACTTTTATTTGCTGCTGTTCACGCTGAACAACGTGCTTTGGATTCGGCACAACAACACTCGTTGCCTTTCCGTCACTCCGGTGGGTCATAACTTTTACTTGCTGCTGTACACGCTGAACAACGTGCTTTGGTTTCGGCACAAAATCACTCGTTGCTATTCTACCACTGCGGTGCGTCATAACATTTACTTGCTGCTGTACAGGCTTGACAACGTGCTTTGGATTCGGCACAACACCACTCGTTGCCATTCCGTCACTCCGGTGGGTCATAACATTTACTTGCTGCTGTACAGGCTCAACAACGTGCTTTGGATTCAGCACAACACCACACGTTGCCATTCCGTCACACCGGTGGTTCATAACTTTTACTTGCTGCTGTACAGGCTGAACAACGTGCTTTGGATTCGGCACAACACCACACGTTGCCATTCCGTCACACCGGTGGGTCATAACTTTTATTTGCTGCTGTACACGCTGAACAACGTGCTTTGGTTTCGGCGCAACACCACTCGTTGCTATTCTGCCACTGCGGTGATTCATAACACTTACTTGAGACAGTACAGGCTTGACAACGTGCTTTGGATTCGGCACAACACCACTCGTTGCCATTCCGTCACTCCGGTGGGTCATAACATTTACTTGCTGCAGTACAGGCTCAACAACGTGCTTTGGATTCAGCACAACACCACACGTTGCCATTCCGTCACACCGGTGGTTCATAACTTTTACTTGCTGCTGTACATGCTGAACAACGTGCTTTGGATTCGGCACAACACCACACGTTGCCATTCCGTCACACCGGTGGGTCATAACTTTTATTTGCTGCAGTACACGCTGAACAACATGCTTTGGATTCGGCACAACATCACTCGTTGCCATTCCGTCACTCCGGTGGGTCAAAATTTTTACTTGCTGCTGTACAGGCTGAACAACGTGGTTTGGATTCGGCACAACACCACACGTTGCCATTCCGACACACCGGTGGGTCATAACTTTTATTTGCTGCTGTACGCGCTGAACAACGTGCTTTGGATTCGGCACAACACCACTCGTTGCCGTTCCGTCACTCCGGTGGGTCATAACTTTTACTTCCTGCTGTACACGCAGAACAACGTGCTTTGGATTCGGCACAACACTACTCGTTGCCATTCCGTCCCTCCGGTGGGTCATAACATTTACTTGCTGCTGTACAGGCTGAACAACGTGCTTTGGATTCGGCACAACACCACTCGTTGCCATTCCGTCACTCCGGTGGGTCATAACTTTTACTTGCTGCTGTACAGGCTCAACAACGTGCTTTGGATTCGGCACAACACCACACGTTTCCATTCCGTCACACCGGTGGTTCATAACTTTTATTTGCTGCTGTACACGCTGAACAACGTGCTTTGGTTTCGGCACAACACCACTCGTTGCTATTCTGCCACTCCGGTGGGACATAACCTTTACTGGCTGCTGTACACGCTGAACAACGTGCTTTAGATTCGGCACAACACCACTCGTTGCCATTCCCTAACTCCGGTGGGTCATAAATTTTACTTGCTGCTGTACACACTGAACAACGTGTTCTGGTTTCGGCACAACTCCACTCGTTGCTATTCTGCCACTCCGGTGGGACATAACTTTTACTTGCTGCTGTAACGCTGAACAATGTGCTTTGGATTCGGCACAACACCACACGTTCCCATTCCGTCACACCGGTGGTTCATAACGTTTATTTGCTGCTGTACACGCTGAACAACGTGCTTTGGATTCGGCACAACACCACTCGTTGCCATTCCGTCACTCCGGTGGGTCATAAATTTTACTTGCTGCTGTACACACTGAACAACGTGTTTTGGTTTCGGCACAACACCACTCGTTGCTATTCTGCCACTCCGGTGGGACATAACTTTTACTTGCTGCTGTACACGCTGAACAACGTGCTTTGGTTTCGGCACAACACCACTCGATGCTATTCTGCCACTCCGGTGGGACATAACTTCTACTGGCTGCTGTACACGCTGAACAACGTGCTTTGGATTCGGCACAACACCACTCGTTGCTATTCTGCCACTCCGGTGGGACATAACTTTTACTTGCTGCTGTAAAGCTGAACAACGTGCTTTAGATTCGGCACAACACCACTTGTTGCCATTCCCTAACTCCGGTGGGTCATAAATTTTACTTGCTGCTGTACACACTGAACAACGTGTTTTGGTTTCGGCACAACTCCACTCGTTGCTATTCTGCCACCCCGGTGGGACATAACTTTTACTTGCTGCTGTAACGCTGAACAATGTGCTTTGGATTCGGCACAACACCACACGTTCCCATTCCGTCACTCCGGTGGGTCATAAATTTTACTTGCTGCTGTACACGCTGAACAACGTGCTTTGGATTCGGCACAACACCACTCATTGCCATTCCGTCACTCCGGTGGGTCATAAATTTTACTTGCTGCTGTACACGCTGAACAACGTGCTTTGGTTTCGGCACAACACCACTCCTTGCTATTCTGCCACTCCGGTGGGACATAACTTCTACTGGCTGCTGTACACGCTGAACAACGTGCTTTGGATTCGGCACAACACCACTCGTTGCTATTCTGCCACTCCGGTGGGACATAACTTTTACTTGCTGCTGTACACACTGAACAACGTGCTTGGGTTTCGGCACAACACCACTCGTTGCTATTCTGCCACTCCGGTGGGACATAACTTTTACTTGCTGCTGAACTCGCTGAACAACGTGCTTTGGTTTCGGCACAACACCACTCGTTGCTATTCTGCCACTCCGGTGGGACATACCTTCAACTGGCTGCTGTACACGCTGAACAACATGCTTTGGTTTCGGCACAACACCACTCGTTGCTATTCTGCCACTCCGGTGGGACATAACTTCTACTGGCTGCTGTACACGCTGAACAACGTGCTTGGGATTCGGCACAACACCACTCGTTGCTATTCAGCCACTCCGGTGGGACATAACTTTTGCTTGCTGCTGTACACGCTGAACAACGTGCTTTGGTTTCGGCACAACACCACTCGTTGCTATTCTGCCACTCCGGTGGGACATAACTTTTACTTGCTGCTGTACACGCTGAACAACGTGCTTTGGTTTCGGCACAACACCACTCGTTGCTATTCTGCCACTCCGGTGGGACATAACTTCTACTGGCTGCTGTACAGGCTCAACAACGCGCTTTGGATTCAGCACAACACCACACGTTGCCATTCCGTCACACCGGTGGTTCATAACTTTTACTTGCTGCTGTACAGGCTGAACAACGTGCTTTGGATTCGGCACAACCCCACACGTTGCTATTCTGCCACTCCGGTGGGACATAACTTCTACTGGCTGCTGTACACGCTGAACAACGTGCTTTGGATTCGGCACAACACCACTCGTTGCTATTCTGCCACTCCGGTGGGACATAACTTCTACTGGCTGCTGTACACGCTGAACAACGTGCTTTGGATTCGGCACAACACCAGTCGTTGCTATTCTGCCACTCCGGTGGGACATAACTTTTACTTGCTGCTGTACACGCTGACCAACGTGCTTTGGTTTCGGCACAACACCACTCGTTGCTTTCTGCCACTGCGGTGCGTCATAACATTTACTTGCTGCTGTAACGCTGAACAATGTGCTTTGGATTCGGCACAACACCACACGTTCCCATTCCGTCACACCGGTGGTTCATAACGTTTATTTGCTGCTGTACACGCTGAACAACGTGCTTTGGATTCGGCACAACACCACTCGTTGCCATTCCGTCACTCCGGTGGGTCATAACTTTTATTTGCTGCTGTACACGCTGAACAACATGCTTTGGATTCGGCACAACATCACTCGTTGCCATTCCGTCACTCCGGTGGGTCAAAATTTTTACTTGCTGCTGTACAGGCTGAACAACGTGGTTTGGATTCGGCACAACACCACACGTTGCCATTCCGACACACCGGTGGGTCATAACTTTTATTTGCTGCTGTACACGCTGAACAACGTGCTTTGGATTCGGCACAACACCACTCGTTGCTATTCTGCCACTCCGGTGGGACATAACTTTTACTTGCTGCTGTACACGCTGAACAACGTGCTTTGGTTTCGGCAAAACACCACTCGATGCTATTCAGCCACTCCGGTGGGACATAACTTCTACTGGCTGCTGTACACGCTGAACAACGTGCTTTGGATTCGGCACAACACCACTCGTTGCTATTCTGCCACTCCGGTGGGACATAACTTTTACTTGCTGCTGTAACGCTGAACAACGTGCTTTAGATTCGGCACAACACCACTCGTTGCCATTCCCTAACTCCGGTGGGTCATAAATTTTACTTGCTGCTGTACACACTGAACAACGTGTTTTGGTTTCGGCACAACTCCACTCGTTGCTATTCTGCCACTCCGGTCGGACATAACTTTTACTTGCTGCTGTAACGCTGAACAATGTGCTTTGGATTCGGCACAACACCACACGTTCCCATTCCGTCACACCGGTGGTTCATAACGTTTATTTGCTGCTGTACACGCTGAACAACGTGCTTTGGATTCGGCACAACACCACTCGTTGCTATTCTGCCACTCCGGTGGGACATAACTTTTACTTGCTGCTGTACACGCTGACCAACGTGCTTTGGTTTCGGCACAACACCACTCGTTGCTTTCTGCCACTGCGGTGCGTCATAACATTTACTTGCTGCTGTAACGCTGAACAATGTGCTTTGGATTCGGCACAACACCACACGTTCCCATTCCGTCACACCGGTGGTTCATAACGTTTATTTGCTGCTGTACACGCTGAACAACGTGCTTTGGATTCGGCACAACACCACTCGTTGCCATTCCGTCACTCCGGTGGGTCATAAATTTTACTTGCTGCTGTACACACTGAACAACGTGTTTTGGTTTCGGCACAACACCACTCGTTGCTATTCTGCCACTCCGGTGGGACATAACTTTTACTTGCTGCTGTACACGCTGAACAACGTGCTTTGGTTTCGGCACAACACCACTCGATGCTATTCTGCCACTCCGGTGGGACATAACTTCTACTGGCTGCTGTACACGCTGAACAACGTGCTTTGGATTCGGCACAACACCACTCGTTGCTATTCTGCCACTCCGGTGGGACATAACTTTTACTTGCTGCTGTAACGCTGAACAACGTGCTTTGGATTCGGCACAACACCACACGTTCCCATTCCGTCACACCGGTGGTTCATAACGTTTATTTGCTGCTGTACACGCTGAACAACGTGCTTTGGATTCGGCACAACACCACTCGTTGCCATTCCGTCACTCCGGTGGGTCATAAATTTTACTTGCTGCTGTACACGCTGAACAACGTGCTTTGGATTCGGCACAACACCACTCATTGCCATTCCGTCACTCCGGTGGGTCATAAATTTTACTTGCTGCTGTACACGCTGAACAACGTGCTTTGGTTTCGGCACAACACCACTCCTTGCTATTCTGCCACTCCGGTGGGACATAACTTCTACTGGCTGCTGTACACGCTGAACAACGTGCTTTGGATTCGGCACAACACCACTCGTTGCTATTCTGCCACTCCGGTGGGACATAACTTTTACTTGCTGCTGTACACACTGAACAACGTGCTTGGGTTTCGGCACAACACCACTCGTTGCTATTCTGCCACTCCGGTGGGACATAACTTCTACTGGCTGCTGTACACGCTGAACAACGTGCTTTGGATTCGGCACAACACCACTCGTTGCTATTCTGCCACTCCGGTGGGACATAACTTTTACTTGCTGCTGAACACGCTGAACAACGTGCTTTGGTTTCGGCACAACACCACTCGTTGCTATTCTGCCACTCCGGTGGGACATAACTTCAACTGGCTGCTGTACACGCTGAACAACATGCTTTGGTTTCGGCACAACAACACTCGTTGCTATTCTGCCACTCCGGTGGGACATAACTTCTACTGGCTGCTGTACACGCTGAACAACGTGCTTTGGATTCGGCACAACACCACTCGTTGCTATTCTGCCACTCCGGTGGGACATAACTTTTACTTGCTTCTGTACACGCTGAACAACGTGCTTTGGTTTCGGCACAACACCACTCGTTGCTATTCTGCCACTCCGGTGGGACATAACTTTTACTTGCTGCTGTACACGCTGAACAACGTGCTTTGGTTTCGGCACAACACCACTCGTTGCTATTCTGCCACTCCGGTGGGACATAACTTTTACTTGCTGCTGTACACACTGAACAACGTGCTTGGGTTTCGGCACAACACCACTCGTTGCTATTCTGCCACTCCGGTGGGACATAACTTCTACTGGCTGCTGTACACACTGAACAACGTGTTTTTGGTTTCGGCACAACACCACTCGTTGCTATTCTGCCACTCCGGTGGGACATAACTTTTACTTGCTGCTGTACACGCTGAACAACGTGCTTTGGATTCGGCACAACACCACTCGTTGCTATTCTGCCACTCCGGTGGGACATAACTTTTCTTGCTGCTGTACACGCTGAACAACGTGCTTTGGTTTCGGCACAACACCACTCGATGCTATTCTGCCACTCCGGTGGGACATAACTTCTACTGGCTGCTGTACACGCTGAACAACGTGCTTTGGATTCGGCACAACACCACTCGTTGCCATTCCGTCACTCCGGTGGGTCATAACATTTACTTGCTGCTGTACAGGCTCAACAACGTGCTTTTGTTTCGGCACAACACCACACGTTGCCATTCCGTCAAACCGGTGGGTCATAACTTTTATTTGCTGCTGCACACGCTGAACAACGTGCTTTGGATTCGGCACAACACCACACGTTGCCATTCCGTCACACCGGTGGTTCATAACTTTTACTTGCTGCTGTAACGCTGAACAACGTGCTTTGGATTCGGCACAACACCACACGTTGCCATTCCGTCACACCGGTGGTTCATAACTTTTATTTGCTGCTGTACACGCTGAACAACGTGCTTTGGATTCGGCACAACACCACTTGTCATTCCGTCACTCAGGTGGGTCATAAATTTTACTTGCTGCTGTACACACTGAACAACGTGTTTTGGTTTCGGCACAACACCACTCGTAGCTATTCTGCCACTCCGGTGGGACATAACTTTTACTTACTACTGTACACGCTGAACAACGTGCTTTGGTGTCGGCACAACTCCACTCGTTGCTATTCTGCCACTCCGGTGGGACATAACATTTACTGGCTGCTGTACACGCTGAACAACGTGCTTTGGATTCGGCACAACACTACTCGTTGCCATTCCGTCACTCCGGTGGGTCATAACTTTTACTTGCTGCTGTACAGGCTGAACAACGTGCGTTGGTTTCGGCACAACAACAAACGTTGCCATTCCGTCACACCGGTGGTTCATAACTTTTACTTGCTGCTGTAAACGCTGAACAACGTGCTTTGGATTCGGCACAACATCACTCGTTGCCATTCCGTCACTCCGGTGGGTCATAATTTTTACTTGCTGCTGTACAGGCTGAACAACGTGCTTTGCATTCGGCACAACACCACACGTTGCCATTCCGTCACACCGGTGGGTCATAACTTTTATTTGCTGCTGTTCACGCTGAACAACGTGCTTTGGTTTCGGCACAACACCACTCGTTGCTATTCTACCACTGCGGTGCGTCATAACATTTACTTGCTGCTGTACAGGCTTGACAACGTGCTTTGGATTCGGCACAACACCACTCGTTGCCATTCCGTCACTCCGGTGGGTCATAACATTTACTTGCTGCTGTACAGGCTCAACAACGTGCTTTGGATTCAGCACAACACCACACGTTGCCATTCCGTCACACCGGTGGTTCATAACTTTTACTTGCTGCTGTACAGGCTGAACAACGTGCTTTGGATTCGGCACAACACCACACGTTGCCATTCCTTCACACCGGTGGGTCATAACTTTTATTTGCTGCTGTACACGCTGAACAACATGCTTTGGATTCGGCACAACATCACTCGTTGCCATTCCGTCACTCCGGTGGGTCAAAATTTTTACTTGCTGCTGTATCGGCTGAACAACGTGCTTTGGATTCGGCACAACACCACACGTTGCCATTCCGTCACACCGGTGGGTCATAACTTTTATTTGCTGCATTACACGCTGAACAACGTGCTTTGGATTCGGCACAACACAACTCGTTGCCATTCCGTCACTCCGGTGGGTCATAACATTTACTTGCTGCTGTACAGGCTGAACAACGTGCTTTGGATTCGGCACAACACCACTCGTTGCCATTCCGTCACTCCGGTGGGTCATAACATTTACTTGCTGCTGTAGAGGCTCAAGAACGTGCTTTGGACTCGGCAAAACACCACACGTTTCCGTTCCGTCACACCGGTGGGTCATAAATTTTACTTGCTGCTGTACACACTGAACAACGTGTTTTGGTTTCGGCACAACACCACTCGTTGCTATTCTGCCACTCCGGTGGGACATAACTTTTACTTGCTGCTGTACACGCTGAACAACGTGCTTTGGTTTCGGCACAACACCACCCGATGCTATTCTGCCACTCCGGTGGGACATAACTTCTACTGGCTGCTGTACACGCTGAACAACGTGCTTTGGATTCGGCACAACACCACTCGTTGCTATTCTGCCACTCCGGTGGGACATAACTTTTACTTGCTGCTGTAACGCTGAACAACGTGCTTTGGATTCGGCACAACACCACACGTTCCCATTCCGTCTCACCGGTGGTTCATAACGTTTATTTGCTGCTGTACACGCTGAACAACGTGCTTTGGATTCGGCACAACACCACTCGTTGCCATTCCGTCACTCCGGTGGGTCATAAATTTTCCTTGCTGCTGTACACGCTGAACAACGTGCTTTGGATTCGGCACAACACCACTCGTTGCCATTCCGTCACTCCGGTGGGTCATAAATTTTACTTGCTGCTGTACACGCTGAACAACGTGCTTTGGTTTCGGCACAACACCACTCGTTGCTATTCTGCCACTCCGGTGGGACATAACTTCTACTGGCTGCTGTACACGCTGAACAACATGCTTTGGTTTCGGCACAACACCACTCGTTGCTATTCTGCCACTCCGGTGGGGCATAACTTCTACTGGCTGCTGTACAGGCTGAACAACGTGCTTTGGTTTCGGCACAACACCACACGTTGCCATTCCGTCACACCGGTGGGTCATAACTTTTATTTGCTGCTGTACACGTTGAACAACGTGCTTTGGATTCGGCACAACACCACTCGTTGCCATTCCGTCACTCCGGTGGGTCATAACTTTTACTTGCTGCTGTACACCCTGAACAACGTGCTTTGGTTTCGGCACAACACCACTCGTTGCTATTCTGCCACAGCGGTGCGTCATAACATTTACTTGCTGCTGTACAGGCTTGACAACGTGCTTTGGATTCGGCACAACACCACTCGTTGCCATTCCGTCACTCCGGTGGGTCATAACATTTACTTGCTGCTGTACAGGCTCAACAACGTGCTTTGGATTCAGCACAACACCACACGTTGCCATTCCGTCACACCGGTGGTTCATAACTTTTACTTGCTGCTGTACAGGCTGAACAACGTTCTTTGGATTCGGCACAACACCACACGTTGCCATTCCGTCACTCCGGTGGGTCAACATTTTTACTTGCTGCTGTACAGGCTGAACAACGTGCTTTGGATTCGGCACAACAACACTCGTTGCCATTCTGTCACTCCGGTGGGTCATAACATTTACTTGCTGCTGTACACGCTGAACAACGTGCTTTGGTTTCGGCGCAACACCACTCGTTGCTATTCTGCCACTGCGGTGATTCATAACATTTACTTGCGACAGTACAGGCTTGACAACGTGCTTTGGATTCGGCACAACACCACTCGTTGCCATTCCGTCACTCCGGTGGGTCATAACATTTACTTGCTGCAGTACAGGCTCAACAACGTGCTTTGGATTCAGCACAACACCACACGTTGCCATTCCGTCACACCGGTGGTTCATAACTTTTACTTGCTGCTGTACATGCTGAACAACGTGCTTTGGATTCGGCACAACACCACACGTTGCCATTCCGTCACACCTGTGGGTCATAACTTTTATTTGCTGCTGTACATGCTGAACAACGTGCTTTGGATTCGGCACAACACTACTCGTTGCCATTCTGTCACTCCGGTGGGTCATAACTTTTACTTGCTGCTGTACAGGCTGAACAACGTGCGTTGGTTTCGGCACAACAACAAACGTTGCCATTCCGTCACACCGGTGGTTCATAACTTTTACTTGCTGCTGTACACGCTGAACAACGTGCTTTGGATTCGGCACAACATCACTCGTTGCCATTCCGTCACTCCGGTGGGTCATAATTTTTACTTGCTGCTGTACAGGCTGAACAACGTGCTTTGCATTCGGAACAACACCACACGTTGCCATTCCGTCACTCCGGTGGGTCATAACTTTTACTTGCTGCTGTACACCCTGAACAACGTGCTTTGGTTTCGGCACAACACCACTCGTTGCTATTCTGCCACAGCGGTGCGTCATAACATTTACTTGCAGCTGTACAGGCTTGACAACGTGCTTTGGATTCGGCACAACACCACTCGTTGCCATTCCGTCACTCCGGTGGGTCATAACATTTACTTGCTGCTGTACAGGCTCAACAACGTGCTTTGGATTCAGCACAACACCACACGTTGCCATTCCGTCACACCGGTGGTTCATAACTTTTACTTGCTGCTGTACAGGCTGAACAACGTTCTTTGGATTCGGCACAACACCACACGTTGCCATTCCGTCACTCCGGTGGGTCAAAATTTTTACTTGCTGCTGTACAGGCTGAACAACGTGCTTTGGATTCGGCACAACAACACTCGTTGCCATTCTGTCACTCCGGTGGGTCATAACATTTACTTGCTGCTGTACACGCTGAACAACGTGCTTTGGTTTCGGCGCAACACCACTCGTTGCTATTCTGCCACTGCGGTGATTCATAACATTTACTTGCGACAGTACAGGCTTGACAACGTGCTTTGGATTCGGCACAACACCACTCGTTGCCATTCCGTCACTCCGGTGGGTCATAACATTTACTTGCTGCAGTACAGGCTCAACAACGTGCTTTGGATTCAGCACAACACCACACGTTGCCATTCCGTCACACCGGTGGTTCATAACTTTTACTTGCTGCTGTACATGCTGAACAACGTGCTTTGGATTCGGCACAACACCACACGTTGCCATTCCGTCACACCTGTGGGTCATAACTTTTATTTGCTGCTGTACACGCTGAACAACGTGCTTTGGATTCGGCACAACACTACTCGTTGCCATTCCGTCACTCCGGTGGGTCATAACTTTTACTTGCTGCTGTACAGGCTGAACAACGTGCGTTGGTTTCGGCACAACAACAAACGTTGCCATTCCGTCACACCGGTGGTTCATAACTTTTACTTGCTGCTGTACACGCTGAACAACGTGCTTTGGATTCGGCACAACATCACTCGTTGCCATTCCGTCACTCCGGTGGGTCATAATTTTTACTTGCTGCTGTACAGGCTGAACAACGTGCTTTGCATTCGGAACAACACCACACGTTGCCATTCCGTCACACCGGTGGGTCATAACATTTATTTGCTGCTGTTCACGCTGAACAACGTGCTTTGGATTCGGCACAACAACACTCGTTGCCTTTCCGTCACTCCGGTGGGTCACAACTTTTACTTGCTGCTGTACACGCTGAAAAACGTGCTTTGGTTTCGGCACAACATCACTCGTTGCTATTCTACCACTGCGGTGCGTCATAACATTTACTTGCTGCTGTACAGGCTTGACAACGTGCTTTGGATTCGGCACAACACCACTCGTTGCCATTCCGTCACTCCGGTGGGTCATAACATTTACTTGCTGCTGTACAGGCTCAACAACGTGCTTTGGATTCAGCACAACACCACACGTTGCCATTCCGTCACACCGGTGGTTCATAACTTTTACTTGCTGCTGTACAGGCTGAACAACGTGCTTTGGATTCGGCACAACACCACACGTTGCCATTCCTTCACACCGGTGGGTCATAACTTTTATTTGCTGCTGTACACGCTGAACAACATGCTTTGGATTCGGCACAACATCACTCGTTGCCATTCCGTCACTCCGGTGGGTCAAAATTTTTACTTGCTGCTGTATCGGCTGAACAACGTGCTTTGGATTCGGCACAACACCACACGTTGCCATTCCGTCACACCGGTGGGTCATAACTTTTATTTGCTGCATTACACGCTGAACAACGTGCTTTGGATTCGGCACAACACAACTCGTTGCCATTCCGTCACTCCGGTGGGTCATAACATTTACTTGCTGCTGTACAGGCTGAACAACGTGCTTTGGATTCGGCACAACACCACTCGTTGCCATTCCGTCACTCCGGTGGGTCATAACATTTACTTGCTGCTGTAGAGGCTCAAGAACGTGCTTTGGACTCGGCAAAACACCACACGTTTCCATTCCGTCACACCGGTGGGTCATAAATTTTACTTGCTGCTGTACACACTGAACAACGTGTTTTGGTTTCGGCACAACACCACTCGTTGCTATTCTGCCACTCCGGTGGGACATAACTTTTACTTGCTGCTGTACACGCTGAACAACGTGCTTTGGTTTCGGCACAACACCACCCGATGCTATTCTGCCACTCCGGTGGGACATAACTTCTACTGGCTGCTGTACACGCTGAACAACGTGCTTTGGATTCGGCACAACACCACTCGTTGCTATTCTGCCACTCCGGTGGGACATAACTTTTACTTGCTGCTGTAACGCTGAACAACGTGCTTTGGATTCGGCACAACACCACACGTTCCCATTCCGTCACACCGGTGGTTCATAACGTTTATTTGCTGCTGTACACGCTGAACAACGTGCTTTGGATTCAGCACAACACCACTCGTTGCCATTCCGTCACTCCGGTGGGTCATAAATTTTCCTTGCTGCTGTACACGCTGAACAACGTGCTTTGGATTCGGCACAACACCACTCGTTGCCATTCCGTCACTCCGGTGGGTCATAAATTTTACTTGCTGCTGTACACGCTGAACAACGTGCTTTGGTTTCGGCACAACACCACTCGTTGCTATTCTGCCACTCCGGTGGGACATAACTTCTACTGGCTGCTGTACACGCTGAACAACATGCTTTGGTTTCGGCACAACACCACTCGTTGCTATTCTGCCACTCCGGTGGGGCATAACTTCTACTGGCTGCTGTACAGGCTGAACAACGTGCTTTGGTTTCGGCACAACACCACACGTTGCCATTCCGTCACACCGGTGGGTCATAACTTTTATTTGCTGCTGTACACGTTGAACAACGTGCTTTGGATTCGGCACAACACCACTCGTTGCCATTCCGTCACTCCGGTGGGTCATAACTTTTACTTGCTGCTGTACACCCTGAACAACGTGCTTTGGTTTCGGCACAACACCACTCGTTGCTATTCTGCCACAGCGGTGCGTCATAACATTTACTTGCTGCTGTACAGGCTTGACAACGTGCTTTGGATTCGGCACAACACCACTCGTTGCCATTCCGTCACTCCGGTGGGTCATAACATTTACTTGCTGCTGTACAGGCTCAACAACGTGCTTTGGATTCAGCACAACACCACACGTTGCCATTCCGTCATACCGGTGGTTCATAACTTTTACTTGCTGCTGTACAGGCTGAACAACGTTCTTTGGATTCGGCACAACACCACACGTTGCCATTCCGTCACTCCGGTGGGTCAAAATTTTTACTTGCTGCTGTACAGGCTGAACAACGTGCTTTGGATTCGGCACAACAACACTCGTTGCTATTCTGCCACTGCGGTGATTCATAACATTTACTTGCGACAGTACAGGCTTGACAACGTGCTTTGGATTCGGCACAACACCACTCGTTGCCATTCCGTCACTCCGGTGGGTCATAACATTTACTTGCTGCAGTACAGGCTCAACAACGTGCTTTGGATTCAGCACAACACCACACGTTGCCATTCCGTCACACCGGTGGTTCATAACTTTTACTTGCTGCTGTACATGCTGAACAACGTGCTTTGGATTCGGCACAACACCACACGTTGCCATTCCGTCACACCGGTGGGTCATAACTTTTATTTGCTGCTGTACAGGCTGAACAACGTGCTTTGGATTCGGCACAACACTACTCGTTGCCATTCCGTCACTCCGGTGGGTCATAACTTTTACTTGCTGCTGTACAGGCTGAACAACGTGCGTTGGTTTCGGCACAACAACAAACGTTGCCATTCCGTCACACCGGTGGTTCATAACTTTTACTTGCTGCTGTACACGCTGAACAACGTGCTTTGGATTCGGCACAACATCACTCGTTGCCATTCCGTCACTCCGGTGGGTCATAATTTTTACTTGCTGCTGAACAGGCTGAACAACGTGCTTTGCATTCGGAACAACACCACACGTTGCCATTCCGTCACACCGGTGGGTCATAACTTTTATTTGCTGCTGTTCACGCTGAACAACGTGCTTTGGATTCGGCACAACAACACTCGTTGCCTTTCCGTCACTCCGGTGGGTCATAACTTTTACTTGCTGCTGTACACGCTGAACAACGTGCTTTGGTTTCGGCACAACATCACTCGTTGCTATTCTACCACTGCGGTGCGTCATAACATTTACTTGCTGCTGTACAGGCTTGACAACGTGCTTTGGATTCGGCACAACACCACTCGTTGCCATTCCGTCACTCCGGTGGGTCATAACATTTACTTGCTGCTGTACAGGCTCAACAACGTGCTTTGGATTCAGCACAACACCACACGTTGCCATTCCGTCACACCGGTGGTTCATAACTTTTACTTGCTGCTGTACAGGCTGAACAACGTGCTTTGGATTCGGCACAACACCACACGTTGCCATTCCGTCACACCGGTGGGTCATAACTTTTATTTGCTGCTGTACACGCTGAACAACGTGCTTTGGTTTCGGCGCAACACCACTCGTTGCTATTCTGCCACTGCGGTGATTCATAACATTTACTTGCGACAGTACAGGCTTGACAACGTGCTTTGGATTCGGCACAACACCACTCGTTGCCATTCCGTCACACCGGTGGTTCATAACTTTTACTTGCTGCTGTACAGGCTGAACAACGTGCTTTGGTTTCGGCACAACACCACACGTTGACATTCCGTCACACCGGTGGGTCATAACTTTTATTTGCTGCTGTACACGTTGAACAACGTGCTTTGGATTCGGCACAACACCACTCGTTGCCATTCCGTCACTCCGGTGGGTCATAACTTTTACTTGCTGCTGTACACCCTGAACAACGTGCTTTGGTTTCGGCACAACACCACTCGTTGCTATTCTGCCACAGCGGTGCGTCATAACATTTACTTGCTGCTGTACAGGCTTGACAACGTGCTTTGGATTCGGCACAACACCACTCGTTGCCATTCCGTCACTCCGGTGGGTCATAACATTTACTTGCTGCTGTACAGGCTCAACAACGTGCTTTGGATTCAGCACAACACCACACGTTGCCATTCCGTCACACCGGTGGTTCATAACTTTTACTTGCTGCTGTACAGGCTGAACAACGTTCTTTGGATTCGGCACAACACCACACGTTGCCATTCCGTCACTCCGGTGGGTCAAAATTTTTACTTGCTGCTGTACAGGCTGAACAACGTGCGTTGGTTTCGGCACAACAACAAACGTTGCCATTCCGTCACACCGGTGGTTCATAACTTTTACTTGCTGCTGTACAGGCTGAACAACGTGCTTTGGTTTCGGCACAACACCACACGTTGCCATTCCGTCACACCGGTGGGTCATAACTTTTATTTGCTGCTGTACACGTTGAACAACGTGCTTTGGATTCGGCACAACACCACTCGTTGCCATTCCGTCACTCCGGTGGGTCATAACTTTTACTTGCTGCTGTACACCCTGAACAACGTGCTTTGGTTTCGGCACAACACCACTCGTTGCTATTCTGCCACAGCGGTGCGTCATAACATTTACTTGCTGCTGTACAGGCTTGACAACGTGCTTTGGATTCGGCACAACACCACTCGTTGCTATTCTGCCACAGCGGTGCGTCATAACATTTACTTGCTGCTGTACAGGCTTGACAACGTGCTTTGGATTCGGCACAACACCACTCGTTGCCATTCCGTCACTCCGGTGGGTCATAACATTTACTTGCTGCTGTACAGGCTCAACAACGTGCTTTGGATTCAGCACAACACCACACGTTGCCATTCCGTCACACCGGTGGTTCATAACTTTTACTTGCTGCTGTACAGGCTGAACAACGTTCTTTGGATTCGGCACAACACCACACGTTGCCATTCCGTCACTCCGGTGGGTCAAAATTTTTACTTGCTGCTGTACAGGCTGAACAACGTGCTTTGGATTCGGCACAACAACACTCGTTGCCATTCTGTCACTCCGGTGGGTCATAACATTTACTTGCTGCTGTACACGCTGAACAACGTGCTTTGGATTCAGCACAACACCACACGTTGCCATTCCGTCACACCGGTGGTTCATAACTTTTACTTGCTGCTGTACAGGCTGAACAACGTTCTTTGGATTCGGCACAACACCACTCGTTGCTATTCTGCCACTGCGGTGATTCATAACATTTACTTGCGACAGTACAGGCTTGACAACGTGCTTTGGATTCGGCACAACACCACTCGTTGCCATTCCGTCAATCCGGTGGGTCATAACATTTACTTGCTGCAGTACAGGCTCAACAACGTGCTTTGGATTCAGCACAACACCACACGTTGCCATTCCGTCACACCGGTGGTTCATAACTTTTACTTGCTGCTGTACATGCTGAACAACGTGCTTTGGATTCGGCACAACACCACACGTTGCCATTCCGTCACACCGGTGGGTCATAACTTTAATTTGCTGCTGTACAGGCTGAACAACGTGCTTTGGATTCGGCACAACACTACTCGTTGCCATTCCGTCACTCCGGTGGGTCATAACTTTTACTTGCTGCTGTACAGGCTGAACAACGTGCGTTGGTTTCGGCACAACAACAAACGTTGCCATTCCGTCACACCGGTGGTTCATAACTTTTACTTGCTGCTGTACACGCTGAACAACGTGCTTTGGATTCGGCACAACACCACTCGTTGCCATTCCGTCACTCCGGTGGGTCATAACATTTACTTGCTGCTGTACAGGCTCAACAACGTGCTTTGGATTCAGCACAACACCACACGTTGCCATTCCGTCACACCGGTGGTTCATAACTTTTACTTGCTGCTGTACAGGCTGAACAACGTTCTTTGGATTCGGCACAACACCACACGTTGCCATTCCGTCACTCCGGTGGGTCAAAATTTTTACTTGCTGCTGTACCGGCTGAACAACGTGCTTTGGATTCGGCACAACAACACTCGTTGCTATTCTGCCACTGCGGTGATTCATAACATTTACTTGCGACAGTACAGGCTTGACAACGTGCTTTGGATTCGGCACAACACCACTCGTTGCCATTCCGTCACTCCGGTGGGTCATAACATTTACTTGCTGCAGTACAGGCTCAACAACGTGCTTTGGATTCAGCACAACACCACACGTTGCCATTCCGTCACACCGGTGGTTCATAACTTTTACTTGCTGCTGTACATGCTGAACAACGTGCTTTGGATTCGGCACAACACCACAGGTTGCCATTCCGTCACACCGGTGGGTCATAACTTTTATTTGCTGCTGTACAGGCTGAACAACGTGCTTTGGATTCGGCACAACACTACTCGTTGCCATTCCGTCACTCCGGTGGGTCATAACTTTTACTTGCTGCTGTACAGGCTGAACAACGTGCGTTGGTTTCGGCACAACAACAAACGTTGCCATTCCGTCACACCGGTGGTTCATAACTTTTACTTGCTGCTGTACACGCTGAACAACGTGCTTTGGATTCGGCACAACATCACTCGTTGCCATTCCGTCACTCCGGTGGGTCATAATTTTTACTTGCTGCTGTACAGGCTGAACAACGTGCTTTGCATTCGGAACAACACCACACGTTGCCATTCCGTCACACCGGTGGGTCATAACTTTTATTTGCTGCTGTTCACGCTGAACAACGTGCTTTGGATTCGGCACAACAACACTCGTTGCCTTTCCGTCACTCCGGTGGGTCATAACTTTTACTTGCTGCTGTACACGCTGAACAACGTGCTTTGGTTTCGGCACAACATCACTCGTTGCTATTCTACCACTGCGGTGCGTCATAACATTTACTTGCTGCTGTACAGGCTTGACAACGTGCTTTGGATTCGGCACAACACCACTCGTTGCCATTCCGTCACTCCGGTGGGTCATAACATTTACTGGCTGCTGTACAGGCTCAACAACGTGCTTTGGATTCAGCACAACACCACACGTTGCCATTCCGTCACACCGGTGGTTCATAACTTTTACTTGCTGCTGTACAGGCTGAACAACGTGCTTTGGATTCGGCACAACACCACACGTTGCCATTCCGTCACACCGGTGGGTCATAACTTTTATTTGCTGCTGTACACGCTGAACAACGTGCTTTGGTTTCGGCGCAACACCACTCGTTGCTATTCTGCCACTGCGGTGATTCATAACATTTACTTGCGACAGTACAGGCTTGACAACGTGCTTTGGATTCGGCACAACACCACTCGTTGCCATTCCGTCACACCGGTGGTTCATAACTTTTACTTGCTGCTGTACAGGCTGAACAACGTGCTTTGGTTTCGGCACAACACCACACTTTGCCATTCCGTCACACCGGTGGGTCATAACTTTTATTTGCTGCTGTACACGTTGAACAACGTGCTTTGGATTCGGCACAACACCACTCGTTGCCATTCCGTCACTCCGGTGGGTCATAACTTTTACTTGCTGCTGTACACCCTGAACAACGTGCTTTGGTTTCGGCACAACACCACTCGTTGCTATTCTGCCACAGCGGTGCGTCATAACATTTACTTGCTGCTGTACAGGCTTGACAACGTGCTTTGGATTCGGCACAACACCACTCGTTGCCATTCCGTCACTCCGGTGGGTCATAACATTTACTTGCTGCTGTACAGGCTCAACAACGTGCTTTGGATTCAGCACAACACCACACGTTGCCATTCCGTCACACCGGTGGTTCATAACTTTTACTTGCTGCTGTACAGGCTGAACAACGTTCTTTGGATTCGGCACAACACCACACGTTGCCATTCCGTCACTCCGGTGGGTCAAAATTTTTACTTGCTGCTGTACAGGCTGAACAACGTGCGTTGGTTTCGGCACAACAACAAACGTTGCCATTCCGTCACACCGGTGGTTCATAACTTTTACTTGCTGCTGTACAGGCTGAACAACGTGCTTTGGTTTCGGCACAACACCACACGTTGCCATTCCGTCACACCGGTGGGTCATAACTTTTATTTGCTGCTGTACACGTTGAACAACGTGCTTTGGATTCGGCACAACACCACTCGTTGCCATTCCGTCACTCCGGTGGGTCATAACTTTTACTTGCTGCTGTACACCCTGAACAACGTGCTTTGGTTTCGGCACAACACCACTCGTTGCTATTCTGCCACTGCGGTGATTCATAACATTTACTTGCTGCTGTACAGGCTTGACAACGTGCTTTGGATTCGGCACAACACCACTCGTTGCCATTCCGTCACTCCGGTGGGTCATAACATTTACTTGCTGCAGTACAGGCTCAACAACGTGCTTTGGATTCAGCACAACACCACACGTTGCCATTCCGTCACACCGGTGGTTCATAACTTTTACTTGCTGCTGTACATGCTGAACAACGTGCTTTGGATTCGGCACAACACCACACGTTGCCATTCCGTCACACCGGTGGGTCATAACTTTTATTTGCTGCTGTACAGGCTGAACAACGTGCTTTGGATTCGGCACAACACTACTCGTTGCCATTCCGTCACTCCGGTGGGTCATAACTTTTACTTGCTGCTGTACAGGCTGAACAACGTGCGTTGGTTTCGGCACAACAACAAACGTTGCCATTCCGTCACACCGGTGGTTCATAACTTTTACTTGCTGCTGTACACGCTGAACAACGTGCTTTGGATTCGGCACAACATCACTCGTTGCCATTCCGTCACTCCGGTGGGTCATAATTTTTACTTGCTGCTGTACAGGCTGAACAACGTGCTTTGCATTCGGAACAACACCACACGTTGCCATTCCGTCACACCGGTGGGTCATACCTTTTATTTGCTGCTGTACATGCTGAACAACGTGCTTTGGATTCGGCACAACACCACACGTTGCCATTCCGTCACACCGGTGGTTCATAACTTCTACTTGCTGCAGTACAGGCTCAACAACGTGCTTTGGATTCAGCACAACACCACACGTTGCCATTCCGTCACACCGGTGGTTCATAACTTTTACTTGCTGCTGTACATGCTGAACAACGTGCTTTGGATTCGGCACAACACCACACGTTGCCATTCCGTCACACCGGTGGGTCATAACTTTTATTTGCTGCTGTACACGCTGAACAACATGCTTTGGATTCGGCACAACATCACTCGTTGCCATTCCGTCACTCCGGTGGGTCAAAATTTTTACTTGCTGCTGTACAGGCTGAACAACGTGGTTTGGATTCGGCACAACACCACACGTTGCCATTCCGACACACCGGTGGGTCATAACTTTTATTTGCTGCTGTACACGCTGAACAACGTGCTTTGGATTCGGCACAACACCACTCCTTGCCGTTCCGTCACTCCGGTGGGTCATAACTTTTACTTCCTGCTGTACACGCAGAACAACGTGCTTTGGATTCGGCACAACACTACTCGTTGCCATTCCGTCCCTCCGGTGGGTCATAACATTTACTTGCTGCTGTACAGGCTGAACAACGTGCTTTGGATTCGGCACAACACCACTCGTTGCCATTCCGTCACTCCGGTGGGTCATAACTTTTACTTGCTGCTGTACAGGCTCAACAACGTGCTTTGGATTCGGCACAACACCACACGTTTCCATTCCGTCACACCGGTGGTTCATAACTTTTATTTGCTGCTGTACACGCTGAACAACGTGCTTTGGTTTCGGCACAACACCACTCGTTGCTATTCTGCCACTCCGGTGGGACATAACCTTTACTGGCTGCTGTACACGCTGAACAACGTGCTTTAGATTCGGCACAACACCACTCGTTGCCATTCCCTAACTCCGGTGGGTCATAAATTTTACTTGCTGCTGTACACACTGAACAACGTGTTTTGGTTTCGGCACAACTCCACTCGTTGCTATTCTGCCACTCCGGTGGGACATAACTTTTACTTGCTGCTGTAACGCTGAACAATGTGCTTTGGATTCGGCACAACACCACACGTTCCCATTCCGTCACACCGGTGGTTCATAACGTTTATTTGCTGCTGTACACGCTGAACAACGTGCTTTGGATTCGGCACAACACCACTCGTTGCCATTCCATCACTCCGGTGGGTCATAAATTTTACTTGCTGCTGTACACACTGAACAACGTGTTTTGGTTTCGGCACAACACCACTCGTTGCTATTCTGCCACTCCGGTGGGACATAACTTTTACTTGCTGCTGTACACGCTGAACAACGTGCTTTGGTTTCGGCACAACACCACTCGATGCTATTCTGCCACTCCGGTGGGACATAACTTCTACTGGCTGCTGTACACGCTGAACAACGTGCTTTGGATTCGGCACAACACCACTCGTTGCTATTCTGCCACTCCGGTGGGACATAACTTTTACTTGCTGCTGTACACGCTGAACAACGTGCTTTGGTTTCGGCACAACACCACTCGATGCTATTCTGCCACTCCGGTGGGACATAACTTCTACTGGCTGCTGTACACGCTGAACAACGTGCTTTGGATTCGGCACAACACCACTCGTTGCTATTCTGCCACTCCGGTGGGACATAACTTTTACTTGCTGCTGTAACGCTGAACAACGTGCTTTAGATTCGGCACAACACCACTTGTTGCCATTCCCTAACTCCGGTGGGTCATAAATTTTACTTGCTGCTGTACACACTGAACAACGTGTTTTGGTTTCGGCACAACTCCACTCGTTGCTATTCTGCCACTCCGGTGGGACATAACTTTTACTTGCTGCTGTAACGCTGAACAATGTGCTTTGGATTCGGCACAACACCACACGTTCCCATTCCGTCACTCCGGTGGGTCATAAATTTTTGCTTGCTGCTGTACACGCTGAACAACGTGCTTTGGATTCGGCACAACACCACTCATTGCCATTCCGTCACTCCGGTGGGTCATAAATTTTACTTGCTGCTGTACACGCTGAACAACGTGCTTTGGTTTCGGCACAACACCACTCCTTGCTATTCTGCCACTCCGGTGGGACATAACTTCTACTGGCTGCTGTACACGCTGAACAACGTGCTTTGGATTCGGCACAACACCACTCGTTGCTATTCTGCCACTCCGGTGGGACATAACTTTTACTTGCTGCTGTACACACTGAACAACGTGCTTGGGTTTCGGCACAACACCACTCGTTGCTATTCTGCCACTCCGGTGGGACATAACTTTTACTTGCTGCTGAACTCGCTGAACAACGTGCTTTGGTTTCGGCACAACACCACTCGTTGCTATTCTGCCACTCCGGTGGGACATAGTTTCAACTGGCTGCTGTACACACTGAACAACATGCTTTGGTTTCGGCACAACACCACTCGTTGCTATTCTGCCACTCCGGTGGGACATAACTTCTACTGGCTGCTGTACACGCTGAACAACGTGCTTTGGATTCGGCACAACACCACTCGTTGCTATTCTGCCACTCCGGTGGGACATAACTTTTGCTTGCTGCTGTACACGCTGAACAACGTGCTTTGGTTTCGGCACAACACCACTCGTTGCTATTCTGCCACTCCGGTGGGACATAACTTTTACTTGCTGCTGTACACGCTGAACAACGTTCTTTGGTTTCGGCACAACACCACTCGTTGCTATTCTGCCACTCCGGTGGGACATAACTTCTACTGGCTGCTGTACAGGCTCAACAACGTGCTTTGGATTCAGCACAACACCACACGTTGCCATTCCGTCACACCGGTGGTTCATAACTTTTACTTGCTGCTGTACAGGCTGAACAACGTGCTTTGGATTCGGCACAACACCACACGTTGCTATTCTGCCACTCCGGTGGGACATAACTTCTACTGGCTGCTGTACACGCTGAACAACGTGCTTTGGATTCGGCACAACACCACTCGTTGCTATTCTGCCATTCCGGTGGGACATAACTTCTACTGGCTGCTGTACACGCTGAACAACGTGCTTTGGATTCGGCACAACACCACTCGTTGCTATTCTGCCACTCCGGTGGGACATAACTTCTACTGGCTGCTGTACACGCTGAACAACGTGCTTTGGATTCGGCACAACACCACTCGTTGCTATTCTGCCACTCCGGTGGGACATAATTTCTACTGGCTGCTGTACACGCTGAACAACGTGCTTTGGATTCGGCACAACACCACTCGTTGCTATTCTGCCACTCCGGTGGGACATAACTTTTACTTGCTGCTGTACACGCTGACCAACGTGCTTTGGTTTCGGCACAACACCACTCGTTGCTTTCTGCCACTGCGGTGCGTCATAACATTTACTTGCTGCTGTAACAATGAACAATGTGCTTTGGATTCGGCACAACACCACACGTTCCCATTCCGTCACACCGGTGGTTCATAACGTTTATTTGCTGCTGTACACGCTGAACAACGTGCTTTGGATTCGGCACAACACCACTCTTTGCCATTCCGTCACTCCGGTGGGTCATAACTTTTATTTGCTGCTGTACACGCTGAACAACATGCTTTGGATTCGGCACAACATCACTCGTTGCCATTCCGTCACTCCGGTGGGTCAAAATTTTTACTTGCTGCTGTACAGGCTGAACAACGTGGTTTGGATTCGGCACAACACCACACGTTGCCATTCCGACACACCGGTGGGTCATAACTTTTATTTGCTGCTGTACACGCTGAACAACGTGCTTTGGATTCGGCACAACACCACTCGTTGCTATTCTGCCACTCCGGTGGGACATAACTTTTACTTGCTGCTGTACACGCTGAACAACGTGCTTTGGTTTCGGCACAACACCACTCGATGCTATTCTGCCACTCCGGTGGGACATAACTTCTACTGGCTGCTGTACACGCTGAACAACGTGCTTTGGATTCGGCACAACACCACTCGTTGCTATTCTGCCACTCCGGTGGGACATAACTTTTACTTGCTGCTGTAACGCTGAACAACGTGCTTTAGATTCGGCACAACACCACTCGTTGCCATTCCCTAACTCCGGTGGGTCATAAATTTTACTTGCTGCTGTACACACTGAACAACGTGTTTTGGTTTCGGCACAACTCCACTCGTTGCTATTCTCCCACTCCGGTGGGACATAACTTTTACTTGCTGCTGTACACGCTGACCAACGTGCTTTGGTTTCGGCACAACACCACTCGTTGCTTTCTGCCACTGCGGTGCGTCATAACATTTACTTGCTGCTGTAACGCTGAACAATGTGCTTTGGATTCGGCACAACACCACACGTTCCCATTCCGTCACACCGGTGGTTCATAACGTTTATTTGCTGCTGTACACGCTGAACAACGTGCTTTGGATTCGGCACAACACCACTCTTTGCCATTCCGTCACTCCGGTGGGTCATAACTTTTATTTGCTGCTGTACACGCTGAACAACATGCTTTGGATTCGGCACAACATCACTCGTTGCCATTCCGTCACTCCGGTGGGTCAAAATTTTTACTTGCTGCTGTACAGGCTGAACAACGTGGTTTGGATTCGGCACAACACCACACGTTGCCATTCCGACACACCGGTGGGTCATAACTTTTATTTGCTGCTGTACACGCTGAACAACGTGCTTTGGATTCGGCACAACACCACTCGTTGCTATTCTGCCACTCCGGTGGGACATAACTTTTACTTGCTGCTGTACACGCTGAACAATGTGCTTTGGTTTCGGCACAACACCACTCGATGCTATTCTGCCACTCCGGTGGGACATAACTTCTACTGGCTGCTGTACACGCTGAACAACGTGCTTTGGATTCGGCACAACACCACTCGTTGCTATTCTGCCACTCCGGTGGGACATAACTTTTACTTGCTGCTGTAACGCTGAACAACGTGCTTTAGATTCGGCACAACACCACTCGTTGCCATTCCCTAACTCCGGTGGGTCATAAATTTTACTTGCTGCTGTACACACTGAACAACGTGTTTTGGTTTCGGCACAACTCCACTCGTTGCTATTCTGCCACTCCGGTGGGACATAACTTTTACTTGCTGCTGTACACGCTGACCAACGTGCTTTGGTTTCGGCACAACACCACTCGTTGCTTTCTGCCACTGCGGTGCGTCATAACATTTACTTGCTGCTGTAACGCTGAACAATGTGCTTTGGATTCGGCACAACACCACACGTTCCCATTCCGTCACACCGGTGGTTCATAACGTTTATTTGCTGCTGTACACGCTGAACAACGTGCTTTGGATTCGGCACAACACCACTCTTTGCCATTCCGTCACTCCGGTGGGTCATAACTTTTATTTGCTGCTGTACACGCTGAACAACATGCTTTGGATTCGGCACAACATCACTCGTTGCCATTCCGTCACTCCGGTGGGTCAAAATTTTTACTTGCTGCTGTACAGGCTGAACAACGTGGTTTGGATTCGGCACAACACCACACGTTGCCATTCCGACACACCGGTGGGTCATAACTTTTATTTGCTGCTGTACACGCTGAACAACGTGCTTTGGATTCGGCACAACACCACTCGTTGCTATTCTGCCACTCCGGTGGGACATAACTTTTACTTGCTGCTGTACACGCTGAACAACGTGCTTTGGTTTCGGCACAACACCACTCGATGCTATTCTGCCACTCCGGTGGGACATAACTTCTACTGGCTGCTGTACACGCTGAACAACGTGCTTTGGATTCGGCACAACACCACTCGTTGCTATTCTGCCACTCCGGTGGGACATAACTTTTACTTGCTGCTGTACACGCTGAACAACGTGCTTTGGTTTCGGCACAACACCACTCGATGCTATTCTGCCACTCCGGTGGGACATAACTTCTACTGGCTGCTGTACACGCTGAACAACGTGCTTTGGATTCGGCACAACACCACTCGTTGCTATTCTGCCACTCCGGTGGGACATAACTTTTACTTGCTGCTGTAACGCTGAACAACGTGCTTTAGATTCGGCACAACACCACTTGTTGCCATTCCCTAACTCCGGTGGGTCATAAATTTTACTTGCTGCTGTACACACTGAACAACGTGTTTTGGTTTCGGCACAACTCCACTCGTTGCTATTCTGCCACTCCGGTGGGACATAACTTTTACTTGCTGCTGTAACGCTGAACAATGTGCTTTGGATTCGGCACAACACCACACGTTCCCATTCCGTCACTCCGGTGGGTCATAAATTTTTGCTTGCTGCTGTACACGCTGAACAACGTGCTTTGGATTCGGCACAACACCACTCATTGCCATTCCGTCACTCCGGTGGGTCATAAATTTTACTTGCTGCTGTACACGCTGAACAACGTGCTTTGGTTTCGGCACAACACCACTCCTTGCTATTCTGCCACTCCGGTGGGACATAACTTCTACTGGCTGCTGTACACGCTGAACAACGTGCTTTGGATTCGGCACAACACCACTCGTTGCTATTCTGCCACTCCGGTGGGACATAACTTTTACTTGCTGCTGTACACACTGAACAACGTGCTTGGGTTTCGGCACAACACCACTCGTTGCTATTCTGCCACTCCGGTGGGACATAACTTTTACTTGCTGCTGAACTCGCTGAACAACGTGCTTTGGTTTCGGCACAACACCACTCGTTGCTATTCTGCCACTCCGGTGGGACATAGTTTCAACTGGCTGCTGTACACACTGAACAACATGCTTTGGTTTCGGCACAACACCACTCGTTGCTATTCTGCCACTCCGGTGGGACATAACTTCTACTGGCTGCTGTACACGCTGAACAACGTGCTTTGGATTCGGCACAACACCACTCGTTGCTATTCTGCCACTCCGGTGGGACATAACTTTTGCTTGCTGCTGTACACGCTGAACAACGTGCTTTGGTTTCGGCACAACACCACTCGTTGCTATTCTGCCACTCCGGTGGGACATAACTTTTACTTGCTGCTGTACACGCTGAACAACGTTCTTTGGTTTCGGCACAACACCACTCGTTGCTATTCTGCCACTCCGGTGGGACATAACTTCTACTGGCTGCTGTACAGGCTCAACAACGTGCTTTGGATTCAGCACAACACCACACGTTGCCATTCCGTCACACCGGTGGTTCATAACTTTTACTTGCTGCTGTACAGGCTGAACAACGTGCTTTGGATTCGGCACAACACCACACGTTGCTATTCTGCCACTCCGGTGGGACATAACTTCTACTGGCTGCTGTACACGCTGAACAACGTGCTTTGGATTCGGCACAACACCACTCGTTGCTATTCTGCCATTCCGGTGGGACATAACTTCTACTGGCTGCTGTACACGCTGAACAACGTGCTTTGGATTCGGCACAACACCACTCGTTGCTATTCTGCCACTCCGGTGGGACATAACTTCTACTGGCTGCTGTACACGCTGAACAACGTGCTTTGGATTCGGCACAACACCACTCGTTGCTATTCTGCCACTCCGGTGGGACATAATTTCTACTGGCTGCTGTACACGCTGAACAACGTGCTTTGGATTCGGCACAACACCACTCGTTGCTATTCTGCCACTCCGGTGGGACATAACTTTTACTTGCTGCTGTACACGCTGACCAACGTGCTTTGGTTTCGGCACAACACCACTCGTTGCTTTCTGCCACTGCGGTGCGTCATAACATTTACTTGCTGCTGTAACGCTGAACAATGTGCTTTGGATTCGGCACAACACCACACGTTCCCATTCCGTCACACCGGTGGTTCATAACGTTTATTTGCTGCTGTACACGCTGAACAACGTGCTTTGGATTCGGCACAACACCACTCTTTGCCATTCCGTCACTCCGGTGGGTCATAACTTTTATTTGCTGCTGTACACGCTGAACAACATGCTTTGGATTCGGCACAACATCACTCGTTGCCATTCCGTCACTCCGGTGGGTCAAAATTTTTACTTGCTGCTGTACAGGCTGAACAACGTGGTTTGGATTCGGCACAACACCACACGTTGCCATTCCGACACACCGGTGGGTCATAACTTTTATTTGCTGCTGTACACGCTGAACAACGTGCTTTGGATTCGGCACAACACCACTCGTTGCTATTCTGCCACTCCGGTGGGACATAACTTTTACTTGCTGCTGTACACGCTGAACAACGTGCTTTGGTTTCGGCACAACACCACTCGATGCTATTCTGCCACTCCGGTGGGACATAACTTCTACTGGCTGCTGTACACGCTGAACAACGTGCTTTGGATTCGGCACAACACCACTCGTTGCTATTCTGCCACTCCGGTGGGACATAACTTTTACTTGCTGCTGTAACGCTGAACAACGTGCTTTAGATTCGGCACAACACCACTCGTTGCCATTCCCTAACTCCGGTGGGTCATAAATTTTACTTGCTGCTGTACACACTGAACAACGTGTTTTAGTTTCGGCACAACTCCACTCGTTGCTATTCTCCCACTCCGGTGGGACATAACTTTTACTTGCTGCTGTACACGCTGACCAACGTGCTTTGGTTTCGGCACAACACCACTCGTTGCTTTCTGCCACTGCGGTGCGTCATAACATTTACTTGCTGCTGTAACGCTGAACAATGTGCTTTGGATTCGGCACAACACCACACGTTCCCATTCCGTCACACCGGTGGTTCATAACGTTTATTTGCTGCTGTACACGCTGAACAACGTGCTTTGGATTCGGCACAACACCACTCTTTGCCATTCCGTCACTCCGGTGGGTCATAACTTTTATTTGCTGCTGTACACGCTGAACAACATGCTTTGGATTCGGCACAACATCACTCGTTGCCATTCCGTCACTCCGGTGGGTCAAAATTTTTACTTGCTGCTGTACAGGCTGAACAACGTGGTTTGGATTCGGCACAACACCACACGTTGCCATTCCGACACACCGGTGGGTCATAACTTTTATTTGCTGCTGTACACGCTGAACAACGTGCTTTGGATTCGGCACAACACCACTCGTTGCTATTCTGCCACTGCGGTGGGACATAACTTTTACTTGCTGCTGTACACGCTGAACAATGTGCTTTGGTTTCGGCACAACACCACTCGATGCTATTCTGCCACTCCGGTGGGACATAACTTCTACTGGCTGCTGTACACGCTGAACAACGTGCTTTGGATTCGGCACAACACCACTCGTTGCTATTCTGCCACTCCGGTGGGACATAACTTTTACTTGCTGCTGTAACGCTGAACAACGTGCTTTAGATTCGGCACAACACCACTCGTTGCCATTCCCTAACTCCGGTGGGTCATAAATTTTACTTGCTGCTGTACACACTGAACAACGTGTTTTGGTTTCGGCACAACTCCACTCGTTGCTATTCTGCCACTCCGGTGGGACATAACTTTTACTTGCTGCTGTACACGCTGACCAACGTGCTTTGGTTTCGGCACAACACCACTCGTTGCTTTCTGCCACTGCGGTGCGTCATAACATTTACTTGCTGCTGTAACGCTGAACAATGTGCTTTGGATTCGGCACAACACCACACGTTCCCATTCCGTCACACCGGTGGTTCATAACGTTTATTTGCTGCTGTACACGCTGAACAACGTGCTTTGGATTCGGCACAACACCACTCTTTGCCATTCCGTCACTCCGGTGGGTCATAACTTTTATTTGCTGCTGTACACGCTGAACAACATGCTTTGGATTCGGCACAACATCACTCGTTGCCATTCCGTCACTCCGGTGGGTCAAAATTTTTACTTGCTGCTGTACAGGCTGAACAACGTGGTTTGGATTCGGCACAACACCACACGTTGCCATTCCGACACACCGGTGGGTCATAACTTTTATTTGCTGCTGTACACGCTGAACAACGTGCTTTGGATTCGGCACAACACCACTCGTTGCTATTCTGCCACTCCGGTGGGACATAACTTTTACTTGCTGCTGTACACGCTGAACAACGTGCTTTGGTTTCGGCACAACACCACTCGATGCTATTCTGCCACTCCGGTGGGACATAACTTCTACTGGCTGCTGTACACGCTGAACAACGTGCTTTGGATTCGGCACAACACCACTCGTTGCTATTCTGCCACTCCGGTGGGACATAACTTTTACTTGCTGCTGTAACGCTGAACAACGTGCTTTAGATTCGGCACAACACCACTCGTTGCCATTCCCTAACTCCGGTGGGTCATAAATTTTACTTGCTGCTGTACACACTGAACAACGTGTTTTGGTTTCAGCACAACTCCACTCGTTGCTATTCTGCCACTCCGGTGGGACATAACTTTTACTTGCTGCTGTAACGCTGAACAATGTGCTTTGGATTCGGCACAACACCACACGTTCCCATTCCGTCACACCGGTGGTTCATAACGTTTATTTGCTGCTGTACACGCTGAACAACGTGCTTTGGATTCGGCACAACACCACTCGTTGCTATTCTGCCACTCCGGTGGGACATAACTTTTACTTGCTGCTGTACACGCTGACCAACGTGCTTTGGTTTCGGCACAACACCACTCGTTGCTTTCTGCCACTGCGGTGCGTCATAACATTTACTTGCTGCTGTAACGCTGAACAATGTGCTTTGGATTCGGCACAACACCACACGTTCCCATTCCGTCACACCGGTGGTTCATAACGTTTATTTGCTGCTGTACACGCTGAACAACGTGCTTTGGATTCGGCACAACACCACTCGTTGCCATTCCGTCACTCCGGTAGTTCATAAATTTTACTTGCTGCTCTACACACTGAACAACGTGTTTTGGTTTCGGCACAACACCACTCGTTGCTATTCTGCCACTCCGGTGGGACATAACTTTTACTTGCTGCTGTACACGCTGAACAACGTGCTTTGGTTTCGGCACAACACCACTCGATGCTATTCTGCCACTCCGGTGGGACATAACTTCTACTGGCTGCTGTACACGCTGAACAACGTGCTTTGGATTCGGCACAACACCACTCGTTGCTATTCTGCCACTCCGGTGGGACATAACTTTTACTTGCTGCTGTAACGCTGAACAACGTGCTTTGGATTCGGCACAACACCACACGTTCCCATTCCG
This sequence comes from Amblyomma americanum, assembly GCF_052857255.1. Lineage (NCBI taxonomy): Eukaryota > Metazoa > Arthropoda > Arachnida > Ixodida > Ixodidae > Amblyomma > Amblyomma americanum. Next base: position 33,487,782 of record NC_135499.1, on the reverse strand, counting down.
TCACACCGGTGGTTCATAACGTTTATTTGCTGCTGTACACGCTGAACAACGTGCTTTGGATTCGGCACAACACCACTCGTTGCCATTCCGTCACTCCGGTGGGTCATAAATTTTACTTGCTGCTGTACACGCTGAACAACGTGCTTTGGATTCGGCACAACACCACTCATTGCCATTCCGTCACTCCGGTGGGTCATAAATTTTACTTGCTGCTGTACACGCTGAACAACGTGCTTTGGTTTCGGCACAACACCACTCCTTGCTATTCTGCCACTCCGGTGGGACATAACTTCTACTGGCTGCTGTACACGCTGAACAACGTGCTTTGGATTCGGCACAACACCACTCGTTGCTATTCTGCCACTCCGGTGGGACATAACTTTTACTTGCTGCTGTACACACTGAACAACGTGCTTGGGTTTCGGCACAACACCACTCGTTGCTATTCTGCCACTCCGGTGGGACATAACTTCTACTGGCTGCTGTACACGCTGAACAACGTGCTTTGGATTCGGCACAACACCACTCGTTGCTATTCTGCCACTCCGGTGGGACATAACTTTTACTTGCTGCTGAACACGCTGAACAACGTGCTTTGGTTTCGGCACAACACCACTCCTTGCTATTCTGCCACTCCGGTGGGACATAACTTCTACTGGCTGCTGTACACGCTGAACAACGTGCTTTGGATTCGGCACAACACCACTCGTTGCTATTCTGCCACTCCGGTGGGACATAACTTTTACTTGCTGCTGTACACACTGAACAACGTGCTTGGGTTTCGGCACAACACCACTCGTTGCTATTCTGCCACTCCGGTGGGACATAACTTCAACTGGCTGCTGTACACGCTGAACAACATGCTTTGGTTTCGGCACAACAACACTCGTTGCTATTCTGCCACTCCGGTGGGACATAACTTCTACTGGCTGCTGTACACGCAGAACAACGTGCTTTGGATTCGGCACAACACCACTCGTTGCTATTCTGCCACTCCGGTGGGACATAACTTTTACTTGCTTCTGTACACGCTGAACAACGTGCTTTGGTTTCGGCACAACACCACTCGTTGCTATTCTGCCACTCCGGTGGGACATAACTTTTACTTGCTGCTGTACACGCTGAACAACGTGCTTTGGTTTCGGCACAACACCACTCGTTGCTATTCTGCCACTCCGGTGGGACATAACTTTTACTTGCTGCTGTACACACTGAACAACGTGCTTGGGTTTCGGCACAACACCACTCGTTGCTATTCTGCCACTCCGGTGGGACATAACTTCTACTGGCTGCTGTACACACTGAACAACGTGTTTTGGTTTCGGCACAACACCACTCGTTGCTATTCTTCCACTCCGGTGGGACATAACTTTTACTTGCTGCTGTACACGCTGAACAACGTGCTTTGGATTCGGCACAACACCACTCGTTGCTATTCTGCCACTCCGGTGGGACATAACTTTTCTTGCTGCTGTACACGCTGAACAACGTGCTTTGGTTTCGGCACAACACCACTCGATGCTATTCTGCCACTCCGGTGGGACATAACTTCTACTGGCTGCTGTACACGCTGAACAACGTGCTTTGGATTCGGCACAACACCACTCGTTGCCATTCCGTCACTCCGGTGGGTCATAACATTTACTTGCTGCTGTACAGGCTCAACAACGTGCTTTTGTTTCGGCACAACACCACACGTTGCCATTCCGTCAAACCGGTGGGTCATAACTTTTATTTGCTGCTGTACACGCTGAACAACGTGCTTTGGATTCGGCACAACACCACACGTTGCCATTCCGTCACACCGGTGGTTCATAACTTTTACTTGCTGCTGTAACGCTGAACAACGTGCTTTGGATTCGGCACAACACCACACGTTGCCATTCCGTCACACCGGTGGTTCATAACTTTTATTTGCTGCTGTACACGCTGAACAACGTGCTTTGGATTCGGCACAACACCACTTGTTGTCATTCCGTCACTCAGGTGGGTCATAAATTTTACTTGCTGCTGTACACACTGAACAACGTGTTTTGGTTTCGGCACAACACCACTCGTAGCTATTCTGCCACTCCGGTGGGACATAACTTTTACTTACTACTGTACATGCTGAACAACGTGCTTTGGTGTCGGCACAACTCCACTCGTTGCTATTCTGCCACTCCGGTGGGACATAACATTTACTGGCTGCTGTACACGCTGAACAACGTGCTTTGGATTCGGCACAACACTACTCGTTGCCATTCCGTCACTCCGGTGGGTCATAACTTTTACTTGCTGCTGTACAGGCTGAACAACGTGCGTTGGTTTCGGCACAACAACAAACGTTGCCATTCCGTCACACCGGTGGTTCATAACTTTTACTTGCTGCTGTAAACGCTGAACAACGTGCTTTGGATTCGGCACAACATCACTCGTTGCCATTCCGTCACTCCGGTGGGCCATAATTTTTACTTGCTGCTGTACAGGCTGAACAACGTGCTTTGCATTCGGCACAACACCACACGTTGCCATTCCGTCACACCGGTGGGTCATAACTTTTATTTGCTGCTGTTCACGCTGAACAACGTGCTTTGGATTCGGCACAACAACACTCGTTGCCTTTCCGTCACTCCGGTGGGTCATAACTTTTACTTGCTGCTGTACACGCGGAACAACGTGCTTTGGTTTCGGCACAACACCACTCATTGCTATTCTACCACTGCGGTGCGTCATAACATTTACTTGCCGCTGTACAGGCTTGACAACGTGCTTTGGATTCGGCACAACACCACTCGTTGCCATTCCGTCACTCCGGTGGGTCATAACATTTACTTGCTGCTGTACAGGCTCAACAACGTGCTTTGGATTCAGCACAACACCACACGTTGCCATTCCGTCACACCGGTGGTTCATAACTTTTACTTGCTGCTGTACAGGCTGAACAACGTGCTTTGGATTCGGCACAACACCAAACGTTGCCATTCCTTCACACCGGTGGGTCATAACTTTTATTTGCTGCTGTACACGCTGAACAACATGCTTTGGATTCGGCACAACATCACTCGTTGCCATTCCGTCACTCCGGTGGGTCAAAATTTTTACTTGCTGCTGTATCGGCTGAACAACGTGCTTTGGATTCGGCACAACACCACACGTTGCCATTCCGTCACACCGGTGGGTCATAACTTTTATTTGCTGCATTACACGCTGAACAACGTGCTTTGGATTCGGCACAACACAACTCGTTGCCATTCCGTCACTCCGGTGGGTCATAACATTTACTTGCTGCTGTACAGGCTGAACAACGTGCTTTGGATTCGGCACAACACCACTCGTTGCCATTCCGTCACTCCGGTGGGTCATAACATTTACTTGCTGCTGTAGAGGCTCAAGAACGTGCTTTGGACTCGGCAAAACACCACACGTTTCCATTCCGTCACACCGGTGGGTCATAAATTTTACTTGCTGCTGTACACACTGAACAACGTGTTTTGGTTTCGGCACAACACCACTCGTTGCTATTCTGCCACTCCGGTGGGACATAACTTTTACTTGCTGCTGTACACGCTGAACAACGTGCTTTGGTTTCGGCACAACACCACCCGATGCTATTCTGCCACTCCGGTGGGACATAACTTCTACTGGCTGCTGTACACGCTGAACAACGTGCTTTGGATTCGGCACAACACCACTCGTTGCTATTCTGCCACTCCGGTGGGACATAACTTTTACTTGCTGCTGTAACGCTGAACAACGTGCTTTGGATTCGGCACAACACCACACGTTCCCATTCCGTCACACCGGTGGTTCATAACGTTTATTTGCTGCTGTACACGCTGAACAAAGTGCTTTGGATTCGGCACAACACCACTCGTTGCCATTCCGTCACTCCGGTGGGTCATAAATTTTCCTTGCTGCTGTACACGCTGAACAACGCGCTTTGGATTCGGCACAACACCACTCGTTGCCATTCCGTCACTCCGGTGGGTCATAAATTTTACTTGCTGCTGTACACGCTGAACAACGTGCTTTGGTTTCGGCACAACACCACTCGTTGCTATTCTGCCACTCCGGTGGGACATAACTTCTACTGGCTGCTGTACACGCTGAACAACATGCTTTGGTTTCGGCACAACACCACTCGTTGCTATTCTGCCACTCCGGTGGGGCATAACTTCTACTGGCTGCTGTACAGGCTGAACAACGTGCTTTGGTTTCGGCACAACACCACACGTTGCCATTCCGTCACACCGGTGGGTCATAACTTTTATTTGCTGCTGTACACGTTGAACAACGTGCTTTGGATTCGGCACAACACCACTCGTTGCCATTCCGTCACTCCGGTGGGTCATAACTTTTACTTGCTGCTGTACACCCTGAACAACGTGCTTTGGTTTCGGCACAACACCACTCGTTGCTATTCTGCCACAGCGGTGCGTCATAACATTTACTTGCTGCTGTACAGGATTGACAACGTGCTTTGGATTCGGCACAACACCACTCGTTGCCATTCCGTCACTCCGGTGGGTCATAACATTTACTTGCTGCTGTACAGGCTCAACAACGTGCTTTGGATTCAGCACAACACCACACGTTGCCATTCCGTCACACCGGTGGTTCATAACTTTTACTTGCTGCTGTACAGGCTGAACAACGTTCTTTGGATTCGGCACAACACCACACGTTGCCATTCCGTCACTCCGGTGGGTCAAAATTTTTACTTGCTGCTGTACAGGCTGAACAACGTGCTTTGGATTCGGCACAACAACACTCGTTGCCATTCTGTCACTCCGGTGGGTCATAACATTTACTTGCTGCTGTACACGCTGAACAACGTGCTTTGGTTTCGGCGCAACACCACTCGTTGCTATTCTGCCACTGCGGTGATTCATAACATTTACTTGCGACAGTACAGGCTTGACAACGTGCTTTGGATTCGGCACAACACCACTCGTTGCCATTCCGTCACTCCGGTGGGTCATAACATTTACTTGCTGCAGTACAGGCTCAACAACGTGCTTTGGATTCAGCACAACACCACACGTTGCCATTCCGTCACACCGGTGGTTCATAACTTTTACTTGCTGCTGTACATGCTGAACAACGTGCTTTGGATTCGGCACAACACCACACGTTGCCATTCCGTCACACCGGTGGGTCATAACTTTTATTTGCTGCTGTACACGCTGAACAACATGCTTTGGATTCGGCACAACATCACTCGTTGCCATTCCGTCACTCCGGTGGGTCAAAATTTTTATTTGCTGCTGTACAGGCTGAACAACGTGGTTTGGATTCGGCACAACACCACACGTTGCCATTCCGACACACCGGTGGGTCATAACTTTTATTTGCTGCTGTACACGCTGAACAACGTGCTTTGGATTCGGCACAACACCACTCGTTGCCGTTCCGTCACTCCGGTGGGTCAAAACTTTTACTTCCTGCTGTACACGCAGAACAACGTGCTTTGGATTCGGCACAACACTACTCGTTGCCATTCCGTCCCTCCGGTGGGTCATAACATTTACTTGCTGCTGTACAGGCTGAACAACGTGCTTTGGATTCGGCACAACACCACTCGTTGCCATTCCGTCACTCCGGTGGGTCATAACTTTTACTTGCTGCTGTACAGGCTCAACAACGTGCTTTGGATTCGGCACAACACCACACGTTTCCATTCCGTCACACCGGTGGTTCATAACTTTTATTTGCTGCTGTACACGCTGAACAACGTGCTTTGGTTTCGGCACAACACCACTCGTTGCTATTCTGCCACTCCGGTGGGACATAACCTTTACTGGCTGCTGTACACGCTGAACAACGTGCTTTGGATTCGGCACAACACCACTCGTTGCTATTCTGCCACTCCGGTGGGACATAACTTTTACTTGCTGCTGAACACGCTGAACAACGTGCTTTGGTTTCGGCACAACACCACTCGTTGCTATTCTGCCACTCCGGTGGGACATAACTTCAACTGGCTGCTGTACACGCTGAACAACATGCTTTGGTTTCGGCACAACACCACTCGTTGCTATTCTGCCACTCCGGTGGGACATAACTTCTACTGGCTGCTGTACACGCTGAACAACGTGCTTTGGATTCGGCACAACACCACTCGTTGCTATTCTGCCACTCCGATGGGATATAACTTTTACTTGCTGCTGTACACGCTGAACAACGTGCTTTGGTTTCGGCACACCACCACTCGTTGCTATTCTGCCACTCCGGTGGGACATAACTTTTACTTGCTGCTGTACACGCTGAGCAACGTGCTTTGGTTTCGGCACAACACCACTCGCTGCTATTCTGCCACTCCGGTGGGACATAACTTCTACTGGCTGCTGTACACGCTGAACAACGTGCTTTGGATTCGGCACAACACCACTCGTTGCTATTCTGCCACTCCGGTGGGACATAACTTTTACTTGCTGCTGTACACGCTGAACAACGTGCTTTGGTTTCGGCACAACACCACTCGTTGCTATTCTGCCACTCCGGTGGGACATAACTTCTACTGGCTGCTGTACACGCTGAACAACGTGCTTTGGATTCGGCACAACACCACTCGTTGCTATTCTGCCATTCCGGTGGGACATAACTTCTACTGGCTGCTGTACACGCTGAACAACGTGCTTTGGATTCGGCACAACAGACGTTGCCATTCCGTCACACCGGTGGTTCATAACTTTTACTTGCTGCTGTAACGCTGAACAACGTGCTTTGGATTCGGCACAACACCACACGTAGCCATTCCGTCACACCGGTGGTTCATAACTTTTATTTGCTGCTGTACACGCTGAACAACGTGCTTTGGATTCGGCACAACACCACTCGTTGCCATTCCGTCACTCCGGTGGGTCATAACATTTACTTGCTGCTGTACAGGCTCAACAACGTGCTTTTGTTTCGGCACAACACCACACGTTGCCATTCCGTCAAACCGGTGGGTCATAACTTTTATTTGCTGCTGTACACGCTGAACAACGTGCTTTGGATTCGGCACAACACCACACGTTGCCATTCCGTCACACCGGTGGTTCATAACTTTTACTTGCTGCTGTAACGCTGCACAACGTGCTTTGGATTCGGCACAACACCACACGTTGCCATTCCGTCACACCGGTGGTTCATAACTTTTATTTGCTGCTGTACACGCTGAACAACGTGCTTTGGATTCGGCACAACACCACTTGTTGTCATTCTGTCACTCAGGTGGGTCATAAATTTTACTTCCTGCTGTACACACTGAACAACGTGTTTTGGTTTCGGCACAACACCACTCGTAGCTATTCTGCCACTCCGGTGGGACATAACTTTTACTTACTACTGTACACGCTGAACAACGTGCTTTGGTGTCGGCACAACTCCACTCGTTGCTATTCTGCCACTCCGGTGGGACATAACATTTACTGGCTGCTGTACACGCTGAACAACGTGCTTTGGATTCGGCAGAACACTACTCGTTGCCATTCCGTCACTCCGGTGGGTCATAACTTTTACTTGCTGCTGTACAGGCTGAACAACGTGCGTTGGATTCGGCACAATAACAAACGTTGCCATTCCGTCACACCGGTGGTTCATAACTTTTACTTGCTGCTGTACACGCTGAACAACGTGCTTTGGATTCGGCACAACATCACTCGTTGCCATTCCGTCACTCCGGTGGGTCATAATTTTTACTTGCTGCTGTACAGGCTGAACAACGTGCTTTGCATTCGGCACAACACCACACGTTGCCATTCCGTCACACCGGTGGGTCATAACTTTTATTTGCTGCTGTTCATGCTGAACAACGTGCTTTGGATTCGGCACAACAACACTCGTTGCCTTTCCGTCACTCCGGTGGGTCATAACTTTTACTTGCTGCTGTACACGCTGAACAACGTGCTTTGGTTTCGGCACAACATCACTCGTTGCTATTCAACCACTGCGGTGCGTCATAACATTTACTTGCTGCTGTACAGGCTTGACAACGTGCTTTGGATTCGGCACAACACCACTCGTTGCCATTCCGTCACTCCGGTGGGTCATAACATTTACTTGCTGCTGTACAGGCTCAACAACGTGCTTTGGATTCAGCACAACACCACACGTTGCCATTCCGTCACACCGGTGGTTCATAACTTTTACTTGCTGCTGTACAGGCTGAACAACGTGCTTTGGATTCGGCACAACACCACACGTTGCCATTCCGTCACACCGGTGGGTCATAACTTTTATTTGCTGCTGTACACGCTGAACAACGTGCTTTGGTTTCGGCGCAACACCACTCGTTGCTATTCTGCCACTGCGGTGATTCATAACATTTACTTGCGACAGTACAGGCTTGACAACGTGCTTTGGATTCGGCACAACACCACTCGTTGCCATTCCGTCACTCCGGTGGGTCATAACATTTACTTGCTGCAGTACAGGCTCAACAACGTGCTTTGGATTCAGCACAACACCACACGTTGCCATTCCGTCACACCGGTGGTTCATAACTTTTACTTGCTGCTGTACATGCTGAACAACGTGCTTTGGATTCGGCACAACACCACACGTTGCCATTCCGTCACACCGGTGGGTCATAACTTTTATTTGCTGCTGTACACGCTGAACAACATGCTTTGGATTCGGCACAACATCACTCGTTGCCATTCCGTCACTCCGGTAGGTCAAAATTTTTACTTGCTGCTGTACAGGCTGAACAACGTGGTTTGGATTCGGCACAACACCACACGTTGCCATTCCGACACACCGGTGGGTCATAACTTTTATTTGCTGCTGTACACGCTGAACAACGTGCTTTGGATTCGGCACAACACCACTCGTTGCCGTTCCGTCACTCCGGTGGGTCATAACTTTTACTTCCTGATGTACACGCAGAACAACGTGCTTTGGATTCGGCACAACACTACTCGTTGCCATTCCGTCCCTCCGGTGGGTCATAACATTTACTTACTGCTGTACAGGCTGAACAACGTGCTTTGGATTCGGCACAACACCACTCGTTGCCATTCCGTCACTCCGGTGGGTCATAACTTTTACTTGCTGCTGTACAGGCTCAACAACGTGCTTTGGATTCGGCACAACACCACACGTTTCCATTCCGTCACACCGGTGGTTCATAACTTTTATTTGCTGCTGTACACGCTGAACAACGTGCTTTGGTTTCGGCACAACACCACTCGTTGCTATTCTGCCACTCCGGTGGGACATAACCTTTACTGGCTGCTGTACACGCTGAACAACGTGCTTTAGATTCGGCACAACACCACTCGTTGCCATTCCCTAACTCCGGTGGGTCATAAATTTCACTTGCTGCTGTACACACTGAACAACGTGTTTTGGTTTCGGCACAACTCCACTCGTTGCTATTCTGCCACTCCGGTGGGACATAACTTTTACTTGCTGCTGTAACGCTGAACAATGTGCTTTGGATTCGGCACAACACCACACGTTCCCATTCCGTCACACCGGTGGTTCATAACGTTTATTTGCTGCTGTACACGCTGAACAACGTGCTTTGGATTCGGCACAACACCACTCGTTGCCATTCCGTCACTCCGGTGGGTCATAAATTTTACTTGCTGCTGTACACACTGAACAACGTGTTTTGGTTTCGGCACAACACCACTCGTTGCTATTCTGCCACTCCGATGGGACATAACTTTTACTTGCTGCTGTACACGCTGAACAACGTGCTTTGGTTTCGGCACAACACAACTCGATGCTATTCTGCCACTCCGGTGGAACATAACTTCTACTGGCTGCTGTACACGCTGAACAACGTGCTTTGGATTCGGCACAACACCACTCGTTGCTATTCTGCCACTCCGGTGGGACATAACTTTTACTTGCTGCTGTACACGCTGAACAACGTGCTTTGGTTTCGGCACAACACCACTCGATGCTATTCTGCCACTCCGGTGGGACATAACTTCTACTGGCTGCTGTACACGCTGAACAACGTGCTTTGGATTCGGCACAACACCACTCGTTGCTATTCTGCCACTCCGGTGGGACATAACTTTTACTTGCTGCTGTAACGCTGAACAACGTGCTTTTGATTCGGCACAACACCACTCGTTGCCATTCCCTAACTCCGGTGGGTCATAAATTTTACTTGCTGCTGTACACACTGAACAACGTGTTTTGGTTTCGGCACAACTCCACTCGTTGCTATTCTGCCACTCCGGTGGGACATAACTTTTACTTGCTGCTGTAACGCTGAACAATGTGCTTTGGATTCGGCACAACACCACACGTTCCCATTCCGTCACACCGGTGGTTCATAACGTTTATTTGCTGCTGTACACGCTGAACAACGTGCTTTGGATTCGGCACAACACCACTCGTTGCCATTCCGTCACTCCGGTGGGTCATAAATTTTACTTTCTGCTGTACACGCTGAACAACGTGCTTTGGATTCGGCACAACACCACTCATTGCCATTCCGTCACTCCGGTGGGTCATAAATTTTACTTGCTGCTGTACACGCTGAACAACGTGCTTTGGTTTCGGCACAACACCACTCCTTGCTATTCTGCCACTCCGGTGGGACATAACTTCTACTGGCTGCTGTACACGCTGAACAACGTGCTTTGGATTCGGCACAACACCACTCGTTGCTATTCTGCCACTCCGGTGGGACATAACTTTTACTTGCTGCTGTACACACTGAACAACGTGCTTGGGTTTCGGCACAACACCACTCGTTGCTATTCTGCCACTCCGGTGGGACATAACTTCTACTGGCTGCTGTACACGCTGAACAACGTGCTTTGGATTCGGCACAACACCACTCGTTGCTATTCTGCCACTCCGGTGGGACATAACTTTTACTTGCTGCTGAACTCGCTGAACAACGTGCTTTGGTTTCGGCACAACACCACTCGTTGCTATTCTGCCACTCCGGTGGGACATAACTTCAACTGGCTGCTGTACACGCTGAACAACATGCTTTGGTTTCGGCACAACACCACTCGTTGCTATTCTGCCACTCCGGTGGGACATAACTTCTACTAGCTGCTGTACACGCTGAACAACGTGCTTTGGATTCGGCACAACACCACTCGTTGCTATTCTGCCACTCCGGTGGGACATAACTTTTGCTTGCTGCTGTACACGCTGAACAACGTGCTTTGGTTTCGGCACAACACCACTCGTTGCTATTCTGCCACTCCGGTGGGACATAACTTTTACTTGCTGCTGTACACGCTGAACAACGTGCTTTGGTTTCGGCACAACACCACTCGTTGCTATTCTGCCACTCCGGTGGGACATAACTTCTACTGGCTGCTGTACACGCTGAACAACGTGCTTTGGATTCGGCACAACACCACTCGTTGCTATTCTGCCACTCCGGTGGGACATAACTTTTACTTGCTGCTGTACACGCTGAACAACGTGCTTTGGTTTCGGCACAACACCACTCGTTGCTATTCTGCCACTCCGGTGGGACATAACTTCTACTGGCTGCTGTACACGCTGAACAACGTGCTTTGGTTTCGGCACAACACCACTCGTTGCTATTCTGCCACTCCGGTGGGACATAACTTCTACTGGCTGCTGTACACGCTGAACAACGTGCTTTGGATTCGGCACAACACCACTCGTTGCTATTCTGCCATTCCGGTGGGACATAACTTCTACTGGCTGCTGTACACGCTGACCAACGTGCTTTGGATTCGGCACAACACCACTCGTTGCTATTCTGCCACTCCGGTGGGACATAACTTCTACTGGCTGCTGTACACGCTGAACAACGTGCTTTGGATTCGGCACAACACCACTCGTTGCTATTCTGCCACTCCGGTGGGACATAACTTTTACTTGCTGCTGTACACGCTGACCAACGTGCTTTGGTTTCGGCACAACTCCACTCGTTGCTTTCTGCCACTGCGGTGCGTCATAACATTTACTTGCTGCTGTAACGCTGAACAATGTGCTTTGGATTCGGCACAACACCACACGTTCCCATTCCGTCACACCGGTGGTTCATAGCGTTTATTTGCTGCTGTACACGCTGAACAACGTGCTTTGGATTCGGCACAACACCACTCGTTGCCATTCCGTCACTCCGGTTGGTCATAAATTTTACTTGCTGCTGTACGCACTGAACAACGTGTTTTGGTTTCGGCACAACACCACTCGTTGCTATTCTGCCACTCCGGTGGGACATAACTTTTACTTGCTGCTGTACACGCTGAACAACGTGCTTTGGTTTCGGCACAACACCACTCGATGCTATTCTGCCACTCCGGTGGGACATAACTTCTACTGGCTGCTGTACACGCTGAACAACGTGCTTTGGATTCGGCACAACACCACTCGTTGCTATTCTGCCACTCCGGTGGGACATAACTTTTACTTGCTGCTGTACACGCTGAACAACGTGCTTTGGTTTCGGCACAACACCACTCGATGCTATTCTGCCACTCCGGTGGGACATAACTTCTACTGGCTGCTGTACACGCTGAACAACGTGCTTTGGATTCGGCACAGCACCACTCGTTGCTATTCTGCCACTCCGGTGGGACATAACTTTTACTTGCTGCTGTAACGCTGAACAACGTGCTTTAGATTCGGCACAACACCACTCGTTGCCATTCCCTAACTCCGGTGGGTCATAAATTTTACTTGCTGCTGTACACACTGAACAACGTGTTTTGGTTTCGGCACAACTCCACTCGTTGCTATTCTGCCACTCCGGTGGGACATAACTTTTACTTGCTGCTGTAACGCTGAACAATGTGCTTTGGATTCGGCACAACACCACACGTTCCCATTCCGTCACACCGGTGGTTCATAACGTTTATTTGCTGCTGTACACGCTGAACAACGTGCTTTGGATTCGGCACAACACCACACGTTGCCATTCCGTCACTCCGGTGGGTCATAAATTTTACTTGCTGCTGTACACGCTGAACAACGTGCTTTGGATTCGGCACAACACCACTCATTGCCATTCCGTCACTCCGGTGGGTCATAAATTTTACTTGCTGCTGTACACGCTGAACAACGTGCTTTGGTTTCGGCACAACACCACTCCTTGCTATTCTGCCACTCCGGTGGGACATAACTTCTACTGGCTGCTGTACACGCTGAACAACGTGCTTTGGATTCGGCACAACACCACTCGTTGCTATTCTGCCACTCCGGTGGGACATAACTTTTACTTGCTGCTGTACACACTGAACAACGTGCTTGGGTTTCGGCACAACACCACTCGTTGCTATTCTGCCACTCCGGTGGGACATAACTTTTACTGGCTGCTGTACACGCTGAACAACGTGCTTTGGATTCGGCACAACACCACTCGTTGCTATTCTGCCACTCCGGTGGGACATAACTTTTACTTGCTGCTGAACTCGCTGAACAACGTGCTTTGGTTTCGGCACAACACCACTCGTTGCTATTCTGCCACTCCGGTGGGACATAACTTCAACTGGCTGCTGTACACGCTGAACAACATGCTTTGGTTTCGGCACAACACCACTCGTTGCTATTCTGCCACTCCGGTGGGACATAACTTCTACTGGCTGCTGTACACGCTGAACAACGTACTTTGGATTCGGCACAACACCACTCGTTGCTATTCTGCCACTCCGGTGGGACATAACTTTTGCTTGCTGCTGTACACGCTGAAATACGTGCTTTGGTTTCGGCACAACACCACTCGTTGCTATTCTGCCACTCCGGTGGGACATAACTTTTACTTGCTGCTGTACACGCTGAACAACGTGCTTTGGTTTCGGCACAACACCACTCGTTGCTATTCTGCCACTCCGGTGGGACATAACTTCTACTGGCTGCTGTACACGCTGAACAACGTGCTTTGGATTCGGCACAACACCACTCGTTGCTATTCTGCCACTCCGGTGGGACATAACTTTTACTTGCTGCTGTACACGCTGAACAACGTGCTTTGGTTTCGGCACAACACCACTCGTTGCTATTCTGCCACTCCGGTGGGACATAACTTCTACTGGCTGCTGTACACGCTGAACAACGTGCTTTGGTTTCGGCACAACACCACTCGTTGCTATTCTGCCACTCCGGTGGGACATAACTTCTACTGGCTGCTGTACACGCTGAACAACGTGCTTTGGATTCGGCACAACACCACTCGTTGCTATTCTGCCATTCCGGTGGGACATAACTTCTACTGGCTGCTGTACACGCTGAACAACGTGCTTTGGATTCGGCACAACACCACTCGTTGCTATTCTGCCACTCCGGTGAGACATAACTTCTACTGGCTGCTGTACACGCGGAACAACGTGCTTTGGATTCGGCACAACACCACTCTTTGCTATTCTGCCACTCCGGTGGGACATAACTTTTACTTGCTGCTGTACACGCTGACCAACGTGCTTTGGTTTCGGCACAACTCCACTCGTTGCTTTCTGCCACTGCGGTGCGTCATAACATTTACTTGCTGCTGTAACGCTGAACAATGTGCTTTGGATTCGGCACAACACCACACGTTCCCATTCCGTCACACCGGTGGTTCATAACGTTTATTTGCTGCTGTACACGCTGAACAACGTGCTTTGGATTCGGCACAACACCACTCGTTGCCATTCCGTCACTCCGGTGGGTCATAAATTTTACTTGCTGCTGTACACACTGAACAACGTGTTTTGGTTTCGGCACAACACCACTCGTTGCTATTCTGCCACTCCGGTGGGACATAACTTTTACTTGCTGCTGTACACGCTGAACAACGTGCTTTGGTTTCGGCACAACACCACTCGATGCTATTCTGCCACTCCGGTGGGACATAACTTCTACTGGCTGCTGTACACACTGAACAACGTGCTTTGGATTCGGCACAACACCACTCGTTGCTATTCTGCCACTCCGGTGGGACATAACTTTTACTTGCTGCTGTACACGCTGAACAACGTGCTTTGGTTTCGGCACAACACCACTCGATGCTATTCTGCCACTCCGGTGGGACATAACTTCTACTGGCTGCTGTACACGCTGAACAACGTGCTTTGGATTCGGCACAACACCACTCGTTGCTATTCTGCCACTCCGGTGGGACATAACTTTTACTTGCTGCTGTAACGCTGAACAACGTGCTTTAGATTCGGCACAACACCACTCGTTGCCATTCCCTAACTCCGGTGGGTCATAAATTTTACTTGCTGCTGTACACACTGAACAACGTGTTTTGGTTTCGGCACAACTCCACTCGTTGCTATTCTGCCACTCCGGTGGGACATAACTTTTACTTGCTGCTGTAACGCTGAACAATGTGCTTTGGATTCGGCACAACACCACACGTTCCCATTCCGTCACACCGGTGGTTCATAACGTTTATTTGCTGCTGTACACGCTGAACAACGTGCTTTGGATTCGGCACAACACCACTCGTTGCCATTCCGTCACTCCGGTGGGTCATAAATTTTACTTGCTGCTGTACACGCTGAACAACGTGCTTTGGATTCGGCACAACACCACTCATTGCCATTCCGTCACTCCGGTGGGTCATAAATTTTACTTGCTGCTGTACACGCTGAACAACGTGCTTTGGTTTCGGCACAACACCACTCCTTGCTATTCTGCCACTCCGGTGGGACATAACTTCTACTGGCTGCTGTACACGCTAAACAACGTGCTTTGGATTCGGCACAACACCACTCGTTGCTATTCTGCCACTCCGGTGGGACATAACTTTTACTTGCTGCTGTACACACTGAACAACGTGCTTGGGTTTCGGCACAACACCACTCGTTGCTATTCTGCCACTCCGGTGGGACATAACTTCTACTGGCTGCTGTACACGCTGAACAACGTGCTTTGGATTCCGCACAACACCACTCGTTGCTATTCTGCCACTCCGGTGGGACATAACTTTTACTTGCTGCTGAACTCGCTGAACAACGTGCTTTGGTTTCGGCACAACACCACTCGTTGCTATTCTGCCACTCCGGTGGGACATAACATCAACTGGCTGCTGTAAACGCTGAACAACATGCTTTGGTTTCGGCACAACACCACTCGTTGCTATTCTGCCACTCCGGTGGGACATAACTTCTACTGGCTGCTGTACACGCTGAACAACGTGCTTTGGATTCGGCACAACACCACTCGTTGCTATTCTGCCACTCCGGTGGGACATAACTTTTACTTGCTGCTGTACACGCTGAACAACGTGCTTTGGTTTCGGCACAACACCACTCGTTGCTATTCTGCCACTCCGGTGGGACATAACTTTTACTTGCTGCTGTACACGCTGAACAACGTGCTTTGGTTTCGGCACAACACCACTCGTTGCTATTCTGCCACTCCGGTGGGACATAACTTCTACTGGCTGCTGTACACGCTGAACAACGTGCTTTGGTTTCGGCACAACACCACTCGATGCTATTCTGCCACTCCGGTGGGACATAACTTCTACTGGCTGCTGTACACGCTGAACAACGTGCTTTGGATTCGGCACAACACCACTCGTTGCTATTCTGCCACTCCGGTGGGACATAACTTTTACTTGCTGCTGTAACGCTGAACAACGTGCTTTAGATTCGGCACAACACCACTCGTTGCCATTCCCTAACTCCGGTGGGTCATAAATTTTACTTGCTGCTGTACACACTGAACAACGTGTTTTGGTTTCGGCACAACTCCACTCGTTGCTATTCTGCCACTCCGGTGGGACATAACTTTTACTTGCTGCTGTAACGCTGAACAATGTGCTTTGGATTCGGCACAACACCACACGTTCCCATTCCGTCACACCGGTGGTTCATAACGTTTATTTGCTGCTGTACACGCTGAACAACGTGCTTTGGATTCGGCACAACACCACTCGTTGCCATTCCGTCACTCCGGTGGGTCATAAATTTTACTTGCTGCTGTACACGCTGAACAACGTGCTTTGGATTCGGCACAACACCACTCATTGCCATTCCGTCACTCCGGTGGGTCATAAATTTTACTTGCTGCTGTACACGCTGAACAACGTGCTTTGGTTTCGGCACAACACCACTCCTTGCTATTCTGCCACTCCGGTGGGACATAACTTCTACTGGCTGCTGTACACGCTGAACAACGTGCTTTGGATTCGGCACAACACCACTCGTTGCTATTCTGCCACTCCGGTGGGACATAACTTTTACTTGCTGCTGTACACACTGAACAACGTGCTTGGGTTTCGGCACAACACCACTCGTTGCTATTCTGCCACTCCGGTGGGACATAACTTCTACTGGCTGCTGTACACGCTGAACAACGTGCTTTGGATTCCGCACAACACCACTCGTTGCTATTCTGCCACTCCGGTGGGACATAACTTTTACTTGCTGCTGAACTCGCTGAACAACGTGCTTTGGTTTCGGCACAACACCACTCGTTGCTATTCTGCCACTCCGGTGGGACATAACATCAACTGGCTGCTGTACACGCTGAACAACATGCTTTGGTTTCGGCACAACACCACTCGTTGCTATTCTGCCACTCCGGTGGGACATAACTTCTACTGGCTGCTGTACACGCTGAACAACGTGCTTTGGATTCGGCACAACACCACTCGTTGCTATTCTGCCACTCCGGTGGGACATAACTTTTACTTGCTGCTGTACACGCTGAACAACGTGCTTTGGTTTCGGCACAACACCACTCGTTGCTATTCTGCCACTCCGGTGGGACATAACTTCTACTGGCTGCTGTACACGCTGAACAACGTGCTTTGGTTTCGGCACAACACCACTCGTTGCTATTCTGCCACTCCGGTGGGACATAACTTCTACTGGCTGCTGTACACGCTGAACAACGTGCTTTGGATTCGGCACAACACCACTCGTTGCTATTCTGCCATTCCGGTGGGACATAACTTCTACTGGCTGCTGTACACGCTGAACAACGTGCTTTGGATTCGGCACAACACCACTCGTTGCTATTCTGCCACTCCGGTGGGACATAACTTCTACTGGCTGCTGTACACGCTGAACAACGTGCTTTGGATTCGGCACAACACCACTCGTTGCTATTCTGCCACTCCGGTGGGACATAACTTTTACTTGCTGCTGTACACGCTGACCAACGTGCTTTGGTTTCGGCACAACACCACTCGTTGCTTTCTGCCACTGCGGTGCGTCATAACATTTACTTGCTGCTGTAACGCTGAACAATGTGCTTTGGATTCGGCACAACACCACACGTTCCCATTCCGTCACACCGGTGGTTCATAACGTTTATTTGCTGCTGTACACGCTGAACAACGTGCTTTGGATTCGGCACAACACCACTCGTTGCCATTCCGTCACTCCGGTGGGTCATAAATTTTACTTGCTGCTGTACACACTGAACAACGTGTTTTGGTTTCGGCACAACACCACTCGTTGCTATTCTGCCACTCCGGTGGGACATAACTTTTACTTGCTGCTGTACACGCTGAACAACGTGCTTTGGTTTCGGCACAACACCACTCGATGCTATTCTGCCACTCCGGTGGGACATAACTTCTACTGGCTGCTCTACACGCTGAACAACGTGCTTTGGATTCGGCACAACACCACTCGTTGCTATTCTGCCACTCCGGTGGGAAATAACTTTTACTTGCTGCTGTAACGCTGAACAACGTGCTTTGGATTCGGCACAACACCACACGTTCCCATTCCGTCACACCGGTGGTTCATAACGTTTATTTGCTGCTGTACACGCTGAACAACGTGCTTTGGATTCGGCACAACACCACTCGTTGCCATTCCGTCACTCCGGTGGGTCATAAATTTTACTTGCTGCTGTACACGCTGAACAACGTGCTTTGGATTCGGCACAACACCACTCATTGCCATTCCGTCACTCCGGTGGGTCATAAATTTTACTTGCTGCTGTACACGCTGAACAACGTGCTTTGGTTTCGGCACAACACCACTCCTTGCTATTCTGCCACTCCGGTGGGACATAACTTCTACTGGCTGCTGTACACGCTGAACAACGTGCTTTGGATTCGGCACAACACCACTCGTTGCTATTCTGCCACTCCTGTGGGACATAACTTTTACTTGCTTCTGTACACGCTGAACAACGTGCTTTGGTTTCGGCACAACACCACTCGTTGCTATTCTGCCACTCCGGTGGGACATAACTTTTACTTGCTGCTGTACACGCTGAACAACGTGCTTTGGTTTCGGCACAACACCACTCGTTGCTATTCTGCCACTCCGGTGGGACATAACTTCTACTGGCTGCTGTACACGCTGAACAACGTGCTTTGGATTCGGCACCACACCACTCGTTGCTATTCTGCCACTCCGGTGGGACATAACTTTTACTTGCTGCTGTACACGCTGAACAACGTGCTTTGGTTTCGGCACAACACCACTCTTTGCTATTCTGCCACTCCGGTGGGACATAACTTCTACTGGCTGCTGTACACGCTGAACAACGTGCTTTGGTTTCGGCACAACACCACTCGTTGCTATTCTGCCACTCCGGTGGGACATAACTTCTACTGGCTGCTGTACACGCTGAACAACGTGCGTTGGATTCGGCACAACACCACTCGTTGCTATTCTGCCATTCCGGTGGGACATAACTTCTACTGGCTGCTGTACACGCTGAACAATGTGCTTTGGATTCGGCACAACACCACTCGTTGCTATTCTGCCACTCCGGTGGGACATAACTTCTACTGGCTGCTGTACACGCTGAACAACGTGCTTTGGATTCGGCACAACACCACTCGTTGCTATTCTGCCACTCCGGTGGGACATAACTTTTACTTGCTGCTGTACACGCTGACCAACGTGCTTTGGTTTCGGCACAACACCACTCGTTGCTTTCTGCCACTGCGGTGCGTCATAACATTTACTTGCTGCTGTAAAGGCTTGACAACGTGCTTTGGATTCGGCACAACACCACTCGTTGCCATTCCGTCACTCCGGTGGGTCATAACATTTACTTGCTGCTGTACAGGCTCAACAACGTGCTTTGGATTCGGCACAACACAACACGTTGCCACTCCGTCACACCGGTGGTTCATAACGTTTATTTGCTGCTGTACACGCTGAACAACGTGCTTTGGATTCGGCACAACACCACTCGTTGCTGTCCGTCACTCCGGTGGGTCATAAATTTTACTTGCTGCTGTACACACTGAACAACGTGTTTTGGTTTCGGCAGAACACAACTCGTTGCTATTCTGCCACTCCGGTGGGACATAACTTTTACTTGCTGCTGTAACGCTGAACAACGTGCTTTGGATTCTGCACAACAGACGTTGCCATTCCGTCACACCGGTGGTTCATAACTTTTACTTGCAGCTGTAACGCTGAACAACGTGCTTTGGATTCGGCACAACACCACACGTTGCCATTCCGTCACACCGGTGGTTCATACCTTTTATTTGCTGCTGTACACGCTGAACAACATGCTATGGATTCGGCACAACACCACTCGTTGCCATTTCGTCACTCCGGTGGGTCATAACATTTACTTGCTGCTGTACAGGCTCAACAACGTGCTTTGGTTTCGGCACAACACCACACGTTGCCATTCCGTCAAACCGGTGGGTCATAACTTTTATTTGCTGCTGTACACGCTGAACAACGTGCTTTGGATTCGGCACAACACCACACGTTGCCATTCCGTCACACCGGTGGTTCATAACTTTTACTTGCTGCTGTAACGCTGAACAACGTGCTTTGGATTCGGCACAACACCACACGTTGCCATTCCGTCACACCGGTGGTTCATAACTTTTATTTGCTGCTGTACACTCTGAACAACGTGCTTTGGATTCGGCACAACACCACTTGTTGTCATTCCGTCACTCAGGTGGGTCATAAATTTTACTTGCTGCTGTACACACTGAACAACGTGTTTTGGTTTCGGCACAACACCACTCGTTGCTATTCTGCCACTCCGGTGGGACATAACTTTTACTTACTACTGTACACGCTGAACAACGTGCTTTGGTGTCGGCACTACTCCACTCGTTGCTATTCTGCCACTCCGGTGGGACATAACTTTTACTGGCTGCTGTACACGCTGAACAACGTGCTTTGGATTCGGCACAACACTACTCGTTGCCATTCCGTCACTCCGGTGGGTCATAACTTTGACTTGCTGCTGTACAGGCTGAACAACGTGCGTTGGTTTCGGCACAACAACAAACGTTGCCATTCCGTCACACCGGTGGTTCATAACTTTTACTTGCTGCTGTACACGCTGAACAACGTGCTTTGGATTCGGCACAACATCACTCGTTGCCATTCCGTCACTCCGGTGGGTCATAATTTTTACTTGCTGCTGTACAGGCTGAACAACGTGCTTTGCATTCGGCACAACACCACACGTTGCCATTCCGTCACACCGGTGGGTCATAACTTTTATTTGCTGCTGTTCACGCTGAACAACGTGCTTTGGATTCGGCACAACAACACTCGTTGCCTTTCCGTCACTCCGGTGGGTCATAACTTTTACTTGCTGCTGTACACGCTGAACAACGTGCTTTGGTTTCGGCACAACACCACTCGTTGCTATTCTACCACTGCGGTGCGTCATAACATTTACTTGCTGCTGTACAGGCTGGACAACGTGCTTTGGATTCGGCACAACACCACTCGTTGCCATTCCGTCACTCCGGTGGGTCATAACATTTACTTGCTGCTGTACAGGCTCAACAACGTGCTTTGGATTCAGCACAACACCACACGTTGCCATTCCGTCACACCGGTGGTTCATAACTTTTACTTGCTGCTGTACAGGCTGAACAACGTGCTTTGGATTCGGCACAACACCACACGTTGCCATTCCGTCACACCGGTGGGTCATAACTTTTATTTGCTGCTGTACACGCTGAACAACATGCTTTGGATTCGGCACAACATCACTCGTTGCCATTCCGTCACTCCGGTGGGTCAAAATTTTTACTTGCTGCTGTACAGGCTGAACAACGTGCTTTGGATTCGGCACAACACCACACGTTGCCATTCCGTCACACCGGTGGGTCATAACTTTTATTTGCTGCTGTACACGCTGAACAACGTGCTTTGGATTCGGCACAACACTACTCGTTGCCATTCCGTCACTCCGGTGGGTCATAACATTTACTTGCTGCTGTACAGGCTGAACAACGTGCTTTGGATTCGGCACAACGCCACTCGTTGCCATTCCGTCACTCCGGTGGGTCATAACTTTTACTTGCTGCTGTAGAGGCTCAAGAACGTGCTTTGGACTCGGCACAACACCACACGTTTCCATTCCGTCACACCGGTGGGTCATAAATTTTACTTGCTGCTGTACACACTGA
This sequence comes from Amblyomma americanum, assembly GCF_052857255.1. Classification (NCBI taxonomy): domain Eukaryota; kingdom Metazoa; phylum Arthropoda; class Arachnida; order Ixodida; family Ixodidae; genus Amblyomma; species Amblyomma americanum. The sequence continues at coordinate 33,465,539 of NC_135499.1, read as the reverse complement.
ACAACGTGTTTTGGTTTCGGCACAACACCACTCGTTGCTATTCTGCCACTCCGGTGGGACATAACTTTTACTTGGTGCTGTACACGCTGAACAACGTGCTTTGGTTTCGGCACAACACCACTCGATGCTATTCTGCCACTCCGGTGGGACATAACTTCTACTGGCTGCTGTACACGCTGAACAACGTGCTTTGGATTCGGCACAACACCACTCGTTGCTATTCTGCCACTCCGGTGGGACATAACTTTTACTTGCTGCTGTAACGCTGAACAACGTGCTTTGGTTTCGGCACAACACCACTCGTTGCTATTCTACCACTGCGGTGCGTCATAACATTTACTTGCTGCTGTACAGGCTTGACAACGTGCTTTGGATTCGGCACAACACCACTCGTTGCCATTCCGTCACTCCGGTGGGTCATAACATTTACTTGCTGCTGTACAGGCTCAACAACGTGCTTTGGATTCAGCACAACACCACACGTTGCCATTCCGTCACACCGGTGGTTCATAACTTTTACTTGCTGCTGTACAGGCTGAACAACGTGCTTTGGATTCGGCACAACACCACACGTTGCCATTCCGTCACACCGGTGGGTCATAACTTTTATTTGCTGCTGTACACGCTGAACAACATGCTTTGGATTCGGCACAACATCACTCGTTGCCATTCCGTCACTCCGGTGGGTCAAAATTTTTACTTGCTGCTGTACAGGCTGAACAACGTGCTTTGGATTCGGCACAACACCACACGTTGCCATTCCGTCACACCGGTGGGTCATAACTTTTATTTGCTGCTGTACACGCTGAACAACGTGCTTTGGATTCGGCACAACACCACTCGTTGCCATTCCCTAACTCCGGTGGGTCATAAATTTTACTTGCTGCTGTACAGGCTGAACAACGTGCTTTGGATTCGGCACAACACCACTCGTTGCCATTCCGTCACTCCGGTGGGTCATAACTTTTACTTGCTGCTGTAGAGGCTCAAGAACGTGCTTTGGACTCGGCACAACACCACACGTTTCCATTCCGTCACACCGGTGGGTCATAAATTTTACTTGCTGCTGTACACACTGAACAACGTGTTTTGGTTTCGGCACAACACCACTCGTTGCTATTCTGCCACTCCGGTGGGACATAACTTTTACTTGGTGCTGTACACGCTGAACAACGTGCTTTGGTTTCGGCACAACACCACTCGATGCTATTCTGCCACTCCGGTGGGACATAACTTCTACTGGCTGCTGTACACGCTGAACAACGTGCTTTGGATTCGGCACAACACCACTCGTTGCTATTCTGCCACTCCGGTGGGACATAACTTTTACTTGCTGCTGTAACGCTGAACAACGTGCTTTGGATTCGGCACAACACCACACGTTCCCATTCCGTCACACCGGTGGTTCATAACGTTTATTTGCTGCTGTACACGCTGAACAACGTGCTTTGGATTCGGCACAACACCACTCGTTGCCATTCCGTCACTCCGGTGGGTCATAAATTTTACTTGCTGCTGTACACGCTGAACAACGTTCTTTGGATTCGGCACAACACCACACGTTGCCATTCCGTCACTCCGGTGGGTCAAAATTTTTACTTGCTGCTGTACAGGCTGAACAACGTGCTTTGGATTCGGCACAACAACACTCGTTGCCATTCTGTCACTCCGGTGGGTCATAACATTTACTTGCTGCTGTACACGCTGAACAACGTGCTTTGGTTTCGGCACAACACCACTCGTTGCTATTCTGTCACTGCGGTGCGTCATAACATTTACTTGCGACAGTACAGGCTTGACAACGTGCTTTGGATTCGGCACAACACCACTCGTTGCCATTCCGTCACTCCGGTGGGTCATAACATTTACTTGCTGCTGTACAGGCTCAACAACGTGCTTTGGATTCAGCACAACACCACACGTTGCTATTCCGTCACACCGGTGGTTCATAACTTTTACTTGCTGCTGTACATGCTGAACAACGTGCTTTGGATTCGGCACAACACCACACGTTGCCATTCCGTCACACCGGTGGGTCATAATTTTTATTTGCTGCTGTACACGCTGAACAACGTGCTTTGGATTCGGCACAACACCACTCGTTGCCGTTCCGTCACTCCGGTGGGTCATAACTTTTACTTGCTGCTGTACACGCAGAACAACGTGCTTTGGATTCGGCACAACACTACTCGTTGCCATTCCGTCCCTCCGGTGGGTCATAACATTTACTTGCTGCTGTACAGGCTGAACAACGTGCTTTGGATTCGGCACAACACCACTCGTTGCCATTCCGTCACTCCGGTGGGTCATAACTTTTACTTGCTGCTGTACAGGCTCAACAACGTGCTTTGGATTCGGCACAACACCACTCATTGCCATTCCGTCACTCCGGTGGGTCATAAATTTTACTTGCTGCTGTACACGCTGAACAACGTGCTTTGGTTTCGGCACAACACCACTCCTTGCTATTCTGCCACTCCGGTGGGACATAACTTCTACTGGCTGCTGTACACGCTGAACAACGTGCTTTGGATTCGGCACAACACCACTCGTTGCTATTCTGCCACTCCGGTCTGACATAACTTTTACTTGCTGCTGTACACACTGAACAACGTGCTTGGGTTTCGGCACAACACCACTCGTTGCTATTCTGCCACTCCGGTGGGACATAACTTCTACTGGCTGCTGTACACGCTGAACAACGTGCTTTGGATTCGGCACAACACCACTCGTTGCTATTCTGCCACTCCGATGGGACATAACTTTTACTTGCTGCTGAACACGCTGAACAACGTGCTTTGGTTTCGGCACATCACCACTCGTTGCTATTCTGCCACTCCGGTGGGACATAACTTCAACTGGCTGCTGTACACGCTGAACAACATGCTTTGGTTTCGGCACAACAACACTCGTTGCTATTCTGCCACTCCGGTGGGACATAACTTCTACTGGCTGCTGTACACGCTGAACAACGTGCTTTGGATTCGGCACAACACCACTCGTTGCTATTCTGCCACTCCGGTGGGACATAACTTTTACTTGCTTCTGTACACGCTGAACAACGTGCTTTGGTTTCGGCACAACACCACTCGTTGCTATTCTGCCACTCCGGTGGGACATAACTTTTACTTGCTGCTGTACACGCTGAACAACGTGCTTTGGTTTCGGCACAACACCACTCGTTGCTATTCTGCCACTCCGGTGGGACATAACTTCTACTGGCTGCTGTACACGCTGAACAACGTGCTTTGGATTCGGCACCACACCACTCGTTGCTATTCTGCCACTCCGGTTTGACATAACTTTTACTTGCTGCTGTACACGCTGAACAACGTGCTTTGGTTTCGGCACAACACCACTCGTTGCTATTCTGCCACTCCGGTGGGACATAACTTCTACTGGCTGCTGTACACGCTGAACAACGTGCTTTGGTTTCGGCACAACACCACTCGTTGCTATTCTGCCACTCCGGTGGGACATAACTTCTACTGGCTGCTGTACACGCTGAACAACGTGCGTTGGATTCGGCACAACACCACTCGTTGCTATTCTGCCATTCCGGTGGGACATAACTTCTACTGGCTGCTGTACACGCTGAACAACGTGCTTTGGATTCGGCACAACACCACTCGTTGCTATTCTGCCACTCCGGTGGGACATAACTTCTACTGGCTGCTGGACACGCTGAACAACGTGCTTTGGATTCGGCACAACACCACTCGTTGCTATTCTGCCACTCCGGTGGGACATAACTTTTACTTGCTGCTGTACACGCTGACCAACGTGCTTTGGCTTCGGCACAACACCACTCGTTGCTTTCTGCCACTGCGGTGCGTCATAACATTTACTTGCTGCTGTAAAGGCTTGACAACGTGCTTTGGATTCGGCACAACACCGCTCGTTGCCATTCCGTCACTCCGGTGGGTCATAACATTTACTTGCTGCTGTACAGGCTCAACAACGTGCTTTGGATTCGGCACAACACCACACGTTGCCACTCCGTCACACCGGTGGTTCATAACGTTTATTTGCTGCTGTACACGCTGAACAACGTGCTTTGGATTCGGCACAACACCACTCGTTGCTGTCCGTCACTCCGGTGGGTCATAAATTTTACTTGCTGCTGTACACACTGAACAACGTGTTTTGGTTTCGGCAGAACACCACTCGTTGCTATTCTGCCTCTCCGGTGGGACATAACTTTTACTTGCTGCTGTAACGCTGAAAAACGTGCTTTGGATTCGGCACAACAGACGTTGCCATTCCGTCACACCGGTGGTTCATAACTTTTACTTGCTGCTGTAACGCTGAACAACGTGCTTTGGATTCGGCACAACACCACACGTTGCCATTCCGTCACACCGGTGGTTCATACCTTTTATTTGCTGCTGTACACGCTGAACAACATGCTTTGGATTCGGCACAACACCACTCGTTGCCATTTCGTCACTCCGGTGGGTCATAACATTTACTTGCTGCTGTACAGACTCAACAACGTGCTTTGGTTTCGGCACAACACCACACGTTGCCATTCCGTCAAACCAGTGGGTCATAACTTTTATTTGCTGCTGTACACGCTGAACAACGTGCTTTGGATTCGGCACAACACCACACGTTGCCATTCCGTCACACCGGTGGTTCATAACTTTTACTTGCTGCTGTAACGCTGAACAGCGTGTTTTGGATTCGGCACAACACCACACGTTGCCATTCCGTCACACCGGTGGTTCATAACTTTTATTTGCTGCTGTACACTCTGAACAACGTGCTTTGGATTCGGCACAACACCACTTGTTGTCATTCCGTCACTCAGGTGGGTCATAAATTTTACTTGCTGCTGTACACACTGAACAACGTGTTTTGGTTTCGGCACAACACCACTCGTTGCTATTCTGCCACTCCGGTGGGACATAACTTTTATTTACTACTGTACACGCTGAACAACGTGCTTTGGTGTCGGCACTACTCCACTCGTTGCTATTCTGCCACTCCGGTGGGACATAACTTTTACTGGCTGCTGTACACGCTGAACAACGTGCTTTGGATTCGGCACAACACTACTCGTTGCCATTCCGTCACTCCGGTGGGTCATAACTTTTACTTGCTGCTGTACAGGCTGAACAACGTGCGTTGGTTTCGGCACAACAACAAACGTTGCCATTCCGTCACACCGGTGGTTCATAACTTTTACTTGCTGCTGTACACGCTGAACAACGTGCTTTGGATTCGGCACAACATCACTCGTTGCCATTCCGTCACTCCGGTGGGTCATAATTTTTACTTGCTGCTGTACAGGCTGAACAACGTGCTTTGCATTCGGCACAACACCACACGTTGCCATTCCGTCACACCGGTGGGTCATAACTTTTATTTGCTGCTGTTCACGCTGAACAACGTGCTTTGGATTCGGCACAACAACACTCGTTGCCTTTCCGTCACTCCGGTGGGTCATAACTTTTACTTGCTGCTGTACACGCTGAACAACGTGCTTTGGTTTCGGCACAACACCACTCGTTGCTATTCTACCACTGCGGTGCGTCATAACATTTACTTGCTGCTGTACAGGCTTGACAACGTGCTTTGGATTCGGCACAACACCACTCGTTGCCATTCCGTCACTCCGGTGGGTCATAACATTTACTTGCTGCTGTACAGGCTCAACAACGTGCTTTGGATTCAGCACAACACCACACGTTGCCATTCCGTCACACCGGTGGTTCATAACTTTTACTTGCTGCTGTACAGGCTGAACAACGTGCTTTGGATTCGGCACAACACCACACGTTGCCATTCCGTCACACCGGTGGGTCATAACTTTTATTTGCTGCTGTACACGCTGAACAACATGCTTTGGATTCGGCACAACATCACTCGTTGCCATTCCGTCACTCCGGTGGGTCAAAATTTTTACTTGCTGCTGTACAGGCTGAACAACGTGCTTTGGATTCGGCACAACACCACACGTTGCCATTCCGTCACACCGGTGGGTCATAACTTTTATTTGCTGCTGTACACGCTGAACAACGTGCTTTGGATTCGGCACAACACTACTCGTTGCCATTCCGTCACTCCGGTGGGTCATAACATTTACTTGCTGCTGTACAGGCTGAACAACGTGCTTTGGATTCGGCACAACACCACTCGTTGCCATTCCGTCACTCCGGTGGGTCATAACTTTTACTTGCTGCTGTAGAGGCTCAAGAACGTGCTTTGGACTCGGCACAACACCACACGTTTCCATTCCGTCACACCGGTGGGTCATAAATTTTACTTGCTGCTGTACACACTGAACAACGTGTTTTGGTTTCGGCACAACACCACTCGTTGCTATTCTGCCACTCCGGTGGGACATAACTTTTACTTGGTGCTGTACACGCTGAACAACGTGCTTTGGTTTCGGCACAACACCACTCGATGCTATTCTGCCACTCCGGTGGGACATAACTTCTACTGGCTGCTGTACACGCTGAACAACGTGCTTTGGATTCGGCACAACACCACTCGTTGCTATTCTGCCACTCCGGTGGGACATAACTTTTACTTGCTGCTGTAACGCTGAACAACGTGCTTTGGTTTCGGCACAACACCACTCGTTGCTATTCTACCACTGCGGTGCGTCATAACATTTACTTGCTGCTGTACAGGCTTGACAACGTGCTTTGGATTCGGCACAACACCACTCGTTGCCATTCCGTCACTCCGGTGGGTCATAACATTTACTTGCTGCTGTACAGGCTCAACAACGTGCTTTGGATTCAGCACAACACCACACGTTGCCATTCCGTCACACCGGTGGTTCATAACTTTTACTTGCTGCTGTACAGGCTGAACAACGTGCTTTGGATTCGGCACAACACCACACGTTGCCATTCCGTCACACCGGTGGGTCATAACTTTTATTTGCTGCTGTACACGCTGAACAACATGCTTTGGATTCGGCACAACATCACTCGTTGCCATTCCGTCACTCCGGTGGGTCAAAATTTTTACTTGCTGCTGTACAGGCTGAACAACGTGCTTTGGATTCGGCACAACACCACACGTTGCCATTCCGTCACACCGGTGGGTCATAACTTTTATTTGCTGCTGTACACGCTGAACAACGTGCTTTGGATTCGGCACAACACCACTCGTTGCCATTCCCTAACTCCGGTGGGTCATAAATTTTACTTGCTGCTGTACAGGCTGAACAACGTGCTTTGGATTCGGCACAACACCACTCGTTGCCATTCCGTCACTCCGGTGGGTCATAACTTTTACTTGCTGCTGTAGAGGCTCAAGAACGTGCTTTGGACTCGGCACAACACCACACGTTTCCATTCCGTCACACCGGTGGGTCATAAATTTTACTTGCTGCTGTACACACTGAACAACGTGTTTTGGTTTCGGCACAACACCACTCGTTGCTATTCTGCCACTCCGGTGGGACATAACTTTTACTTGGTGCTGTACACGCTGAACAACGTGCTTTGGTTTCGGCACAACACCACTCGATGCTATTCTGCCACTCCGGTGGGACATAACTTCTACTGGCTGCTGTACACGCTGAACAACGTGCTTTGGATTCGGCACAACACCACTCGTTGCTATTCTGCCACTCCGGTGGGACATAACTTTTACTTGCTGCTGTAACTCTGAACAACGTGCTTTGGATTCGGCACAACACCACACGTTCCCATTCCGTCACACCGGTGGTTCATAACGTTTATTTGCTGCTGTACACGCTGAACAACGTCCTTTGGATTCGGCACAACACCACTCGTTGCCATTCCGTCACTCCGGTGGGTCATAAATTTTACTTGCTGCTGTACACGCTGAACAACGTTCTTTGGATTCGGCACAACACCACACGTTGCCATTCCGTCACTCCGGTGGGTCAAAATTTTTACTTGCTGCTGTACAGGCTGAACAACGTGTTTTGGATTCGGCACAACAACACTCGTTGCCATTCTGTCACTCCGGTGGGTCATAACATTTACTTGCTGCTGTACACGCTGAACAACGTGCTTTGGTTTCGGCACAACACCACTCGTTGCTATTCTGCCACTGCGGTGCGTCATAACATTTACTTGCGACAGTACAGGCTTGACAACGTGCTTTGGATTCGGCACAACACCACTCGTTGCCATTCCGTCACTCCGGTGGGTCATAACATTTACTTGCTGCTGTACAGGCTCAACAACGTGCTTTGGATTCAGCACAACACCACACGTTGCTATTCCGTCACACCGGTGGTTCATAACTTTTACTTGCTGCTGTACATGCTGAACAACGTGCTTTGGATTCGGCACAACACCACACGTTGCCATTCCGTCACACCGGTGGGTCATAACTTTTATTTGCTGCTGTACACGCTGAACAACGTGCTTTGGATTCGGCACAACACCACTCGTTGCCGTTCCGTCACTCCGGTGGGTCATAACTTTTACTTGCTGCTGTACACGCAGAACAACGTGCTTTGGATTCGGCACAACACTACTCGTTGCCATTCCGTCCCTCCGGTGGGTCATAACATTTACTTGCTGCTGTACAGGCTGAACAACGTGCTTTGGATTCGGCACAACACCACTCGTTGCCATTCCGTCACTCCGGTGGGTCATAACTTTTACTTGCTGCTGTACAGGCTCAACAACGTGCTTTGGATTCGGCACAACACCACTCATTGCCATTCCGTCACTCCGGTGGGTCATAAATTTTACTTGCTGCTGTACACGCTGAACAACGTGCTTTGGTTTCGGCACAACACCACTCCTTGCTATTCTGCCACTCCGGTGGGACATAACTTCTACTGGCTGCTGTACACGCTGAACAACGTGCTTTGGATTCGGCACAACACCACTCGTTGCTATTCTGCCACTCCGGTCTGACATAACTTTTACTTGCTGCTGTACACACTGAACAACGTGCTTGGGTTTCGGCACAACACCACTCGTTGCTATTCTGCCACTCCGGTGGGACATAACTTCTACTGGCTGCTGTACACGCTGAACAACGTGCTTTGGATTCGGCACAACACCACTCGTTGCTATTCTGCCACTCCGATGGGACATAACTTCTACTTGCTGCTGAACACGCTGAACAACGTGCTTTGGTTTCGGCACATCACCACTCGTTGCTATTCTGCCACTCCGGTGGGACATAACTTCAACTGGCTGCTGTACACGCTGAACAACATGCTTTGGTTTCGGCACAACAACACTCGTTGCTATTCTGCCACTCCGGTGGGACATAACTTCTACTGGCTGCTGTACACGCTGAACAACGTGCTTTGGATTCGGCACAACACCACTCGTTGCTATTCTGCCACTCCGGTGGGACATAACTTTTACTTGCTTCTGTACACGCTGAACAACGTGCTTTGGGTTCGGCACAACACCACTCGTTGCTATTCTGCCACTCCGGTGGGACATAACTTTTACTTGCTGCTGTACACGCTGAACAACGTGCTTTGGTTTCGGCACAACACCACTCGTTGCTATTCTGCCACTCCGGTGGGACATAACTTCTACTGGCTGCTGTACACGCTGAACAACGTGCTTTGGATTCGGCACCACACCACTCGTTGCTATTCTGCCACTCCGGTTTGACATAACTTTTACTTGCTGCTGTACACGCTGAACAACGTGCTTTGGTTTCGGCACAACACCACTCGTTGCTATTCTGCCACTCCGGTGGGACATAACTTCTACTGGCTGCTGTACACGCTGAACAACGTGCTTTGGTTTCGGCACAACACCACTCGTTGCTATTCTGCCACTCCGGTGGGACATAACTTCTACTGGCTGCTGTACACGCTGAACAACGTGCGTTGGATTCGGCACAACACCACTCGTTGCTATTCTGCCATTCCGGTGGGACATAACTTCTACTGGCTGCTGTACACGCTGAACAACGTGCTTTGGATTCGGCACAACACCACTCGTTGCTATTCTGCCACTCCGGTGGGACATAACTTCTACTGGCTGCTGTACACGCTGAACAACGTGCTTTGGATTCGGCACAACACCACTCGTTGCTATTCTGCCACTCCGGTGGGACATAACTTTTACTTGCTGCTGTACACGCTGACCAACGTGCTTTGGCTTCGGCACAACACCACTCGTTGCTTTCTGCCACTGCGGTGCGTCATAACATTTACTTGCTGCTGTAAAGGCTTGACAACGTGCTTTGGATTCGGCACAACACCACTCGTTGCCATTCCGTCACTCCGGTGGGTCATAACATTTACTTGCTGCTGTACAGGCTCAACAACGTGCTTTGGATTCGGCACAACACCACACGTTGCCACTCCGTCACACCGGTGGTTCATAACGTTTATTTGCTGCTGTACACGCTGAACAACGTGCTTTGGATTCGGCACAACACCACTCGTTGCTGTCCGTCACTCCGGTGGGTCATAAATTTTACTTGCTGCTGTACACACTGAACAACGTGTTTTGGTTTCGGCAGAACACCACTCGTTGCTATTCTGCCTCTCCGGTGGGACATAACTTTTACTTGCTGCTGTAACGCTGAAAAACGTGCTTTGGATTCGGCACAACAGACGTTGCCATTCCGTCACACCGGTGGTTCATAACTTTTACTTGCTGCTGTAACGCTGAACAACGTGCTTTGGATTCGGCACAACACCACACGTTGCCATTCCGTCACACCGGTGGTTCATACCTTTTATTTGCTGCTGTACACGCTGAACAACATGCTTTGGATTCGGCACAACACCACTCGTTGCCATTTCGTCACTCCGGTGGGTCATAACATTTACTTGCTGCCGTACAGGCTCAACAACGTGCTTTGGTTTCGGCACAACACCACACGTTGCCATTCCGTCAAACCAGTGGGTCATAACTTTTATTTGCTGCTGTACACGCTGAACAACGTGCTTTGGATTCGGCACAACACCACACGTTGCCATTCCGTCACACCGGTGGTTCATAACTTTTACTTGCTGCTGTAACGCTGAACAGCGTGTTTTGGATTCGGCACAACACCACACGTTGCCATTCCGTCACACCGGTGGTTCATAACTTTTATTTGCTGCTGTACACTCTGAACAACGTGCTTTGGATTCGGCACAACACCACTTGTTGTCATTCCGTCACTCAGGTGGGTCATAAATTTTACTTGCTGCTGTACACACTGAACAACGTGTTTTGGTTTCGGCACAACACCACTCGTTGCTATTCTGCCACTCCGGTGGGACATAACTTTTATTTACTACTGTACACGCTGAACAACGTGCTTTGGTGTCGGCACTACTCCACTCGTTGCTATTCTGCCACTCCGGTGGGACATAACTTTTACTGGCTGCTGTACACGCTGAACAACGTGCTTTGGATTCGGCACAACACTACTCGTTGCCATTCCGTCACTCCGGTGGGTCATAACTTTTACTTGCTGCTGTACAGGCTGAACAACGTGCGTTGGTTTCGGCACAACAAACGTTGCCATTCCGTCACACCGGTGGTTCATAACTTTTACTTGCTGCTGTACACGCTGAACAACGTGCTTTGGATTCGGCACAACATCACTCGTTGCCATTCCGTCACTCCGGTGGGTCATAATTTTTACTTGCTGCTGTACAGGCTGAACAACGTGCTTTGCATTCGGCACAACACCACACGTTGCCATTCCGTCACACCGGTGGGTCATAACTTTTATTTGCTGCTGTTCACGCTGAACAACGTGCTTTGGATTCGGCACAACAACACTCGTTGCCTTTCCGTCACTCCGGTGGGTCATAACTTTTACTTGCTGCTGTACACGCTGAACAACGTGCTTTGGTTTCGGCACAACACCACTCGTTGCTATTCTACCACTGCGGTGCGTCATAACATTTACTTGCTGCTGTACAGGCTTGACAACGTGCTTTGGATTCGGCACAACACCACTCGTTGCCATTCCGTCACTCCGGTGGGTCATAACATTTACTTGCCGCTGTACAGGCTCAACACCGTGCTTTGGATTCAGCACAACACCACACGTTGCCATTCCGTCACACCGGTGGTTCATAACTTTTACTTGCTGCTGTACAGGCTGAACAACGTGCTTTGGATTCGGCACAACACCACACGTTGCCATTCCGTCACACCGGTGGGTCATAACTTTTATTTGCTGCTGTACACGCTGAACAACATGCTTTGGATTCGGCACAACATTACTCGTTGCCATTCCGTCACTCCGGTGGGTCAAAATTTTTACTTGCTGCTGTACAGGCTGAACAACGTGCTTTGGATTCGGCACAACACCACACGTTGCCATTCCGTCACACCGGTGGGTCATAACTTTTATTTGCTGCTGTACACGCTGAACAACGTGCTTTGGATTCGGCACAACACTACTCGTTGCCATTCCGTCACTCCGGTGGGTCATAACATTTACTTGCTGCTGTACAGGCTGAACAACGTGCTTTGGATTCGGCACAACACCACTCGTTGCCATTCCGTCACTCCGGTGGGTCATAACTTTTACTAGCTGCTGCAACGCTGAACAACGTGCTTTGGATTCGGCACAACACCACACGTTCCCATTCCGTCACACCGGTGGTTCATAAAGTTTATTTGCTGCTGTACACGCTGAACAACGTGCTTTGGATTCGGCACAACACCACTCGTTGCCATTCCGTCACTCCGGTGGGTCATAAATTTTACTTGCTGCTGTACACGCTGAACAACGTGCTTTGGATTCGGCACAACACCACTCGTTGCCATTCCGTCACTCCGGTTGGTCATAAATTTTACTTGCTGCTGTACACGCTGAACAACGTGCTTTGGTTTCGGCACAACACCACTCCTTGCTATTCTGCCACTCCGGTGGGACATAACTTCTACTGGCTGCTGTACACGCTGAACAACGTGCTTTGGATTCGGCACAACACCACTCGTTGCCATTCCGTCACTCCGGTGGGTCATAAATTTTACTTGCTGCTGTACACGCTGAACAACGTGCTTTGGTTTCGGCACAACACCACTCGTTGCTATTCTGCCACTCCGGTGGGACATAACTTTTACTTGCTGCTGTACACACTGAACAACGTGCTTTGGTTTCGGCACAACACCACTCGTTGCTATTCTGCCACTCCGGTGGGACATAACTTCTACTGGCTGCTGTACACGCTGAACAACGCGCTTTGGATTCGGCACAACACCACTCGTTGCTATTCTGCCACTCCGGTGGGACATAACTTTTACTTGCTGCTGAACACGCTGAACAACGTGCTTTGGTTTCGGCACAACACCACTCGTTGCTATTCTGCCACTCCGGTGGGACATAACTTCAGCTGGCTGCTGTACACGCTGAACAACATGCTTTGGTTTCGGCACAACACCACTCGTTGCTATTCTGCCACACCGGTGGGACATAACTTTTACTTGCTGCTGTACACGCTGAACAACGTGCTTTGGTTTAGGCACAACACCACTCGTTGCTATTCTGCCACTCCGGTGGGACATAACTTCTACTGGCTGCTGTACACGCTGAACAACGTGCTTTGGATTCGGCACAACACCACTCGTTGCTATTCTGCCACTCCGGTGGGACATAACTTTTACTTGCTGCTGTACACGCTGAACAACGTGCTTTGGTTTCGGCACAACACCACTCGTTGCTATTCTGCCACTCCGGTGGGACATAACTTTTACTTGCTGCTGTACACGCTGAACAACGTGCTTTGGTATCGGCACAACACCACTCGTTGCTATTCTGCCACTCCGGTGTGACATAACTTCTACTGGCTGCTGTACACGCTGAACAACGTGCTTTGGATTCGTCAAAACACCACTCGTTGCTATTCTGCCACTCCGGTGGGACATAACTTTTACTTGCTGCTGTACACGCTGAACAACGTGCTTTGGTTTCGGCACAACACCCCTCGTTGCTATTCTGCCACTCCGGTGGGACATAACTTCTACTGGCTGCTGTACACGCTGAACAACGTGCTTTGGTTTCGGCACAACACCACTCGTTGCTATTCTGCCACTCCGGTGGGACATAACTTCTACTGGCTGCTGTACAGGCTGAACAACGTGCTTTGGTTTCGGCACAACACCACACGTTGCCATTCCGTCACACCGGTGGGTCATAACTTTTATTTGCTGCTGTACACGTTGAACTACGTGCTTTGGATTCGGCACAACACCACTCGTTGCCATTCCGTCACTCCGGTGGGTCATAACTTTTACTTGCTGCTGTACACCCTGAACAACGTGCTTTGGTTTCGGCACAACACCACTCGTTGCTATTCTGCCACAGCGGTGCGTCATAACATTTACTTGCTGCTGTACAGGCTTGACAACGTGCTTTGGATTCGGCACAACACCACTCGTTGCCATTTCGTCACTCCGGTGGGTCATAACATTTACTTGCTGCTGTACAGGCTCAACAACGTGCTTTGGATTCAGCACAACACCACACGTTGCCATTCCGTCACACCGGTGGTTCATAACTTTTACTTGCTGCTGTACAGGCTGAACAACGTTCTTTGGATTCGGCACAACACCACACGTTGCCATTCCGTCACTCCGGTGGGTCAAAATTTTTACTTGCTGCTGTACAGGCTGAACAACGTGCTTTGGATTCGGCACAACAACACTCGTTGCCATTCTGTCACTCCGGTGGGTCATAACATTTACATGCTGCTGTACACGCTGAACAACGTGCTTTGGTTTCGGCACAACACCACTCGTTGCTATTCTGCCACTGCGGTGCGTCATAACATTTACTTGCGACAGTACAGGCTTGACAACGTGCTTTGGATTCGGCACAACACCACTCGTTGCCATTCCGTCACTCCGGTGGGTCATAACATTTACTTGCTGCTGTACAGGCTCAACAACGTGCTTTGGATTCAGCACAACACCACACGTTGCTATTCCGTCACACCGGTGGTTCATAACTTTTACTTGCTGCTGTACATGCTGAACAACGTGCTTTGGATTCGGCACAACACCACACGTTGCCATTCCGTCACACCGGTGGGTCATAACTTTTATTTGCTGCTGTACACGCTGAACAACGTGCTTTGGATTCGGCACAACACCACTCGTTGCCGTTCCGTCACTCCGGTGGGTCATAACATTTACTTGCTGCTGTACACGCAGAACAACGTGCTTTGGATTCGGCACAACACTACTCGTTGCCATTCCGTCCCTCCGGTGGGTCATAACATTTACTTGCTGCTGTACAGGCTGAACAACGTGCTTTGGATTCGGCACAACACCACTCGTTGCCATTCCGTCACTCCGGTGGGTCATAACTTTTACTTGCTGCTGTACAGGCTCAACAACGTGCTTTGGATTCGGCACAACACCACACGTTTCCATTCCGTCACACCGGTGGTTCATAACTTTTATTTGCTGCTTTACACGCTGAACAACGTGCTTTGGTTTCGGCACAACACCACTCGTTGCTATTCTGCCACTCCGGTGGGACATAACCTTTACTGGCTGCTGTACACGCTGAACAACGTGCTTTAGATTCGGCACAACACCACTCGTTGCCATTCCCTAACTCCGGTGGGTCATAAATTTTACTTGCTGCTGTACACACTGAACAACGTGTTTTGGTTTCGGCACAACTCCACTCGTTGCTATTCTGCCACTCCGGTGGGACATAACTTTTACTTGCTGCTGTAACGCTGAACAATGTGCTTTGGATTCGGCACAACACCACACGTTCCCATTCCGTCACACCGGTGGTTCATAACGTTTATTTGCTGCTGTACACGCTGAACAACACGCTTTGGATTCGGCACAACACCACTCGTTGCCATTCCGTCACTCCGGTGGGTCATAAATTTTACTTGCTGCTGTACACACTGAACAACGTGTTTTGGTTTCGGCACAACACCACTCGTTGCTATTCTGCCACTCCGGTGGGACATAACTTCAGCTGGCTGCTGTACACGCTGAACAACATGCTTTGGTTTCGGCACAACACCACTCGTTGCTATTCTGCCACTCCGGTGGGACATAACTTTTACTTGCTGCTGTACACGCTGAACAACGTGCTTTGGTTTCGGCACAACACCACTCGTTGCTATTCTGCCACTCCGGTGGGACATAACTTCTACTGGCTGCTGTACACGCTGAACAACGTGCTTTGGATTCGGCACAACACCACTCGTTGCTATTCTGCCACTCCGGTGGGACATAACTTTTACTTGCTGCTGTACACGCTGAACAACGTGCTTTGGTTTCGGCACAACACCACTCGTTGCTATTCTGCCACTCCGGTGGGACATAACCTTTACTTGCTGCTGTACACGCTGAACAACGTGCTTTGGTATCGGCACAACACCACTCGTTGCTATTCTGCCACTCCGGTGTGACATAACTTCTACTGGCTGCTGTACACGCTGAACAACGTGCTTTGGATTCGTCAAAACACCACTCGTTGCTATTCTGCCACTCCGGTGGGACATAACTTTTACTTGCTGCTGTACACGCTGAACAACGTGCTTTGGATTCGGCACAACACCACTCGTTGCCATTCCGTCACTCCGGTGGGTCATAACTTTTACTTGCTGCTGTACACCCTGAACAACGTGCTTTGGTTTCGGCACAACACCACTCGTTGCTATTCTGCCACAGCGGTGCGTCATAACATTTACTTGCTGCTGTACAGGCTTGACAACGTGCTTTGGATTCGGCACAACACCACTCGTTGCCATTTCGTCACTCCGGTGGGTCATAACATTTACTTGCTGCTGTACAGGCTCAACAACGTGCTTTGGATTCAGCACAACACCACACGTTCCCATTCCGTCACACCGGTGGTTCATAACGTTTATTTGCTGCTGTACACGCTGAACAACGTGCTTTGGATTCGGCACAACACCACTCGTTGCCATTCCGTCACACCGGTGGTTCATAACGTTTATTTGCTGCTGTACACGCTGAACAACGTGCTTTGGATTCGGCACAACACCACTCATTGCCATTCCGTCACTCCGGTGGGTCATAAATTTTACTTGCTGCTGTACACGCTGAACAACGTGCTTTGGATTCGGCACAACACCACTCATTGCCATTCCGTCACTCCGGTGGGTCATAAATTTTACTTGCTGCTGTACAGGCTTGACAACGTGCTTTGGATTCGGCACAACACCACTCGTTGCCATTTCGTCACTCCGGTGGGTCATAACATTTACTTGCTGCTGTACAGGCTCAACAACGTGCTTTGGATTCAGCACAACACCACACGTTCCCATTCCGTCACACCGGTGGTTCATAACGTTTATTTGCTGCTGTACACGCTGAACAACGTGCTTTGGATTCGGCACAACACCACTCGTTGCCATTCCGTCACACCGGTGGTTCATAACGTTTATTTGCTGCTGTACACGCTGAACAACGTGCTTTGGTTTCGGCACATCGCCACTCGTTGCTATTCTGCCACTCCGGTGGGACATAACTTCAACTGGCTGCTGTACACGCTGAACAACATGCTTTGGTTTCGGCACAACAACACTCGTTGCTATTCTGCCACTCCGGTGGGACATAACTTCTACTGGCTGCTGTACACGCTGAACAACGTGCTTTGGATTCGGCACAACACCACTCGTTGCTATTCTGCCACTCCGGTGGGACATAACTTTTACTTGCTTCTGTACACGCTGAACAACGTGCTTTGGTTTCGGCACAACACCACTCGTTGCTATTCTGCCACTCCGGTGGGACATAACATTTACTTGCTGCTGTACAGGCTGAACAACGTGCTTTGGATTCGGCACAACACCACTCGTTGCCATTCCGTCACTCCGGTGGGTCATAACTTTTACTTGCTGCTGTACAGGCTCAACAACGTGCTTTGGATTCGGCACAACACCACACGTTTCCATTCCGTCACACCGGTGGTTCATAACTTTTATTTGCTGCTTTACACGCTGAACAACGTGCTTTGGTTTCGGCACAACACCACTCGTTGCTATTCTGCCACTCCGGTGGGACATAACCTTTACTGGCTGCTGTACACGCTGAACAACGTGCTTTAGATTCGGCACAACACCACTCGTTGCCATTCCCTAACTCCGGTGGGTCATAAATTTTACTTGCTGCTGTACACACTGAACAACGTGTTTTGGTTTCGGCACAACTCCACTCGTTGCTATTCTGCCACTCCGGTGGGACATAACTTTTACTTGCTGCTGTAACGCTGAACAATGTGCTTTGGATTCGGCACAACACCACACGTTCCCATTCCGTCACACCGGTGGTTCATAACGTTTATTTGCTGCTGTACACGCTGAACAACACGCTTTGGATTCGGCACAACACCACTCGTTGCCATTCCGTCACTCCGGTGGGTCATAAATTTTACTTGCTGCTGTACACACTGAACAACGTGTTTTGGTTTCGGCACAACACCACTCGTTGCTATTCTGCCACTCCGGTGGGACATAACTTCAGCTGGCTGCTGTACACGCTGAACAACATGCTTTGGTTTCGGCACAACACCACTCGTTGCTATTCTGCCACTCCGGTGGGACATAACTTTTACTTGCTGCTGTACACGCTGAACAACGTGCTTTGGTTTCGGCACAACACCACTCGTTGCTATTCTGCCACTCCGGTGGGACATAACTTCTACTGGCTGCTGTACACGCTGAACAACGTGCTTTGGATTCGGCACAACACCACTCGTTGCTATTCTGCCACTCCGGTGGGACATAACTTTTACTTGCTGCTGTACACGCTGAACAACGTGCTTTGGTTTCGGCACAACACCACTCGTTGCTATTCTGCCACTCCGGTGGGACATAACTTTTACTTGCTGCTGTACACGCTGAACAACGTGCTTTGGTATCGGCACAACACCACTCGTTGCTATTCTGCCACTCCGGTGTGACATAACTTCTACTGGCTGCTGTACACGCTGAACAACGTGCTTTGGATTCGTCAAAACACCACTCGTTGCTATTCTGCCACTCCGGTGGGACATAACTTTTACTTGCTGCTGTACACGGTGAACAACGTGCTTTGGATTCGGCACAACACCACTCGTTGCCATTCCGTCACTCCGGTGGGTCATAACTTTTACTTGCTGCTGTACACCCTGAACAACGTGCTTTGGTTTCGGCACAACACCACTCGTTGCTATTCTGCCACAGCGGTGCGTCATAACATTTACTTGCTGCTGTACAGGCTTGACAACGTGCTTTGGATTCGGCACAACACCACTCGTTGCCATTTCGTCACTCCGGTGGGTCATAACATTTACTTGCTGCTATACAGGCTCAACAACGTGCTTTGGATTCAGCACAACACCACACGTTCCCATTCCGTCACACCGGTGGTTCATAACGTTTATTTGCTGCTGTACACGCTGAACAACGTGCTTTGGATTCGGCACAACACCACTCGTTGCCATTCCGTCACACCGGTGGTTCATAACGTTTATTTGCTGCTGTACACGCTGAACAACGTGCTTTGGATTCGGCACAACACCACTCATTGCCATTCCGTCACTCCGGTGGGTCATAAATTTTACTTGCTGCTGTACACGCTGAACAACGTGCTTTGGATTCGGCACAACACCACTCATTGCCATTCCGTCACTCCGGTGGGTCATAAATTTTACTTGCTGCTGTACAGGCTTGACAACGTGCTTTGGATTCGGCACAACACCACTCGTTGCCATTTCGTCACTCCGGTGGGTCATAACATTTACTTGCTGCTGTACAGGCTCAACAACGTGCTTTGGATTCAGCACAACACCACACGTTCCCATTCCGTCACACCGGTGGTTCATAACGTTTATTTGCTGCTGTACACGCTGAACAACGTGCTTTGGATTCGGCACAACACCACTCGTTGCCATTCCGTCACACCGGTGGTTCATAACGTTTATTTGCTGCTGTACACGCTGAACAACGTGCTTTGGTTTCGGCACATCACCACTCGTTGCTATTCTGCCACTCCGGTGGGACATAACTTCAACTGGCTGCTGTACACGCTGAACAACATGCTTTGGTTTCGGCACAACAACACTCGTTGCTATTCTGCCACTCCGGTGGGACATAACTTCTACTGGCTGCTGTACACGCTGAACAACGTGCTTTGGATTCGGCACAACACCACTCGTTGCTATTCTGCCACTCCGGTGGGACATAACTTTTACTTGCTTCTGTACACGCTGAACAACGTGCTTTGGTTTCGGCACAACACCACTCGTTGCTATTCTGCCACTCCGGTGGGACATAACTTTTACTTGCTGCTGTACACGCTGAACAACGTGCTTTGGTTTCGGCACAACACCACTCGTTGCTATTCTGCCACTCCGGTGGGACATAACTTCTACTGGCTGCTGTACACGCTGAACAACGTGCTTTGGATTCGGCACCACACCACTCGTTGCTATTCTGCCACTCCGGTTTGACATAACTTTTACTTGCTGATGTACACGCTGAACAACGTGCTTTGGTTTCGGCACAACACCACTCGTTGCTATTCTGCCACTCCGGTGGGACATAACTTCTACTGGCTGCTGTACACGCTGAACAACGTGCTTTGGTTTCGGCACAACACCACTCGTTGCTATTCTGCCACTCCGGTGGGACATAACTTCTACTGGCTGCTGTACAGGCTGAACAACGTGCTTTGGTTTCGGCACAACACCACACGTTGCCATTCCGTCACACCGGTGGGTCATAACTTTTATTTGCTGCTGTACACGTTGAACTACGTGCTTTGGATTCTTCACAACACCACTCGTTGCCATTCCGTCACTCCGGTGGGTCATAACTTTTACTTGCTGCTGTACACCCTGAACAACGTGCTTTGGTTTCGGCACAACACCACTCGTTGCTATTCTGCCACAGCGGTGCGTCATAACATTTACTTGCTGCTGTACAGGCTTGACAACGTGCTTTGGATTCGGCACAACACCACTCGTTGCCATTTCGTCACTCCGGTGGGTCATAACATTTACTTGCTGCTGTACAGGCTCAACAACGTGCTTTGGATTCAGCACAACACCACACGTTGCCATTCCGTCACACCGGTGGTTCATAACTTTTACTTGCTGCTGTACAGGCTGAACAACGTTCTTTGGATTCGGCACAACACCACACGTTGCCATTCCGTCACTCCGGTGGGTCAAAATTTTTACTTGCTGCTGTACAGGCTGAACAACGTGCTTTGGATTCGGCACAACAACACTCGTTGCCATTCTGTCACTCCGGTTGGTCATAACATTTACTTGCTGCTGTACACGCTGAACAACGTGCTTTGGTTTCGGCACAACACCACTCGTTGCTATTCTGCCACTGCGGTGCGTCATAACATTTACTTGCGACAGTACAGGCTTGACAACGTGCTTTGGATTCGGCACAACACCACTCGTTGCCATTCCGTCACTCCGGTGGGTCATAACATTTACTTGCTGCTGTACAGGCTCAACAACGTGCTTTGGATTCAGCACAACACCACACGTTGCTATTCCGTCACACCGGTGGTTCATAACTTTTACTTGCTGCTGTACATGCTGAACAACGTGCTTTGGATTCGGCACAACACCACACGTTGCCATTCCGTCACACCGGTGGGTCATAACTTTTATTTGCTGCTGTACACGCTGAACAACGTGCTTTGGATTCGGCACAACACCACTCGTTGCCGTTCCGTCACTCCGGTGGGCCATAACATTTACTTGCTGCTGTACACGCAGAACAACGTGCTTTGGATTCGGCACAACACTACTCGTTGCCATTCCGTCCCTCCGGTGGGTCATAACATTTACTTGCTGCTGTACAGGCTGAACAACGTGCTTTGGATTCGGCACAACACCACTCGTTGCCATTCCGTCACTCCGGTGGGTCATAACTTTTACTTGCTGCTGTACAGGCTCAACAACGTGCTTTGGATTCGGCACAACACCACACGTTTCCATTCCGTCACACCGGTGGTTCATAACTTTTATTTGCTGCTTTACACGCTGAACAACGTGCTTTGGTTTCGGCACAACACCACTCGTTGCTATTCTGCCACTCCGGTGGGACATAACCTTTACTGGCTGCTGTACACGCTGAACAACGTGCTTTAGATTCGGCACAACACCACTCGTTGCCATTCCCTAACTCCGGTGGGTCATAAATTTTACTTGCTGCTGTACACACTGAACAACGTGTTTTGGTTTCGGCACAACTCCACTCGTTGCTATTCTGCCACTCCGGTGGGACATAACTTTTACTTGCTGCTGTAACGCTGAACAATGTGCTTTGGATTCGGCACAACACCACACGTTCCCATTCCGTCACACCGGTGGTTCATAACGTTTATTTGCTGCTGTACACGCTGAACAACACGCTTTGGATTCGGCACAACACCACTCGTTGCCATTCCGTCACTCCGATGGGTCATAAATTTTACTTGCTGCTGTACACACTGAACAACGTGTTTTGGTTTCGGCACAACACCACTCGTTGCTATTCTGCCACTCCGGTGGGACATAACTTTTAATTGCTGCTGTACACGCTGAACAACGTGCTTTGGTTTCGGCACAACACCACTCGTTGCTATGCTGCCACACCGGTGGGACATAACTTCTACTGGCTGCTGTACACGCTGAACAACGCGCTTTGGATTCGGCACAACACCACTCGTTGCTATTCTGCCACTCCGGTGGGACATAACTTTTACTTGCTGCTGAACACGCTGAACAACGTGCTTTGGTTTCGGCACAACACCACTCGTTGCTATTCTGCCACTCCGGTGGGACATAACTTCAGCTGGCTGCTGTACACGCTGAACAACATGCTTTGGTTTCGGCACAACACCACTCGTTGCTATTCTGCCACTCCGGTGGGACATAACTTTTACTTGCTGCTGTACACGCTGAACAACGTGCTTTGGTTTCGGCACAACACCACTCGTTGCTATTCTGCCACTCCGGTGGGACATAACTTCTACTGGCTGCTGTACACGCTGAACAACGTGCTTTGGATTCGGCACAACACCACTCGTTGCTATTCTGCCACTCCGGTGGGACATAACTTTTACTTGCTGCTGTACACGCTGAACAACGTGCTTTGGTTTCGGCACAACACCACTCGTTGCTATTCTGCCACTCCGGTGGGACATAACTTTTACTTGCTGCTGTACACGCTGAACAACGTGCTTTGGTATCGGCACAACACCACTCGTTGCTATTCTGCCACTCCGGTGTGACATAACTTCTACTGGCTGCTGTACACGCTGAACAACGTGCTTTGGATTCGTCAAAACACCACTCGTTGCTATTCTGCCACTCCGGTGGGACATAACTTTTACTTGCTGCTGTACACGCTGAACAACTTGCTTTGGTTTCGGCACAACACCCCTCGTTGCTATTCTGCCACTCCGGTGGGACATAACTTCTACTGGCTGCTGTACACGCTGAACAACGTGCTTTGGTTTCGGCACAACACCACTCGTTGCTATTCTGCCACTCCGGTGGGACATAACTTCTACTGGCTGCTGTACAGGCTGAACAACGTGCTTTGGTTTCGGCACAACACCACACGTTGCCATTCCGTCACACCGGTGGGTCATAACTTTTATTTGCTGCTGTACACGTTGAACAACGTGCTTTGGATTCGGCACAACACCACTCGTTGCCATTCCGTCACTCCGGTGGGTCATAACTTTTACTTGCTGCTGTACACCCTGAACAACGTGCTTTGGTTTCGGCACAACACCACTCGTTGCTATTCTGCCACAGCGGTGCGTCATAACATTTACTTGCTGCTGTACAGGCTTGACAACGTGCTTTGGATTCGGCACAACACCACTCGTTGCCATTTCGTCACTCCGGTGGGTCATAACATTTACTTGCTGCTGTACAGGCTCAACAACGTGCTTTGGATTCAGCACAAAACCACACTATGCCATTCCGTCACACCGGGGGTTCATAACTTTTACTTGCTGCTGTACAGGCTGAACAACGTTCTTTGGATTCGGCACAACACCACACGTTGCCATTCCGTCACTCCGGTGGGTCAAAATTTTTACTTGCTGCTGTAGAGGCTGAACAACGTGCTTTGGATTCGGCACAACAACACTCGTTGCCATTCTGTCACTCCGGTGGGTCATAACATTTACTTGCTGCTGTACACGCTGAACAACGTGCTTTGGTTTCGGCACAACACCACTCGTTGCTATTCTGCCACTGCGGTGCGTCATAACATTTACTTGCGACAGTACAGGCTTGACAACGTGCTTTGGATTCGGCACAACACCACTCGTTGCCATTCCGTCACTCCGGTGGGTCATAACATTTACTTGCTGCTGTACAGGCTCAACAACGTGCTTTGGATTCAGCACAACACCACACGTTGCTATTCCGTCACACCGGTGGTTCATAACTTTTACTTGCTGCTGTACATGCTGAACAACGTGCTTTGGATTCGGCACAACACCACACGTTGCCATTCCGTCACACCGGTGGGTCATAACTTTTATTTGCTGCTGTACACGCTGAACAACGTGCTTTGGATTCGGCACAACACCACTCGTTGCCGTTCCGTCACTCCGGTGGGCCATAACATTTACTTGCTGCTGTACACGCAGAACAACGTGCTTTGGATTCGGCACAACACTACTCGTTGCCATTCCGTCCCTCCGGTGGGTCATAACATTTACTTGCTGCTGTACAGGCTGAACAACGTGCTTTGGATTCGGCACAACACCACTCGTTGCCATTCCGTCACTCCGGTGGGTCATAACTTTTACTTGCTGCTGTACAGGCTCAACAACGTGCTTTGGATTCGGCACAACACCACACGTTTCCATTCCGTCACACCGGTGGTTCATAACTTTTATTTGCTGCTTTACACGCTGAACAACGTGCTTTGGTTTCGGCACAACACCACTCGTTGCTATTCTGCCACTCCGGTGGGACATAACCTTTACTGGCTGCTGTACACGCTGAACAACGTGCTTTAGATTCGGCACAACACCACTCGTTGCCATTCCCTAACTCCGGTGGGTCATAAATTTTACTTGCTGCTGTACACACTGAACAACGTGTTTTGGTTTCGGCACAACTCCACTCGTTGCTATTCTGCCACTCCGGTGGGACATAACTTTTACTTGCTGCTGTAACGCTGAACAATGTGCTTTGGATTCGGCACAACACCACACGTTCCCATTCCGTCACACCGGTGGTTCATAACGTTTATTTGCTGCTGTACACGCTGAACAACACGCTTTGGATTCGGCACAACACCACTCGTTGCCATTCCGTCACTCCGATGGGTCATAAATTTTACTTGCTGCTGTACACACTGAACAACGTGTTTTGGTTTCGGCACAACACCACTCGTTGCTATTCTGCCACTCCGGTGGGACATAACTTTTAATTGCTGCTGTACACGCTGAACAACGTGCTTTGGTTTCGGCACAACACCACTCGTTGCTATGCTGCCACACCGGTGGGACATAACTTCTACTGGCTGCTGTACACGCTGAACAACGCGCTTTGGATTCGGCACAACACCACTCGTTGCTATTCTGCCACTCCGGTGGGACATAACTTTTACTTGCTGCTGAACACGCTGAACAACGTGCTTTGGTTTCGGCACAACACCACTCGTTGCTATTCTGCCACTCCGGTGGGACATAACTTCAGCTGGCTGCTGTACACGCTGAACAACATGCTTTGGTTTCGGCACAACACCACTCGTTGCTATTCTGCCACTCCGGTGGGACATAACTTTTACTTGCTGCTGTACACGCTGAACAACGTGCTTTGGTTTCGGCACAACACCACTCGTTGCTATTCTGCCACTCCGGTGGGACATAACTTCTACTGGCTGCTGTACACGCTGAACAACGTGCTTTGGATTCGGCACAACACCACTCGTTGCTATTCTGCCACTCCGGTGGGACATAACTTTTACTTGCTGCTGTACACGCTGAACAACGTGCTTTGGTTTCGGCACAACACCACTCGTTGCTATTCTGCCACTCCGGTGGGACATAACTTTTACTTGCTGCTGTACACGCTGAACAACGTGCTTTGGTATCGGCACAACACCACTCGTTGCTATTCTGCCACTCCGGTGTGACATAACTTCTACTGGCTGCTGTACACGCTGAACAACGTGCTTTGGATTCGTCAAAACACCACTCGTTGCTATTCTGCCACTCCGGTGGGACATAACTTTTACTTGCTGCTGTACACGCTGAACAACTTGCTTTGGTTTCGGCACAACACCCCTCGTTGCTATTCTGCCACTCCGGTGGGACATAACTTCTACTGGCTGCTGTACACGCTGAACAACGTGCTTTGGTTTCGGCACAACACCACTCGTTGCTATTCTGCCACTCCGGTGGGACATAACTTCTACTGGCTGCTGTACAGGCTGAACAACGTGCTTTGGTTTCGGCACAACACCACACGTTGCCATTCCGTCACACCGGTGGGTCATAACTTTTATTTGCTGCTGTACACGTTGAACAACGTGCTTTGGATTCGGCACAACACCACTCGTTGCCATTCCGTCACTCCGGTGGGTCATAACTTTTACTTGCTGCTGTACACCCTGAACAACGTGCTTTGGTTTCGGCACAACACCACTCGTTGCTATTCTGCCACAGCGGTGCGTCATAACATTTACTTGCTGCTGTACAGGCTTGACAACGTGCTTTGGATTCGGCACAACACCACTCGTTGCCATTTCGTCACTCCGGTGGGTCATAACATTTACTTGCTGCTGTACAGGCTCAACAACGTGCTTTGGATTCAGCACAAAACCACACTATGCCATTCCGTCACACCGGGGGTTCATAACTTTTACTTGCTGCTGTACAGGCTGAACAACGTTCTTTGGATTCGGCACAACACCACACGTTGCCATTCCGTCACTCCGGTGGGTCAAAATTTTTACTTGCTGCTGTACAGGCTGAACAACGTGCTTTGGATTCGGCACAACAACACTCGTTGCCATTCTGTCACTCCGGTGGGTCATAACATTTACTTGCTGCTGTACACGCTGAACAACGTGCTTTGGTTTCGGCACAACACCACTCGTTGCTATTCTGCCACTGCGGTGCGTCATAACATTTACTTGCGACAGTACAGGCTTGACAACGTGCTTTGGATTCGGCACAACACCACTCGTTGCCATTCCGTCACTCCGGTGGGTCATAACATTTACTTGCTGCTGTACAGGCTCAACAACGTGCTTTGGATTCAGCACAACACCACACGTTGCTATTCCGTCACACCGGTGGTTCATAACTTTTGCTTGCTGCTGTACATGCTGAGCAACGTGCTTTGGATTCGGCACAACACCACACGTTGCCATTCCGTCACACCGGTGGGTCATAACTTTTATTTGCTGCTGTACACGCTGAACAACGTGCTTTGGATTCGGCACAACACCACTCGTTGCCGTTCCGTCACTCCGGTGGGTCATAACTTTTACTTGCTGCTGTACACGCAGAACAACGTGCTTTGGATTCGGCACAACACTACTCGTTGCCATTCCGTCCCTCCGGTGGGTCATAACATTTACTTGCTGCTGTACAGGCTGAACAACGTGCTTTGGATTCGGCACAACACCACTCGTTGCCATTCCGTCACTCCGGTGGGTCATAACTTTTACTTGCTGCTGTACAGGCTCAACAACGTGCTTTGGATTCGGCACAACACCACACGTTTCCATTCCGTCACACCGGTGGTTCATAACTTTTATTTGCTGCTGTACACGCTGAACAACGTGCTTTGGTTTCGGCACAACACCACTCGTTGCTATTCTGGCACTCCGGTGGGACATACCCTTTACTGGCTGCTGTACACGCTGAACAACGTGCTTTAGATTCGGCACAACACCACTCGTTGCCATTCCCTAACTCCGGTGGGTCATAAATTTTACTTGCTGCTGCACACACTGAACAACGTGTTTTGGTTTCGGCACAACTCCACTCGTTGCTATTCTGCCACTCCGGTGGGACATAACTTTTACTTGTTGCTGTAACGCTGAACAATGTGCTTTGGATTCGGCACAACACCACACGTTCCCATTCCGTCACACCGGTGGTTCATAACGTTTATTTGCTGCTGTACACGCTGAACAACACGCTTTGGATTCGGCACAACACCACTCGTTGCCATTCCGTCACTCCGGTGGGTCATAAATTTTACTTGCTGCTGTACACACTGAACAACGTGTTTTGGTTTCGGCACAACACCACTCGTTGCTATTCTGCCACTCCGGTGGGACATAACTTTTAATTGCTGCTGTACACGCTGAAAAACGTGCTTTGGTTTCGGCACAACACCACTCGTTGCTATTCTGCCACTCCGGTGGGACATAACTTTTACTTGCTGCTGTAACGCTGAACAACGTGCTTTGGATTCGGCACAACACCACACGTTCCCATTCCGTCACACCGGTGGTTCATAACGTTTATTTGCTGCTGTACACGCTGAACAACGTGCTTTGGATTCGGCACAACACCACTCGTTGCCATTCCGTCACTCCGGTGGGTCATAAATTTTACTTGCTGCTGTACACGCTGAACAACGTGCTTTGGATTCGGCACAACACCACTCGTTGCTATTCTGCCACTCCGGTGGGACATAACTTTTACTTGCTGCTGTAACGCTGAACAACGTGTTTTGGATTCGGCACAACACCACACGTTCCCATTCCGTCACACCGGTGGTTCATAACGTTTATTTGCTGCTGTACACGCTGAACAACGTGCTTTGGATTCGGCACAACACCACTCGTTGCCATTCCGTCACTCCGGTGGGTCATAAATTTTACTTGCTGCTGTACACGCTGAACAACGTGCTGTGGATTCGGCACAACACCACTCGTTGCCATTCCCTCACTCCGGTGGGTCATAAATTTTACTTGCTGCTGTACACGCTGAACAACGTGCTTTGGTTTCGGCACAGCACCACTCCTTGCTATTCTGCCACTCCGGTGGGACATAACTTCTACTGGCTGCTGTACACGCTGAACAACGTGCTTTGGATTCGGCACAACACCACTCGTTGCTATTCTGCCACTCCGGTGGGACATAACTTTTACTTGCTGCTGTACACGCTGAACAACGTGCTTTGGTTTCGGCACAATACCACTCGTTGCTATTCTGCCACTCCGGTGGGACATAACTTCTACTGGCTGCTGTACACGCTGAACAACGTGCTTTGGATTCGGCACAACACCACTCGTTGCTATTCTGCCACTCCGGTGGGACATAACTTTTACTTGCTGCTGTACAAGCTGAACAACGTGCTTTGGTTTCGGCACAACACCACTCGTTGCTATTCTGCCATTCCGGTGGGACATAACTTCTACTGGCTGCTGATCACGCTGAACAACGTGCTTTGGATTCGGCACAACACCACTCGTTGCTATTCTGCCACTCCGGTGGGACATAACTTCTACTGGCTGCTGTACACGCTGAGAAACGTGCTTTGGATTCGGCACAACACCACTCGTTGCTATTCTGCCACTCCGGTGGGACATAACTTTTACTTGCTGCTGTACACGCTGAACAACGTGCTTTGGTTTCGGCACAACACCACTCGTTGCTTTCTGCCACTGCGGTGCGTCATAACATTTACTTGCTGCTGTAAAGGCTTGACAACGTACTTTGGATTCGGCACAACACCACACGTTGCCACTCCGTCACACCGGTGGTTCATAACGTTTATTTGCTGCTGTACACGCTGAACAACGTGCTTTGGATTCGGCACAACACCACTCGTTGCCAGTCCGTCACTCCGGTGGGTCATAAATTTTACTTGCTGCTGTACACACTGAACAACGTGTTTTGGTTTCGGCAGAACACCACTCGTTGCTATTCTGCCACTCCGGTGGGACATAACTTTTACTTGCTGCTGTAACGCTGAACAACGTGCTTTGGATTCGGCACAACAGACGTTGCCATTCCGTCACACCGGTGGTTCATAACTTTTACTTGCTGCTGTAACGCTGAACAACGTGCTTTGGATTCGGCACAACACCACACGTTGCCATTCCGTCACACCGGTGGTTCATAACTTTTATTTGCTGCTGTACACGCTGAACAACGTGCTTTGGATTCGGCACAACACCACTCGTTGCCATTCCGTCACTCCGGTGGGTCATAACATTTACTTGCTGCTCTACAGGCTCAACAACGTGCTTTGGTTTCGGCACAACACCACATGTTGCCATTCCCTCAAACCGGTGGGTCATAACTTTTATTTGCTGCTGTACACGCTGTACAACGTGCTTTGGATTCGGCACAACACCACACGTTGCCATTCCGTCACACCGGTTGTTCATAACTTTTACTTGCTGCTGTAACGCTGAACAACGTGCTTTGGATTCGGCACAACACCACACGTTGCCATTCCGTCACACCGGTGGTTCATAACTTTTATTTGCTGCTGTACACGCTGAACAACGTGCTTTGGATTCGGCACAACACCACTTGTTGTCATTCCGTCACTCAGGTGGGTCATAAATTTTACTTGCTGCTGTACACACTGAACAACGTGTTTTGGTTTCGGCACAACACCACTCGTTGCTATTCTGCCACTCCGGTGGGACATAACTTTTACTTACTACTGTACACGCTGAACAACGTGCTTTGGTGTCGGCACAACTCCACTCGTTGCTATTCTGCCACTCCGGTGGGACATAACTTTTACTGGCTGCTGTACACGCTGAACAACGTGCTTTGGATTCGGCACAACACTACTCGTTGCCATTCCGTCACTCCGGTGGGTCATAACTTTTACTGCTGTACAGGCTGAACAACGTGCGTTGGTTTCGGCACAACAAACGTTGCCATTCCGTCACACCGGTGGTTCATAACTTTTACTTGCTGCTGTACACGCTGAACAACGTGCTTTGGATTCGGCACAACATCACTCGTTGCCATTCCGTCACTCCGGTGGGTCATAATTTTTACTTGCTGCTGTACAGGCTGAACAACGTGCATTGCTTTCGGCACAACACCACACGTTGCCATTCCGTCCCACCGGTGGGTCATAACTTTTATTTGCTGCTGTTCACGCTGAACAACGTGCTTTGGATTCGGCACAACAACACTCGTTGCCTTTCCGTCACTCCGGTGGGTCATAACTTTTACTTGCTGCTGTACACGCTGAACAACGTGTTTTGGTTTCGGCACAACACCACTCGTTGCTATTCTACCACTGCGGTGCGTCATAACATTTACTTGCTGCTGTACAGGCTCAACAACGTGCTTTGGATTCAGCACAACACCACACGTTGCCATTCCGTCACACCGGTGGTTCATAACTTTTACTTGCTGCTGTACAGGCTGAACAACGTGCTTTGGATTCGGCACAACACCACACGTTGCCATTCCGTCACACCGGTGGTTCATAACATTTATTTGCTGCTGTACACGCTGAACAACGTGCTTTGGATTCGGCACAACACCACTTGTTGTCATTCCGTCACTCAGGTGGGTCATAAATTTTACTTGCTGCTGTACACACTGAACAACGTGTTTTGGTTTCGGCACAACACCACTCGTTGCTATTCTGCCACTCCGGTGGGACATAACTTTTACTTACTACTGTACACGCTGAACAACGTGCTTTGGTGTCGGCACAACTCCACTCGTTGCTATTCTGCCACTCCGGTGGGACATAACATTTACTGGCTGCTGTACACGCTGAACAACGTGCTTTGGATTCGGCACAACACTACTCGTTGCCATTCCGTCACTCCGGTGGGTCATAACTTTTACTTGCTGCTGTACAGGCTGAACAACGTGCGTTGGTTTCGGCACAACAACAAACGTTGCCATTCCGTCACACCGGTGGTTCATAACTTTTACTTGCTGCTGTACACGCTGAACAACGTGCTTTGGATTCGGCACAACATCACTCGTTGCCATTCCGTCACTCCGGTGGGTCATAATTTTTACTTGCTGCTGTACAGGCTGAACAACGTGCTTTGCATTCGGCACAACACCACACGTTGCCATTCCGTCACACCGGTGGGTCATAACTTTTATTTGCTGCTGTTCACGCTGAACAACGTGCTTTGGATTCGGCACAACAACACTCGTTGCCTTTCCGTCACTCCGGTGGGTCATAACTTTTACTTGCTGCTGTACACGCTGAACAACGTGCTTTGGTTTCGGCACAACACCACTCGTTGCTATTCTACCACTGCGGTGCGTCATAACATTTACTTGCTGCTGTACAGGCTTGACAACGTGCTTTGGATTCGGCACAACACCACTCGTTGCCATTCCGTCACTCCGGTGGGTCATAACATTTACTTGCTGCTGTACAGGCTCAACAACGTGCTTTGGATTCAGCACAACACCACACGTTGCCATTCCGTCACACCGGTGGTTCATAACTTTTACTTGCTGCTGTACAGGCTGAACAACGTGCTTTGGATTCGGCACAACACCACATGTTGCCATTCCGTCACACCGGTGGGTCATAACTTTTATTTGCTGCTGTACACGCTGAACAACATGCTTCGGATTCGGCACAACATCACTCGTTGCCATTCCGTCACTCCGGTGGGTCATAAATTTTACTTGCTGCTGTACACACTGAACAACGTGTTTTGGTTTCGGCACAACACCACTCGTTGCTATTCTGCCACTCCGGTGGGACATAACTTTTACTTACTGCTGTACACGCTGAACAACGTGCTTTGGTGTCGGCACAACACCACTCGTTGCTACTCTGCCACTCCGGTGGGACATAACTTTTACTGGCTGCTGTACACGCTGAACAACGTGCTTTGGATTCGGCGCAACACTACTCGTTGCCATTCCGTCACTCCGGTTTGTCATAACATTTACTTGCTGCTGTACAGGCTGAACAACGTGCGTTGGGTTCGGCAAAACAACACACGTTGCCATTCCGTCACACCGGTGGTTCATAACTTTTACTTGCTGCTGTACAGGCTGAACAACGTGCTTTGGTTCGGCACAACACCACACGTTGCCATTCCGTCACACCGGTGGGTCATATCTTTTATTTGCTGCTGTACACGCTGAACAACGTGCTTTGGATTCGACACAACATCACTCGTTGCCATTCCGTCACTCCGGTGGGTCATAATTTTTACTTGCTGCTGTACAGGCTGAACAACGTGCTTTGCATTCGGCACAACACCACACGTTGCCATTCCGTCACGCCGGTGGGTCATAACTTTTATTTGCTGCTGTACACGCTGAACAACGTGCTTTGGATTCGGCACAACAACACTCGTTGCCATTCCGTCACTCCGGTGGGTCATAACTTTTACTTGCTGCTGTACACGCTGAACAACGTGCTTTGGTTTCGGCACAACACCACTCGTTGCTATTCTGCCACTGCGGTGCGTCATAACATTTATTTGCTGCTGTACACGCTGAACAACATGCTTTGGATTCGGCACAACATCATTCGTTGCCATTCCGTCACACCGGTGGGTCATAACTTTTATTTGCTGCTGTACACGCTGAACAACATGCTTTGGATTCGGCACTACGTCACTCGTTGCCATTCCGTCACTCCGGTGGGTCAAAATTTTTACTTGCTGCTGTACAGGCTGAACAACGTGCTTTGGATTCGGCACAAAACCACACGTTGCCATTCCGTCACACCGGTGGGTCATAACTTTTACTTGCTGCTGTAACGCTGAACAACGTGCTTTGGTTTCGGCACAACACCACTCGTTGCTATTCTGCCACTACGGTGGGACATAACTTCTGCTGGCTGCTGTACACGCTGAACAACGTGCTTTGGATTCGGCACAACACCACTCGTTGCTATTCTGCCACTCCGGTGGGACATAACTTCTACTGGCTGCTGTACACGCTGAACAACGTGCTTTGGATTCGGCACAACACCACTCGTTGCTATTCTGCCACTCCGGTGGGACATAACTTTTACTTGTTGCTGTACACGCTGAACAACGTGCTTTGGTTTCGGCACAACACCACTCGTTGCTATTCTGCCACTGCGGTGCGTCATAACATTTACTTGCTGCTGTACAGGCTTGACAACGTGCTTTGGATTCGGCACAACACCACTCGTTGCCATTCCGTCTCTCCGGTGGGTCATAACATTTACTTGCTGCTGTACAGGCTCAACAACGTGCTTTGGATTCGGCACAACACCACACGTTGCCATTCCGTCACACCGGTGGTTCATAACGTTTATTTGCTGCTGTACACGCTGAACAACGTGATTTGGATTCGGCACAACACCACTCGTTGCCAGTCCGTCACTCCGGTGGGTCATAAATTTTACTTGCTGCTGTACACACTGAACAACGTGTTTTGGTTTCGGCAGAACACCACTCGTTGCTATTCTGCCACTCCGGTGGGACATAACTTTTACTTGCTGCTGTAACGCTGAACAACGTGCTTTGGATTCGGCACAACAGACGTTGCCATTCCGTCACACCGGTGGTTCATAACTTTTATTTGCTGCTGTACACGCTGAACAACGTGCTTTGGATTCGGCACAACACCACTTGTTGTCATTCCGTCACTCAGGTGGGTCATAAATTTTACTTGCTGCTGTACACACTGAACAACGTGTTTTGGTTTCGGCACAACACCACTCGTTGCTATTCTGCCACTCCGGTGGGACATAACTTTTACTTACTGCTGTACACGCTGAACAACGTGCTTTGGTGTCGGCACAACACCACTCGTTGCTACTCTGCCACTCCGGTGGGACATAAGTTTTACTAGCTGCTGTACACGCTGAACAACGTGCTTTGGATTCGGGGCAACAATACTCGTTGCCATTCCGTCACTCCGGTTTGTCATAACTTTTACTTGCTGCTGTACAGGCTGAACAACGTGCGTTGGTTTTGGCAAAACAACACACGTTGCCATTCCGTCACACCGGTGGTTCATAACTTTTACTTCATGCTGTACAGGCTGAACAACGTGCATTGGTTCGGCACAACACCACACGTTGCCATTCTGTCACACCGGTGGGTCATATCTTTTATTTGCTGCTGTACACGCTGAACAACGTGCTTTGGATTCGACACAACATCACTCGTTGCCATTCCGTCACTCCGGTGGGTCATAATTTTTACTTGCTGCTGTACAGGCTGAACAACGTGCTTTGCATTCGGCACAGCACCACACGTTGCCATTCCGTCACGCCGGTGGGTCATAACTTTTATTTGCTGCTGTACACGCTGAACAACGTGCTTTGGATTCGGCACAACAACACTCGTTGCCATTCCGTCACTCCGGTGGGTCATAACTTTTACTTGCTGCTGTACACGCTGAACAACGTGCTTTGGTTTCGGCACAACACCACTCGTTGCTATTCTGCCACTGCGGTGCGTCATAACATTTACTTGCTGCTGTACAGGCTTGACAACGTGCTTTGGATTCGGCACAACACCACTCGTTGCCATCCCGTCACTCCGGTGGGTCATAACATTTACTTGCTGCTGTACAGGCTCAACAACGTGCTTTGGATTCAGCACAACACCACACGTTGCCATTCCGTCACACCGGTGGTTCATAACTTTTACTTGCTGCTGTACAGGCTGAACAACGTGCTTTGGATTCGGCACAACACCACACGTTGCCATTCCGTCACACCGGTGGGTCATAACTTTTATTTGCTGCTGTACACGCTGAACAACATGCTTTGGATTCGGCACATCACTCGTTGCCATTCCGTCACTCCGGTGGGTCATAACATTTACTTTCTGCTTTACTGGCTGAACAACGTGCTTTGGATTCGGCACAACACCACTTGTTGCCATTCCGTCACTCCGGTGGGTCATAACTTTTACTTGCTGCTGTACAGGCTCAACAACGTGCTTTGGACTCGGCACAACACCACACGTTTCCATTCCGTCACACCGGTCGTTCATAACATTTATTTGCTGCTGTACACGCTGCACAACGTGCTTTGGTTTCGGCACAACACCACTCGTTGCTATTCTGCCACTCCGGTGGGACATAACCTTTACTGGCTGCTGTACACGCTGAACAACGTGCTTTGGATTCGGCACAACACCACTCGTTGCCATTCCGTAACTCCGGTGGGTCATAAATTTTACTTGCTGCTGTACACACTGAACAACGTGTTTTGGCTTCGGCACAACTCCACTCGTTGCTATTCTGCCACTCCGGTGGGACATAACATTTACTTGCTGCTGTAACGCTGAACAAGGTGCTTTTGATTCGGCACAACACCACACGTTGCCATTCCGTCACACCGGTGGGTCATAACTTTTATTTGCTGCTGTACACGTTGAACAACGTGCTTTGGATTCGGCACAACATCACTCGTTGCCATTCCGTCACTCCGGTGGGTCATAACTTGTACTTGCTGCTGTACACGCTGAACATCGTGCTTTGGTTTCGGCACAACACCACACGTTGCCATTCCGTCACGCCGGTGGGTCATAACTTTTATTTGCTGCTGTACACGCTGAACAACGTGCTTTGGATTCGGCACAACAACACTCGTTGCCATTCCGTCACTCCGGTGGGTCATAACTTTTATTTGCTGCTGTACACGCTGAACAACATGCTTTGGATTCGGCACAACATCACTCGTTGCCATTCCGTCACTCCGGTGGGTCAAAATTTTTACTTGCTGCTGTACATGCTGAACAACGTGCTTTGGATTCGGCACAAAACCACACGTTGCCATTCCGTCACACCGGTGGGTCATAACTTTTACTTGCTGCTGTAACGCTGAACAACGTGCTTTGGTTTCGGCACAACACCACTCGTTGCTATTCTGCCACTACGGTGGGAGATAACTTCTGCTGGCTGCTGTACACGCTGAACAACGTGCTTTGGATTCGGCACAACACCACTCGTTGCTATTCTGCCACTCCGGTGGGACATAACTTCTACTGGCTGCTGTACACGCTGAACAACGTGCTTTGGATTCGGCACAACACCACTCGTTGATATTCTGCCACTCCGGTGGGACGTGACTTTTACTTGCTGCTGTACACGCTGAACAACGTGCTTTGGTTTCGGCACAACACCACTCGTTGCTATTCTGCCACTGCGGTGCGTCATAACATTTACTTGCTGCTGTACAGGCTTGACAACGTGCTTTGGATTCGGCACAACACCACTCGTTGCCATTCCGTCTCTCCGGTGGGTCATAACACTTACTTGCTGCTGTACAGGCTCAACAACGTGCTTTGGATTCGGCACAACACCACACGTTGCCATTCCGTCACACCGGTGGTTCATAACGTTTATTTGCTGCTGTACACGCTGAACAACGTGCCTTGGATTCGGCACAACACCACTCGTTGCCAGTCCGTCACTCCGGTGGGTCATAAATTTTACTTGCTGCTGTACACACTGAACAACGTGTTTTGGTTTCGGCAGAACACCACTCGTTGCTATTCTGCCACTCCGGTGGGACATAACTTTTACTTGCTGCTGTAACGCTGAACAACGTGCTTTGGATTCGGCACAACAGACGTTGCCATTCCGTCACACCGGTGGTTCATAACTTTTACTTGCTGCTGTAACGCTGAACAACGTGCTTTGGATTCGGCACAACACCACTCGTTGCCATTCCGTCACTCCGATGGGTCATAACATTTACTTCCTGCTGTACAGGCTCAACAACGAGCTTTGGTTTCGGCACAACACCACACGTTGCCATTCCGTCACACCGGAGGGTCATAACTTTTATTTGCTGCTGTACACGCTAAACAACGTGCTTTCGATTCGGCACAACACCACACGTTGCCATTCCGTCACGCCGGTGGTTCATAACTTTTACTTGCTGCTGTAACGCTGAACAACGTGCTTTGAATTCGGCACAACACCACACGTTGCCATTCCGTCACACCGGTGGTTCATAACGTTTATTTGCTGCTGTACACGCTGAACAACGTGCTTTGGATTCGGCACAACACCACTTGTTGTCATTCCGTCACTCAGGTGGGTCATAAATTTTACTTGCTGCTGTACACACTGAACAACGTGTTTTGGTTTCGGCACAACACCACTCGTTG
Organism: Amblyomma americanum; assembly: GCF_052857255.1. Classification (NCBI taxonomy): domain Eukaryota; kingdom Metazoa; phylum Arthropoda; class Arachnida; order Ixodida; family Ixodidae; genus Amblyomma; species Amblyomma americanum. Next base: position 33,427,585 of record NC_135499.1, on the reverse strand, counting down.
CTATTCTGCCACTCCGGATGGACATAACTTTTACTTACTGCTGTACACGCTGAACAACGTGCTTTGGTGTCGGCACAACACCACTCGTTGCTACTCTGCCACTCCGGTGGGACATAACTTTTACTGGCTGCTGTACACGCTGAACAACGTGCTTTGGATTCGGCGCAACACTACTCGTTGCCATTCCGTCACTCCGGTTTGTCATAACTTTTACTTGCTGCTGTACAGGCTGAACAACGTGCGTTGGTTTCGGCAAAACAACACACGTTGCCATTCCGTCACACCGGTGGTTCATAACTTTTACTTGCTGCTGTACAGGCTGAACAACGTGCATTGGTTCGGCACAACACCACACGTTGCCATTCTGTCACACCGGTGGGTCATATCTTTTATTTGCTGCTGTACACGCTGAACAACGTGCTTTGGATTCGACACAACATCACTCGTTGCCATTCCGTCACTCCGGTGGGTCATAATTTTTACTTGCTGCTGTACAGGCTGAACAACGTGCTTTGCATTCGGCACAACACCACACGTTGCCATTCCGTCACGCCGGTGGGTCATAACTTTTATTTGCTGCTGTACACGCTGAACAACGTGCTTTGGATTCGGCACAACAACACTCGTTGCCATTCCGTCACTCCGGTGGGTCATAACTTTTACTTGCTGCTGTACACGCTGAACAACGTGCTTTGGTTTCGGCACAACACCACTCGTTGCTATTCTGCCACTGCGGTGCGTCATAACATTTACTTGCTGCTGTACAGGCTTGACAACGTGCTTTGGATTCGGCACAACACCACTCGTTGCCATCCCGTCACTCCGGTGGGTCATAACATTTACTTGCTGCTGTACAGGCTCAACGACGTGCTTTGGATTCAGCACAACACCACACGTTGCCATTCCGTCACACCGGTGGTTCATACCTTTTACTTGCTGCTGTACAGGCTGAACAACGTGCTTTGGATTCGGCACAACACCACACGTTGCCATTCCGTCACACCGGTGGGTCATAACTTTTATTTGCTGCTGTACACACTGAACAACATGCTTTGGATTCGGCACAACATCACTCGTTGCCATTCCGTCACTCCGGTGGGTCAAAATTTTTACTTGCTGCTGTACAGGCTGAACAACGTGCTTTGGATTCGGCACAACACCACACGGTGCCATTCCGTCACACCGGTGGGTCATAACTTTTATTTGCTGCTGTACACGCTGAACAACGTGCTTTGGATTCGGCACATCACTACTCGTTGCCATTCCGTCACTCCGGTGGGTCATAACATTTTCTTGCTGCTGTACAGGCTCAACAACGTGCTTTGGACTCGGCACAACACCACACTTTTCCATTCCGTCACACCGGTCGTTCATAACATTTATTTGCTGCTGTACACGCTGCACAACGTGCTTTGGTTTCGGCACAACACCACTCGTTGCTATTCTGCCACTCCGGTGGGACATAACCTTTACTGGCTGCTGTACACGCTGAACAACGTGCTTTGGATTCGGCACAACACCACTCGTTGCCATTCCGTAACTCCGGTGGGTCATAAATTTTACTTGCTGCTGTACACACTGAACAACGTGTTTTGGTTTCGGCACAACTCCACTCGTTGCTATTCTGCCACTCCGGTGGGACATAACTTTTACTTGCTGCTGTAACGCTGAACAACGTGCTTTTGATTCGGCACAACACCACACGTTCCCATTCCGTCACACCGGTGGTTCATAACGTTTATTTGCTGCTGTACACGCTGAACAACGTGCTTTGGATTCGGCACAACACCACTCGTTGCCATTCCGTCACTCCGGTGCGTCATAATTTTTACTTGCTGCTGTACACACTGAACCACGTGTTTTGGTTTCCGCACAACACCACTCGTTGCTATTCTGCCACTCCGGTGGGACATAACTTTTACTTGCTGCTGTACACGCTGAACAACGTGCTTTGGTTTCGGCACAACACCACTCGTTGCTATTCTGCCACTCCGGTGGGACATAACTTTTACTTCCTGCTGTACACGCTGAACAACGTGCTTTGGTTTCGGCACAACACCACTCGTTGCTATTCTGCCACTCCGGTGGGACATAACTTCTACTGGCTGCTGTACACGCTGAACAACGTGCTTTGGATTCGGCACAACATCACTCGTTGCCATTCCGTCACACCGGTGGTTCATAACTTTTATTTGCTGCTGTACACGCTGAACAACGTGCTTTGGATTCGGCACAACACCACTTGTTGTCATTCCGTCACTCAGGTGGGTCATAAATTTTACTTGCTGCTGTACACACTGAACAACGTGTTTTGGTTTCGGCACAACACCACTCGTTGCTATTCTGCCACTCCGGTGGGACATAACTTTTACTTACTACTGTACACGCTGAACAACGTGCTTTGGTGTCGGCACAACTCCACTCGTTGCTATTCTGCCACTCCGGTGGGACATAACTTTTACTGGCTGCTGTACACGCTGAACAACGTGCTTTGGATTCGGCACAACACTACTCGTTGCCATTCCGTCACTCCGGTGGGTCATAACTTTTACTGCTGTACAGGCTGAACAACGTGCGTTGGTTTCGGCACAACAAACGTTGCCATTCCGTCACACCGGTGGTTCATAACTTTTACTTGCTGCTGTACACGCTGAACAACGTGCTTTGGATTCGGCACAACATCACTCGTTGCCATTCCGTCACTCCGGTGGGTCATAATTTTTACTTGCTGCTGTACAGGCTGAACAACGTGCATTGCTTTCGGCACAACACCACACGTTGCCATTCCGTCCCACCGGTGGGTCATAACTTTTATTTGCTGCTGTTCACGCTGAACAACGTGCTTTGGATTCGGCACAACAACACTCGTTGCCTTTCCGTCACTCCGGTGGGTCATAACTTTTACTTGCTGCTGTACACGCTGAACAACGTGTTTTGGTTTCGGCACAACACCACTCGTTGCTATTCTACCACTGCGGTGCGTCATAACATTTACTTGCTGCTGTACAGGCTCAACAACGTGCTTTGGATTCAGCACAACACCACACGTTGCCATTCCGTCACACCGGTGGTTCATAACTTTTACTTGCTGCTGTACAGGCTGAACAACGTGCTTTGGATTCGGCACAACACCACACGTTGCCATTCCGTCACACCGGTGGTTCATAACATTTATTTGCTGCTGTACACGCTGAACAACGTGCTTTGGATTCGGCACAACACCACTTGTTGTCATTCCGTCACTCAGGTGGGTCATAAATTTTACTTGCTGCTGTACACACTGAACAACGTGTTTTGGTTTCGGCACAACACCACTCGTTGCTATTCTGCCACTCCGGTGGGACATAACTTTTACTTACTACTGTACACGCTGAACAACGTGCTTTGGTGTCGGCACAACTCCACTCGTTGCTATTCTGCCACTCCGGTGGGACATAACATTTACTGGCTGCTGTACACGCTGAACAACGTGCTTTGGATTCGGCACAACACTACTCGTTGCCATTCCGTCACTCCGGTGGGTCATAACTTTTACTTGCTGCTGTACAGGCTGAACAACGTGCGTTGGTTTCGGCACAACAACAAACGTTGCCATTCCGTCACACCGGTGGTTCATAACTTTTACTTGCTGCTGTACACGCTGAACAACGTGCTTTGGATTCGGCACAACATCACTCGTTGCCATTCCGTCACTCCGGTGGGTCATAATTTTTACTTGCTGCTGTACAGGCTGAACAACGTGCTTTGCATTCGGCACAACACCACACGTTGCCATTCCGTCACACCGGTGGGTCATAACTTTTATTTGCTGCTGTTCACGCTGAACAACGTGCTTTGGATTCGGCACAACAACACTCGTTGCCTTTCCGTCACTCCGGTGGGTCATAACTTTTACTTGCTGCTGTACACGCTGAACAACGTGCTTTGGTTTCGGCACAACACCACTCGTTGCTATTCTACCACTGCGGTGCGTCATAACATTTACTTGCTGCTGTACAGGCTTGACAACGTGCTTTGGATTCGGCACAACACCACTCGTTGCCATTCCGTCACTCCGGTGGGTCATAACATTTACTTGCTGCTGTACAGGCTCAACAACGTGCTTTGGATTCAGCACAACACCACACGTTGCCATTCCGTCACACCGGTGGTTCATAACTTTTACTTGCTGCTGTACAGGCTGAACAACGTGCTTTGGATTCGGCACAACACCACATGTTGCCATTCCGTCACACCGGTGGGTCATAACTTTTATTTGCTGCTGTACACGCTGAACAACATGCTTCGGATTCGGCACAACATCACTCGTTGCCATTCCGTCACTCCGGTGGGTCATAAATTTTACTTGCTGCTGTACACACTGAACAACGTGTTTTGGTTTCGGCACAACACCACTCGTTGCTATTCTGCCACTCCGGTGGGACATAACTTTTACTTACTGCTGTACACGCTGAACAACGTGCTTTGGTGTCGGCACAACACCACTCGTTGCTACTCTGCCACTCCGGTGGGACATAACTTTTACTGGCTGCTGTACACGCTGAACAACGTGCTTTGGATTCGGCGCAACACTACTCGTTGCCATTCCGTCACTCCGGTTTGTCATAACATTTACTTGCTGCTGTACAGGCTGAACAACGTGCGTTGGGTTCGGCAAAACAACACACGTTGCCATTCCGTCACACCGGTGGTTCATAACTTTTACTTGCTGCTGTACAGGCTGAACAACGTGCTTTGGTTCGGCACAACACCACACGTTGCCATTCCGTCACACCGGTGGGTCATATCTTTTATTTGCTGCTGTACACGCTGAACAACGTGCTTTGGATTCGACACAACATCACTCGTTGCCATTCCGTCACTCCGGTGGGTCATAATTTTTACTTGCTGCTGTACAGGCTGAACAACGTGCTTTGCATTCGGCACAACACCACACGTTGCCATTCCGTCACGCCGGTGGGTCATAACTTTTATTTGCTGCTGTACACGCTGAACAACGTGCTTTGGATTCGGCACAACAACACTCGTTGCCATTCCGTCACTCCGGTGGGTCATAACTTTTACTTGCTGCTGTACACGCTGAACAACGTGCTTTGGTTTCGGCACAACACCACTCGTTGCTATTCTGCCACTGCGGTGCGTCATAACATTTATTTGCTGCTGTACACGCTGAACAACATGCTTTGGATTCGGCACAACATCATTCGTTGCCATTCCGTCACACCGGTGGGTCATAACTTTTATTTGCTGCTGTACACGCTGAACAACATGCTTTGGATTCGGCACTACGTCACTCGTTGCCATTCCGTCACTCCGGTGGGTCAAAATTTTTACTTGCTGCTGTACAGGCTGAACAACGTGCTTTGGATTCGGCACAAAACCACACGTTGCCATTCCGTCACACCGGTGGGTCATAACTTTTACTTGCTGCTGTAACGCTGAACAACGTGCTTTGGTTTCGGCACAACACCACTCGTTGCTATTCTGCCACTACGGTGGGACATAACTTCTGCTGGCTGCTGTACACGCTGAACAACGTGCTTTGGATTCGGCACAACACCACTCGTTGCTATTCTGCCACTCCGGTGGGACATAACTTCTACTGGCTGCTGTACACGCTGAACAACGTGCTTTGGATTCGGCACAACACCACTCGTTGCTATTCTGCCACTCCGGTGGGACATAACTTTTACTTGTTGCTGTACACGCTGAACAACGTGCTTTGGTTTCGGCACAACACCACTCGTTGCTATTCTGCCACTGCGGTGCGTCATAACATTTACTTGCTGCTGTACAGGCTTGACAACGTGCTTTGGATTCGGCACAACACCACTCGTTGCCATTCCGTCTCTCCGGTGGGTCATAACATTTACTTGCTGCTGTACAGGCTCAACAACGTGCTTTGGATTCGGCACAACACCACACGTTGCCATTCCGTCACACCGGTGGTTCATAACGTTTATTTGCTGCTGTACACGCTGAACAACGTGATTTGGATTCGGCACAACACCACTCGTTGCCAGTCCGTCACTCCGGTGGGTCATAAATTTTACTTGCTGCTGTACACACTGAACAACGTGTTTTGGTTTCGGCAGAACACCACTCGTTGCTATTCTGCCACTCCGGTGGGACATAACTTTTACTTGCTGCTGTAACGCTGAACAACGTGCTTTGGATTCGGCACAACAGACGTTGCCATTCCGTCACACCGGTGGTTCATAACTTTTATTTGCTGCTGTACACGCTGAACAACGTGCTTTGGATTCGGCACAACACCACTTGTTGTCATTCCGTCACTCAGGTGGGTCATAAATTTTACTTGCTGCTGTACACACTGAACAACGTGTTTTGGTTTCGGCACAACACCACTCGTTGCTATTCTGCCACTCCGGTGGGACATAACTTTTACTTACTGCTGTACACGCTGAACAACGTGCTTTGGTGTCGGCACAACACCACTCGTTGCTACTCTGCCACTCCGGTGGGACATAAGTTTTACTAGCTGCTGTACACGCTGAACAACGTGCTTTGGATTCGGGGCAACAATACTCGTTGCCATTCCGTCACTCCGGTTTGTCATAACTTTTACTTGCTGCTGTACAGGCTGAACAACGTGCGTTGGTTTTGGCAAAACAACACACGTTGCCATTCCGTCACACCGGTGGTTCATAACTTTTACTTCATGCTGTACAGGCTGAACAACGTGCATTGGTTCGGCACAACACCACACGTTGCCATTCTGTCACACCGGTGGGTCATATCTTTTATTTGCTGCTGTACACGCTGAACAACGTGCTTTGGATTCGACACAACATCACTCGTTGCCATTCCGTCACTCCGGTGGGTCATAATTTTTACTTGCTGCTGTACAGGCTGAACAACGTGCTTTGCATTCGGCACAGCACCACACGTTGCCATTCCGTCACGCCGGTGGGTCATAACTTTTATTTGCTGCTGTACACGCTGAACAACGTGCTTTGGATTCGGCACAACAACACTCGTTGCCATTCCGTCACTCCGGTGGGTCATAACTTTTACTTGCTGCTGTACACGCTGAACAACGTGCTTTGGTTTCGGCACAACACCACTCGTTGCTATTCTGCCACTGCGGTGCGTCATAACATTTACTTGCTGCTGTACAGGCTTGACAACGTGCTTTGGATTCGGCACAACACCACTCGTTGCCATCCCGTCACTCCGGTGGGTCATAACATTTACTTGCTGCTGTACAGGCTCAACAACGTGCTTTGGATTCAGCACAACACCACACGTTGCCATTCCGTCACACCGGTGGTTCATAACTTTTACTTGCTGCTGTACAGGCTGAACAACGTGCTTTGGATTCGGCACAACACCACACGTTGCCATTCCGTCACACCGGTGGGTCATAACTTTTATTTGCTGCTGTACACGCTGAACAACATGCTTTGGATTCGGCACATCACTCGTTGCCATTCCGTCACTCCGGTGGGTCATAACATTTACTTGCTGCTGTACAGGCTGAACAACGTGCTTTGGATTCGGCACAACACCACTTGTTGCCATTCCGTCACTCCGGTGGGTCATAACTTTTACTTGCTGCTGTACAGGCTCAACAACGTGCTTTGGACTCGGCACAACACCACACGTTTCCATTCCGTCACACCGGTCGTTCATAACATTTATTTGCTGCTGTACACGCTGGACAACGTGCTTTGGTTTCGGCACAACACCACTCGTTGCTATTCTGCCACTCCGGTGGGACATAACCTTTACTGGCTGCTGTACACGCTGAACAACGTGCTTTGGATTCGGCACAACACCACTCGTTGCCATTCCGTAACTCCGGTGGGTCATAAATTTTACTTGCTGCTGTACACACTGAACAACGTGTTTTGGCTTCGGCACAACTCCACTCGTTGCTATTCTGCCACTCCGGTGGGACATAACATTTACTTGCTGCTGTAACGCTGAACAAGGTGCTTTTGATTCGGCACAACACCACACGTTGCCATTCCGTCACACCGGTGGGTCATAACTTTTATTTGCTGCTGTACACGTTGAACAACGTGCTTTGGATTCGGCACAACATCACTCGTTGCCATTCCGTCACTCCGGTGGGTCATAACTTGTACTTGCTGCTGTACACGCTGAACATCGTGCTTTGGTTTCGGCACAACACCACACGTTGCCATTCCGTCACGCCGGTGGGTCATAACTTTTATTTGCTGCTGTACACGCTGAACAACGTGCTTTGGATTCGGCACAACAACACTCGTTGCCATTCCGTCACTCCGGTGGGTCATAACTTTTATTTGCTGCTGTACACGCTGAACAACATGCTTTGGATTCGGCACAACATCACTCGTTGCCATTCCGTCACTCCGGTGGGTCAAAATTTTTACTTGCTGCTGTACATGCTGAACAACGTGCTTTGGATTCGGCACAAAACCACACGTTGCCATTCCGTCACACCGGTGGGTCATAACTTTTACTTGCTGCTGTAACGCTGAACAACGTGCTTTGGTTTCGGCACAACACCACTCGTTGCTATTCTGCCACTACGGTGGGAGATAACTTCTGCTGGCTGCTCTACACGCTGAACAACGTGCTTTGGATTCGGCACAACACCACTCGTTGCTATTCTGCCACTCCGGTGGGACATAACTTCTACTGGCTGCTGTACACGCTGAACAACGTGCTTTGGATTCGGCACAACACCACTCGTTGATATTCTGCCACTCCGGTGGGACGTGACTTTTACTTGCTGCTGTACACGCTGAACAACGTGCTTTGGTTTCGGCACAACACCACTCGTTGCTATTCTGCCACTGCGGTGCGTCATAACATTTACTTGCTGCTGTACAGGCTTGACAACGTGCTTTGGATTCGGCACAACACCACTCGTTGCCATTCCGTCTCTCCGGTGGGTCATAACACTTACTTGCTGCTGTACAGGCTCAACAACGTGCTTTGGATTCGGCACAACACCACACGTTGCCATTCCGTCACACCGGTGGTTCATAACGTTTATTTGCTGCTGTACACGCTGAACAACGTGCCTTGGATTCGGCACAACACCACTCGTTGCCAGTCCGTCACTCCGGTGGGTCATAAATTTTACTTGCTGCTGTACACACTGAACAACGTGTTTTGGTTTCGGCAGAACACCACTCGTTGCTATTCTGCCACTCCGGTGGGACATAACTTTTACTTGCTGCTGTAACGCTGAACAACGTGCTTTGGATTCGGCACAACAGACGTTGCCATTCCGTCACACCGGTGGTTCATAACTTTTACTTGCTGCTGTAACGCTGAACAACGTGCTTTGGATTCGGCACAACACCACTCGTTGCCATTCCGTCACTCCGATGGGTCATAACATTTACTTCCTGCTGTACAGGCTCAACAACGAGCTTTGGTTTCGGCACAACACCACACGTTGCCATTCCGTCACACCGGAGGGTCATAACTTTTATTTGCTGCTGTACACGCTAAACAACGTGCTTTCGATTCGGCACAACACCACACGTTGCCATTCCGTCACGCCGGTGGTTCATAACTTTTACTTGCTGCTGTAACGCTGAACAACGTGCTTTGAATTCGGCACAACACCACACGTTGCCATTCCGTCACACCGGTGGTTCATAACGTTTATTTGCTGCTGTACACGCTGAACAACGTGCTTTGGATTCGGCACAACACCACTTGTTGTCATTCCGTCACTCAGGTGGGTCATAAATTTTACTTGCTGCTGTACACACTGAACAACGTGTTTTGGTTTCGGCACAACACCACTCGTTGCTATTCTGCCACTCCGGATGGACATAACTTTTACTTACTGCTGTACACGCTGAACAACGTGCTTTGGTGTCGGCACAACACCACTCGTTGCTACTCTGCCACTCCGGTGGGACATAACTTTTACTGGCTGCTGTACACGCTGAACAACGTGCTTTGGATTCGGCGCAACACTACTCGTTGCCATTCCGTCACTCCGGTTTGTCATAACTTTTACTTGCTGCTGTACAGGCTGAACAACGTGCGTTGGTTTCGGCAAAACAACACACGTTGCCATTCCGTCACACCGGTGGTTCATAACTTTTACTTGCTGCTGTACAGGCTGAACAACGTGCATTGGTTCGGCACAACACCACACGTTGCCATTCTGTCACACCGGTGGGTCATATCTTTTATTTGCTGCTGTACACGCTGAACAACGTGCTTTGGATTCGACACAACATCACTCGTTGCCATTCCGTCACTCCGGTGGGTCATAATTTTTACTTGCTGCTGTACAGGCTGAACAACGTGCTTTGCATTCGGCACAACACCACACGTTGCCATTCCGTCACGCCGGTGGGTCATAACTTTTATTTGCTGCTGTACACGCTGAACAACGTGCTTTGGATTCGGCACAACAACACTCGTTGCCATTCCGTCACTCCGGTGGGTCATAACTTTTACTTGCTGCTGTACACGCTGAACAACGTGCTTTGGTTTCGGCACAACACCACTCGTTGCTATTCTGCCACTGCGGTGCGTCATAACATTTACTTGCTGCTGTACAGGCTTGACAACGTGCTTTGGATTCGGCACAACACCACTCGTTGCCATCCCGTCACTCCGGTGGGTCATAACATTTACTTGCTGCTGTACAGGCTCAACGACGTGCTTTGGATTCAGCACAACACCACACGTTGCCATTCCGTCACACCGGTGGTTCATACCTTTTACTTGCTGCTGTACAGGCTGAACAACGTGCTTTGGATTCGGCACAACACCACACGTTGCCATTCCGTCACACCGGTGGGTCATAACTTTTATTTGCTGCTGTACACACTGAACAACATGCTTTGGATTCGGCACAACATCACTCGTTGCCATTCCGTCACTCCGGTGGGTCAAAATTTTTACTTGCTGCTGTACAGGCTGAACAACGTGCTTTGGATTCGGCACAACACCACACGGTGCCATTCCGTCACACCGGTGGGTCATAACTTTTATTTGCTGCTGTACACGCTGAACAACGTGCTTTGGATTCGGCACATCACTACTCGTTGCCATTCCGTCACTCCGGTGGGTCATAACATTTTCTTGCTGCTGTACAGGCTCAACAACGTGCTTTGGACTCGGCACAACACCACACTTTTCCATTCCGTCACACCGGTCGTTCATAACATTTATTTGCTGCTGTACACGCTGCACAACGTGCTTTGGTTTCGGCACAACACCACTCGTTGCTATTCTGCCACTCCGGTGGGACATAACCTTTACTGGCTGCTGTACACGCTGAACAACGTGCTTTGGATTCGGCACAACACCACTCGTTGCCATTCCGTAACTCCGGTGGGTCATAAATTTTACTTGCTGCTGTACACACTGAACAACGTGTTTTGGTTTCGGCACAACTCCACTCGTTGCTATTCTGCCACTCCGGTGGGACATAACTTTTACTTGCTGCTGTAACGCTGAACAACGTGCTTTTGATTCGGCACAACACCACACGTTCCCATTCCGTCACACCGGTGGTTCATAACGTTTATTTGCTGCTGTACACGCTGAACAACGTGCTTTGGATTCGGCACAACACCACTCGTTGCCATTCCGTCACTCCGGTGCGTCATAATTTTTACTTGCTGCTGTACACACTGAACCACGTGTTTTGGTTTCCGCACAACACCACTCGTTGCTATTCTGCCACTCCGGTGGGACATAACTTTTACTTGCTGCTGTACACGCTGAACAACGTGCTTTGGTTTCGGCACAACACCACTCGTTGCTATTCTGCCACTCCGGTGGGACATAACTTTTACTTCCTGCTGTACACGCTGAACAACGTGCTTTGGTTTCGGCACAACACCACTCGTTGCTATTCTGCCACTCCGGTGGGACATAACTTCTACTGGCTGCTGTACACGCTGAACAACGTGCTTTGGATTCGGCACAACATCACTCGTTGCCATTCCGTCACACCGGTGGTTCATATCTTTTACTTGCTGCTGTACAGGCTTAACAACGTGCTTTGGTTTCGGCACAACACCACACGTTGCCATTCCGTCACACCGGTGGTTCATAACTTTTACTTGCTGCTGTACAGGCTGAACAACGTGCTTTGGTTTCGGCACAACACCGCCCGTTGCCATTCCGTCACACCGGTGGTTCATAACTTTTACTTGCTGCTGTACAGGCTGAACAACGTGCTTTGGTTTCGGCACAACACCTCTTGTTGCCATTCCGTCACTCCGGTGGCTCATAATTTTTACTTGCTGCTGTACAGGCTGAACAACGTGCTTTGGTTTCGGCACAACACCACTCGTTGCTATTCTGCCACTCCGGTGGGTCATAACATTTACTTGCTGCTGTACACGCTGAACAACGTGCTTTAGATTCGGCACAACACTACTCGTTGCCATTCCGTCACTCCGGTGGGTCATAACATTTACTTGCTGCTGTACAGGCTCAACAACGTGCTTTGGATTCGGCACAACACCACACGTTGCCATTCCGTCACACCGGTGGTTCATAACTGTTATTTGCTGCTGTACACGCTGAACAACGTGCTTTGGTTTCAGCACAGCAGCACTCGTTGCTATTCTGCCACTCCGGTGAGACATAACTTTTACTGGCTGCTGTACACGCTGAACAACGTACTTTGGATTCGGCACAACATCACTCTTTGCCATTCCGTCACTCCGGTGGGTCATAATTTTTACTTGCTGCTGTACAGGCTGAACAACGTGCTTTGCATTCGGCACAACACCACACGTTGCCATTCCGTCACACCGGTGGGTCATAACTTTTATTTCTGCTGTACACGCTGAACAACGTGCTTTGGTTTCGGCACAACACCACTCGTTGCTATTCTGCCACTCCGGTGGGTCATAACTTTTACTTGATGCTGTACACGCTGAACAACGTGCTTTGGTTTCGGCACACCACCACTCGTTGCTATTCTGCCACTGCGGTGCGTCATAACATTTACTTGCTGCTGTACAGACTTGACAACGTGCTTTGGATTCGGCACAACACCACTCGTTGCCATTCCGTCACTCCGGTGGGTCATAACGTTTACTTGCTGCTGTACAGGCTCAACAACGTGCTTTGGATTCAGCACAACACCACACGTTGCCATTCCGTCACACCGGTGGTTCATAACTTTTACTTGCTGCTGTACAGGCTGAACAACGTGCTTTGGATTCGGCACAACACCACACGTTGCCATTCCGTCACAACGGTGGGTCATAACTTTTATTTGCTGCTGTACACGCTGAACAACATGCTTTGGATTCGGCACAACATCACTCGTTGCCATTCCGTCACTCCGGTGGGCCAAAATTTTTACTTGCTGCTGTACAGGCTGAACAACGTGCTTTGGATTCGGCACAACAACACTCGTTGCCATTCCGTCACTCCGGTGGGTCATAACTTTTACTTGCTGCTGTACACGCTGAACAACGTGCTTTGGTTTCGGCACAACACCACTCGTTGCTATTCTGCCACTGCGGTGCGTCATAACATTTACTTGCGACAGTACAGGCTGGACAACGTGCTTTTGATTCGGCACAACACCACTCGTTGCCATTCCGTCACTCCGGTGGGTCATAACATTTACTTGCTGCTGTACAGGCTCAACAACGTGCTTTGGATTCAGCACAACACCACGCGTTGCCATTCCGTCACACCGGTGGTTTATAACTTTTACTTGCTGCTGTACACGCTGAACAACGTGCTTTGGTTTCGGCACAACACCACTCGTTGCTATTCTGCCACTCCGGTGGGACATAACTTCTACTGGCTGCTGTACACGCTGAACAACGTGCTTTGGATTCGGCACAACATCACTCGTTGCCATTCCGTCACACCGGTGGTTCATATCTTTTACTTGCTGCTGTACAGGCTTAACAACGTGCTTTGGTTTCGGCACAACACCACACGTTGCCATTCCGTCACACCGGTGGTTCATAACTTTTACTTGCTGCTGTACAGGCTGAACAACGTGCTTTGGTTTCGGCACAACACCGCCCGTTGCCATTCCGTCACACCGGTGGTTCATAACTTTTACTTGCTGCTGTACAGGCTGAACAACGTGCTTTGGTTTCGGCACAACACCACACGTTGCCATTCCGTCACTCCGGTGGCTCATAATTTTTACTTGCTGCTGTACAGGCTGAACAACGTGCTTTGGATTCAACACAGCACCACACGTTGCCATTCCGTCACACCGGTGGGTCATAACTTTTATTTGCTGCTGTACACGTTGAACAACGTGCTTTGGATTCGGCACAACACCACTCGTTGCCATTCCGTCACTCCGGTGGGTCATAACTTTTACTTGCTGCTGTACACGCTGAACAACGTGCTTTGGTTTCAGCACAACACCACTCGTTGCTATTCTGCCACTCCGGTGGGACATAACTTTTACTTGCTGCTGTACACGCTGAACAACGTGCTTTGGTTTCGGCACAACACCACTCGTTGCTATTCTGCCACTCCGGTAGGACATAACTTTTACTTGCTGCTGTAACGCTGAACAACGTGCTTTGGATTCGGCACAACACCACACGTTGCCATTCCGTCACACCGGTGGTTCATAACTTTTACTTGCTGCTGTACAGGCTTAACAACGTGCTTTGGGTTCGGCACAACACCACACGTTGCCATTCCGTCACACCGGTGGTTCATAACTTTTACTTGCTGCTGTACAGGCTGAACAACGTGCTTTGGTTTCGGCACAACACCACACGTTGCCATTCCGTCACTCCGGTGGGTCATAATTTTTACTTGCTGCTGTACAGGCTGAACAACGTGCTTTGGATTCGACACAGCACCACACGTTGCCATTCCGTCACACCGGTGGGTCATAACTTTTATTTGCTGCTCTACACGTTTAACAACGTGCTTTGGATTTGGCACAACACCACTCGTTGCCATTCCGTCACTCCAGTGGGTCATAACATTTACTTGCTGCTGTACACGCTGAACAACGTGCTTTGGTTTCGGCACAACACCACTCGTTGCTATTCAGCCACTCCGGTGGGTCATAACATTTACTTGCTTCTGTACACGCTGAACAACGTGCTTTAGATTCGGCACAACACTACTCGTTGCCATTCCGTCACTCCGGTGGGTCATAACATTTACTTGCTGCTGTACAGGCTCAACAACGTGCTTTGGATTCGGCACAACACCACACGTTGCTATTCTGCCACTCCGGTGGGATATAACTTTTTTTTGCGGCTGTACACGCTGAACAACGTGCTTTGGATTCGGCACAACAACACTCGTTGCCATTCCGTCACTCCGGTGGGTCATAACTTTTACTTGATGCTGTACACGCTGAACAACGTGCTTTGGTTTCGGCACAGCACCACTCGTTGCTATTCTGCCACTGCGGTGCGTCATAACATTTACTTGCTGCTGTACAGACTTGACAACGTGCTTTGGATTCGGCACAACACCACTCGTTGCCATTCCGTCACTCCGGTGGGTCATAACATTTACTTGCTGCTGTACAGGCTCAACAACGTGCTTTGGATTCGGCACAACACCACATGTTGCCATTCCGTCACACCGGTGGGTCATAACTTTTATTTGCTGCTGTACACGCTGAACAACATGCTTTGGATTCGGCACAACATCACTCGTTGCCATTCCGTCACTCCGGTGGGTCATAAATTTTACTTGCTGCTGTACACACTGAACAACGTGTTTTGGTTTCGGCACAACACCACTCGTTGCTATTCTGCCACTCCGGTGGGACATAACTTTTACTTACTGCTGTACACGCTGAACAACGTGCTTTGGTGTCGGCACAACACCACTCGTTGCTACTCTGCCACTCCGGTGGGACATAACTTTTACTGGCTGCTGTACACGCTGAACAACGTGCTTTGGATTCGGCGCAACACTACTCGTTGCCATTCCGTCACTCCGGTTTGTCATAACATTTACTTGCTGCTGTACAGGCTGAACAACGTGCGTTGGGTTCGGCAAAACAACACACGTTGCCATTCCGTCACACCGGTGGTTCATAACTTTTACTTGCTGCTGTACAGGCTGAACAACGTGCTTTGGTTCGGCACAACACCACACGTTGCCATTCCGTCACACCGGTGGGTCATATCTTTTATTTGCTGCTGTACACGCTGAACAACGTGCTTTGGATTCGACACAACATCACTCGTTGCCATTCCGTCACTCCGGTGGGTCATAATTTTTACTTGCTGCTGTACAGGCTGAACAACGTGCTTTGCATTCGGCACAACACCACACGTTGCCATTCCGTCACGCCGGTGGGTCATAACTTTTAATTGCTGCTGTACACGCTGAACAACGTGCTTTGGATTCGGCACAACAACACTCGTTGCCATTCCGTCACTCCGGTGGGTCATAACTTTTACTTGCTGCTGTACACGCTGAACAACGTGCTTTGGTTTCGGCACAACACCACTCGTTGCTATTCTGCCACTGCGGTGCGTCATAACATTTATTTGCTGCTGTACACGCTGAACAACATGCTTTGGATTCGGCACAGCATCATTCGTTGCCATTCCGTCACACCGGTGGGTCATAACTTTTATTTGCTGCTGTACACGCTGAACAACATGCTTTGGATTCGGCACTACGTCACTCGTTGCCATTCCGTCACTCCGGTGGGTCAAAATTTTTACTTGCTGCTGTACAGGCTGAACAACGTGCTTTGGATTCGGCACAAAACCACACGTTGCCATTCCGTCACACCGGTGGGTCATAACTTTTACTTGCTGCTGTAACGCTGAACAACGTGCTTTGGTTTCGGCACAACACCACTCGTTGCTATTCTGCCACTACGGTGGGACATAACTTCTGCTGGCTGCTGTACACGCTGAACAACGTGCTTTGGATTCGGCACAACACCACTCGTTGCTATTCTGCCACTCCGGTGGGACATAACTTCTACTGGCTGCTGTACACGCTGAACAACGTGCTTTGGATTCGGCACAACACCACTCGTTGCTATTCTGCCACTCCGGTGGGACATAACTTTTACTTGTTGCTGTACACGCTGAACAACGTGCTTTGGTTTCGGCACAACACCACTCGTTGTTATTCTGCCACTGCGGTGCGTCATAACATTTACTTGCTGCTGTACAGGCTTGACAACGTGCTTTGGATTCGGCACAACACCACTCGTTGCCATTCCGTCTCTCCGGTGGGTCATAACATTTACTTGCTGCTGTACAGGCTCAACAACGTGCTTTGGATTCGGCACAACACCACACGTTGCCATTCCGTCACACCGGTGGTTCATAACGTTTATTTGCTGCTGTACACGCTGAACAACGTGATTTGGATTCGGCACAACACCACTCGTTGCCAGTCCGTCACTCCGGTGGGTCATAAATTTTACTTGCTGCTGTACACACTGAACAACGTGTTTTGGTTTCGGCAGAACACCACTCGTTGCTATTCTGCCACTCCGGTGGGACATAACTTTTACTTGCTGCTGTAACGCTGAACAACGTGCTTTGGATTCGGCACAACAGACGTTGCCATTCCGTCACACCGGTGGTTCATAACTTTTATTTGCTGCTGTACACGCTGAACAACGTGCTTTGGATTCGGCACAACACCACTTGTTGTCATTCCGTCACTCAGGTGGGTCATAAATTTTACTTGCTGCTGTACACACTGAACAACGTGTTTTGGTTTCGGCACAACACCACTCGTTGCTATTCTGCCACTCCGGTGGGACATAACTTTTACTTACTGCTGTACACGCTGAACAACGTGCTTTGGTGTCGGCACAACACCACTCGTTGCTACTCTGCCACTCCGGTGGGACATAAGTTTTACTAGCTGCTGTACACGCTGAACAACGTGCTTTGGATTCGGGGCAACAATACTCGTTGCCATTCCGTCACTCCGGTTTGTCATAACTTTTACTTGCTGCTGTACAGGCTGAACAACGTGCGTTGGTTTTGGCAAAACAACACACGTTGCCATTCCGTCACACCGGTGGTTCATAACTTTTACTTCATGCTGTACAGGCTGAACAACGTGCATTGGTTCGGCACAACACCACACGTTGCCATTCTGTCACACCGGTGGGTCATATCTTTTATTTGCTGCTGTACACGCTGAACAACGTGCTTTGGATTCGACACAACATCACTCGTTGCCATTCCGTCACTCCGGTGGGTCATAATTTTTACTTGCTGCTGTACAGGCTGAACAACGTGCTTTGCATTCGGCACAGCACCACACGTTGCCATTCCGTCACGCCGGTGGGTCATAACTTTTATTTGCTGCTGTACACGCTGAACAACGTGCTTTGGATTCGGCACAACAATACTCGTTGCCATTCCGTCACTCCGGTGGGTCATAACTTTTACTTGCTGCTGTACACGCTGAACAACGTGCTTTGGTTTCGGCACAACACCACTCGTTGCTATTCTGCCACTGCGGTGCGTCATAACATTTACTTGCTGCTGTACAGGCTTGACAACGTGCTTTGGATTCGGCACAACACCACTCGTTGCCATCCCGTCACTCCGGTGGGTCATAACATTTACTTGCTGCTGTACAGGCTCAACAACGTGCTTTGGATTCAGCACAACACCACACGTTGCCATTCCGTCACACCGGTGGTTCATAACTTTTACTTGCTGCTGTACAGGCTGAACAACGTGCTTTGGATTCGGCACAACACCACACGTTGCCATTCCGTCACACCGGTGGGTCATAACTTTTATTTGCTGCTGTACACGCTGAACAACATGCTTTGGATTCGGCACATCACTCGTTGCCATTCCGTCACTCCGGTGGGTCAAAATTTTTACTTGCTGCTGTACACGCTGAACAACGTGCTTTGGATTCGGCACAACACTACTCGTTGCCATTCCGTCACTCCGGTGGGTCATAACATTTACTTGCTGCTGTACAGGCTGAACAACGTGCTTTGGATTCGGCACAACACCACTTGTTGCCATTCCGTCACTCCGGTGGGTCATAACTTTTACTTGCTGCTGTACAGGCTCAACAACGTGCTTTAGACTCGGCACAACACCACACGTTTCCATTCCGTCACACCGGTCGTTCATAACATTTATTTGCTGCTGTACACGCTGCACAACGTGCTTTGGTTTCGGCACAACACCACTCGTTGCTATTCTGCCACTCCGGTGGGACATAACCTTTACTGGCTGCTGTACACGCTGAACAACGTGCTTTGGATTCGGCACAACACCACTCGTTGCCATTCCGTAACTCCGGTGGGTCATAAATTTTACTTGCTGCTGTACACACTGAACAACGTGTTTTGGCTTCGGCACAACTCCACTCGTTGCTATTCTGCCACTCCGGTGGGACATAACATTTACTTGCTGCTGTAACGCTGAACAAGGTGCTTTTGATTCGGCACAACACCACACGTTGCCATTCCGTCACACCGGTGGGTCATAACTTTTACTTGCTGCTGTAACGCTGAACAACGTGCTTTGGTTTCGGCACAACACCACTCGTTGCTATTCTGCCACTACGGTGGGAGATAACTTCTGCTGGCTGCTGTACACGCTGAACAACGTGCTTTGGATTCGGCACAACACCACTCGTTGCTATTCTGCCACTCCGGTGGGACATAACTTCTACTGGCTGCTGTACACGCTGAACAACGTGCTTTGGATTCGGCACAACACCACTCGTTGATATTCTGCCACTCCGGTGGGACGTGACTTTTACTTGCTGCTGTACACGCTGAACAACGTGCTTTGGATTCGGCACAACACCACTCGTTGATATTCTGCCACTCCGGTGGGACGTGACTTTTACTTGCTGCTGTAACGCTGAACAACGTGCTTTGGATTCGGCACAACACCACTCGTTGCTATTCTGCCACTACGGTGGGAGATAACTTCTGCTGGCTGCTGTACACGCTGAACAACGTGCTTTGGATTCGGCACAACACCACTCGTTGCTATTCTGCCACTCCGGTGGGAC
Source organism: Amblyomma americanum (assembly GCF_052857255.1). NCBI lineage: Eukaryota > Metazoa > Arthropoda > Arachnida > Ixodida > Ixodidae > Amblyomma > Amblyomma americanum. The sequence continues at coordinate 33,407,626 of NC_135499.1, read as the reverse complement.
ATAACTTCTACTGGCTGCTGTACACGCTGAACAACGTGCTTTGGTTTCGGCACAACACCACTCGTTGCTATTCTGCCACTGCGGTGCGTCATAACATTTACTTGCTGCTGTACAGGCTTGACAACGTGCTTTGGATTCGGCACAACACCACTCGTTGCCATTCCGTCTCTCCGGTGGGTCATAACACTTACTTGCTGCTGTACAGGCTCAACAACGTGCTTTGGATTCGGCACAACACCACACGTTGCCATTCCGTCACACCGGTGGTTCATAACGTTTATTTGCTGCTGTACACGCTGAACAACGTGCCTTGGATTCGGCACAACACCACTCGTTGCCAGTCCGTCACTCCGGTGGGTCATCAATTTTACTTGCTGCTGTACACACTGAACAACGTGTTTTGGTTTCGGCAGAACACCACTCGTTGCTATTCTGCCACTCCGGTGGGACATAACTTTTACTTGCTGCTGTAACGCTGAACAACGTGCTTTGGATTCGGCACAACAGACGTTGCCATTCCGTCACACCGGTGGTTCATAACTTTTACTTGCTGCTGTAACGCTGAACAACGTGCTTTGGATTCGGCACAACACCACTCGTTGCCATTCCGTCACTCCGATGGGTCATAACATTTACTTGCTGCTGTACAGGCTCAACAACGAGCTTTGGTTTCGGCACAACACCACACGTTGCCATTCCGTCACACCGGAGGATCATAACTTTTATTTGCTGCTGTACACGCTAAACAACGTGCTTTCGATTCGGCACAACACCACACGTTGCCATTCCGTCACGCCGGTGGTTCATAACTTTTACTTGCTGCTGTAACGCTGAACAACGTGCTTTGAATTCGGCACAACACCACACGTTGCCATTCCGTCACACCGGTGGTTCATAACGTTTATTTGCTGCTGTACACGCTGAACAACGTGCTTTGGATTCGGCACAACACCACTTGTTGTCATTCCGTCACTCAGGTGGGTCATAAATTTTACTTGCTGCTGTACACACTGAACAACGTGTTTTGGTTTCGGCACAACACCACTCGTTGCTATTCTGCCACTCCGGATGGACATAACTTTTACTTACTGCTGTACACGCTGAACAACGTGCTTTGGTGTCGGCACAACACCACTCGTTGCTACTCTGCCACTCCGGTGGGACATAACTTTTACTGGCTGCTGTACACGCTGAACAACGTGCTTTGGATTCGGCGCAACACTACTCGTTGCCATTCCGTCACTCCGGTTTGTCATAACTTTTACTTGCTGCTGTACAGGCTGAACAACGTGCGTTGGTTTCGGCAAAACAACACACGTTGCCATTCCGTCACACCGGTGGTTCATAACTTTTACTTGCTGCTGTACAGGCTGAACAACGTGCATTGGTTCGGCACAACACCACACGTTGCCATTCTGTCACACCGGTGGGTCATATCTTTTATTTGCTGCTGTACACGCTGAACAACGTGCTTTGGATTCGACACAACATCACTCGTTGCCATTCCGTCACTCCGGTGGGTCATAATTTTTACTTGCTGCTGTACAGGCTGAACAACGTGCTTTGCATTCGGCACAACACCACACGTTGCCATTCCGTCACGCCGGTGGGTCATAACTTTTATTTGCTGCTGTACACGCTGAACAACGTGCTTTGGATTCGGCACAACAACACTCGTTGCCATTCCGTCACTCCGGTGGGTCATAACTTTTACTTGCTGCTGTACACGCTGAACAACGTGCTTTGGTTTCGGCACAACACCACTCGTTGCTATTCTGCCACTGCGGTGCGTCATAACATTTACTTGCTGCTGTACAGGCTTGACAACGTGCTTTGGATTCGGCACAACACCACTCGTTGCCATCCCGTCACTCCGGTGGGTCATAACATTTACTTGCTGCTGTACAGGCTCAACGACGTGCTTTGGATTCAGCACAACACCACACGTTGCCATTCCGTCACACCGGTGGTTCATACCTTTTACTTGCTGCTGTACAGGCTGAACAACGTGCTTTGGATTCGGCACAACACCACACGTTGCCATTCCGTCACACCGGTGGGTCATAACTTTTATTTGCTGCTGTACACACTGAACAACATGCTTTGGATTCGGCACAACATCACTCGTTGCCATTCCGTCACTCCGGTGGGTCAAAATTTTTACTTGCTGCTGTACAGGCTGAACAACGTGCTTTGGATTCGGCACAACACCACACGGTGCCATTCCGTCACACCGGTGGGTCATAACTTTTATTTGCTGCTGTACACGCTGAACAACGTGCTTTGGATTCGGCACATCACTACTCGTTGCCATTCCGTCACTCCGGTGGGTCATAACATTTTCTTGCTGCTGTACAGGCTCAACAACGTGCTTTGGACTCGGCACAACACCACACTTTTCCATTCCGTCACACCGGTCGTTCATAACATTTATTTGCTGCTGTACACGCTGCACAACGTGCTTTGGTTTCGGCACAACACCACTCGTTGCTATTCTGCCACTCCGGTGGGACATAACCTTTACTGGCTGCTGTACACGCTGAACAACGTGCTTTGGATTCGGCACAACACCACTCGTTGCCATTCCGTAACTCCGGTGGGTCATAAATTTTACTTGCTGCTGTACACACTGAACAACGTGTTTTGGTTTCGGCACAACTCCACTCGTTGCTATTCTGCCACTCCGGTGGGACATAACTTTTACTTGCTGCTGTAACGCTGAACAACGTGCTTTTGATTCGGCACAACACCACACGTTCCCATTCCGTCACACCGGTGGTTCATAACGTTTATTTGCTGCTGTACACGCTGAACAACGTGCTTTGGATTCGGCACAACACCACTCGTTGCCATTCCGTCACTCCGGTGCGTCATAATTTTTACTTGCTGCTGTACACACTGAACCACGTGTTTTGGTTTCCGCACAACACCACTCGTTGCTATTCTGCCACTCCGGTGGGACATAACTTTTACTTGCTGCTGTACACGCTGAACAACGTGCTTTGGTTTCGGCACAACACCACTCGTTGCTATTCTGCCACTCCGGTGGGACATAACTTTTACTTGCTGCTGTACACGCTGAACAACGTGCTTTGGTTTCGGCACAACACCACTCGTTGCTATTCTGCCACTCCGGTGGGACATAACTTCTACTGGCTGCTGTACACGCTGAACAACGTGCTTTGGATTCGGCACAACATCACTCGTTGCCATTCCGTCACACCGGTGGTTCATATCTTTTACTTGCTGCTGTACAGGCTTAACAACGTGCTTTGGTTTCGGCACAACGCCACACGTTGCCATTCCGTCACACCGGTGGTTCATAACTTTTACTTGCTGCTGTACAGGCTGAACAACGTGCTTTGGTTTCGGCACAACACCGCCCGTTGCCATTCCGTCACACCGGTGGTTCATAACTTTTACTTGCTGCTGTACAGGCTGAACAACGTGCTTTGGTTTCGGCACAACACCTCTTGTTGCCATTCCGTCACTCCGGTGGCTCATAATTTTTACTTGCTGCTGTACAGGCTGAACAACGTGCTTTGGTTTCGGCACAACACCACTCTTTGCTATTCTGCCACTCCGGTGGGTCATAACATTTACTTGCTGTTGTACACGCTGAACAACGTGCTTTAGATTCGGCACAACACTACTCGTTGCCATTCCGTCACTCCGGTGGGTCATAACATTTACTTGCTGCTGTACAGGCTCAACAACGTGCTTTGGATTCGGCACAACACCACACGTTGCCATTCCGTCACACCGGTGGTTCATAACTGTTATTTGCTGCTGTACACGCTGAACAACGTGCTTTGGTTTCAGCACAGCAGCACTCGTTGCTATTCTGCCACTCCGGTGAGACATAACTTTTACTGGCTGCTGTACACGCTGAACAACGTACTTTGGATTCGGCACAACATCACTCGTTGCCATTCCGTCACTCCGGTGGGTCATAATTTTTACTTGCTGCTGTACAGGCTGAACAACGTGCTTTGCATTCGGCACAACACCACACGTTGCCATTCCGTCACACCGGTGGGTCATAACTTTTATTTCTGCTGTACACGCTGAACAACGTGCTTTGGTTTCGGCACAACACCACTCGTTGCTATTCTGCCACTCCGGTGGGTCATAACTTTTACTTGATGCTGTACACGCTGAACAACGTGCTTTGGTTTCGGCACACCACCACTCGTTGCTATTCTGCCACTGCGGTGCGTCATAACATTTACTTGCTGCTGTACAGACTTGACAACGTGCTTTGGATTCGGCACAACACCACTCGTTGCCATTCCGTCACTCCGGTGGGTCATAACGTTTACTTGCTGCTGTACAGGCTCAACAACGTGCTTTGGATTCAGCACAACACCACACGTTGCCATTCCGTCACACCGGTGGTTCATAACTTTTACTTGCTGCTGTACAGGCTGAACAACGTGCTTTGGATTCGGCACAACACCACACGTTGCCATTCCGTCACAACGGTGGGTCATAACTTTTATTTGCTGCTGTACACACTGAACAACATGCTTTGGATTCGGCACAACATCACTCGTTGCCATTCCGTCACTCCGGTGGGCCAAAATTTTTACTTGCTGCTGTACAGGCTGAACAACGTGCTTTGGATTCGGCACAACAACACTCGTTGCCATTCCGTCACTCCGGTGGGTCATAACTTTTACTTGCTGCTGTACACGCTGAACAACGTGCTTTGGTTTCGGCACAACACCACTCGTTGCTATTCTGCCACTGCGGTGCGTCATAACATTTACTTGCGACAGTACAGGCTTGACAACGTGCTTTTGATTCGGCACAACACCACTCGTTGCCATTCCGTCACTCCGGTGGGTCATAACATTTACTTGCTGCTGTACAGGCTCAACAACGTGCTTTGGATTCAGCACAACACCACGCGTTGCCATTCCGTCACACCGGTGGTTTATAACTTTTACTTGCTGCTGTACACGCTGAACAACGTGCTTTGGTTTCGGCACAACACCACTCGTTGCTATTCTGCCACTCCGGTGGGACATAACTTCTACTGGCTGCTGTACACGCTGAACAACGTGCTTTGGATTCGGCACAACATCACTCGTTGCCATTCCGTCACACCGGTGGTTCATATCTTTTACTTGCTGCTGTACAGGCTTAACAACGTGCTTTGGTTTCGGCACAACACCACACGTTGCCATTCCGTCACACCGGTGGTTCATAACTTTTACTTGCTGCTGTACAGGCTGAACAACGTGCTTTGGTTTCGGCACAACACCGCCCGTTGCCATTCCGTCACACCGGTGGTTCATAACTTTTACTTGCTGCTGTACAGGCTGAACAACGTGCTTTGGTTTCGGCACAACACCACACGTTGCCATTCCGTCACTCCGGTGGCTCATAATTTTTACTTGCTGCTGTACAGGCTGAACAACGTGCTTTGGATTCAACACAGCACCACACGTTGCCATTCCGTCACACCGGTGGGTCATAACTTTTATTTGCTGCTGTACACGTTGAACAACGTGCTTTGGATTCGGCACAACACCACTCGTTGCCATTCCGTCACTCCGGTGGGTCATAACTTTTACTTGCTGCTGTACACGCTGAACAACGTGCTTTGGTTTCAGCACAACACCACTCGTTGCTATTCTGCCACTCCGGTGGGACATAACTTTTACTTGCTGCTGTACACGCTGAACAACGTGCTTTGGTTTCGGCACAACACCACTCGTTGCTATTCTGCCACTCCGGTGGGACATAACTTTTACTTGCTGCTGTAACGCTGAACAACGTGCTTTGGATTCGGCACAACACCACACGTTGCCATTCCGTCACACCGGTGGTTCATAACTTTTACTTGCTGCTGTACAGGCTTAACAACGTGCTTTGGGTTCGGCACAACACCACACGTTGCCATTCCGTCACACCGGTGGTTCATAACTTTTACTTGCTGCTGTACAGGCTGAACAACGTGCTTTGGTTTCGGCACAACACCACACGTTGCCATTCCGTCACTCCGGTGGGTCATAATTTTTACTTGCTGCTGTACAGGCTGAACAACGTGCTTTGGATTCGACACAGCACCACACGTTGCCATTCCGTCATACCGGTGGGTCATAACTTTTATTTGCTGCTGTACACGTTTAACAACGTGCTTTGGATTTGGCACAACACCACTCGTTGCCATTCCGTCACTCCAGTGGGTCATAACATTTACTTGCTGCTGTACACGCTGAACAACGTGCTTTGGTTTCGGCACAACACCACTCGTTGCTATTCTGCCACTCCGGTGGGTCATAACATTTACTTGCTTCTGTACACGCTGAACAACGTGCTTTAGATTCGGCACAACACTACTCGTTGCCATTCCGTCACTCCGGTGGGTCATAACATTTACTTGCTGCTGTACAGGCTCAACAACGTGCTTTGGATTCGGCACAACACCACACGTTGCTATTCTGCCACTCCGGTGGGATATAACTTTTTTTTGCGGCTGTACACGCTGAACAACGTGCTTTGGATTCGGCACAACAACACTCGTTGCCATTCCGTCACTCCGGTGGGTCATAACTTTTACTTGATGCTGTACACGCTGAACAACGTGCTTTGGTTTCGGCACAGCACCACTCGTTGCTATTTTGCCACTGCGGTGCGTCATAACATTTACTTGCTGCTGTACAGACTTGACAACGTGCTTTGGATTCGGCACAACACCACTCGTTGCCATTCCGTCACTCCGGTGGGTCATAACATTTACTTGCTGCTGTACAGGCTCAACAACGTGCTTTGGATTCGGCACAACACCACACGTTGCCATTCCGTCACAAAGGTGGTTCATAACTTTTACTTGCTGCTGTACAGGCTGAACAACGTGCTTTGGATTCGGCACAACACTACTCGTTGCCATTCCGTCACTCCTGTGGGTCATAACATTTACTTGCTGCTGTACAGGCTTAACAACGTGCTTTGGGTTCGGCACAACACCACACGTTGCCATTCCGTCACACCGGTGGTTCATAACTTTTACTTGCTGCTGTACAGGCTGAACAACGTGCTTTGGTTTCGGCACAACACCACACGTTGCCATTCCGTCACTCCGGTGGGTCATAATTTTTACTTGCTGCTGTACAGGCTGAACAACGTGCTTTGGATTCGACACAGCACCACACGTTGCCATTCCGTCACACCGGTGGGTCATAACTTTTATTTGCTGCTGTACACGTTTAACAACGTGCTTTGGATTTGGCACAAAACCACTCGTTGCCATTCCGTCACTCCAGTGGGTCATAACATTTACTTCCTGCTGTACACGCTGAACAACGTGCTTTGGTTTCGGCACAACACCACTCGTTGCTATTCTGCCACTCCGGTGGGTCATAACATTTACTTGCTTCTGTACACGCTGAACAACGTGCTTTAGATTCGGCACAACACTACTCGTTGCCATTCCGTCACTCCGGTGGGTCATAACATTTACTTGCTGCTGTACAGGCTCAACAACGTGCTTTGGATTCGGCACAACACCACACGTTGCTATTCTGCCACTCCGGTGGGATATAACTTTTATTTGCGGCTGTACACGCTGAACAACGTGCTTTGGATTCGGCACAACAACACTCGTTGCCATTCCGTCACTCCGGTGGGTCATAACTTTTACTTGATGCTGTACACGCTGAACAACGTGCTTTGGTTTCGGCACAGCACCACTCGTTGCTATTCTGCCACTGCGGTGCGTCATAACATTTACTTGCTGCTGTACAGACTTGACAACGTGCTTTGGATTCGGCACAACACCACTCGTTGCCATTCCGTCACTCCGGTGGGTCATAACATTTACTTGCTGCTGTACAGGCTCAACAACGTGCTTTGGATTCGGCACAACACCACACGTTGCCATTCCGTCACAAAGGTGGTTCATAACTTTTACTTGCTGCTGTACAGGCTGAACAACGTGCTTTGGATTCGGCACAACACTACTCGTTGCCATTCCGTCACTCCTGTGGGTCATAACATTTACTTGCTGCTGTACAGGCTGAACAACGTGCTTTGGATTCGGCACAACACCACTCGTTGCCATTCCGTCACTCCGGTCGGCCAAAATTTTTACTTGCTGCTGTACAGGCTGAACAACGTGCTTTGGATTCGGCACAACAACACTCGTTGCCATTCCGTCACTCCGGTGGGTCATAACTTTTACTTTCTGCAGTACACGCTGAACAACGTGCTTTGGTTTCGGCACAACACCACTCGTTGCTATTCTGCCACTGCGGTGCGTCATAACATTTACTTGCGACAGTACAGGCTTGACAACGTGCTTTGGATTCGGCACAACACCACTCGTTCCCATTCCGTCACTCCGGTGGGTCATAACATTTACTTGCTGATGTACAGGCTCAGCAACGTGCTTTGGATTCAGCACAACACCACACGTTGCCATTCCGTCACACCGGTGGTTCATAACTTTTACTTGCTGCTGTACAGGCTGAACAACGTGGTTTGGATGCGGCACAACACCACACGTTGCCATTCCGTCACACCGGTGGGTCATAACTTTTATTTGCTGCTGTACACGCTGAACAACATGCTTTGGATTCGGCACAACATCACTCGTTGCCATTCCGTCACTCCGGTGGGTCAAAATTTTTACTTGCTGCTGTACAGGCTGAACAACGTGCTTTGAATTCGGCACAACACCACACGTTGCCATTCCGTCACACCGGTGGGTCATAACTTTTATTTGCTGCTGTACACGCTGAACAACGTGCTTTGGATTCGGCACAACACCACTCGTGGCCATTCCGTCACTCCGGTGGGTCATAACTTTTACTTGCTACTGTACACGCTGAACAAGGTGCTTTGGATTCGGCACAACACTACTCGTTGCCATTCCGTCACTCCTCTGGGTCATAACATTTACTTGCTGCTGTACAGGCTGAACAACGTGCTTTGGATTCGGCACAACACCACTCGTTGCCATTCCGTCACTCCGGTGGGTCATAACTTTTACTTGCTGCTGTACAGGCTCAACAACGTGCTTTGGATTCGGCACAACACCACACGTTTCCATTCCGTCACACCGGTGGTTCATAACTTTTATTTGCTGCTGTACACGCTGAACAACGTGCTTTGGTTTCGGCACAACACCACTCGTTGCTATTCTGCCACTCCGGTGGGACATAACCTTTACTGGCTGCTGTACACGCTGAACAACGTGCTTTAGATTCGGCACAACACCACTCGTTGCCATTCCGTAACTCCGGTGGGTCATAAATTTTACTTGATGCTGTACACGCTGAACAACGTACTTTGGTTTCGGCACAACACCACTCGTTGCTATTCTGCCACTCCGGTGGGACATAACTTCTACTGGCTGCTGTACACGCTGAACAACGTGCTTTGGATTCGGCACAACACCACTCGTTGCTATTCTGCCACTCCGGTGGGACATAACTTTTGCTTGCAGCTGTAACGCTGAACAACGTGCTTTGGATTCGGCACAACACCACACGTTCCCATTCCGTCACACCGGTGGTTCATAACGTTTATTTGCTGCTGTACACGCTGAACAACGTGCTTTGGATTCGGCACAACACCACTCGTTGCCATTCCGTCACTCCGGTGGGTCATAAATTTTACTTGCTGCTGTACACGCTGAACAACGTGCTTTGGATTCGGCACAACACCACTCGTTGCCATTCCGTCACTCCGGTGGGTCATAAATTTTACTTGCTGCTGTACACGCTGAACAACGTGCTTTGGTTTCGGCACAACACCACTCGTTGCTTTTCTGCCACTCCGGTGGGACAACTTCTACTGGCTGCTGTACACGCTGAACAACGTGCTTTGGATTCGGCACAACACCACTCGTTGCTATTCTGCCACTCCGGTGGGACATAACTTTTACTTGCTGCTGTACACGCTGAACAACGTGCTTTGGTTTCGGCACAACACCACTCGTTGCTATTCTGCCACTCCGGTGGGACATAACTTCTACTGGCTGCTGTACACGCTGAACAACGTGCTTTGGTTTCGGCACAACACCACTCGTTGCTATTCTGCCACTCCGGTGGGACATAACTTCTACTGGCTGCTGTACACGCTGAACAACGTGCTTTGGATTCGGCACAACACCACTCGTTGCTATTCTGCCACTCCGGTGGGACATAACTTCTACTGGCTGCTGTACACGCTGAACAACGTGCTTTGGATTCGGCACAACACCACTCGTTGCTATTCTGCCACTCCGGTGGGACATAACTTCTACTGGCTGCTGTACACGCTGAACAACGTGCTTTGGTTTCGGCACAACACCACTCGTTGCTATTCTGCCACTCCGGTGGGACATAACTTCTACTGGCTGCGGTACACGCTGAACAACGTGCTTTGGTTTCGGCACAACACCACTCGTTGCTATTCTGCCACTCCGGTGGGACATAACTTCTACTGGCTGCTGTACACGCTGAACAACGTGCTTTGGATTCGGCACAACACCACTCGTTGCTATTCTGCCACTCCGGTGGGACATAACTTCTACTCGCTGCTGTACACGCTGAACAACGTGCTTTGGATTCGGCACAACACCACTCGTTGCTATTCTGCCACTCCGGTGGGATATAACTTCTACTGGCTGCTGTACACGCTGAACAACGTGCTTTGGATTCGGCACAACACCACACGTTGCTATTCTGCCACTCCGGTGGGACATAACTTCTACTGGCTGCAGTACACGCTAAACAACGTGCTTTGGATTCGGCACAACACCACTCGTTGCTATTCTGCCACTCCGGTGGGACATAACTTCTACTGGCTGCTGTACACGCTGAACAACGTGCTTTGGATTCGGCACACCACTCGTTGCTATTCTGCCACTCCGGTGGGACATAACTTCTACTGGCTGCTGTACACGCGGAGCAACGTGCTTTGGTTTCGGCACAACACCACTCGTTGCTATTCTGCCACTCCGGTGGGACATAACTTCTACTGGCTGCTGTACACGCTGAACAACGTGCTTTGGATTCGGCACAACACCACTCGTTGCTATTCTGCCACTCCGGTGGGACATAACTTTTACTTGCTGCTGTACACACTGAACAACGTGCTTTGGTTTCGGCACAACACCACTCGTTGCTATTCTGCCACTGCGGTGGGACATAACTTTTACTTGCTGCTGTACATGCTGAGCAACGTGCTTTGGTTTCGGCACAACACCACTCGTTGCTATTCTGCCACTCCGGTGGGACGTAACTTCTACTGGCTGCTGTACACGCTGAACAACGTGCTTTGGATTCGGCACAACACCACTCGTTGCTATTCTGCCACTCCGGTGGGACATAACTTTTACTTGCTGCTGTACACGCTGAACAACGTGCTTTGGTTTCGGCACAACACCACTCGTTGCTATTCTGCCACTCCGGTGGGACATAACTTCTACTGGCTGCTGTACACGCTAAACAACGTGCTTTGGTTTCGGCACAACACCACTCGTTGCTATTCTGCCACTCCGGTGGGACATAACTTTTACTTGCTGCTGTACACGCTGAACAACGTGCGTTGGTTTCGGCACAACACCACTCGTTGCTATTCTGCCACTCCGGTGGGACATAACTTTTACTTGCTGCTGTACACGCTGAACAACGTGCTTTGGTTTCGGCACAACACCACTCGTTGCTATTCTGCCACTCCGGTGGGACATAACTTTTACTTGCTGCTGTACACGCTGAACAACGTGCTTTGGTTTCGGCATAACACCACTCGTTGCTATTCTGCCACTCCGGTGGGACATAACTTCTACTGGCTGCTGTACACGCTGAACAACGTGCTTTGGTTTGGGCACAACACCACTCGTTGCTATTCTGCCACTCCGGTGGGACATAACTTTTACATGCTGCTGTACACGCTGAACAACGTGCTTTGGATTCGGCACAACACCACTCGTTGCTATTCTGCCACTCCGGTGGGACATAACTTCTACTGGCTGCTGTACACGCTGAACAACGTGCTTTGGTTTCGGCACAACACCACTCGTTGCTATTCTGCCACTCCGGTGGGACATAACTTCTACTGGCTGCTGTACACGCTGAACAACGTGCTTTGGTTTCGGCACAACACCACTCGTTGCTATTCTGCCACTCCGGTGGGACATAACTTTTACTTGCTGCTGTACACGCTGAACAACGTGCTTTGGTTTCGGCATAACACCACTCGCTGCTATTCTGCCACTCCGGTGGGACATAACTTCTACTGGCTGCTGTACACGCTGAACAACGTGCTTTGGATTCGGCACAACACCACTCGTTGCTATTCTGCCACTCCGGTGGGACATAACTTTTACATGCTGCTGTACACGCTGAACAACGTGCTTTGGATTCGGCACAACACCACTCGTTGCTATTCTGCCACTCCGGTGGGACATAACTTCTACTGGCTGCTGTACACGCTGAACAACGTGCTTTGGTTTCGGCACAACACCACTCGTTGCTATTCTGCCACTCCGGTGGGACATAACTTCTACTGGCTGCTGTACACGCTGAACAACGTGCTTTGGTTTCGGCACAACACCACTCGTTGCTATTCTGCCACTCCGGTGGGACATAACTTCTACTGGCTGCTGTACACGCTGAACAACGTGCTTTGGTTTCGGCACAACACCACTCGTTGCTATTCTGCCACTCCGGTGGGACATAACTTTTACTTGCTGCTGTACACGCTGAACAACGTGCTTTGGTTTCGGCATAACACCACTCGTTGCTATTCTGCCACTCCGGTGGGACATAACTTCTACTGGCTGCTGTACACGCTGAACAACGTGCTTTGGTTTGGGCACAACACCACTCGTTGCTATTCTGCCACTCCGGTGGGACATAACTTTTACATGCTGCTGTACACGCTGAACAACGTGCTTTGGATTCGGCACAACACCACTCGTTGCTATTCTGCCACTCCGGTGGGACATAACTTCTACTGGCTGCTGTACACGCTGAACAACGTGCTTTGGATTCGGCACAACACCACTCGTTGCTATTCTGCCACTCCGGTGGGACATAACTTCTACTGGCTGCAGTACACGCTGAACAACGTGCTTTGGATTCGGCACAACACCACTCGTTGCTATTCTGCCACTCCGGTGGGACATAACTTCTACTGGCTGCTGTACACGCTGAACAACGTGCTTTGGATTCGGCACAACACCACTCGTTGCTATTCTGCCACTCCGGTGGGACATAACTTCTACTGGCTGCTGTACACGCGGAGCAACGTGCTTTGGTTTCGGCACAACACCACTCGTTGCTATTCTGCCACTCCGGTGGGACATAACTTCTACTGGCTGCTGTACATGCTGAACAACGTGCTTTGGATTCGGCACAACACCACTCGTTGCTATTCTGCCACTCCGGTGGGACATAACTTTTACTTGCTGCTGTACACACTGAACAACGTGCTTTGGTTTCGGCACAACACCACTCGTTGCTATTCTGCCACTGTGGTGGGACATAACTTTTACTTGCTGCTGTACATGCTGAACAACGTGCTTTGGTTTCGGCACAACACCACTCGTTGCTATTCTGCCACTCCGGTGGGACGTAACTTCTACTGGCTGCTGTACACGCTGAACAACGTGCTTTGGATCCGGCACAACACCACTCGTTGCTATTCTGCCACTCCGGTGGGACATAACTTTTACTTGCTGCTGTACACGCTGAACAACGTGCTTTGGTTTCGGCACAACACCACTCGTTGCTATTCTGCCACTCCGGTGGGACATAACTTCTACTGGCTGCTGTACACGCTAAACAACGTGCTTTGGTTTCGGCACAACACCACTCGTTGCTATTCTGCCACTCCGGTGGGACATAACTTTTACTTGCTGCTGTACACGCTGAACAACGTGCGTTGGTTTCGGCACAACAATACTCGTTGCTATTCTGCCACTCCGGTGGGACATAACTTTTACTTGCTGCTGTACACGCTGAACAACGTGCTTTGGTTTCGGCACAACACCACTCGTTGCTATTCTGCCACTCCGGTGGGACATAACTTTTACTGGCTGCTGTACACGCTGAACAACGTGCTTTGGATTCGGCACAACACCACTCGTTGCCATTCCGTCACTCCGGTGGGTCATAACTTTTACTTGCTGCTGTACACGTTGAGCAACGTGCTTTTGATTCGGCACAACACCACTCGTTGCGATCCGTCAGTCCGGTGGGTCATAACTTTTACTTGCTGCTGTACACGCTGAACAACGTGCTTTGGATTCCGCACAACATCACTCGTTGCCATTCCGTCACTCCGGTGGGTCATAACTTTTACTTGCGGCTGTACACGCTGAACAACGTGCTTCGGAATCGGTAAGACTAAGCTTAAAGTGGATGCATCTTAAGTTATATTATGATGGAATTCTATTCTAGCAGATTATTAGTGCAGCTTATTTTTCGCAAGTTTTTCTTGAAACGTAGGGGCAGTTTTCCCACGTAGTAAGTACCATTTTAACTGCATATTGGTTAGCTACAGCACGGGAGAGGGATGGAAAGGAAAATAGAGTAAGGAATTTTTTTAATCCTGGTAAACTGTCAGCATCCTTGCTTGCTCCTCTTTTCTACTGAGATGTTAGCAGGGCTTCTCCATTTTCCGCTGTAGATATACTGTTAAGTTTTCACTCGCTTAAATATTACCGTATTTACTCATGTAAATTGTGCCCGCTCATAATTTTCGCACCTAAAACTTTTTAACCAGATTTTTGAAAAAAAGACTTTTACTCATATATTTTCTGCTCCCTATTGCGCAAGCACACCAGCACGCACGGATGCATGCAGGATGCGCGCAGGGAAGCCTTGGAAAGATCGGAGCGGCTGCGAAAAGTTTGTGCTGTAAAAAAAGGGCCGGTAATTTGTTTGTAATTTGGTTCTAGTCAAGAAAAGTCGCTTTCCCGTAGGAACGGCTGCTGGAGCAAACTTCTGGTACCCTCCAGAGCGTACGTCGTGCCAGAATCTGAAACTATCGAACCGGCCGTCCAACCTATATATATATATATATATATATATATATATATATATATATATATATATATATATATATATATATATATATATATATATATATATATTTATATATATATATATAATACAGCATAAATAGAATATTCTTATAGAGTACCTCTCCTCCTATCTTTTCTACTTGTCTCCTCACCTCTTCCATTTCATTTCTCCAGCCTGTCTGCTATCCCTTCTTGCAGCGAAAGCTTTACTAGGCTATGACGACAAGGTCGTGTCCGCAAAACGTGTCGGCAGCAGTTCTGAGGAACTTAGAACAGGCAGCGCCAAACGAATGGTTGTACTCGGAAGAGGATGATGTGAGGATGCTGGGCAAAAAAGATTGTCAGTAGAGTGATTAGTTAATTGTATACAACCGAACATGTCCAAAAAGTGGGCGGAACCATGGCAACGTGTGGAAATTTAAAATTAGTTGTTGGGGAAAGGAAATGACGCAGTATCTCTCTCACATATCGGCGGACACCTCAACCGCGCAGTAAGGGAAGAGATGAAGGAGGGAATGAAAGAAGAAAGCAAGAGGGGCCGTAGTGGATGGCTCCGGAATAATTTCGACTACCTGGGGATCTGTAACGTGCACTGGCATCGCACACCACACGGACGCCTTTTGCGTTTCGCCTCCGTCGAAACGCAGCTGCCGCGGTCGAGGGGCAAAGGGAGACAAAGAGGGGCAAAGAGAAACGAGGAGGCATCAATGCTTTCGCATTCCTCCAATGCGGGTAGCCGCAGTGACCTCAAAAGTTTTTTTCCGCTGCCCCAGCTCAGGTGCTTCAGTATCGATGACAGATGCCGGGGCCAGCAAAAAATGTTTCCTTCCTTTTTATTATTTTTGTACAGGAAACCACTACCACTACAAGGTAGTTTTAGGAGACGTTTGCAATACGATTTGTAGCCCCCGTTTTGTTCAAGCGAAATTTTTGCGTTTTGTTCAGCAAAGTGAGAGGAGCTAGAGCACTGCGGGCCTACATCAAGCTTGCACTGTGCACAGCACAACAACCCTGCTCCACGCTGCAAGCTTGATCCTGGCGTCAACGCATGCTTTTTACGCCTAAATGAAGAACAACGCTATTTATTACGATGAATAAAAGCTACAGTTCTCTGAGGTCGGACGGAATAAGCACTGGTAAATATAGTATACACTCAGAGGCGCGCGGAGGGAAAGACCACCGAGGAACCACTGCAACACAGCGATGGTGCGAAGAGGTGTGCGCGCTCGATGGTACCTGCACGCCGGGAGAGGTCGAACAGCGACAAAGAGTCGAAAGGAAGAGCGCGCGACATCCACCGTGCAGCGAGGAAACTGCACGAAGGAAACATCCGGTGTAACCTTGCTGTAGTTTGTATAGGCAGCGACGCGGATAGGGCTGCAGGCACGCAAACGTCCGCACGAAGACCGCTGCAGGACGAGTAGCGGTAGGGCGACGGTGGGAGGTCCACAGGGTACTCGCGATGGCGCGAAGTGCAGGGCGAGCGCACGATAGCACAGGCAATGGCCGCCGTGCAGCGGAGAAGCCGGACGAGCGACGAGGGATACGCTGCTGAAACGCGGCAGAGTTGCGGCAAGGGTTACGTGCAAACACAGGTTCCCCCAAAGTTAGCACCATGATGAGGAACCTTCACATCATATAACTCAGGCTTGGTGCAGGAATTCCGAAGATAGCGCGCGACGTTTCCGGCCCATTTCACATGCATGCGATTTTCGCCTGCGACACTGCGAATTCTGTCGGTCTGCGAGCGGGGAGAGCCGTCGGTCTTGTCGCAGACGGCTTGCGATCGAGTTCCGTCCGGTTGGTATCCAGTCTCAGTGTCGGTGTGTTCGCTCTGCGACTGACCAATGGGTAGCGCCGAGACGGCGTGCGACGTGCGGTCACGTGGGAGCTGTTACCGCGGTGGAAGCAAAACTGTTTATTCTAATGAAAACATCCGGAATAATGCTTTGCATCTAAAAATACGCTGGTCATAAAATCATCAGCACATTGCGTGTGACGTTTCTGTCGCGTTTAAAAATGGGTTGTCTATGCAAACATAAAGAACCTTGCCTGTTCCTCCGACCGAATTCGTTGTGTCGGTGTTGCATGTGAAAGCACTGACCGAAAATCGCACTGCGGCCTCACCGACTACACCGGATATTCTCGGTCCAGTCGCAGCATGTGAAACGGGCCTCAGGCGTGCACTGTCCATGGAGGCCGCAAAGGTGGCGGGGCCACCGCCACTTGCCAGCGTCGAGACTGGCAACTGCACGCACTGTGAGAAAAACACCGAGCCGGAACAGCCCGTCAGGACTAGATGCGCCTTTCTGCAGAAACGTCTGTCCTCTGTTTATTTATTTACTTATTTGAAATACTGTCAACCCCTGGCGGGATTTTTACAGGCAGGGCAGAACACGTACAAAAATCCATTGTTGTTGACAGCCGTGCATGACAGCTCTCAGGAACCGCTTCGAACAGTCAAGCGTTCAAAACATTTTCCGCTTCGTGGACGATTTCTTAGTCCTTTTAGACTGCGACAACGAATCCTTTGTTCAGGAAGTGCCTCAAATTTTTAGTGTTTTCAAGCGTACCTTATCTCCACTCGAATTAACGCACGAATTGCCGGACAATGATTCCATGCGCTTCCTGGAGCTAAGGATTTTCTTTACGCCCAATCACATGGGCTGGCATTTGATCCAAGGGGGAAAAAAGCCACCTTACCTTACGACTCCGCTCACTCGAAGCTGGTGAAAAGAAGTATCATCCAGTATATCTTTATTAATGCCTTGAACAAGTCATGCAAGAACAAATTGCAGGAAGGCTTCACAAACCAGATATGCAGGCTCATGCAATCAGGGTACCCATCACAACTGCTCAGCTCTGATAAAAGTATCAAGTGCTAAATGTGCTAAAAGTATCAAGCGCGAAAAAAGTGTGCCACTGGCTGAAGCGCGCAAGCAATATAAAAAGGTTGCTGTTATTCCTTACATGCACCAAATCTCGCACAACCTTCAGAAAATTGGAAGGAAAGCAGGGGTAGACGTCTTTTCCGCACCCCAGCGCCTATCGCAGCTGTCGGATTGTAAATGAAAAAGAAAAAAGGAACAGAGGATGCACCACTAGGCACAGAAATCCCTCAACGGCATTCGCGGAAGGCGTCATCCACTCAATTCCTTTGTCTTGTCGCAAGGTATACATTGACCAAACAGGCCGATGCATCAACGAGAGGCTAAGGGAACACAATAATGACTTATCAGGCACATCTCTCAGGAAACTGCCAGTCCACTGCCGAAACTGTGACCCAAAAAAGCCATGCCACCCAATGTTCGAAAAGGCCACTGTGTTAAAAAGCACTGAACAAGCTGATGCGTGAAATATTAGAAGCCACCGAGATTTTGGGGCACGAGGGTCAATGTGCAAGCGCACCCTCGGTTTCACTGTCGGAAAAAGAATTAGCCTTTCTTTCTGGATCTGTTTGACATAATCTTGGTTTTACAAAGGAATTACATTCTCTGCTTTTTCCGCCAATCTCCGTTTTATCGCTTTTGTTTTTATCTCTTTCTTGCTTTTAGCCTTCGTACTTTTTGTTGAATTTCATCTATTGATATTTGATCTTTCTCTCTCGCTTTTACTGCATCTCATCTTATACCTTTAGCCGTGTTGTTTGTTGGCTTCCTCTTCCTTCGTCATCCCCGTTTTTATCCTTTTAGTTATCCAGCGCACTTCATCTCCTGTGTTCAGCTCCGTTAATTGTTGGCTTCACCTTTGTTAAATTTTAGTTTGCCCACCCGATCACCCTCTGTGTTTTCATTGCGTGTTTTTTCTTGCCACTACACCTTTCTCATTTTTCGCCAGTTTTATCTTTGTTGGTGTATGTTTTGGTTCATTGTTATCGGACCCCTTCTTGCAAATTCCTTTAGTCAATCGGCGCCACTATTTCACGTGCCGGGAGTTTTTCTTCTTTTTTAAATGACTTGGCAAAAGTATTTTTGTCTCATCTTGTTCTGGTTTTATCCTGCGCTGTTCAAGTCTTTGATTTTTAGCCTTTGTCATTTTACCACTACTTGTCATATCATTTCTGTTGCCACGAGTGCATAAGATTCTCGCCGCTTGTCCGCGCCTCTGTTTTTTGGGTATATATGCGGTGTTTCGATGGTTCTTGGATAAAGTTGAAGTTCAGCGACTGTGACGTCGTCTTCCATGTTTTCTGTCTTCTGTCCGTGTTTTTTAAGCGCAGTCAACAACAATGGATCAGCACCAACTAGCCTGACAACTTGTCCTATTCAAATACAAAAATGTCAGACAATATTTGAAAAGTGTTTACAGCGAGAACAGTAACTGGTAAGTGAAGAAAAGCGCAGTAAGAAATGAAAGAAAAAAATCTTCAGTGTGCATTAGTAAGCATAATGAAGCGCTGTTAGATAAGAAAATACCACACCAATAATGACTCAGAGAAACTTCTTATACATATCAATAAAAGGTTACGGTGAAAGGATATCTGAATAAAAATACATAAGTTGTGCACAGCGCAAAACGTTTTAGTACAATTTAAAAGTCATTAGTGTATGCTGATTAGGAATATGGGATATAACATTCAAGAATTAGTGTGCAAGAAGTCCTCCACTTACTTAACAAATTTATCGATTGTTGAACTGTGTGTAATTGACGGTTTTAAGCTGTACCTCTCCCTTACTGCAAGGGCAAAAAAAGAGTGTTTAAAACAATCAGAATGACATAAAAATTCATTTACGGTCAAAGAATGTTTATGGCGCGTGAGTCGTGTATCTGCGATAGTGATGTACATTTCCGGCGGGCATGTACGGCGAGTTTTTCTAGTCTATGTGTCTTATCTTCTAGTCTATCTTCCAGTTATCTGTCTTAAAGAGAGCAGTCATAGAACCCGTCTTTAACACCGTGCACCAGAAGCCCGAAAAGCTCGCCAAAATGGCGCGCTTTGTCGCCAAAACGTCGGTGGTGTGTAAGGCGTCTTAAATAGACTTAACACAGAATCAGCCGTCTGCCTCATGTTCACACCGTGGCTAAAAATCCCGCCAAAATAAGATACCTTTCCCGCCAAACCTTCTGTAGAGTCGGCCTGGACAGCCGCCGCAGAAGTGAGTCGAGACTCAGAATTACACGACGAATGACGTTTTATTCAGCCGGGGTGGGTTTCTATAAGAAAAAATCACGTGACAATCTAAGCTAATAGTACACGTGTATATAAACAAGACCAAATCCAATCCAATAAAAACAAACCAAAACTGATACTCCCTTCCTTCGGGCAAAAGCAAACATTGGTGAAAAATTTGAAATTGCATGGAAAATTTTCAATACAGGGTTGTACAAACATACAATACAACATGAACAAATATATGAACACAGAAATTAGCTTACTCCTATGTAGGCTTTAAATCGGAAAACAACAGTTAATACTTCATCCCAAAATAACAATGAATGAACGTTTCACTCTTTTGCACTTCATCAAAAACAATGCACTTCATGAAAGCAATGAATATTTCATACATCCAAAAAGAATAATGAATGAACACTTCATAGAGAACAATGAATACACTCGCCCCCAAATATATCAGTCCCCCCCCCCTTTCTTTAGAAATAATAAGGGGTCTTAAATGCATGGCAAACTTAAAAGCGGAAGAATTCTCAACAAATGTTGCAAGGGTAGAAACACCTAATGCTACTAAACATTTAAAACGTCCGACACTGGAGCTCATGTGATACCATTAAGGTTTGGATGAATTGTCCATTCCCTGAGCGTCCGCAGGGAATCTGCTCACAGGCGTCCCCATGAACAGTGAATCCTTCATCCAAATAAAATGATACAAAATGCTCCTACTTCTTGCTGTCTTTATAAAATGTCCTTATAATACCATCTAGTTTTAATTGGCCGGAACAATTATCATGCATCCATGAAAACGAAGGTCCACACGACCATAGAACGTCTCTACCGGAATATACATACATGAACATCGACCAATTCTACTAGACCTATTCGGAATAAACACACGAAAGAGCAGCAAGAGACTTTCCAAAGAAGTCACATGACTTTGACTGAAATGGTCATACTTTGCTGGCATTAACATTCATTATATGTCTGACATGAAACAGTACTAAGCGTATCTGCCTGCACGAAGAAAAGGAAATATGATATGTATAGTAACCTGAAAAATAGTACTTGTTTCTGAACAGCTGAGGTTTGTTTTTGTCATATTGGAATGAAATATCGAAGAGTGGCCTTGTTGAGAAAATTAATTGAAAATGATGTCCCTATCGAGAAATGTAACGTCTTAATATTATACTGAACAATATTCACAACACAGTGAAAGAAATATCAGAAGTATTGAAACATTCATATCACGCCAAAATATCAGTATAATAATATGCACCGAAAAATATCACAGAAATGTCCCATTCACTTTCCATACAATAGTTACTGGGAAGAAGAAACTGCACACGAATAAAATGGCATTGAAATACATGTAAAATACCCGGTTGCATTTCATGACGAAAGTTACGTAGAGAATTATGTTACACAAGAATGTAACTCAATGCAATGCCCCTCCTTAAATAAGGAAGAAGAATGCAAGACAAGTTATTGTGACACATAGTCCTTAAGCCAGTATGACTTGCGAGCGTTCCTTCTCGGTCTCTCCGGTGTCAAACTGGATTGCTGAGGAGACGTCCTCCGTAAAGGTACAGTGCTCTAGAAGGCTTTGCAGTGGCGAAAGCGGCGCTCTCTCCGTGAGGCACTAAAAGCGGTTGCCGCGGCCCGGCGCTGGCGTAGAGCAGAAACAGCGCGTCGTCGGTACGCGCGGCTACGAGGGGCCGACAGGACAGTCGCGCTGTTTGTTATGGCAGAGGGGAAATCCGACTGTGCCCCTCCCCTCCCACCACCGGATACGGGGCGGTGTAGTTTCGGCTACTAGGCTTTGTTCCGGTGCAACGTCAGCGGTGGTGGGGATGGCTTGGCCGGGGTCCGTCTTCTGGGGATGCAAAACCCCATGGGAGTGGCAGCGACTCCCAAGCGACTGTGAGGGCCAGTCGCGCCCGTGTCGTCCAATGAATGAGCGGAAGCAGGCCTGAATACATTATCAGGCTGGACCCACGGAATCCGGCACGGAAGGCACGGCAAAAAGCAAAAGGTTTTCAAATACATGCATCTACCTCCCTCTGCACGCGGGGGCGTGCAAGTCTGGCTACCGACGCGCCGGTTTCTGGTTCCGGAGAAACCAGGTCCGCGCGGGGGCTCATAATGCCGGGCTCTAACCGACGCCTCGGGGAAGCTGTCTTAGGCCGGCCGCGGGGCCGTAAGGGCCGTCGCGGGACGCCGAGGAAGGGGGTTGTAGTACGACCTGCGCGAAAACCGTCGATGTTGTGGAGTAACGGTGGAGTAGGCCCGGGTCATCTCACCCTATGCTTGGTTTGTGGCCGCGTCAGCCCGGCCTTGAACACTCCCTTTTCATTAGATGTGGATCAAGCTAGGGGAGAAAATGAGTGCATGGTTGGTCTGATGAAAGCACAGGTGAGACCCCCCCGGAGGTGTTAGGTCATGGAGCCGAGGGCCGGAGGGTCGATAGGCTGACGACCTAAGCCTCTACTGGTCGTATCTCACCACACATACTTCCGATGTCTGAAAAACCGTGAAAAGCACTCGATGGTCGGTAGCTGGGCGCTCCGAAACAACCCCTGTTAGTTGGAATAAACGACGACCTCGTCTGCGGAACCAGGCGTCGTGGAGGGGCCCCAGGTAGCTAACTCCGCCGTAGATCGGAGCCCGTTGCGTTTGGTGGGTGGTCGGGCATCCCGTGAGTGGGGGCTGCGCCATTGGTCCATCTCGACGCCCTCCCTGTCCTGGCCAGGCAGGCCAGCAATTGAGTCGAGGCATTCGAAGGATCTGAACGAAAAACTCGCTGTCCCCATTCCCATTCCAAATCCCATAACCCGTTTATCCAACCCCTCCCGCTACTTCCCAGGTGAGATCAGGGATGTCTCCTCGGACCCGCTCCCCCGGCTGTGGGTCGCTACAGTAGCATTCCCTTATTGATTTCTTTCCACCCTCGGGTGGCAAAATGTATATTGCCTCATGGCCACATCTTTTATATTACTATTGGGATTACACCCGTGATACAGTAGTGGTGGCGGGAGAGGCTATTATTTTTTATTCATTTTATTGCCTCGACTTACATTCTGTTTGTTATAGCGTTATCACATAAGTATCCCATTTTTGTAGCCAGAGCTACACTGGGCTACCAGTCGAGCATTTCATGGTGGCTGGAAGAGACCAGTTGGGCGCATGCGCCGTTACCATGGCAACCGGAGAGGAGCAGCAGGTGCGGCGTGCGCTGCCGCGACGGTGGAGCGGCCGCGCGCCCGCTCCACCGTCGCGGCAGCGCGCTTCGCTGCCGCGCGCTTCGTCGCCGCCTCGCCGCTCCACCACCCGAACCGCGCGTCGCATGCGCAGCATTGCGTATAAAAGGCGGAGATCTAATGGGCGGCTGCATCACAACGTTTGACATGGACGCAGAGAAGGAGAGTCCAGCCGCTGCTGAACGGCGGTATGGACGAGATAAGATTAACTCTTCCGATCCTGAGGTTGTCGTCTGGCACTTGGCTACTCAACGAAGAGAGAATGAGCGTCAGAAGGCGAAGAGAGCAGCGGAGACGCCCGAACAGAGAGAGGAACGGCTTGCCAGACGGAGATGCCAGACTGCCGAGCGTAATAGACGGCGCATAGCCGCCGAGATGGAGCCCAATGTCTCGCATTACTAAACATACAGTGACCACAACTAGCTCAGCCAGGGAAACGTACCTCTCGCTACGTATATCCTGGCATAGTTAAGCTAAGCCACTGCCAAAGATTTTTGTAATGCATCACCGCTTGGCTGCCAAGGAAGATGCACAAAACGAATGGATAATTATATTTAACTTTTCAAACGGAAATCGGTGGCTGTGTTTCAGTGACGGAGCCAACGGGAGGCAAGGGATGGCGGCCGCTACCTTTGCCCGGAGCTCCTTTCTGTCCCTGGAGGAATTGATTTTGTTCGCTCGCAAGAACCTAAGCAGCTTAATCTCTGCATTGCGTTTTGCGAAAGCAATATATCGCTGTCTCAATGCCGCAATTTGTTCTTTTTATTTTGTGTTGATGAGGAACAATGCCCAAAAATTAACTCCCCCTTCGACGTACGCCACCCCAGTACAATATCCTGGGCAGCCCTTGAAATGGCAAAACAATAACCTACAACTTTTTGGCTGCATGGTAATTCTATTTGAAAAAAGGCAACTGCCAATGTTGGTTTTTCCGGGGTTTTGTTTCGTTATTTTTTTTTCAGGAAGATGAGGTGGAATATCTTCCAGACGAAATAGGATAGCCCTTGAACGATGAGTCCGTAAGTGCCTTCAACTGTTTCGCTCACTCGTTGAGGTTCAGGCAACGGATCCTGATTTTTTTTCTATGCAATAATTCAGCACCGTTCTGATTGTAGTTTTATGCGTGAAAGTTTTACAATGCTAATAAAATATCATGCTCAAGACGTTCTTATAACGCCACTAGGATACTATATAGCTACCCTTCCATAGTTGCACATTTCATGGGTGATAGAACGGGCGGATGTAGCTTCAGCTGCATGGGAGTATGACGCCCACTATCTTAAAAATGAAGGCCATACGTACATTCATACAAATCGCCTTTTAGTGCGCGGTTTTTTACCCATGGTGTCAGTGCTTATTCTTTGTTCAAGTTCACTTAAATTGGTTGCGCCATTAATTATAATGGCCAACCCATACTGTTACTGGTTCTTCTAATACTCGCTTCTCAAAGCTTTGGTTTGCACTACTAATTAATTAATGCAGACCTTATAATTGCGTTCCATGTCGCTCTTGCCTGGTCTTAGAAATGACTGTTCTTCAAATTTCAGTTTAACGTTAACGTAACCACAAGCCAAATAAATGCAAGTTTAGAATTATGAAATGCTAATTTTGATGCAGTTAACAACGCAACGAACTTCCGCTTTTAATAGGGCATTCATTTGGTTTGGACGTGCATTCCCAGATGGGTCATATTCACTAATAAAATAACAGCTGTTATGTTAACATGATGGGCTTGGCAGCACCCCAACCATGACGACCGCTTCTCACCTTCGACGCTTGTTCTTGCTGCAGGTGTCCATCTGCCTTTTGCGGTGCGACGCCCACTGCGACGACTGGAAGGATGCCAGAAGGCCCTCATGGATGCCGGCCTGGACGCCGGAACGGCGCGGTGCCCAACATGTGCGGCAGCACTGCATCACGCCCGCCACCCCCACGTCAGCGACAGCGTTGCGCCAGTGCCCGGCACCACCACCGGATGGAAACACCCCCTGTCTATCACCGCTACTTCCGATGATGATTCGCCAGCGATCAACCTCCTCCCCACCTGACCGATGTATAAACGCGACACTAGCCACCGCCGCGCTCTATGGGCTTGGCAGCACCCCAACCATGACGACCGCTTCTCACCTTCGACGCTTGTTCTTGCTGCAGGTAAATTCTCAATACTGCTTATTCGCGCGACGCACGCGGTATGCTGGTTTACTGGTGCTGCCAAGCCCAATGTGTTATATTGCCTCTGATTGTTACCATGTCATAAAGCAGTTACTAATCCTATCAGGCGATATTGAGCTAAACCCCGGTCCCCCCACCCTTCGTTCCGGTGAAAATGGCATTTTCGAAGCACTGGACGAAGTCCGAGCCGGCCAAGCCTCACTTCTCGCAGAAATGAAGGCTATCCGCGTCAGGCTTTCCCAAAGTGACAAAGCATTTGAAGAAATTAAAAACCGACTGGCAAAAATTGAAGCCGACTGTTCATCGATAACAGCTATAAAGAAACAAGTGAACGAAGTACAGGCGCTCTCCGAACAGAACTCTGAGCAGGTTGCTGCTATTAAAAGCAGACTTGATGATTCGGACGACAGGTCGCGCAGATCAAACCTGGTTTTTTTTGGCCATAAAGATGACGAACGGGAAACGTGGGCGCAGTCAGAGGCCCTTATTATCCAACACTGCAGCGAACAGTTAGACACCACTCTTGCTCCCCTAGATATCGAGAGAGCTCACAGGCTGGGAAAGTTTGGGGCGGACCGAAACCGACCAATAATTGTTAAATTTGCGCATTTTAAGGTTAAAGAAAAAGTTCTTTCATGTGCCAAAAAACTGAAAGGCACAAGTTACAGTATTTCTGAGGACTACTGCCCAAGTACTCTTGCCGCTAGAAAGCGCCTTGTGGAATTCGCGAAGGCACAGGAAGAAACTAAATTCAAACTCAGACATGACAAACTAACCATCGGAAAGAAAACTTACACTTTCGACCGCAGTAATCAGATGGTTGTCCCCCACTCTTTACACACGTAGGAAACACTTGTCTGAAACCTAGCCGTTCTTACTTATCCTTTATATATACTAATATCAGAAGCCTTTTGCCTAAACTTGATCCTCTCAGCAATATAATTCACACAACAGAGTCTAACCTTGTTGTTCTTACCGAGACGTGGCTCGCATCATCAATCACCGACTCTGAAATTCTCTCGCTTTCTTCCGACTTAAATATTTTCCGGCGGGATCGAACCGACAAGCGTGGGGGTGGCGTACTGATAGCAGCCCACCGAAATCTCCAATGCATCGAATTAAAAATATCATCGCCCCTAGAAATTATATTTGTTATTTCCAATGCCTCTTACCCGCCTATAATAATCGGCGCCTGTTATCGCCCCCCCCCCCCCCCCCCCCCCGACGCCAACGCTTCTTTTGTCGCCGAATTCCACGCAGTTCTTCAATGCGTAACTGCAACGCACCGTCAGTAACCTATTCTGCTGTTCGGAGACTTTAACTTTCCTGCTATTACCTGGTCTAATCTCGCCAAAACACTATCAAAGAATAACATTGAAAGTGACTTCGTAAACACGTGTCTAACCTTTGCACTAACGCAAGTAGTCGCCCAACCAACACGTCATAGCAGCAATTCGTCTAATACACTCGATCTGATCCTTACCTCTGACTCCGATAAGCTCTCTTCGCTCACATCTTTACCAGGTCTTAGTGACCATTCCATCATGCACGGTTCGTTTCATTGCCATCTACCGGGTACAACAACAATAATGAAAACAATAACATTATATGACAAAGGAAACTATTCCGCAATCAATACTGCACTTGAGGAATTTTCCGTCTGGCTTCTTGAGGACCTTTCTAAACGTTCCGCTGAGACTAACTGGTTACTTTTCAAGGATAAAATGCATGAGCTGATAAAGACGTACATACCCACTATCACTGTAACCGATAAACAATCATCGCCATGGTTCAACCGCACGCTGAAACGTCTCAACAACATAAAGAAAAGACTCTTTCGCACTGCTAAACGAATTAACAACGAATGCTCATGGAAAAGGTATTACACTGCGGAAAAGGAGTTTGAGTCACTTGCTAGCAAAACAAAGCATATTTTCTATTCATCAGTTTTGCCAACCATTTTAAAAAATGACCCTAATAAATTTTGGAGCACTATAACCCTAAACGCTCGCAACCATTACAATTACACGATCACTGCAATCGCCCGATTCCTGCAAGTCAAACAGCCGAAGAACTAAACCGTGCATTCACTTCTGTTTTCACACAAGAACCTGCTAACAATTTACCAGATTTTCCCCATTACGATCACACTGTTATGCCTGAGATCACTTTTAATCCTCCCGGTATTGTGAAAATCATTGACTCATTAAGGCTTTCATCTTCTGCAGGTGTCGATGGCATTAACACCAAGGTACTAAAACATACGAAAAACACTGTCAGTGTGATTTTATGCCATATTTTCCAGCAATCATTGTCATCAGGAGTGGTGCCGGAAGATTGGAGAGTAGGCAAGGTTGTTCCAGTCCCGAAAAAAGGTCCTCCATCTTTATGTTCTAGTTATCGTCCCATTTCACTAACTAGCGTTTATTCAAAACTAATGGAGCATGTGCTTTACTCTCACATAGTAAAATTCCTGATATCTGTCACTTTTTTTCATCCTAATCAGCATGGGTTTCGCAAAGGGCTATCATGTGATACTCAACTCGCTTTATTCATTAACGACATAAGCTCTAATCTCGATTTAAACATTCCGGTGGACGCTCTCTTTTTGGACTTTGAAAAGGCATTCGACAAGGTTCCCCATCAAAGACTTCTACTTAAACTTTCAAGCTTACACATTAACCCCCTTGTATTAGATTGGATACGCAATTTTCTCACTAACCGGAAACAATTTGTGTATGCTAATAAACTTTCGTCATCTTGCTCCCCGGTCCTTTCCGGTGTCCCCCAAGGCACTGTGCTTGGGCCTTTGCTTTTTCTAATCTATATTAACGACCTGCCTAATGATATCACTTCTCATATCCGCCTATTTGCAGACGACTGTGTAATCTACCGCCCCATCCATAACACCTCGGACTCTCGCTTACTTCAAGACGACCTTAAACGTGTTGAAGCCTGGTTCAACACTTGGTTAATGTCCTTAAACACTAACAAAACGTCATTGCTTTCTTTCCATCGGCGTCAAAACTATCAACCCTTCAAGTACGAAATTAGTGCATCTGAAATAGCATCTGTTCAATCGTATAAATATCTCGGCATCACATTTTCTAACACACTTAATTGGTCAGCGCACATAACAAACGAAGCCAATCGCACTCTTGGCTTCCTCCGTAGGAACTTGCGACTCGCTTCTGCTTCTATTAAAACGTTAACATACCTCACATTTGTCCGGCCGAAGTTGGAGTACGCATGCTCAGTCTGGGACCCTCATCAATCTAACCTTTCAAACACCCTCGAATCAGTTCAGAATCGCGCAGCTAGATTTATTTTTTCGGACTACTCGTATCACAAAAGCGTCACTGCACTTAAATCTGAGGCTAATCTTACTAATCTCGAGTCCAGACGTTGCATCTTTCGGCTCTGCCTCTTTCATAAATTTTATCACAGCCAACTTGATGTTTCAGCTATCCTGCCAGCTCATCGCTTATCAAGCCGCACCAACCATCCCAAAACAGTCTACCCTCCCCCAGCACAGACTACAGCTCATCTTCTCTCATTCTTCGTGCAAACTGCTCGAGACTGGAACGGCCTGCCATTCGACACCGTGCACCACTCCGATCCACTGCACTTCAAGGCTGCCATCCAATCTCCCATTAGTGACACACTCAGCCCATCCCTCATGTAATACCCCATTCCTGGGGCATTTGAGGTATTGATAATAAATAATAAATAAATAAATAAATATATGCAGAAAACTGCCCCGTTTCCACTTTGCTCTGGTGCTCATGGGATGGAAAGAGTGATTCAAAGGTACCGTGACGGACGCCTATCTTAATGGTGTCACTGAAGGGACTGCGGCTGCCTGCCAGTCTTTGAGAGCTGCTCAGTGATCACGAATATATAGTGGACGCCTTACCAAAGAAATAACTGAAACCGTTCAAATTACTTCTGCCGCATCAGCGAGACCTCTCTCATTCTCACAGAAAGGGACATGTTTCTGTGCGGGACGTAGTTCTCTAATCTGTCGGTCTTTTCCCATAGTTTTATTTATTGCATTCTTCTTCCTGCTTAATGAGCACTTGCTTTATTGTATTTTTTTCGCGCTTCCGGGAACTCTTCTTTCGCCGCCGTGATGGCTGCTCAGTGGTTGTAGTGCGCACTCGGCTGGTAGCTCAGATGCTACCACCGCCACTGCCTGACAATGGCCCCTTCAACATATCTTTCATCCCTGCGCACCCGATGTAATCGCTCGCCTTCGGCCGTTCAACCCCATCGACAACTGCAACATCGCCCGCAAGGAATTTAAGCTGTGGCCTCTCCGTCCTCGGACTCAGTGGGCACGGGAACATTGCAAGAAGCATGGCTCCTGACTTTCGCTTTGCTCCGATGCAGGTGTGTACGTTTTTCTTGTACGCTAAAAAGAGCGATGACATCTGCTTGCTGCTGTTCCCGTGCCCAGGGGTGCTGTGTGAAACTGTGTGCGATTGCTTTTCTATGGCTTTCCTACTCCTGTGCTCCGGCGACATAGAAACGAACCCCGGCCCCACCACTCGATCCCTATCAGAAATTGAATCGCTCCCTGAAGACCCTGCACAACAGATGACCGTATTTTTTCAACTGCTCAAAGATGTTCACGCCCGCTCATTGCAAAGTTCGAAGGCACAAACTGAGCTGACCGCAGATATTAAATCCATTAAGGCTGGGCGGAAAAGCATCGAAACAAAAATAACTCACGTTCAGAAGCGTTTGGACGAACTAGAAGAGAAAGGGAAAGTTCTTGACACTTTCAGCCATGAAATTGCAGGCGTGCAAGAATGAACTGAACGCTTAACTTCACAAAATAACTTTTTACAAAAGCGCCTAGATGATATGGACGACAGGTCACGCCACGATAATTTGATTTTTCATGGACTAACAGATTCATCTGAAACGTAGCAACAAACAGAAAGCACACGGACCAATGCACTAACGAATGTTCTTGACTCGTTACCGAACGACCCATTTCAGCGTGTTCATCGTTTAGGGACATTTTCCACTAATAAATGCAGACCCATCATTGCCAAGTTTACCAACTACAAAATAAAAGAGTTAATCCTATCACATTTCAATGATTTCAAGGAACACAAAATTCCAATCAGCGAAGATTTTTCACCCACCACTCAAATTGCGAGACGGAAACTTACCGAATTTGGAATCGGCCATTTCCTTTCCCCAAAAAACAATTATTATTATTATTATTATTATTATTATTATTATTATTATTATTATTATTATTATTATTATTATTATTATTATTATTATTATTATTATTATTATTATTATTATTATTATTATCCGGGATCACCCAAATTTCGCCTTCGCTACAATAAGCTATACATACGCGGCAAATGCTTCATGTACAATCCATCTAACGACACAATCGATGAAATCGAGCTGCCATCTGAACACGCGCCCCAAGGATCAATCGCTTCGCCACATGGGGCGTCCTAGGGGCGCGAGAGGGCCAGTGGCCATTCATCATTATCTGATGTTATGATTCTGTATACTAACATCACAAGTATCTTGAGTAAGAAAACTTCTCTTTCATCGGCAATCGACACTTGTTCTGCGCATATCATCGCACTTACTGAAACTTGGCTGTCATCTCAAATTCACGATAACAAACTCTTTCACAACGCACACCGCTTTGCAGTATATCGCAATGACCGAACTAATCAACGGGGAGGCGGCGTACTCCTTGCTATTTCGAACATCCCGTCATCATGCATCTACACTAATAGTGTCTTGGAAACTGTCTGGGCATCAGTTACTCTCGACCATCAGAAAATAATATTCGGCATATGCTATCGTCCTGCTTCTTCTCAACGCTCGCTTATTAACGACCTTCATGACGAACTTGGCATAATACACAACCGATTTCCATCGGCTTCCGTGTTTTTACTAGGTGATTTTATCTTTCCGACTATTTCTTGGTTTACCCAACCTCCCTCCATATCTCAATTTTCATCCGATGCGAGTGATTTTCTTGATTTATGCTCCCTTTTTTCACCTACCCAATTGGTCACTAACGCTACCAGAATATCTGTCAACGCAGCCAACACTTTAGATTTTATCCTAACAAATCGAGCTGACTGCTTCAGCTATCACCTACTTACCTAACATAAGTGATCACTCTTTGCTCATTTTCAACATTAACACTGCCTGTCCTAAACCTGCAAGAAAGAAAAAGACCATACTAGATAATATTAGAGCAGTCTTCGATGCCATTAACAATGAATTATCAGTTTTTACTCAAAACTTCTTCCGAAACTTTGACGATCGCTCTGTGCAAACTAACTGGGATATGTTCACGGCCAAAGTGCACGAACTAACTCAGAAATATGTTCCAAGACGCACCATCACTTCTAATCCTCAAGCCCCATGGTATACCACCCATATAAGACGCCTATCTAACAGAAAAAAGCGCCGATATCGTACAGCCAGACTATCACCATGTAACGCTGACTGGGACGCATACAAGACTGCTGCTGATGCCTATACAACTGCGCTTAAGCAAGCAAAAGATAACTTCTTTTCTAACACTTTACCATCCATGCTATCTACCAACATTAAAAATTTTGGCGCGTCATCAACCCGCATGCCGAAGAATCTATTAACTTAACGGACGCGTCAGGTGACCCTATTCTGGCTCATTTATGCGCATCAGAACTTAACGAAACTTTTGTTCAGAACTTCTCGCGCACATCAAACACCAAACATCCCGTTCCACTTAGGTATAATTTCCCAACTATGCCTCAAATTGTCATCGATTCATCTGGCATTGCTAAACTTATTGATGCCCTACAATTTGATTCATCGCCCGGTTTTGACTCCATCATGCTAAATTCTTAAAAAATACAATTGTCTGCAGTTCCTTAATACCAACAAAGATTTTTCAGCAGACTCTCTATAGTTCCATTCTGCCAACACAATGGAAAGTCGGGAAGGTGGTTCCATTATTCAAATCAGGAAATAGAACATCCCCAACAAATTATCGCCCCATCTCGCTCACTAGTACTTGTTGCAAACTATTAGAACATGTCATCTTCACTTACCTTGTGAACTTTCTCGAGTCTAATTCGTTTTTTACACCCGCACAGCACGGCTTTTGGAGGTCATTTTCTTGTGAAACCCAACTTGCCAGCTTCACCATCAAACTTCACCATATTTTAGATCCCGCATCAGAAGCTGACTGCATTTTCCTAGATTACTCGAAAGCATTCGACAAGGTATGTCACCGCTTACTATTTTTAAAGCTAACCGAACTGAATATCGACTACAATGTTCTGAAATGGATTGAATACTTTCTTCTTAACCGGTCGCAGTTCGTCTACGCTAATAATTTTAACTCACCTTTCAGCGAAGTTTACTCGGGCGTGCCACAAGGGTGAGTGCTTGGGCCCCTTTTATTTCTTATTTACATCAATGATTTCCCTTCGATTGTATCATCTAACATTATTTTGTTTGCTGATGGCTGTGTTGTTTTCCGCGAAATAAAATCACCCGACGATGCTAACATTCTCCAGCATGATCTCTATAACATTTCTCTTTGGAGTAATGAATGGCTTATGGAACTTAATACTAATAAGTGCAGAATTATGCGAATATCAAGAGGTTCTAACTCTCCGCCTGTGTACTACCTAAATAACGTTGCCTTAGAAGCGGTTACTTCATACAAATACCTGGGTGTTCATATTTCTGCTGACCTTAACTGGACGCGCCATATTAAGTACATTGCTAACAAAGCTAACCGCATGTTGGGCTACGTGCGCCGTAACTTTTCCAAAACTCCATCTTCTTTGATATTATTGCTTTATAAAACACTAATACGTTCTGATATGGAATATGCCGCAGCGATATGGGATGCGCATCATGAAAAACTGATAACTTTGCTTCAGCTGGTTCAAAATAACGCAGGTCGTTTCATCCTAGCAACTTTAACCGTACCGCAAGTGTAACAAGCACGAAAGCTAATCTTTCTTTACCTCTTTTAGCATTCCGCCGACAAACAATTCGTTTAAGCCTTTTTCATAAACTATACCATCACCCCACCCTACGCGATTCCCTCATTTCGTCCCCCAGATACGTGTCAAATCGCAGTGATAATGGTCACAAAGTTGGCATTGAAACATGTAACACAAAAACGGCATTTCAGTCTTTCTTGCTCGTACATCACGTGAATGGAACCGCCTTCCCCGCAGATATCGTCGACATAATTAATAACCAGCATTTTCGTTCTGCACTAGCTAACTAACATTGTATAACAGGAGGATGATAATACTTGTTCTGTAATATGCATTGTCTCTATTTATGTATTTTTGTTTTGTAACCACTCCCCTCTTTAATGCCTTTGGCCCTGAGGGTTCAATAAATGAAATGAAATGAAATTATCCGAACGGCCTTAAAGCGCCATCCTTTCCCGACGACAACGCTCAAACTCGCTGAATGCAGCGACGCAGCAACGCAGACGGCCAGCTTTTCCGATGGATGGATGGATGGATGGATGGATGGATGGATGGATGGATGGATGGATGGATGGATGGATGGATGGATGGATGGATGGATGGATGGATGGATGGATGGATGGATGGATGGATGGATGGATGGATGGATGGATGGATGGATGGATGGATCGATCGATCGATCGATCGATCGATCGATCGATCGATCGATTGTCACATACATTAAGGAGCCTAAATTAAATTTTAAAGGAAAAAAGGTGTGAAGAAGACGACGCGAATTAACCGAAGAATAAAGAAGAGGAAGAAGAGGCATTCGTTGAGGTGGAGAGAGATGTTTGGTGGAGAAGAGAAGAAGACGACGACAAGGCTTACGTGGACTAACACCGAGGCTATAAAAGGGCGAGCGAGAGCGAGGCACGGGGGGAACAGCAGAGAAGCGGAGGCTCCGGCGGGTCAGGGTCACTTTGGCTGGAAGAGAGCGACGCCGGCTACAGCTCCGGTGAGCTCGCGTTCTACGACATCGCATCGTGGACTTCCTGCCGTGCCTTAGCCCGTTCCGGGGGGTCAACAGAGGATGCTACCACCTGCTACGGCCAGGGGTGTCTCCAGCGCTGTTGCCACCCATCCGGGTGGTGCCCCCAACGCCAACAACACCGGCATCATCTCCACGGGCGCTTGGACCTGGAGCTTGTACGACGCAGCCAGCGACGCCAGCCCAAGCACGTCGGACGCCGCCAGCAACGCCAGCCCAACCAGCACGGCGAACGCCGCCTCGACGCCGCCTACTGGATCCATACAACGCCGCAGCCACACCGAACCAACCGTGAGCACGAACGCCGACCGCTAATAGTAGAACACTAGTAGTAGACGCTAGTAGCAGTGTGCCCGGGTCGCGTCTATTTATTGTCACGTAGTGGTGACGGCAGTCGAAGCAGCGATGAAGACGGACGAAAGGGGTCTTCTAAAAGAACTGTTTATTGGGCTGACTTGCACCCAAAATGGACTGAATCACTCGGCGGCGGCGAAGCGACAAGCGTGCTCGGCGGTCGTCGAACAGAATGCCCGCCGCTGTCGGCCGTGCTCAATTTAAAGCTGATAGCGAACATTCGAGATAAAGGGCGCAAAGTTACTAGAACATTCCAGAACAACGCAGAATCAGCTTTGCCTGGCTGCGATCAATCGAGATAAATCTAGTCGCGTCTTGCGTCGCAAACAAAGCGATAAGGTGGTGTCGCGGCAGATTTGAAAAACGAACAAACACTGCAAATATTGGCGGCATTATAGTCTTTGTGTTTTGTGTTAGTTTTGTTTGTTTTGTGTTCTAGTGTGTGTGCCACATAGCATGTATTAAATGTGCGTTTGTGTGGGTACACCCGTCGCCTAGTCCATTCTTTCGGTCCGAGTGTTCTCCGGAGAAATCCGTGACAAAGATAAGTGGCGAGCCTGTGCCAGGATACATTTCCTTTTCTTTTTTTTGCTTTGTCCCGGATTTTTCCGATCTCTCGACGGCAGAAAGTATGGATTTGGCAATAACGTTAGAACTGGCGCTCAAGCTGGGGTTAAGCAAAGAAGAGGCGATGCGTCTATATGACGAGGAGGGAAAGAGGCAGAAAGAGGAGGCAGATAGGCAGAGAGGAAAGGGCGCAAGCACGCGCAGACGCTCGTGAAGCAGAAGAACGCGAGGCGAAAAGAGCTCGCGAGGCAGAAGAGCGAGAAGAGAAAAGAGCTCGCGAGGCGGAAGAGCGAGAAGAGAGAAGAGCTCGCGAGGCAGAAGTGAGTGAGTGAGTAAAAACTTTATTGAAAGAAAGTGTAGATTCGTGGTCAGTAAGTGAGGTCCAGACCATGTAGGTCTCGTACCGCACAGGCCCATTCGACAGCCTTGACTTGAGTGCCTCGGTCGTCGTTGACCTTTACTGAAAGTCACGCGTCAGGTGAGAGAGCAGCCATGAGATCTGGGGGGGGGGGGGGGGGGATGTGCTTTACAGTCCCAGATTATGTGGTCCAAAGTAGCTTTTGCACCGCAGAAGCGGCATTTAGGGCTGGAGGTTGTAATAAATATGTGCGAGTACACATTTGGGTTGGGGAAAGAGTCGGTTTGTAGTCTTCTCCACGCCACCTGCTGCTCCCTTGACAGGGAGGGGTGCGGCGGCGGGAACTGCTTACGTGCGAGTCTAAAATGGGTGGTGCGGTCGTGGTAGGAGCTTAGCGCTTCACCGGTTGCCTCCGGGTTCGGACCGTCTACTGCTCGGCCGGCTTTAACTCGAGCTTGTGCGTTGGCAGCCTCGTTTCCGGGGTTTCCGGCGTGCGCCGGGACCCATACCAGGTCAATGTCTCGGACGGGGGATGTGTCTAACATTTTCCAGGATATTTCTGGCCGTGAGTGAGATGCGGCCTTTTGCAAAGTTCGCAATGGCATATTTGGAATCGCTAACGATGGTTGTAGCGTCCGTAAAGGCGATAGCAGCTGCAATTGCAGCTTCTTCCGCGATTTCCGCGTTCTTGGTAAATACTTTAGCGGTCATGAGTGGAGTGGCCGGGTCCGGGTCCTGAGGATGAGATACCCCACAGATGGCGAATCTGTGGGGGCTGTCTTGGTAGTTGGCTGCATCGACGTAGATGACGTCTGGAAGACTCTGCAAGCGTCGATGCAGAGCTCTGGCTCTTGCTTCCCGCCGACCCTGTGGGTTTGCGGGTTCATGTTATTGGGTAGAGGTAATATTTTTATCTTTTTTTCGGATATGGCTAGGAACGGTGCCTGGATGGTCCGCCATAGGCTCCCCTTCGATGCCAAGTCTGTCCAGGATGATTCTGCCCGCTGCAGTGCTGGAGAGTCGAGCCGTCTGTGTTGTTAGGTGGGCTTCCCTAAGTTCAGAAAAGGTATTGTGTACTCCCAGGGCGAGGAGTTTCTCGTTGGCTGTGAATTTAGGAAGGCCCAACGCCGTTTTGTATGCATGCCGTATTAGGGTATCGATCTTTTGTTCTCCTTTCTTGAGATGGAGATATGGGAAGGCATATGTAATTTTGCTGATGACGAATGCTTGAAGGAGTTTGTATAGGTCGTGCTCCTTCATGCCTCGTCTCTTGGCGATGCGCCTGATCATGCGCGCCACCCGGTGTACTGAGCTTTCGAGTCTCCCCAGTGCTACAGTGTTGCGGGAGGTGTTGGAGATGTGGAGTCCTAAGACCCGTATGTTCTCCACTTCATCTATGTTTTTGCCTTGGATCGTAATGTTGATGGGGATCCTGTCTTCAGGTTTCTTGCTCCGCCGTACGATTAGGAGTTCTGATTTTGGTTGGGAACACTCGAGGCCGGCTCTCCTTGCCTCCAACTCAACCGTTTCAGCCGCTGCTTGGAGAGCTTCTTCAATTTGTCCATCGGAGCCGCGGTTCATCCAGATAGTTATGCCGTCTGCGTACAGAGTGTGATGGATGTTTTTAATTGCGTTGAGCCTGTCTGGAAGCTTGATTAAAGCCAGATTAAAGAGGAAGGGCGACAAGACTGCTCCTTGTAGTGTCCCTCTGTTTCCGAGCCTGATTGGGGTGGATTTCAGTGGTCCAACGGTGATCTCCACCGTTCTATTTTCTAGGAAGGCTTTAACATAATTGTACGCCCCTTCGCCTGGGTTGAGGTCGGCTAGGTGTTTCACAATGGTATTGTGTGACACGTTGTCGAATGCCTTTTTGAGATCGAGGCTCAATATTGCTCTTGTGTTCTTAATGGAGGGGTCGAGTATGTCACGTGATAGCTGGAGCATGACGTCTTGGGCGGAGAGTCCTCTTCTGGAGCCCACCATGGAGTGTGGCATGAGGTTGTGGTCTTCGGTGTAGTCCCGTAGTCTTTTCAGAACCACGTGCTCCATGAGTTTCCCGAGACAGGATGTGAGGGAAATGGGTCTTAGGTTGTCCACGTTGAGTTTCTTGTTGGGTTTTGGAATAAATGTCACTCGGGCATGTTTCCAGCTGCTGGGAATGATTCCTCTCTCCCAGCATACGTTGAAGTAATCTGTGACTGCAGTGACAGATTTCAGGTCCAGGTTACGGAGGACCTTATTCGTAATCAGATCTGGTCCTGCCGCTGAGGTTGTTCTAAGGTGGCCCAGCGCTGCCCAGACTTCTGCATCACTGAACGGCTCGTCCAGCTGCGGATTTGGTTGTCCCGTATACTGTGGACTCGTTTCTCCGTCGTATGCGGTATTTAGGTATTTGTCCCTGAGGAGGTCCAAGAAGTAGTGTTCGTCCCCGGGGTGTTGATGGATGACTTTAGCGAGCTGTCCTTGCGCAGCCGACTTGGACTGTGTGGGGTCGAGAAGGTGGCGGAGCAGGTGCCACGCCCTCTTACTACCCAGTTGTCCGTTCAGGCTGTCACTGGTTTGATACCATTGTTGCCGGGTAAGTTCTATCGCATATTGTTCAATTTCTCTTTCGAGTTGGGCGATTCGACTTCGTAGCCTTTTGTTGAGTCGCTGTCTCTTCCAGCTCTTCATAAGACTATTTTTTGCCTCTCACATGTGTGCCAATCTTGAATCGAGGTTAGGTTGTGCGGCGTCTGTTGTTATCTCGCTTGTGTGCGACTCTACATCCTTACATATTGATTTAACCCAATCTTGGATGTCTTCGATTTCAGTCGGGGCCATTTGATCCCGTTCTTTCCGAAATTTTCCCCAGTCTGTTAATTTCGTTACCTTCCAGCCCTTGTTCCGAATCTCGGTGCGAAGGGTAATGGCCAGGATGTACTGGTCGCTGTTTAGATCCGTGCCTGTGTTTCGCCAGGCGGGGTTCTGCACATTCCTGGCTAGCGTGAGGTCCGGGGTGGTGTCTCGGCTAACGCTGTTGCCAGTTCTGGTCGCTGTGCTAGGATCGTTTAGTAGCGAGAGTCCTAAACCTTGGATTTTGTTCCAGAGGATGTTGCCTTTGTTGCTTGACTTCTGGTATCCCCACTCTACGTGTGGCGCGTTGAAGTCGCCCGTAATCACTAGCTGCCCATTCTTGGCTAATTTCGTGGTGGACTCTAGTAATGCCCGGATTTCTCTGGATTGATCTTTTGGGGAGCTGTATAGGTTAAGAACGTATAGGCTCCCCTGCCTCTTTCTGGCGGGAATAATTTCGGTGAGCGTGTAGTCTGCTTGAGAATCGTCGAATTCATGTTGAATGGCCGTGAGTTGGTTACCCACTAGCGTGGCTGTCATTGCTGCTTTGTGTGGGATGTTTTTTGTGATATGGTTTTGTATCCTGGTAAACTAACGGGTCCCATCGGTTCTTGGATCGTAATAATGTCCGGTTTGACTTCTAAGTTTTGAATATAAAGCTGCAGATTAGATTTTTTGCGTCGAAAACCTCTACAGTTCCATTGCCAGATGATGATATCTTGATTACGAGCTGCCATGTTGGGGCACTGTCAGCTGCGTAACGGCACTCGCTATTGCGCTCACTTGGGCTTGTAATGCCTTGATGGCGTCCATCATTTCTTCTCTGGTCTGTTGTAGGTTCTTGGCGATATCTGTGCATGTCGCGTCTAGCCTATCTGCTCGGGCTTCCAGTTTGTTGACCCTCTCATTCTGCTGGAGAGCTAGCTTGGCTTTAACAGCGAAAGTTGACGTCGGTTGGGACGCCGCGTCTGTTTCAATTCGCTTCTTGGGATTCTGGGCCTCTTGCTGGTCTTTTGGGGCCTGTCTTTTTTGAGCCTTCGGTTGTTCTATGTCCATACCCGCACCTTCGGAAGGAGGGAGGGATTGAGACCTGTTATTAGCGGTTGTCGCGCTTTCAATGTGGCGTTGGGTTTGCGTGAGGCTCGCGAGTTTACTATCTGCCTCGCGGTCTTCAGCCTCGCGGTCCGGACGAGGACCTTTACTAACGCCTTCAGGACCTCGTCCGGACCGCGAGGCAGAAGATCAGGAGAAACGAAGGATAGAACGGGAGAAGGAGTTTATTTTGTGGAAACAGGCGCATGTCGCGGGAGGATATGAGGAGATCACGGACAATGATCAGCGTTCCTTAGCGGGTACAGAATCTCCTAGACCAGCCAGAGTTTGCCCAAGGAAGCTGATGGCTCCTTTTGATGGCAAGAGAGATGACTTGGATGCATATCTGCAACGATTCGAGCGGATAGCTTTGGGGCAAGGCTGGGAGCGCAGTGAATGGGCCACGGCATTAAGCATGTGTTTAGTTGGAGAGGCGCTGAATGTGTTTGGAGGGATGCCCGCTGCTGATTCCATGGACTACGAGAAAGTCAAAAAGGCACTCCTCCAAAAATTCAGGCTTACAGCAGAGGGTTTTCGTGAGAGATTTCGCACCGCGAAACCTGAGGATTCGGAAACCGCTAAGCAGTTTTCCTGCAGGCTATCCAACTATTTTGATAGGTGGCTTGATATGTCAAACACAGAAAAGAGTTTTGAAGGGGTGCGTGACAAGCTGGTCAAAGAGCAATTTTTAGCTTGTTGCAGCTAAAAGCTGGCGCTATTCCTGAAGGAAAGAAAGTTGTGTTCATTAGAAGAGTTCGCCGACACTGCAGACCAAAAATTTGAGTAAGGCAAAGGAGGAAACCCAAAAGGTCCTAGAGACAGAGGCGGCAAAACCAAGAGCTTATGGCGGTGCGTCTAAGGCGCCAGTAAGGTGTTTTCTCTGCGGCAAGGTGGGACACCGTGCAGCTGACCGTCGGACTAGTAGCGCGGCCCAGAAAACACAGGTTGTGTGTCAAGGTTGTAAGAGGAGGGATCATACTCTGGATGAGTGCCGATACAGAACGCAGGACCGAGCTGCATGCGTTGTCGACTCAAGGGTAGAAATTGTTACGCCACCCGAAGTTCCACAGATGAAAGGAGAGCAAACGCCGCTGGAAAATGAGGCAGTGAGTGGAACACCCAAGTCGAAAGCAGCAATGCCAGTGGTGGTTGGGCAAATAGGGGACCGTCCTATATTGGTGCTTAGAGACAGCGGAGCTAACACAGTCTTGGTTCGTAGAAGCCTGGTGAAGGACGAGGATCTTACAGGGGAAGAGTCGGCCGTCACTCTGGTAGACAGCACAATAAAGGTACCTTCCTGAAGCCAGGATTTTAGTGTACACGCCATATTATACTGGGCAGGTAGTGGCAAAATGCGTAGACCAACCCATCCACGATCTCGTCTTGGGGAACATTACGGGTGCAAGAGGTGTCGAAGACCCCGATCCCGAGTGGAGGATGCTCGACGTTGAAGAACATCCAAAGGAGGAAAGGCCTGCGACAGCTCAGACGGGTGCAGTCAGTTTCTCGTCGGCAGTGGAGACAATTGAGAGCTCAAGCGACAGCCCGAGCAACGCAGCGTCCGCTCTCTACTCCTGTTACGATGTCCCTGAGCGTAACACCGGACGAAATTGCAATTAGGCAAAAAGAAGACCCGAGCCTGAAGACCTGCTTCAAAAGAGTCGGGGAAAAGGTGAAAAGAAAGAAGAGTCGGACGTCATTCGAGTATCAATTCTTCAATGGTCTTTTGCACATGAATGCACATTTAGTTCTGGAAGGCGGGCCCACAGCTGGTGTTACCAAGAGATATGCGAGAGACCATACTACACTTAGGACATGACGCTATTATGGCCGGACACCAGGGTGTTCAAAAACGGTGTCTAGGATCACCGAGGAGTTCTTTTGGCCGGGTGTTCAGAGTGACGTCAAGCGCTTTGTTCGCTCATGTGACGTGTGCCAGCGCACAGTTCCGAAGGGAAGAGTTGGTCCCATACCTCTGGGAAAGATGCTAGCCATCGACCTACCCTTTCAGCGAGTGGCGATTGACATTGTGGGGCCAATCTCTCCAGTATCCGCCAAAGGCAATAGATATGTGCTTACTATAGTTGACGTGGCCACTCGTTATCCTGACGCTATTCCACTGAGAACTATTGACAGTATCCAAGTGGCGGAGGGTCTTGTGGAAATGTTTTCGCCTTATGGGTTCCCGAGGGAAATTTTGAGTGACCGGTGCTCGAACTTCACATCGGAGCTAATGAAAGAGGTTAACCGCCTTTTGTCAGTAAGGCAGTTACTGACGACGCCTTACCATCCCATGTGTAATGGGCTTGTAGAGCGTTTCAACGGCACCCTCAAAAACATGATCAAGAAAATGTGCCAGGAGAGACCTACTGATTGGGATAGATATCTCTCAGCTCTTTTGTTCGCTTACCGCGAAGTACCACAAACGAGTATT
This sequence comes from Amblyomma americanum, assembly GCF_052857255.1. Lineage (NCBI taxonomy): Eukaryota > Metazoa > Arthropoda > Arachnida > Ixodida > Ixodidae > Amblyomma > Amblyomma americanum. The sequence goes on along the minus strand of NC_135499.1, from coordinate 33,365,386 downwards.
GGTTTCTCGCCTTTCGAGATGTTATATGGGAGAACCTTTAGAAGTCCACTTACAATACTCAAGGAGCTGTGGGCTAATAAAGAGATTGCATCAGATCTCAAGACCACATACATATACGTGTTTGAGCTGCGGGATAGATTGAGGGAAACATGCAGGCTTGCACATCAAGGCCTGGAAAAAGCGCGTCAACGCCACAAGGGATACTATGAAAAGAAAGCCATTCACAGAAATCTGAATCCAGGCGACATGGTTCTTGTGTTGCTACCCATGGATCATGATAAGCTAATGATGCAATGGAAGGGCCCATACCTTGTGACACGGAAGAAAAAGGGTATCGATTATGAGGTATTGATAGATGGCATTAAGAGGGTTTTACATGTAAATATATTGAAGAAATATGAAGAACGAGGTCCCGTACGGCGGTACGCCCCCAGGGCAAGTTGTTCGGTGGTGGCCGAGGAGACAGGTGATGCTGCCGAGGTGTCCACGTTCAGTGGGAAGAAAAACGCAGGAGGGGATGAGGTACTTGAGAAGCCCAATTTGAATGCAGACAGAGGATTACAGCTCTACTCCAAATCAATGGGGGAGACGTTTTGGGATGGGCCAAGCCAAATTGAGGTCATATGTCACAAATTAGACTTGTATAGAGATAGAGCTAACTGGTCAGCCTTGGGTGTCTCTGGGATATACCATGTTGTTGCTGTGTTAATGTCTCTGGGATTTACCTTGTTGTTGTTGTTGTTGCTGCTGCTGCTGTTGTTGGTGTTATGTGATCATACAAGGGAGTGTGTTGTGGACCAATAATAATAATAATAATAATAATTGGTTTTGGGGGGAAAGGAAATGGCGCAGTATCTGTCTCATATATCGTTGGACACCTGAACCGCGCCGTAAGGGAAGGGATAAAGGAGGGAGTGAAAGCAGAAAGGAAGGAAGAGGTGCCGTAGTGGAGGGCTCCGGAATAATTTCGACCACCTGGGGATCTTTAACGTGCACTGACATCGCACAGCACACGGGCGCCTTAGCGTTTTTCCTCCATAAAAACGCAGCCGCCGCGGTCGGGTTCGAGCCCGGGAACTCCGGATCAGTAGTCGAGCGCCCTAACCACTGAGCCACCGCGGCGGGGGTAGTGTTGTGGACCCGAACCTATTTATTAAGGACTCTGTGCGGACAGCGGCAGTGGTGTGTTAGTGTTCTGGAAACGCAATTTGGTGTGCTGTTAGTGGTGTGCTTTTGGTGTGTGATGGACATCTGCGGTGTGGTGTGTGCTGAGTCCAGAATCGCCACTGAAGATAGTCGGTTGGCTGGATGGCTTGAAGATGAGGATGACGTGGGCAGTTTTTCATGGAAAAACTCTTGAGAGAGGGGCCCTTGTCACATATATTAAGAAGCCTAAATTAAATTTTAGAGGAGAAAAAGGTGTGAAGAAGACCACGCGAATTAACCGAAGAATAAAGAAGAGGAAGAAAAGCATTCGTTGAGGTGGAGAGAGATGATTGGTGGGGAAGCATAAGGTGACGTGGAGAGAGATGATTGGTGGAGAAGAGAAGAAGGCGACGACAAGGCTTACGTGGACTAACACCGAGGCTATAAAAGGGCGAGCGAGAGCGAGGCACGGGGGGAACAGCAGAGAAGCGGAGGCTCCGGCGGGTCAGGGTCACTTTGGCTGGAAGAGAGCGACGCCGGCTACAGCTCCGGTGAGCTCGCGTTCTACGACATTGCATCGTGGACTTCCTGCCGTGCCTTAGCCCGTTCCGGGGGGTCAACAGAGGACGCTACGACCTGCTACGGCCAGGGGTGTCTCCAGCGCTATTGCCACCCATCCGGGTGGTGCCCCCAACGCCAACAACACCGGCATCATCTCACGGGCGCTTGGACCTGGAGCTTGTACGACGCAGCCAGCGACGCCAGCCCAAGCACGTCGGACGCCGCCAGCAACGCCAGCCCAAGCAGCACGGCGAACGCCGCCTCGACGCCGCCTACTGGATCCATACAACGCCGCAGCCACACCGAACCAACCGTGAGCACGAACGCCGACCGCTAATAGTTGAACACTAGTAGTAGAAGAGGCTAGTAGCAGTGTGCCCGGGTTGCGTGTATTTATAGTCTGTGTTTTGTGTTAGTTTTGTTTGTATTGTGTTCTAGTGTGTGTGCCACGTAGCGTGTATTAAATGTGCGTTTGTGTGAGTACACCCGTCGCCTAGTCCATTCTTTCGGTCCGAGTGTTCTCCGGAGGAATCCGTGACACGGATGGATGGATGGATGGATGGATGGATGGATGGATGGATGGATGGATGGATGGATGGATGGATGGATGGATGGATGGATGGATGGATGGATGGATGGATGGATGGACGGACGGACGGACGGACGGACGGACGGACGGACGGACGGATGGATGGATGGATGGACGGACGGACGGACGGACGGACGGACGGACGGACGGACGGACGGACGGACGGACGGACGGACGGACGGACGGATGGATGGATGGATGGATGGATGGATGGATGGATGGATGGATGGATGGATGGATGGATGGATGGATGGATGGATGGATGGATGGATGGATGGATGGGTGGATGGATGGATGGATGGATGGATGGATGGATGGATGGTAGTTGCCACCATGCTCAGTTTTTCCCTTTATTTTTGTTTAACTCTGCTGTAAGTTGTTAATAAAATTCGCCATTGTCGTTAAAATACGTCTTCCTACACTTTTCAACTTATGTCACCTCTCTTCTTTTGAGCCACCAATCCTCCAATCGCTTTTTGCTAATTTCCACCGCAGATTTATTTACATGACTATTGTTATCACTAAACCCTAGGGCCTCAGGATGAGTGACTGTGCCTGCATCGACATCGGGATGGACACCATCACATTTTAGGATGAAGTGATCTATTGTTTCTACAGATTTACCACACACAGCACATGTGTCAACTTCGTTAAACTTCTTTTTGTAGCTGCACGTTCTAAGAAACCCTGACCTAGCTTCAAAGAGGAGGGCACTGCCTCTCGAGTTATCGTAAAACGTTTCCTTCCTGATCTGCCTTTTCCGGTATCGATATAGTTCTACACTATTCTTTTCCATTGAATTTATCCAAGTTTTATCTCCCGCATTTGTAACCTCTCCTTTAATGATCTTTCTCCGTCCTCGTGTCTGGCATACTTACTGGTTAGCTGCCTAGTTCTTTTCCGGCACTGTGTGTAAACGCTCTTTCTGTACAGGTAATTAAATACCTTAGCTGCCCACCTGTTATCGTCCAATTTCCTCTGACATTCTTCGTATAGTATTTTACTCTGAGCTTCCCCTGCTTGGAATGATGTCCAGCCTATATCCCCCTGTGCTGCCTCGTTTGTGGTTTTCCCGTGGGCACCTAGTGCTCATCTTCCAACAGTTCTCTGATTTACTTCTAATAACGACTTAACTTCAGCCCTTAAACATAGAATCGCATTCCCGAAAGTAAGCCCCGGCGCCATTATTCCTTTCCAAATACCTCTCAGTACTTCATACCTCTTGTACCTCCACAATGCCCTATCTTTCATTATCCCGGCATCTCCTCGCCCTTTTGCTATGAGAGACTGTTCGTGCTTTTCCGTGTACATCTGCCCTTCGTTTACCCATAGACCGAGATATTTGTATTCGTCCACTCGGGGTATTTCATGGCCTTGTACTGTAAGCACCTGATCAGTTGTACCGTTTAAAAACATCGCACCTGACTTCGTGCGCTAAAACTGAGACCTAGAGTGTCTCCTTCATCTCCACAGCAATTAACCAAAGTTTGCAAATCTTCTTGGCTATCTGTTAACAGTACAATATCGTCCGCATACATTAAACCCGGTAGTCTATGCTCAACATTTTCGCCTAATCTGTGCGACAGATCATAACCTAGATTGCTTCTTTGTAGCCTTCTTTCCATACTTATCATATAAAGCATGAACAGCAGCGTTGATAGAGGTCAACCGAGCGCCCTCAACGGCCAAAAAGTTAACGAAAGTTGGTCACGCATTCCCATAGCACCCCGCCAAATGTGCAGGTATCAGTAGGTCTTGGTTTAGAGTTGCCACGTGGGTATGACGTATTTCTGTGCGTGTCAGCAGCTACCTAGCCATAGAGGAAGGAGTAAATTCAAGATGGTTCTTTGCGTTTCTTCGGAGGGGCACAGGACCTCTCCAAACGTGAATTCGACGGTGTTGAAGGAGCAGACGATGATTGATGCCAGATGATGGAGACAAAGAGAAAATATATTTACAGGATGTACAAGGGCAATCAGCGTTACAAGTTGAGTCACACAGACGGTCAAGCTGTAACTGACAAAGACAATTCTCACACAGAGAAACACTCTCTACAAGCCCTTACTCATCGACCCTAGGTTAGAGTCAAGGGTTGTCGAATACATGCCACTGCACGGAGCCTCTAGCTCAACTAGACAGGACTGCCCTCCAATGATTTTGCATGCAATTTTAAAGCTTTTTCAAACAAAGGGGTTAGGGCGGGCATATTTCGAGGCCCGCCCTAAGCTTCGATAACCAATGGAGGTAGCCACAGCCTCTGAAGGTTGGGTCCAACTTCGAGCTCAGGGCTTGGCTAAAAAGAAAAAAACACATAAAAAACATTCTGAAAACCCTCTCCCCGTGGGGGGGGGGGGAATTCTCGCCCTTATTGCTTGATGCTTTCCCCTTCCCTGCCGCACCCGCGCGTCGCCTCTCGAAGGATGAAACGTTTTTTTTTCTCAGCTAATTGGCGGGACCACTAATCCACTGGCTCGGAATGCTGCCTAAGACCAAGCGGCACCACGTGCTCGTTGTGTGCGCCTCGCATGCTTTCCTGGTGCGCTTAACAAAGCCAGGTGTCTTCGGCCGTCACAGCCGTGCTGTCAAGCAGCCAGTGCCTCCTGCGCCTTTGCCACTGCTTGGGGGGGGGGGGGGGGGGGGGGGGGCATGCGGGTAAGGGGATGCTCGGTGCTTCACTGAGAGCTCTCCACGTAGACCGGAGGCCCGCAGTGACCGCAAGCTAAGGGAACAAAAAAAGTACGCGTTGATGAAGCGCGGCCTTACAGAAGAGATCTAGCATGGAAGCCTTTCCCCCTAGCTCGCTGATGACACGCGCGTGCAGCGTGTTTCCAAAGACCCAAAGCTGCAGCAGCGAAATTCCGGTTACGTCACTAAACACAAAAACACAAGCAAAACAAAACGATTACGCCGCTTACGTTTGTTCGAGCATACCACTTATTGCACAAACTGAAATGCATTGTTAATAAAATAATCTGCTGCATTAAAACTTCCCCAAAGCAATCCACCCTTTACATCGCCTGCGTTCCTCATGCCATCTTCACGTCGGCCGACGGGGTACCTGGCGGGCTGGCTGGTTTCGATCGAAGTTCTGAGTTTCGCCTGGAAGAAATGTGCATAGGACTGGGTATCGCGCTACGGCACAGCCCCAAAACCAGCACGGGCGGTGTACAGGTTTTAAAAGGAAAAGAAAAAGAAAACCGAAGGTGAGCTATGCCGAAACTCCGTCTCGATAGTTGTCGCGCGATGCGGTCGTACTCATTGGTGTGCAGTGCGTTTAATTTATTTTTGGTGATACGCAGGCTTACCCTGTCTTCTCTTACTACCATATTTTTCCGTCCCATCCGAAACATATGCCCGCAAATATCCGAAATGGTCTTGTTGCTGATCACCTGGAGAACTTTCCCCATCGTACTGTTCTCTCCATTGATTCCTCCGGGAGCTGCGAGAAGGCGGCGATTGGGATACATTCGCAGGAATGGTTTGGAGCTATTCCGTTTCGTATCCGTGATTACACTCCTATATTCTTTGCAGAGTTTTTGACTATTGGTAAGGCTCTTCTCAAAATTCCGAGACATGTAGCATGGGTTCTTATCCTTGCAGACTGCCTTTCAGTTTTATCTCTCTCCAAACTTCAGGAAAATCTATTGAATCATTCCCTTAGGTTTTTTGTTTCACTCTCCGTGGGAGCAGTTATTTTGTCCGGGTATCTGGTCATTCAGGTGTCTATTTTAGCAAGGTGGTTGATTTAATGCAAGGTCAGCTCTCAGTGCGCTTGTAATCAATCCCGTCATTCGCCTCATTCTGGTGGAGATCTCGTTTCCTGCATTTCCAACATAGCTCAGCCAGCTTCAGTGATTCCGTATACTCCAAGCAGCGGGAGCCGGACCAACGGAAAACTAGTATTCCTGTATATGCTCCCGCAGGGAGCATATACAGGAACACTATTTTTTCGTTGGTTATTCCGTAGTTTTCCTATACATGCTCCCTGCGGGAGCATATATATATATATATATATATATGCTCCTCTAGTGGTGCTGGCCTTCGCAGCATCATCAAAGAAGAGTTGGCCTCAGTAGCCTGCTCTCTGGTACCGGACACCCCTGCTATTCGCCCTCCACCCATGTACGCTCAGGTCGCTGCCATGCCACCTGTCTTTGGTCCGCCTCCAACGCCAGCGCCGCCCCGCGACCATGTCACCGCTTTAGCACGTCAAGCCTCAACGCCAGCGTTCTCCGCGCCCTGGCGCCCCAGCCGCCCGATTTGTTATTATTGCGGCTTCCGGGGCCATATTTCCCGCTTCTGCCGCCGGCGCATTCAAGACGAACGTCGCAGGTATGCGGCCTTCGAAAGCGGCTACTCTACTCGTGCGCCCTCTCCTGAACGCCATGCCTTCCCTGACTCTTTGGGACGTTCTTCACCTCCCCCCACCTCTGCTCGCCCTCGTGGTTATCGGCCCAACAGAGCTCGATCCCCTTCGCCGTTCCGCCGCTCTTCTCCGCTTCGGCCGGCTTCTGCGGCGCCTGACCTGCGCTCGGAAAACTAGCTGCTGCAGTTTTTGGAGGGAAAGCTGCATGCTTCGGACACCGACAAATACCTCCGGAGCGCCCGTCTAATATGGTTTCAGTGTGGGTTGAAGGTTTACAGATAGAGGCGTTGATTGACACGGGTGCTGCAGTTTCTGTTATTCACGCAGACTTGTGTTCTCGCTTAAGGAAGGTGAAAACGCCGTACGATGGGCCTTCCCTGCATGGTGCTAACGACGTCATCTTTCGCCCATCCGCTAAGTGCACTGTTCGGGTTTATATTGACGGTGTCCGTCACCACGTACAATTTGCTGTGCTTTCTCCGTGCGCTTACCTTATGATTTTTGGTTGGGATTTCTTGTCTTCTGTCAGTGCTAAATTTATTTCATGCCGTGACCGCATCGTGCACATGGCCGACAGCGACCCATATTCTGAAGTCCTCGAGCCCTGACATCGACTCATTGCCTCTGCTGATACGGTTTTGCCCGCTGGGGGTCAGGATCTTGTACGACTTACTTCTGATACCATCGTCCATGGGGATGTCTTCATCCCGCCTTCTGCTCGACATCTGATCAGGGGCCTTGCCTTGCCGCCTAGCCTGATTCAGTTTGAAAATGGGTCGGCCGTCGTCGCTGCCTTGAACACTTCTCGTGAACCTCTAGTATTACCCAAAGGCACTTCTTTTTCCTGCACATTGGACATGCACCCGGTTTCCTTCGTCGTACTTACCGCACCCTCCTCCTCGTCGCCTCCCTCCGCGGATGTTGCTCTCTCCGCCCTCTCTGCCACCATCAATCCAGATCCCGTAGCGTCGCAACGGCAAGAGTTACTAGACTTGCTTCTCAAGCACCAGGGATCTTTTGATGTGGCTTCCTCTACCCTGGGCAAGACTTCTGTGGCAGAGCACCGCATCGTGACCGAGGGTACCTCGGTTGTTCGCCGCCGACCGTACCGCGTTTCCTTATCTGAACGCAAAGTCATCGAGGACAATGTGAGTGATATGCTCCGCCGAGGCATTATTCGCCCTTCCGCCAGTCCCTGGTCTTCCCCGGTGGTTTTGGTGCAGAAGGATGGGTCAGTGCGCTTTTGTGTTGATTACCGTGCCCTCAACAAAATCACGTTTACCCTATGCCCCGGATTGATGACTCCCTCGACTCTCTTCAAGGAGCTGAATACTTTTCGACCCTAGGTCTCCGTTCTGGTTATTGGCAGATCCCCATGCATGAAGCCGACAAGGAAAAAACCGCGTTCGCTACTCCTGATGGCCTTTACGAATTTAATCTTATGCCTTTTGGACTGTGTAACGCTCCTGCTACTTTTGAACGCATGATTGATACCGTCCTTCGCGGCCTGAAATGGAAAACCTGCTTATGCTATCTGGACGGTATTGTTATCTTCTCTTCAACTTTTCGAGAACACTTAGACCGCCTCGATGAAGTGCTCACTTGCCTCGCTTCTGCTGGCCTTCAACTAAATACGAAAAAGTGCCATTTCGCCAGGAAGGAAATCACAATTTTAGGCCACCTCGTCAGCCGGGACGGCATTCGACCCGACCCTGAGAAGCTTGCCGCTGTCCTGAACTTTGCCCGTCCCCAGCACACTAAAGAACTGCGTAGTTTGCTCGGTCTGTCCTCATATTTTCGGCGCTTTATACGAAATTTTGCGACCATTGTCGCGCCATTGCATCAGCTCCTCGCTGCTCACAGTGCTTTCGTTTGGACTGAGCAATGCGAAAGTGCTTTTCAAGCCTTAAATCAAGCTCTCACCTCCGACCCTGTCCTTGGCCATTTCGACGATGCTGCTCCAACCATTCTACGCACTGACGCTAGCGGCCATGGCATTGGTGCTGTTCTTCTGCAGCGTGATACTACTTCTCGCGAAAGAGTTATTGCGTTCGCCAGCCGCACTCTGACACCTGCCGAACGGAACTACACTATCACTGTGCAGGAATGTCTTGCCGTCGTTTGGGCAGTGCACAAATTTCGCCCCTACCTTTACGGTCGCCACTTCACGGTCGTCACAGACCATCACGCTTTATGTTGGTTGTGTAGCCTGAAAAACTTGACTGGCCGCCTTGGCCGCTGGGTTCTTCGTCTCCAAGAATACCTTTTTGACGTCGCCTACAAGTCCGGTCGAACACGTCGAGACGCCGATGCTCTTTCTCGTTGCCCTCTTCAGGACTCTTCGTGTCTGTCTTCCACCCCACCTTCCACATCTCACAGCGCCTCCTCATCGTCGCAAGCTCTTCAGCACCTCGCCGCACTCCCATGCGTCGCATCTGACGATTTAAACGACCTTGCATCGAACCAACGCAACGATGCGTATTGCCGCTCCCTAATCGACCGTCTCACGGGAGCTTCCTACCCTCCTACCGCTCGGTTGCGTCGGCAGCTTGGCCAGTTCAAACTCTAAAATGATGTGCTCTGCCGCTACGTTTACTGCCCTGATGGCACCCGCTGGGTTCCCGTGGTGCCACGTACACTTCGCTCCCGTATATTGGAGGCCCCCCACAATGACGCGACAGCCGGTCACTTAGGTTTTCACAAAACGTATGACCGCGTGAAGAGCCGTTTCTTCTGGCCTGGCCTTTCCTCCAGCGTCGCTAAATACGTCGCATCTTGCCCGCTCTGCCAGCGCCGAAAACGGTCGACTTCACGTGCCGCTGGACATCTGCAGCCTCTATCATGCCCCGCCACGCCGTTCGCCGTCGTCGGCATCGACTTGTATGGCCCGCTTCCTCGCACTACACGAGGTAATCGATGGATAGTCACTGCTATCGACCATCTCACACGCTACGCCGAGACCGCAGTCTTGCCTGATGGTTCGGCGCCCGAAGTTGCCTCCTTCTTTCTTCAATCCATCGTGCTCCGCCATGGCGCCCCTCAGGTGCTTCTCAGTGACCGCGGCCGGACATTCCTTTCGACCGTTGTTGCCGAAGTTCTGCAAGCTTCTTCTATACTTCACAAGATGACGTCCAGCTACCATCCCCAGACCAATGGTCTTACAGAACGGTTCCATCGCACCCTCTCAGATATGATTGTTATGTACGTCGAACCTGACCACCGGAATTGGGAAACAGTCCTTCCTTTCGTCACTTTTTGCCTACAATTCCGCGTTGCAACGAACCACTGGTTACTCCCCGTTTTTCCTCGTGTACGGCCGTTCTCCCACTACCCTTCTCGACGCCTCTTTCTTCTCGACGCCTGCGAGCTCCTCACCGTCTCTCCCCGAACAATTTCTCTCCCGCGTGGCCAGATGCCGCCACCTTGCTCGCCTGAACACTCACGCCTGCCAGGAGGATCGCAAGAGTCACTACGACATGACGCACCGCGTTGTGTCGTTCAACCCTGGAGACGAAGTCTTGCTTTCTACCCCTCTCCGGACGCCTGGTCTTTGTGACAAGTTTCAGCCTCGTTTCATTGGTCCCTACTTGGTGCTCAACCAAACTTCACCGGTGAACTACCGCGTCACCCCTGTGGATCCTCCCCCGGACCGCCGTTACCGCGGGACTGAAATTGTCCACGTCTCCCGCCTGAAGCCTTTCATTCGGCGCTTTGCATCGGACTAATCGCGGCCAGGCTGGCCGCTTCTGACCGCGCGGGTAGTTCTTTTTGTTGTTAGCCTATCAAAATATGGCACATACCCACACTGGGGGATCGGCCAAGAATCGGGTGGCTATTCACCTGAACGCAGTTAACAAAAAGGGAAAGCACGTGGGAGCGCAACACAGGTGAATTTTTCGTCATGAACAGAAAAGGGATGAGAGTTTGGATTTTAAAATTTGAAGAATAATAATAAAGAGAGGAATTAAATAATAATGATTTAGTCAAAATGTAATAATTGATAGAAAAGAAAAGGTTGGAACACTTAGCAAGGCAGTCGGTGAGATTCTATCAGGAAATTTAGAACAGCGGTACAAACAGATCTGTGGCTGAACCCAAATGTGGTGGCGCCAAATGATAGCAAGAGCGGGCTGCTCAGACTAAGGCCAAGATGCTGCAAGGGCTCCTCCAGCAACCTTTTCCTCAGAGAGTTGAATCGGCGACAATACAGCCAAAAATGTTCAATAGATTCAGGCTCACGGCAAAATGCACAAAGGGGAGAGAGCGCCAAACCCGACTTGTGTAAATGGAAATTTAGAGGGGGGATGCGGCAGCGCAGCCTCGTCAGTGATACTTCAAGCTGCCGAGAGCAACAAATTTTCCTGTTCCAATAATATTTAAGGTGCTCATAATCTGCCGATGTTAAAAGTGATGTCTTGCGTGCTTAAAAACGCACGTCGCCGAAATCTAGATGCTGTAATATAGGCTGTAGCCGGGATGATTGGCAACACGGGGCCGCTGAGGGAAGCTTTTGCGAGATTATCAGCAATCTCATTTACTGTCCCACTGCTGTGACCGGGAACTCATACTAAATGAACAAGGCTCAAATGCGGAGGAAGTATGGATAAGAAAGTTGATAAAATGGGACCGTCAACATGTGCAGCGAGGGACGAACACAAAGATAAAGAATCAGGAATTACTGCAACTGCTGTAATAGAGGGGTCTAGCTTGCGTAGAGCAAGTACAACTGCTGGGAACTCTGCTTGAAAAATAGGGGTGAAATCTGGAAGGCGCAGAGAAAAGGACCAGTCTAAATGCGAGCAAAATATTCCCACACCTGCTTTTCCATTGCATTGCGATGCATCAGTGGCTATTGCTATATCTGTAGGTAGGGTCCTCAGATGATCTTCTAGAAGACCATTTAGAATACTCGGTGGCAAAAGTTTTGCATTTTTGGGAATATGTCGCCGAAAACAATGTGGATAGCGGGCCCATTGCGAAGCGCAGGAAGTATATCATAAATGTTTACATCTAAAGGCTGGAGTAATCTTTGCACAAACACTACCTGAGGGGAATTGAAACGAGACGAGGGGACACCAAAAAAGGAGGTCGGCTGAGAACAGAAAATGCTTTGGGAACGGTGGAAATGGGATTCATAGATCCTGAGGTAAGTTTGCACAGTTAAAAATTGAAGTCGTGATAAGAGAGACGGAATGCGGGCTTCAAGGTACAGCACATTGATAGCCACAAATTTTGGAAGGCCGAGGCACATGCGATGTGCTTCCCTCTCTAAAAGGGCGAGAGGGCGAAGTTTATATGTAGCCGAGCCTGAAAACAACAATGATCCAAATTCTAAAATTGGCCTGACATACATTATGTAGATCATAAATAGCGCATCTCTGCGCATGCCGTACCGGTGATGACATAATCTCCGTAACATGCCCACGGCACGAGCCCCTTTCGCCGCGACATGGTCGATGTGAGGTCGCCAGGTGAGTTTGTTGTCATAAATGACCCCTAGGTATTTTAGGGATTGAACCTGCGGTATTATTTTTAACTGGCAAGTGAGAGAGACCACTACAGGAGTGAATAGAGGGAAAACAAGAGTGGCGCACTTGCCAACATTTAACTTCAGGTGTAATGCGCTCAACCAGTGCTCAAGTGTATTCAAATATGACTGCAACAGACCATACAGAGAATGTATATCCGGCGCAGCAGCAAAAAACGCAATGTCGTCCGCATAGACGTAAGTGCGTACATGGCGGTGGAGAGGAATTGAGCTTAACAGAATATTAAAGAGCACAGGAGAAAGAACAGCCCCTTGCGGTACGCCTCGCGTTTGTCTATACCTCTCTGAATGAACACCATTACGGACGCAAAAGAATTCCCTGTTATGATGAAATTCAGATATCCATGCAACTATATAATCTGGAAATTGAAGAGACTGTAGCCTATGTATCAGGATGGAGTGTTCTACACTGTCGTAAGCTTTGGCGACATCTAACGTAACCAAAGCCGCGACCAGGCGTTGACGACGAGCAAGGAGAATTCTGCTCTCAAGGTCAGCATGTACATTTCATATCGAACACCGTGGCCGGAAACCGAGTTGGCACGGGCTGAGTATACTTTTGCGGTCCACAATGGCTGACACCCGAATTAGTAACACCCTTTCTATCAACTTTTCCACGTTTGATGTTAAAGAAATTGGCCTAATATTATCCAATTCATAGCCTCCACCCTGATTTTTAAGTAAAGGGATCACCTTGGACAGCTTCCACTCAGAAGGTATCCAAGCGTGTTTGAGGGAGTAGTTTATTAGGTGCAATAAGGAGTTGGGAGACTCTTCAAATAGAATCTTGAGCATCTTTGTGGTAACACCATCAGGACCAGGAGCAGCAGCTGGCAATCTCTGGACAACTTGTGAAAGCTTTGATAGATTTACTTGTGAGGCATTATCATTTGGCACGACTGGTGCAAACAACAATGGTCGCAAAGGTAGTAAAGACGAGAACCGCTTTTGCAGGCCAGTGGCTATTAATTCAACCGCCTGGATAGCTTCTACAGGTGACATAACTAATGACTGAAAATTATGAGAGGACATGAGCTGTTTCCTAGACCGTAGAAAACCGAATAGTGCAGGTCGGTTGCCCGCCTTTGAAAGATAATCGAAGTGTTCTTAGTCATATTTTCCTTTGCGCGAGAAACTGTGCGTTTAAAGGTGGCTGCAATAAATTTATAATCACTCCAGTTATTCGGGCATTGGTTGTGAAGAAGCTTTTTTCATGCTGCCTTCCTCCACCTGTAATTTCTTGTACAGTCCGCATTCCACCAGTTAGAAGAATTCCCTTTTGTTGGCCTCACCAGGAACTCCGACTTTTTACGGCTTTCCTCAATAGCCAGACATATGCTTGCTGACTGGTGGACCTCGGTGATGTTAGACACTGGAGCAAGGGCAGAGCGCAACGCCGTCTTAAATCTGTCATAATTTACATGTGACCGCAACTGAGAAGACGCCGGAGTAACACGACATATGATATCAAAATGAATAGGTATATGATCACTTGAGGTGCCGCTATCAACTGTCGACCAATTCGTTACGCCAATTCCAGGACTAATGAACGTGAGATCTAAAACAGATTGAGTGTGTGAGCGAAGATAAGTGGCCGATCCTGAATTTAAGCACATCAGGTTGTGATCAGAAACCCAGTCCCAAAGGCGCTTGTCGCATGTATTAGTCCTAAAACCCCAAGACACATGGTGAGAATTGAAGTCCCCAGCCACGAGAACTGGGTTTTTACAGTTTACGAGTAAAAAGTCCAAAGGTCTAACATCCTGGACTCCATTGGGGAAATAACTATGTGCTATTGAAAAAGGAGAGCACCCAGGAAGTACAAAGTCTATTGCCAAAATCTCACAATCAGGAGACATTTGTTGAAAAGATACCACAGCCCTGTGGCAAAATTTTGAAGAGAGTAAAGTTAGTAAAGCCCCGCCTCTTGACTGGCGGTCTAGGCGAAATGAACGGTAATTTTTGATATGAAAATGTTTGTCGGTTGAAAGCCACGTTTCTTGCAGAATTATGACATCCGGATTAAGCTGAGTAGAAAGGCAGTGTAAATCTGTGGAAGCGGAAAGAATAGAGCGACAGTTCCACTGCAAAACTCGCAACGACGCTATGGTTGCGAAAGTCTAGCAGCAGCAACTGCCTGCTCCAAAATGGTATCCTCGGGTTTAGTGCCAAGCTGCTTCTTCTTTGATTCGGGCTGGGTGCCCAGAGAAGACAACGAATGAGACATGGGGGACCCACTGCGCTTAAGAAGCCGCGCATCAGGCGCCACCATCTCGGAATCATACATTATATCAACATCCCTCGAAGTACCCGAGGTAGGTACAGCGGAAGGGAGAGAAGTTTGTTCCTGGGGTTGTGATGCTACTGGAATTGGAGACCGGATAAGAGGAGAGGGAATTGCTGTCGAAAGAGGTGCCAAACTAGCCTGCACGGCATGTGTAATCTGAGTCGCTAGAACATTTGTAAGGCACTCCGACACACTTGCGACAATCTTTTCTACCATTTTAGACATCGAAGCCTCCACAGCACCCGCAATTTCCTGGGACAGCGTTGAGTCTAACATGACACCTTGCCGAGCGGTCACACCGGCATAACCGTGGGCACGTTCTTTGACCTCTGAAATAGCGTCACGGCGCGAACAGCGTTTCCTGTCAATTATTTCCAGAATTTGAATTTCCTGAGCTCGAGAGGGACAATTTGAGTAGTTTGCAGAGTGAGCACCACCGCAAAGGCAACACTTCTCATTCTTCTCAGTGCAGGTGCTCGTTGAATGACCATCCCCACAGTTGCAACACCTCAAGTTGGATTTGCAACCGCCGGCGCTATGTCCATAGCGCCAGCCGTTGTTACACTGCAGAGGCCGAGATGATAATGGGTCTACCCGAAAAATTAGAGGCCATGCCTTGATTTCAGAGGGGCAGGAAGTGCCGGCAAAGGTAGCAATCACTGATTCAGTGGGCATCCGCAAGTTGTTTACAACCCGGGTACAGCGGTGCACAGCAACAACACCTGCAGCCGACAGAAGCTCAAGAGTCTCTGCCGGAGACAGGGAAGAGTCTACGCCTCGTACAATACCTTTCGTGCACGCCAGATGTGAAGGGATGAAGGAACTTACCCGAAGGGAGGCAAAGGATGAGGAGTTTAGTAAATCTCTTACACAGGCAAGGTCTGGCGATCTGCACAGAATCCCGCCGCGTCCAAACTGGCGAACCTCTGAGACTGACTCATAATGAGAAGTCGCCGACTGGACAGCATCCCGAACAGCACCAGGGTTGTTCATCTTGATAGCACCACCATCCTTAGGCACCAGCGCGACAGGGATACTGCCGACACCACTGCGCAAAAAAGCTTCCAACGGTAGGAGATCAGTGGACAGAGAAGCCGACCAGAGGGAACTCCCCTGGCCGGAGACTGGGTGGACATAGCCCGGGCTTACTGCCTTACCGCACAAAGACGCAGAGAGAAAATGCCACAATCAGCCACCCGAAACTTAGCCGATCGTTTCCTGAGCGTCAGTATTAGGTTTGGGAAGTAACACACTGCCAAAACTACATAAAAATATTTGGCACAACACAGGAGCTACGCTCGAGCCAATAGGAATACCCTGTTTCTGTATGTATCTGCTATCCTCAAGCTCTACAATAGTAGACGGCAAATAACATGTTAAAAGTTCTAGAAACGAGTAGACAGATAGGCACATACTGTTCTGAAAACGAATCATAGCTCTGCTTTTGATGAGGCCACGCACAGTCTCAAGTAACTTCTTGTGCGGTACCGAATAGAACAAGTCCTCGACGTCAATGGATATGACATAAGTGGCCTCCACTGACGGGGGGGGGGGGGGGGGGGGGTATTGGAGATAAACTTCACTACGCTCATTGAGGACTGGACTGAAAAGAGTCGTCAGGTGCCTAGGGTCCAGTGAGTCTTTCAAGAACTGGCCGACAGTTTTTGCCATGTACCACCCTCGGTGACAATGGCACTGAGGGAACAGCCGGTCTTGTGCGTTTTTGTGGAAAACAACACTTTTAGAACATCAGTCTTCTCTTTTCTGCGCACTTCTTTCAGCATACCTTCGAGATTCAGGTTATTCAAGAGTTGGAGAGCGCGGCTTTTTCCCTTTGATGGCTTAGCGGTCACTGGCTTGAAGTTTTGTCATGGGGCGAGGCCTATATCGGCCAGACAGGACAATGCATTAATGTCCGGAAAATACAGCATAGCACATCACTGCAACCGGATAATATGGTCAATCTCCCAAAATATTGTAACAAATGTCAAAACTGTACTCCCCTGTTCAGCAGTGTAAAAATGATCGGCCGAGGCAAAACGCAGATAGAACGTGGAATCTTGGAAGCTTTTAAAATAAAAAAGTCAGGAACGGATTGTGTCAGCGTTACGTCAGTCAAATTTTTTTCGAAAAAATACCGGTTCTTGAATGGGACATAGTCTTCACGTACAAAATAGCAGTATTTTTAAAGACGGACCTTTATTTTGCTTCTGTTTTCTTCCTTTTGTCGGCGTGCCCTGCTCATGCGCATGTTCACCCTGCTCTGCTCGATTCCTTGATCAAGTAAACATTTTCAGTTGTGTCTCCAGCGTCGTCCGTGTGAACTCCTTCTATTGTGTACGCGTCCTCTTCTGCTGGTTTTTCTGTGTGGTACCATGCACCAACTAGCCTAACAAGCTACACATTAAGTAGGGTTTATGGATACCTTCACGATTAAAACTGGTATGTTACCTTGCTAACTTTATACAAAATTCTTCCGCATTCCAAAAACGTGAATTTTTTCGATTCCTGGTACTTCAAAACTGTTTCATTTATTTCAATTTTTCAACAAACAATTATTACTATTTACTTCCTAGCTTCTGTCATTTTACTATTCTACTTCTCCACCTCGTGCTTTTCTGTGCAAATGCTACATGATTTTCTTTGCCATTCACCGCCATACTTTGGCCAATCCCCGCACACAGGTATGTGCCATGCTTACCAAGGTAAACAACAACAACTTCATTCTTTGCATAAGTTTCTTCAGCATTGTAAGGTCACAATGCGACAAGTGCTTGATTAAATTCGGCCAGTTGCGCCCAATGTTCCAATGCGAATGCCACTAAGGAACTGCATTTTAGGGCTCGTGTCCGTGAGATGTAATGCAGGCACACCCTGCCAAGCTAGTGCACTTCTTAAAATGGTTGCCACTCTGTTCAGTGCTTCTAGAGATTAACGCGAAAACACACTGCCAGCACATACGAAATGCTTTTTCCTTGAAGCCAGCATTTTTGCCCGCGATGTCAATTTCCACAGGAACAAAAACGAATAAATGTAACATTCGCACATATAGATGCAACCTGCCAGATGATGAGTGTTGTTGGACCAATGCCTGGTTGGACCTACGTTGCTCGGTGTTCGTAATTGAAGCGGTTGAATAATTCAGCACAAATGGTTTTGTTACATGCATATACGAGAAGGGCATAGTTTCATATCGTAGACAGTACAAAATGTATGCAGGATCTTAAATTTGTTATTTTGCTTCTCCCAGGTGGCTGTGCCATAAAAAATGGCGATGTTACCATGTCAGCGGGAACAATGTTACGAGCTGACGCAACGAGAAGTGCAAGGCCATGGTAGTTGTCAAGGCTAAGAAGGTGAACAAAAGCACCGAAAAGAATGGAAGACCCCTTTGCTGAGCCTCTTTCTCTGTGTGCAATCACAAGCTCATCCATCTAGCATGACCATGATTACCCAGTTGAAAGCACTGATGTGCTGCGCTTCTAGCTCTGGAGCAGTGAAGGCACGCTTCAGCAAGTACTTAACTCAAGGCTTCCTGCGACCTGAAACCTGTGTACCTGCATGAAAGCAGACTGCATGTTGAAGAGGACACTACAGGCTCAGGGTGACTTCTAGTGATTTTTAAAACCGATGAAGAGTACCATGTACTATATCTGTTAAGTGCAGCCACATAAACATGTCGGCACCGTTGTCAGGCTGCTGAAAAAGCTGCAAGAGAAGCTTCTGAAATACTCAGTTTGCAGTTTGAAAGTAAGCCGCTGGTTTCAACCAGGTCCCCACTCACGGCAGGTAGCTCTGACATAAGCCACATATCCTGGCATTCTTAGACCTGAGCAAAGCTCCCCTTGTTAAGAATTAATTTTGTGTTATTTGGGGGCTTGGAGTGGGAAGCTGGTGTGTGCATTAGCAGCAGATCCGTGCACAAAGAGGTAGTATGCACCCCCAAGTGGCATGATGGAGAGGGCACAAATTTTGTCCCCCCATATGGAGAGAGCTGAGCATGGTTATGGTTAGCATTTAGAGTAACTGCATGACTCACAGAGGTGTTTCTTGATGCCTTACCTCCTTGCATCTCTGGATTACAAAATTCTGCTTACAATGTAAACAGTCTAGTAAGCTTCCATGCTGTTAACTTTGGTGTGCCTCTTGTGCCATCCTCTATTCTGGTTGTGCTGACTTCTGGGAAATGCCATTGGTTACTGGGGGACAAGGGACTGGAGCATGGCATCATCTGATAATAACTGTCACACTTTCATACACTTATGTATTTCTGCAGGCTTCTTTCAGCTTTGCAGTGAATCACCTTTTAAGTGGCTGGTATTGCATCGCAATTTCTTTTGCAGTTATACTTATACTGCAATCATGACTAATTATGCCATGGAAATGACTGCTCTTGTTTTTACCTGCCCACATTCTGACATGCTCTCATTGCAGTCATTTTCAAATCACATGGTGCCTGTCAGTGCAACTGCAGCAGAACGGCCCTGGGCACTGCCCGTGCTTTCTGGAGGTACCGTATTTACAGATAAATAAAGCGACTGTAATTATAATGAGAGTGTGGGGTTTGAGACCTAACGAAAATAAAAAAAAAATTCTAATTATAACGCGATCCCAGCCTGCTCATGCCAACTACAACCGAGAGCTTGGAAAAATGGAGACGGCACGTAAAAATACGAAAGCAATGTATTGTCTTCACATGAATATTACATAAACATTATTTCAGAGGCAACACTCCAGAAGAGCGTACAATGTTGTCGAGCGCAGCAATGTCTCCTATGAGTTAAATGCAGTCCCCCACACAGTAGCAGCCGCCATCAGCACCGTGCCACCATTGCAGCATGTTTTATGCCGCCCAGTCCTGTGTCCTTTCGCCCTTCTTTCTTTTCGCTACTCCACCCATCTATTTCAGTGCCCTCTCTTTCTTGGCGGCCTGCGCAGCGTTATTTCTACCTTCAAATTTTCACCCTATGCGCTCAGCATGGCCCCAAGGTCGTCGCAAAGCTCGCTTTATCTAGGAGCTTGGTAGTCTTGCGGTGAAGCTTGCTGTAGCTAGCTTCAGGAGAAGTGAGGAAAAGAAAATCACGTTATATTTGTCCTTGCTTTCGAATATAACGCGATATGCATTCTGAAACCACTGAAGTGAGGAACAAACTCGGGCTGTATTTGTGCAATTGCGGTACTTTTTGCGAGACTGCTCTCTGAATCTGTTTTGCCAAGAGAGTTCTAAACAGGTCCAGGGGCCATTGTGGCACTAACTGTCAATGTTTAAATTCCATCTGTTGTCGCTCCACGGCATAAACATGAATTCTGTGTTACATGCTATATGTAGTTTGAAATATTCATAAGTGAACATTTCTTTGGACTGCAGAACTGTATCGGTGTTGTGTGAATGAGGTATTGATGGCCTGGCATCATAGAAAACAGATCTATCGAGCTCTGTTAGGTGCTTCCTTATGTAGCTAGGACAGCATAACCGGGAAGTGAAAAAGAGAAAGAGGGCATGCCCTATGCAGAGTGGAAAAGATGCAGCTCACATTGCAGATTGTCGTATCACAGAACATGTCAGAATGAGTCAGCACTTTTATTGTGTACTTGACGTATTCACACTAGGTGCCGTAAGGAAGTCAGAAATTTATTACAGGAAAACTCCTCCTCTTTAACTGCAATTTCGCACTTCTCAGCTCTGAATTTTGCATTTATCAGGCTAGCTTCAGAGCTTTCAATGCACATTAGGGCATTGATTGCGTTGCTCTATTAACGCTTCCTGCACCAAATGTGGCATCCGCATACACATGAATGCCAGAAAGGCTGGGCCAGTCTTCTGTTCCCAGTAGATATGCTAGAGGGTACGGTAGGCATCGCAGAAGAGACATTTATTTGAAGATTGGGTAATGCAGTACCACCTGTGCATTCGGGTAAGGACGTGGTCATATGTGCTCGTTGGTAGCTGCCACCACATGATGGCCTCCTCTCATGAGAGGCACTTATGCAGTGGTAGTAACCTCTGGGTAGCAAGGTGGTAATGTTGCACTATGTCTGACTACTAGGCGAGGGCCCAGCCTGGAGACGGGCATGGCATTCCATCTTCTGTCCAGCTGCCTGTTTGCCCCAGGGCTCAGAAAATGCTTGCTCGAGTCCAGCATGGGCACGCTGGTTGCTCACATCTACATCACTTCAACAGGGATTATATGACGTGGCTGAGTGGTGAGTAGCTGGTGGGCTATGGGGAAATATGTCTGCCGTGGCAGGAACGGCAGGCTGATCAGGGAGCAGTTATCTTGTCTTCGCTGTGACGAAGACAAGATCCAGGATGGAGCACTCTCTAGTGGTGCAATCAACAACCTGAGTTAAATCAAATCAGACGGCCAAGTCAGTCAGTGTATTACAGAGAGCCTTGTCGCGGCCAGTTGCTATCGAGGAATTCCAGTCGACTTGAGGTCTGTTCAGATCCCCACAGACAATCAGTTTACTGTCATGAAGTTTGTGCTTTACGGTATAATCAGTGAGAGCCAAAATGGAGTTGCCACCGTCATCTGGAAGTCGATATACAGCATCAATTCCTACAAATAAATTCCATATCCTAATCCTGCGCCAGGCAGACTCTGTTTCAGAGAGATCAGGCAGCATCACGTATTCGGTATAATTTTTATAAAAAGTGCTACACCACCACCCCGACCAGAGAGGCTATCTTTCCTAATAACTGAGTAATCTGGTGGCAAAAATTCTTTATCGGAAATCGATCTATTCAACCAAGTTTCAGTGACACATATTATTGATGGCTCGTGGCATTCTACAAGGCAGTTGAAGTTAACATAGTCATTTACTAAACTGCAGGCATTCACGATCAAAAGTGTTAGGTTGTGTTTCAGGGGAGGCAAGGATCGTTTTGTGCAATTGTACTGGCGGGCGCTTTAACAAAGAACTTGTTGACATCGTCCCACGATTACCGACATTGTCTATGAATAGGTGGTCAAACTGTAGATGAGATTTGGTGGCGTTCTTCCTATGGAATTATTCCTTAGCAATTTACGCACAGAATGCACGTGCACCGAAAAATCCTCAGTTATGTATTCCTTGGATTCCTTTAATTTGCTAACGTTGCACATATAGCAGACTTAGTTTGAAAGTCTAACACCTTAAAAATCACAGGCGTTACTTTTCCATCTCTTTTAACGCCTAATCGTTGCCGACGCTGGATGCTATTGCATGCCACACCTACCATTGTGGTTAGCTGATTTGAGTAGCGTGCCAGGGGTCTCATCTGGAAGTTCCGCCAAGCCGTGTATGATTAAGTTGTTCTTGCGGGACCGATTGTCAAGATTATCGTTTTGGTCAATGCTATGCATAATGCCCTTTATGCCAGTGAGAGTTTCTTCCAATTCTTCAACACGCAAGGCGGTGTCATTTGTAGCAGCAGAAGCCGCTTCTAGTTTTGTGAAACGATCGTCAAACAGGGCAATCATAGCAGTGAGGGCAGCGACTTCTTGGCTAATGTGGGCTTGACTTGCTAGTAATTCACCCAACATATTTTCTGATCCCGACTCAACATCATGTTCAAGGGTGGTCCAGGGTTAGCCTCAGCATCACCAGAAAGAAGGAGCAAACTTTTTGCAATCCCTGATAACAAACAACTGCTAGTTTCAGCAAGCACAACAAACACAGTGGGGTCTGCCAACAGCACTAGAAATCTATAATCGCTTCTATAGCACCTAGTTATGAAATTCACCCACCTGTAAAGCGAAGCAAAAAAAACCTCAGGAAGCTGTCCATGATGCCGCGAGATCCTGAAGCAGTTCATGGAGGGCGATGGCCTTTGAAAGGTGTGTCAGCATCAAACCGCACGTGAAAGCTAACAAATTGTCCATAAAAATGCTGCATGCAGGTCCTTGCTTGAGGCAGGATAAATTTTCCGCATATTTTATGCACTGCTCGGCAAGGCAAGTAATGCGCGGCGATTACAGTTTTGTGCACAAAATTGGCATGGAAGCATTGGGCATTGTGAAAAAGCATTACACTTAGCGTCAAATGTCCAATGCGGTTCATTGGATGTTCGTTATATGCCACTGCACAAAAATTTTACTTTGTAACAACGAGATGTCAGTTATATGGGAGCTTCCAAGGGGAATAGCCAACTCCTTCATTATAACCATTATTTCATCGCAAACCATTTTGTTATAGTCAGGTTTGACTGCACCTGTCTTTTTTGCAGTCAAGGTATCTCCAGTGTGTCACTGTGCATTTGGAAGGGCCCTTATTTTCAACATGGATCTTGTACTTCATGTTGCAGATCTCTGCTCCAGTCAAGTAGTGTCCAATCCATCACTACAGGGGGAATGTGCGTTTCCAACAAGAAATTTGTACTTTATGTTGCATATGTCTTTTCCACTCAGAGCATGTCCAGTCCATCTCCACAGGTGGATATGCATCTGCAATGATCCTCTTAACAGAGACTCATACACTCAGCTTTGCTTCTATGGCTTCCATCTGAGTGGCTGGCAAGCGCTGGTGCTTCATACTCTTCTTGTGGTCACAGTGCTTAGCCTGGTACTCCATAGTTATCTTGCTCACTTTCTTGTGTGACGACCATAGTTGCAAAACAATGCGTGGTCCTTAAACACTTGTTCTCAAACTACATTTATATTGGAACCAGTCTTTATGCTGGAATACCATTTCCTTTCCTTTCGTAGTTGCTCTCTGGCTGCAGTCTGTCAGGTTGGCATTGACAGTGCACACATTCAAGCTGTCCTAGGCCGCCGCAGTGGCAGTGGTTATGACGCTAGGCTGCTGACCCGAAAGACTCGGATTCAATCCCGGTCGCGGCGGTCGAATATCGATGGAGGCGAAATTCTAGAGGCCCGTCTACTGTGTGATATCAGTGCATGTTAAAGAACCCCAGGTGGTTGAAATTTCTGGAGCCCTTCACTGCGGCGTCCCTCATAGCCTGAGTCGCTTTGGGACGTGAAACCCCCATAAACCCCATTCAAGCTGCTCAAGTACACTTCGCCCTGAGAAATATTGTTACATGCAAAATGTTTTCATACGCATAAAATGTATTGCATTGGGTTATGTATCTACTGTATCTTAGTGTTCAGTTTTGCTTTGTTATACTGAGATGACTTGGGAGTCAATGTACCGCTCATAGGCGGCAAGTTTTCAATCTGCCGAAAGGAGGAAGGTGGGCTCCAATTAGCACCCTCTCTCTTTTTAATTGTTTCCCCTCTCTCTCTCTGTCTCCCCCCCCCCATGCATGCTCCTTGGCAAGCGATATATATGCGGATATACAGTAAACATCAGTTTTGGCTTGAGTTGAGCGAATATGATATACAGAATGACCCCATGGTTCTTAAAATACTAAATAAATTAAATAACAAAAATATCTGAAAAATACTAACCTCTAGGTAGACGTCCATAATGTCCATAGTCGAAGTGAAAGGAAACACTGGGCAACACAAGCATTTCCACAACATGCTAACAATTCTTATATCACAGACTCATTACAAATTATTCATTTGTAAAAACCACTGGGCAATGCAAACATTTCCACAATAAGCTAACAATACAAATACTAAAAAGATTTTAAACTTTTCATGTCTAAGGAACACTGGGCTCTACAAACATTGCCATAGTATGGCAACAATCCAAAATGTAAACATCAAAACTGTAAACCAACTGCCAAACTCTATACAAAACAAAAGACAGAAATTGGAATCAAAGAGCAAAGGTTGTAATGGGGAAGCGGAAACACGAGGAATTGAATGCTGATTTTATGGGAAGGGGTAATTTGAACTGTCACAGTTTGAAGAAAGCTGGCATACTTTGATGAAGTTCACTGTCGTTTGTTTCATACAAAGGCTAGCATGAAATCAAGATTGTTTCTTTGCACAGTTGATCTCCAAATAAAGTTGCCCGCGATGCCACTGAGATTTATTTTGCAAGTCAACTCTGTGTGCCCATGGAAAAGTGCTATGTGAATGTGATTTAATGAAATCCACAACACACTCTCAGATTTCTGTTGCCTCTGAATTCCATCACTTCTTGGAAGCACCCGCTTGTTATCTTGTTGCGTAGAAAGGTTATCCATGCCCATATAGTAAAACTAGTGTTGCGCGCTTTCTATGCGAAAAGGGAAAAGCAGAGTTAAAGAAGAGCTATTTTGAAAGGTGCGCTCATAGTTGATATTTCGGATCAAAACATGATCCTAATGCTTGGGGACAGTTCGAAGTCTTCAAAACGACTATGTTCAAGCACAAAAAACTGCACTTATCAAGTGGCCAGTCATTTGATTCCGCATAGAGACTTGGAACAGGAGACGTTTGGTGAGCTCCTGTTGCCAGTCAGATCCTTGATGATGAACTGGATCTATAACTTACTATTGTCGCCTTTCGTAAGTGGGAAACAAGTCTATATGTATCCGTGGCAGTTTAAGGTCATGCTGTTCTTGCAGTGTGATTAGGCAGCTGTAATTCTTTTAGAGAATTTGTTGCTGGACTAGTTGGTTTTGGTCCATTCTGAATTATTTAGGGTGCAAGGACGTCCTGTGTTTTTCGACCTTCGTCCTGTCCTTGCGCCCTAAATAATTCAGAATGTAATTCTTTAATTAATTTGTCCAGAACCGTACGAAACAAGATATGCTTCCCCCTAACCACATCATTCAACCTTCGAGGGGGACAGAGGAAAAAAAAGGAGGGGGGCTTCAGCCCTTAAGCCCCCTCGCAGTCGGCGCTTATGGTACTACTTGCAGAAGCAAAGCTGCACAACAGTTTTGCTGGGCTAAGACCTGTGCAACTTGTGTATACTGCGTACACCTTTTGCACGACTTTCAACAAAACCTTTTTCGTGACAGCGTATGCAGCTCGTTCGGTCGGAAAGCTACATGTCCGCACCGTGCGCCGTAAATAATCGGGGGTTGAGTAAAAAAAAATGTAACATTGCCACACAGTGCTTTGGATGGTGTCATGCAATTCAGCGTTTCGTGCAGCATAAACTTTCTAGGTATATAAGTTAGACCCTAGCTTGCGGCAGGGGTTCGAACAGACTACCTATTACGGGGGGGCCTGCGTAAAAAAAGTTTATCATGGTAATTTGTGGTTCTAGTGAGTGATCAGTGTGTGACAGGTGATGAGTTAATGAAATCATTATAATTGATTAATTAAAGAAAGGAAAAATTGGAAAAGGGGGTTCATAGGTGTCAGATTGCTCTGAATGAAAAGGCACTGCTTGATGATGATAATTAAGAAAATGTAGAATGTGTAGCTGTTCATTTAAAGAATCGAAACAGTTTAAACAATGAAAAGTGCTTGCAAACCTGTCTAACCGCTCAGAATGGGAAGCCTAACCCACAATGCTATTGCGTCATACCCGTAAGGCGCAGCTTAAGTGGCCTCTCCATGTTTTTTTTTTTTGGGGGGGGGGGTTGCAGTTGTGGAGTGGGCATGGGTGGAGTTTAATCCTCATTAACCTCATCTCTTTCTTGCGCTACCACCAGAGCCCAGTGTTGACTACGGCAGCGCCTTTGGACTTATCTGGAAAGGGGCTGTGCAGAAGAAATTTAGTCCTCGCTGTGCGAGTAAGAACGCGCAGTTTGTCTTAATTTGTGTTGTTAATTAATATAAGGCTGCTTCTGTATCATTTTGTAAGCAAAAATACACTTCCGCATCAGTTCCTACTTCACGAGTCCGTATCCATTGCAAGTCAAAACGAGCCTGTAGCCTAGCACAAATCCGAGAAACAAACAAATATGGCGGAGTGCGTGCATGAAACGCGGAGTTACAGTGTAGCGGAGTGTACTTCGACCTGCTGCTTAACAGGCAAAGCCATCGCTAACGTGTAGAATAGTAAGCGAGAGCGATAAATGACATTTAGCTACCGATTCGAGAGAATTAGGGTGCCAAGAGGATCGAATGCGAGTGATTGGTGGCAGCGGCGTTTTTGAAGTGAGTTATTTAGAACGCAAATAACTCTTCTTAATTAGCATGCCGGTACTCAATGTGCAGTGTTTGTTTTCATTGCTTACCTGAGGCGGGCTATGCTTTCGTACAAGTGCGGTCATAATATGGAGCATGCGTTATACACAGACCAGCTATTGCTTGTGGTGCGATCGCCTAAATACAAGCACAAGAAAAAGCTTATCTTCTCTACAGTCGCCGCGAGAAAAGTTACACTTTGAAGCGTGGACCTTACTCTTTCGGCCGCTCCTGTGCATGAGCCTTAAAAGTTTTCGGAACACTAAAAACACGAAAAACGTGCAATTCCACATCGCCCAGAGGCCCAGCCAGGTATTGATAGTACTGCCTGCAAGCTAGATGGGCACAAGCACCTTTCCCGGAAACCTTGGGCTGCTTTCCAACTTTTTATTGCACGGTGCACATTGCTCGAGCGCTCTGTACAGGGGTGACGCAGACTGTGCATTTTGCAGGTGGCACAGGGAAGTACAAATCATATCCTTGAGTTCGTGATTGTTGCATTCGAATGAAATGTGCTTTAAATCTGCTTTTGTGGCTCCGCAGAGCTTACAATAGGGGGTGTTGACCCCTGGGGAAGCCCTGGAATATGGTGGTTTGGAAATGTGTCTATTTGCAGTTTCCGCCATGCCACCTGTTGATGTATGCTAAGGCTTTTTTCAGTCGGTGGCAGCATCCTTCTGTTGTTTCTATCATGTGTAATTTCGTGGTAGGTGGTCAGGGTGTCTCAGGCCGACCGCAGGACCGGCTCTTGCATTGCCAGGTTAGCGAAACGTCGGGCTAAGTTGCAGGCCACCTCATTCCCGGGGTACAACGTGTGGGCTCGAACCCATATGTTTCTAATGGGTTTTGTGTTAAGATATTGCTCTTTTAGGAGTTGTCTGACGGGCTGTCCAGAGGCCAATGTTGCCGCGTAGAGTGGCAACGATGGGTTTGGTATGGCGACAAGAAGCCTAGCCGTGGGTATGAGGTTTGTGTTGCCTTTGTTCCTTTGATTCTTAGCCGTAGTCTATCTGACTTGATGCTTACAGAAGTGATTTCTGCCTTTAGGGCATTCGTGATGGCAGTGTGGGTGACATTATCAGTCTTTCGTGAGGTCGAGTGCCAGTATAGCTTTAGTGTTGGCGTTAGTCAGTGTGTGTATTACATGTTCAGAAAGCTTGAGCATTATAGCTTGCATACATAGGTTGGCTTGGAAGCCTGTCATCATGTGCGGGAAGAGATTGTGCTTGTCCATGTGGTCCTGTAAACTAGATGGCGCCACACGCTCCAAAACCTTCCGTAAGCATGAGGTTAGGAACATGGGCGTGAGGTTGGTTAGTGAGTTTCTTGCCAGGCTTGGGTATGACTAAGAGAAGTACCTTGGTGTGTTTCCGGGTGTCTGGCAGCCATCCATCTTTCCAGCAGTTGTTGTACTCTGTGATCTCCTGAATAGAGTCCTTGTCTAGGTTTCGGAGTATTTTGTTGGTAAGCTCATCTGCTCCTGGTGCAGAGGATGTTGTAGTTTTCTGCATGGATGCTATTACCTATGGTATTGTTTTGTCTTTTATCATTTTTATGTTTGGGATTGCTGCTGTAGTTGCGAAGAGTTTTTTTTAAATTTTGCATAGGTGTCGTTTCTGCATTTCCTTGATCATCTCTTCGTCGTTGGGTGGGCTTCCATGCACTGTTTGTGTTACTGTTATCTGGGTCTAAAATGTATCTTAGATTTGTTGTCATTATTGTTTCTCGAGCATGGCTTTTGATTTGTCTCTCTAGTTTGGCTGTTCTAACCGTTAGTTCTTGTTGTGTTTGTTTCAGTCATCTCTTTTGTAAGCTATTATGTGTCTGACACGTGTAATAACATACTATCAGTGGCTTTGTTTTCTGCTTCTATCCCTATAGTCTTTGTGGTGTACTCTGCATCCTTCAAGAGTCAGTGCACTCTTTTTGTTCAATCTTCTCGCCATCTGCATTGCCTTGCCTTCTTTCTTATCCCAGTTTACCACTCGTGTCTCCCTTCTTGAGTGTGCTGCTAAGTAATGGTCGCTTCTTAGGTTCTCATTTATGTTTCTGCATTGTGCATGTATGTTGTTTTAGCATAGGGTCAAGTCTGGGCATGTGTTGGCTTGCGCACTATTTCCTATCCTAGTTGGCACTAGCAGATCCATCACATGTGTAGCCATTGCCTCGATGTGTTGCCAGAGGCTCATTCCTTTATTTAAAATTGTTCTGTAACCCCATGCCATGCGTTTTGCGTTGATACTATCAGGGGATTCGTTTTGCTTATTTTTCTGGCTTCATTCATGGCTTTCATTAATATAGGACTCCGCTTTTGGGGTTGCTGTATATATCTAGAATGGAGTATGGGGCCTCGCTTCTTTTTTTGTGCAATGAGCTCAATCAGGGGGTAGCGTGCACCGTTTCATTCTGTGTCGTGCTGTATTTTCGTCATATTTCTGTGGACCAAGACAGCCGTGAGTGGTCTTCGTTCCTTAGCATTTTCACGTTTTACGGTCGTGAACTTTTACTTTTTAGCGTGGAAGCACTGCTGCACGAGCAATCCCAAAAAACCCGAGGAGACTATAAAGCCACAACTTATTTCCCTCGAGGGATACTGGTAACTGCCATTTATTATCAGAGTTGCCGTGAGGTGAAAATTTGCTTGCCCCATACCCAAAATCGGATTAGGGCATTATGTACATTGACTTGGAGTTAAGTATTAGACAAATTCTATTTCTACATTTTTAGAGACGTCGGTAGCCCTTACAGGCTGCCACGTGCTGTGGTTGACCCTTGGTCTAGGATGCCACACCTGGTTGCTGCCGTATTGGCTTGACGTACGAGAAACCTCTGTACATCTCCTTCCTCGCTGGGCAGCGGGTGTTCCCACTGTGTCACGCTTGAGTTGCCTTTTTTCAGATCCAACTCTGCATGCGGGCATGTCCATATTACATGTATGACTGTCGGTTAGCTTGCACCACGGGCATTTGTCAGTGTATTGTGCAGGGCACATCTTTTGGAGCTAATGCAGGTGTGAGCAAGTGCCTGTCTGCAGCCTTCTCTAATCTACCACCTCTTTTGGTTAGCTTTTTGTGCAGGGCTGAGTAGCACTTCCATCAGCCCCTGTAATAATCTAGGATGTCTCAGTATGTCGGAATGGCAGGTTATATGCTTGGACCACCCCTCAAAATTAATTTCAAAACAAAGAGACGCCGACCAGTAAAACGAAAAAATTGTATTGACGTTTCGGCGCCCAGAACGGGGGCCTTGTTCACAATGGAAACACACCAAGAGGGTTCGTCTTTTTAAAAGCTATAGTAATCGCCGTAAAGATCGCGCGTAAATCGGGTTAAGATTGCCCTCGTTACGATTAAGCGTGTGAGCCGTTGTCTGTATCACCAGGGACTCGAGATGAAGCCGTGATGTTGTCAGTTTCTCTTTTTCGATGATTCTTGCTTTTTCCCAATCTATTCTGTGATTTGCCGTCACCGCGTGCTCTGCCAAGGCGTTATTGCGGGTATCTTCTTTCTGCACATCACGAGCATGTTGCTGTAGGCGCTTCTTGTAACTTCCGGTTTCGCCGATGTAAACACCGTTGCAATCTGCACAAGGGATGGTGTAGACAACTCCTGGGAACTTCTCTTTTGGCAACTGATCTTTGACGTTCATCAGTTGTTGTCGCATTTTCTTGACAGGGACATGGGCAACTTGCACGTCATACTCTCGTAATACACGGGCGAGGCACTCACTTGTTTTCGGCACATAAGGAATAGCCGCACGTTTTTTGGGCGGAAGAGGGGCGTCCGGATGACGAGGCCGTGACAGCCGTCGTTCTGTGGACCTGATGAAATGGCTTGGGTAACCACAACTAGTGAGATCTTTTCGTACCCTTGACGCGTCCGCAGCGGCGTCAGTGGTGTTTGTGCATATCTTCTTGGCCCGCTGCATTAAACTGCTCACAACGGCTCTTTTTTGGGCGGCAGGATGGACGGAACTGAAATGTAGGTAGCGGCCTGTATGTGTAGCCTTTCTATACACGCTAAACGACAACTTCTGGCCTTTCCTTGAGACGAGGACGTCCAGAAAAGGCAGACTGCCGTCCACCTCTTCTTCCAACGTAAACTGAATGGCGTCTTCCTGGCTGTTCAGGTGTGTCAGAAACTGGCTCACCGCGTCCTTGTGCAGAATGCAAAAGCAGTCGTCGATGTAACGGAAGAAGACCTTGGGGGCAGGGTGAAAGGAGGTTAACGCGCGTCGCTCCAATGACTCCATGGTGAGGTTAGCAGCCGTCACCGAAACAGAAGCACCCATGGGGGTCCCATGGACTTGCTTGTAGTAGTTTCCCCTAAAAACAAAGTAGGTATTGCTCAGGCAGAAAGCAAGCAGCCGGCGCAGGTCCCGTGCTTCTATTGGCGATCTTTCCGGTAGAGAGGCATCGCTATCGAGCGCAGCGGTGCATACGTCGACAGCAAGGTCAGTCGGTACACTCGTGAACAGGGACTTCACGTCGAAAGACACCATCAATTCACTGTCTTCGATCAGGGTGTTGCGGGTCTTCTCAACAAAGTCGTATGAGTTGCGAACGTGGCAAGTCCCATGGCCAACAAGCGGGGAAAGAACACGGTGCAAGAATTTGGAGAGGCTGTGCAGAGGGGAGCGGGTAAAATCCACGATAGGTCGCATTGAAACTCCTGGTTTATGTATCTTTGGCAAGCCATAAAACGCTGGCGCGGAACCATTGTGGCATAGTAACTTGTAGTAGAGCGGTTTTTGGCTCGGCGGGACGAACTGAAATACGTCGGCGAGAAGCTTCTGTAGTTCCCTCTCCAACTTGAGTGTAGGGTCCTTCTTGAGGCGGACGTACGTGTCACCGTCTTCCAGGAGAGACAGTATCTTGCGGTCATAGTCAGACTTGTCCAAAAGGACTGTCGCGTTTCCTTTGTCTGCTGGCAAAATTACAATATCTTTGTTGTCACGGAGGCTCTTCATAGCGGATTGTTCCTCGCGAGACAAAGCAGAACGGGAAGGCCCGCGATGAATGGCGTTGAGAACGCCCACCACCCGTGTGCGGGCCTCTTCGCGGCGAGTGTTCTCAACTTGGCTGATCGCATTTTCCACAGCGCATACCAACTTCTTCCTATTCGGTGCAGCTCCTAGGCTGAAATTCAACCCCAAATTCAACCCCAACTGATGAACGTCAAAGATCAGTTGCCAAAAGAGAAGTTCCCAGGAGTTGTCTACGCCATCCCTTGTGCAGATTGCAACGGTGTTTACATCGGCGAAACCGGAAGTTACAAGAAGCGCCTACAGCAACATGCTCGTGATGTGCAGAAAGAAGATACCCGCAATAACGCCTTGGCAGAGCACGCGGTGACGGCAAATCACAGAATAGATTGGGAAAAAGCAAGAATCATCGAAAAAGAGAAACTGACAACATCACGGCTTCATCTCGAGTCCCTGGTGATACAGACAACGGCTCACACGCTTAATCGTAACGAGGGCAATCTTAACCCGATTTACGCGCGATCTTTACGGCGATTACTATAGCTTTTAAAAAGACGAACCCTCTTGGTGTGTTTCCATTGTGAACAAGGCCCCCGTTCTGGGCGCCGAAACGTCAATACAATTTTTTCGTTTTACTGGTCGGCGTCTCTTTGTTTTGAAATGTATCCCCCCGGCCAGACGGGATTCCGTCACACTCTCGACTTCATCAACCTTCGCCAGGCCCATGGCCAAGGAATCATCACCAAGATTCGTCAGTATGTTGGCCTCAACTGCCGTATTGCCTCATTCAAGGCTCACCTGAATTTTACTCTAACATGCAAAGCCCGCGCCTTGGTTCCCCGCTCCTTGCGTCTCAACAGACCGGTGTCGACGCCTTTTGGGCTCAGTGTGGTTGGCAAAGCGGAACGTCAGCTCCTGCAAGCAAGAATCTTGGACTGCAAAGGAAAAATCCGCGCACTGGAGAACGAAGCGTTTTTTGCTCGTCGTCGTCTAGAACACCAATCTCCTAATGAGTTCACCAGCATTCAGTTGCACGCAAATCAGAAGATGGAACGTCAACGCCAGAAAGGTGAGCGTGCTCATGACAATAAGTTAGGCAGGCTCCTATCCGAGCACCAGAGAGGGCAGACGATGATTTCAAAACCCGCTGTGCATAACCTTTCATCGTATAAGCCCAACCGAGCTGAAGAGGCTGTTCTGAATTTGGGGTTGAATTTCAGCCTAGGAGCTGCACCGAATAGGAAGAAGTTGGTATGCGCTGTGGAAAATGCGATCAGCCAAGTTGAGAACACTCGCCGCGAAGAGGCCCGCACACGGGTGGTGGGCGTTCTCAACGCCATTCATCGCGGGCCTTCCCGTTCTGCTTTGTCTCGCGAGGAACAATCCGCTATGAAGAGCCTCCGTGACAACAAAGATATTGTAATTTTGCCAGCAGACAAAGGCAACGCGACAGTCCTTTTGGACAAGTCTGACTATGACCGCAAGATACTGTCTCTCCTGGAAGACGGTGACACGTACGTCCGCCTCAAGAAGGACCCTACACTCAAGTTGGAGAGGGAACTACAGAAGCTTCTCGCCGACGTATTTCAGTTCGTCCCGCCGAGCCAAAAACCGCTCTACTACAAGTTACTATGCCACAATGGTTCCGCGCCAGCGTTTTATGGCTTGCCAAAGATACATAAACCAGGAGTTTCAATGCGACCTATCGTGGATTTTACCCGCTCCCCTCTGCACAGCCTCTCCAAATTCTTGCACCGTGTTCTTTCCCCGCTTGTTGGCCATGGGACTTGCCACGTTCGCAACTCATACGACTTTGTTGAGAAGACCCGCAACACCCTGATCGAAGACAGTGAATTGATGGTGTCTTTCGACGTGAAGTCCCTGTTCACGAGTGTACCGACTGACCTTGCTGTCGACGTATGCACCGCTGCGCTCGATAGCGATGCCTCTCTACCGGAAAGATCGCCAATAGAAGCACGGGACCTGCGCCGGCTGCTTGCTTTCTGCCTGAGCAATACCTACTTTGTTTTTAGGGGAAACTACTACAAGCAAGTCCATGGGACCCCCATGGGTGCTTCTGTTTCGGTGACGGCCGCTAACCTCACCATGGAGTCATTGGAGCGACGCGCGTTAACCTCCTTTCACCCTGCCCCCAAGGTCTTCTTCCGTTACATCGACGACTGCTTTTGCATTCTGCACAAGGACGCGGTGAGCCAGTTTCTGACACACCTGAACAGCCAGGAAGACGCCATTCAGTTTACGTTGGAAGAAGAGGTGGACGGCAGTCTGCCTTTTCTGGACGTCCTCGTCTCAAGGAAAGGCCAGAAGATGTCGTTTAGCGTGTATAGAAAGGCTACACATACAGGCCGCTACCTACATTTCAGTTCCGTCCATCCTGCCGCCCAAAAAAGAGCCGTTGTGAGCAGTTTAATGCAGCGGGCCAAGAAGATATGCACAAACACCACTGACGCCGCTGCGGACGCGTCAAGGGTACGAAAAGATCTCACTAGTTGTGGTTACCCAAGCCATTTCATCAGGTCCACAGAACAACGGCTGTCACGGCCTCGTCATCCGGACGCCCCTCTTCCGCCCAAAAAACGTGCGGCTATTCCTTATGTGCCGAAAACAAGTGAGTGCCTCGCCCGTGTATTACGAGAGTATGACGTGCAAGTTGCCCATGTCCCTGTCAAGAAAATGCGACAACAACTGATGAACGTCAAAGATCAGTTGCCAAAAGAGAAGTTCCCAGGAGTTGTCTACGCCATCCCTTGTGCAGATTGCAACGGTGTTTACATCGGCGAAACCGGAAGTTACAAGAAGCGCCTACAGCAACATGCTCGTGATGTGCAGAAAGAAGATACCCGCAATAACGCCTTGGCAGAGCACGCGGTGACGGCAAATCACAGAATAGATTGGGAAAAAGCAAGAATCATCGAAAAAGAGAAACTGACAACATCACGGCTTCATCTCGAGTCCCTGGTGATACAGACAACGGCTCACACGCTTAATCGTAACGAGGGCAATCTTAACCCGATTTACGCGCGATCTTTACGGCGATTACTATAGCTTTTAAAAAGACGAACCCTCTTGGTGTGTTTCCATTGTGAACAAGGCCCCCGTTCTGGGCGCCGAAACGTCAATACAATTTTTTCGTTTTACTGGTCGGCGTCTCTTTGTTTTGAAATGTATCCCCCCGGCCAGACGGGATTCCGTCACACTCTCGACTTCATCAACCCTCAAAATTAACTTCGCCCAAATCGAGAATCGAGTCGACCCGCTTTCGCACGTCTTGATCGGTTTCGCTGTTATATCCTAATCATTTTTTACCTTTGTTTCTTGTAGGCTTTTTTCTTTTGAGAGGGTTTCAATGTGGAGCTGTAGGTTCTCCCGTTTTCTGCAAAGTTCCTACAGTTCCATTGCCATATCTCCACCAAGCCCTGCTCCATAATTGGTTTTAAGGAAGAA
Organism: Amblyomma americanum; assembly: GCF_052857255.1. NCBI lineage: Eukaryota > Metazoa > Arthropoda > Arachnida > Ixodida > Ixodidae > Amblyomma > Amblyomma americanum. Next base: position 33,330,478 of record NC_135499.1, on the reverse strand, counting down.
TATGGGCTGTGCTGTGGGATGACATAAGGCTAATTGAGTAGCTGATGGGCAACTTCAATACCAGGGCAGGCAAGAAGTAGGCAGGAGACCAAGCAGGGGGAGTGGTTAATATGCACAGTACACAGGCCTCTACCATTTCACCTGCGTTGAAATGTGACCACTGCAGCCAGGGTCAAATTAGTGTCCAGCTGAGCTACTGTGGCTCCATGTTGTTGTAGTAGCTTGTTGGTTGCATTTACAAGGACTTTTACTTTTCTGCTAATGTGTTGCCCTGGTCTTGTTTTTTATGTTTGCTTCTATTTCCTCAAATCTGCTCGTTGCAAGCACGGTGCTGCCTTTGCTATTAATGTAGTATGGTGCAGTTGTACATGTGTGAATCTAGTCCATGGAAATAAATGGAAAGTCATCCCCAAAGTCGTGGAGTTATGCCTAATGCTTTTTTTTTTCTTTTGGCAGACTGCAATTTTGCAAGGTTGCATGCTACAGGAAGGCCCCAGTCAATAAGACGGCGAGACCACAATTGCAGGTTTATTAAGCACACTCAAGCGCTGTGGTAAGTTTTCACACTCCAGGCACACAGGTCTACTTTGTCAATATTCAGGCTTTTGTAATGCATTCATTTAAGGAGCACACAAAGGCACTCTCTCCCCAACAGTATAGGTCGACACATAAAACTGCAATAAAAGTGACAAAAGAAACGTACTAGGGAACAGCAATTTATTCTGTGGGCCAGTGCCCTCCAGTACCATGAACTCTCATAATGAAGCAGTTCACCCACAGGAATTTTTAGGCTGTTTTCATCCACAGTTGGACAGCAGCTTTCACGTATTGCACTTGCAACACATTGAATTCTGAATATTAAAGTTGCTTCTTTGCACCAGACGAACCACTGCTGATGCCAGGCTGCAGGTCTTTGGTGTGCTCATGTAAGAGAGAGCCAAACAAACACGCACAATTAGTTTAGCTGTAAGAGAGGTTCCTTTCCTTGCAAAACCACAGTGCAAAGACGAATGCACTGGTTATGTATGTGCCCTTTCTATCTCCATCCTTCAAAGCTGGCCTGTATTGCTAACTGCATTTTAATGACAGAGTCACTATTTTCACCTGACTCAGCTTAAAGGGACACCGAGAACAACTCTATTGTTAGCAAAATCCAATATGTGGGCATTTCAAAGAGTTGTTTGTCCAGCAGCAAAAGACTAATTAACGATTTTTCCACCTCTCTGACTCAAACTCTGGACTCTCTGATGATGTCACCTCCAAAAAGTGGCGTGAACCATGACGTAAATGCGGACTCTGTGGTTGTTGACTGCAAGCGGGGCTAGCAGCAGCCGAAGTAAAAGCAACCGCCGGCCAGACGTTGAAGGCATCTTTTGTCTCTTCGTTGACACCAGCAGCTGGTATGGATCCCGTTCCCAATAACAAAGTTTTCGCAATAAACTCTGTTAGCTTCGTCCTGCATTTCCCCAAACTTAGCCCCAGAGAGTGCACAATGCTTTTGAGGACTTAGAAAACTGGACTGCCTGGATACCAAGAGTATTGGGCACTGACGAGTTGGCAGCAAACGAGCTATTGCCTCGACCTGCAGAGTGCGGTCGTATGTTACTGCCGAGTCTCTTTCTCGACAGTGTCGCTCGAACCTTGGAACCCTCGTGTTCAGTAGATAGATGGATGTCGTTGCACGTGCCGTCCCTAGTGCCGCTAACCATGCGCTCCGTGGAAAGAATCTGAAGGGAGACTTCTTGTGAGCACTGCGCAGGTGCGTTAAGTGGCGGCTGTGATGTCTGCACTGTTGACAGGAATACAGTAAAACCTCACTTGCAGGAAGAAACATTATTCAAACCACCTCATTTTGAGAAATGTAACTGCTGAATTGAGGGGAAAAAACATTTATTGACAATTTCACTTTATAAAAATGCCAATTGGCATTTCTTGGCACAAGTGCTGAACAGATCCTATTCCATAGCTCGCTGAATTCAGTCTGCATTCGCGCTTTCTTTAGCGCGGAAGGAAATTCGTAATGCGTACGGTCCGTCGATGGCAGTGACGAAAGTAACCAAAATCTCTGCCTTGCAATTTTCGGATGCTTCACCCCTTCGCTCCCCAGTACTGTCGGAAAGCCACTGCCACTGCGGCAGCTAATTGTCGCAGTGCTGCTTTTTAAGCTGCATGTCCCAGACCCGGCGAATTCATATACAAGTTCATCGCTGTAGTTGATAGAAGCTTCGCCTCGTTTCCCTTATGCACCGCAAAGAAACCTCAGCGTTTCTCCTCTTCATATTGGGACCCTGCAGAAATACCCATTGCGAACGCTAGTACGCAGTTTTTATTTTTTGTTCTTGATGGCGGCGGTGGTGCTTCGCCTCGTCGCATTGAGACACCGCAAAGAAGCCACCACAGTGTGTGACTGCCGCAAAAACACGTCATGTGCCCTCTCATTCGGCCCACTTGTATGTTTGCACATGTGCGCTTGGTCAATAAACGTATTATACGAGCACAATTTGTCAAAATATTTAAGCGTAGTAGCCGGGAAATCGCGTTTCTGGGAACATATTAACCAGAAAAAATAAGACAATTATGTCCATGATTTTGAGTGTACGAACCGGGAATGTATCAACGAGGTTCTACTGTACTGACAAACTTCGTCCGAGGAACACTTGGAAAGCGTTTGGGTTAACTGCTGCTCCATACTTGTAAATCATGGCACATCAAAAATGAAACCACACAGACATGAATTGCCAGACCAAGGATACTGAAACGATCTGCCTGCCTCTGGCGCCGTAAAAGCTGTCTTTAACTTGCAAAATTCAGATGCTGCCTTTTTCACTCTTCGTTGTGTGATGAAAGGCACTAGCATTTGGAAATGACGCTTGCTTCAATACTCAGATGCGTAACCTTCATGGGCATTTGTCAGCTTCATAGATAGTGTTATTTTGGCGATGTCATCTCACCTGCACTTGCGAAGTTGGCCTGTAGCAACGATACCTATATTTCAGTTCTAGCTTTTTTCTACGTTCCAAGAGGTGTTTTTTCAGCGAGACTGGTCTTTTTGCGATTAGGAGCTGGCATTCTATCAATACTAGCCAACTTAAAATTCTCCTCTGCATCCCACAAGACAACTTTCCAGAAAAAACAGCAGATAAGAATAGAATATTACAGCACGATAAAACTTTAAAAAATCGCACTTAGTAACAATGGGCCATGGTCTGCAGCATCTTGCATTGCTCCGCTGACGAATCAACAGACGAGAAAATGAGCTATTTAAAGTCTCACTATCTCAAACAAACCACAGGCAGCAAAATTCGTGACATTGTAATTTCGCCTTGCAATTTAACCTTTTATTGCTCGAAGAACGGACTGCTTTTTCATCAAGTACGAACTCCGTGTGACGGCCCTGAAAGTGGGCCCTAATGAAAGTGTTAAAACAGATTGAATTTTCAATTTTGCTAAATATACATGCAAGGCCAGCAGTGAAACTTTAAAATAGTTCACTAAGAGGGAAATAACTGTTCATGTACATAAAGGTGAGGTGTGTAATTACCAATTGTCAAGTATGTTGGAATGACTGTAAAAAATAAAACTGTCTTTATGCAGGCATCTTTTTGGAACTGCAGCATAAAAAAGTTACTTATTCTAGTTCATTGCACAGGCAAATATATAGGAAAAATAAGTAGCAAAAAAAGTTTTTCAAGAAAAGCAGCTAAAATGATTTGAAACATCAATGAATGCATAAAGCAGTCGAGAGGGTTACTATCTGCCAAGTCCATACGCTGACAGGAAGATTTCCAGCTATAGTCCCATGTGAGGCAAGCCTTCAATGTTTACACATATAACTTGATCCCATTGTGGTTCAGGAATTCTAGCATCCTTCCCTTGCTATTGTTGAGATGACACATGGCACCATAGAGACCAAACCTCAGTGTTGGTAGGATGTAAACTGAAAAAGTAAATGTCACAAAAATCTTCCATTTATTTTCCTGTGTATCAAACTGAAACAGTTAGCTTTGGTTTCGCGAGACACTTTTAATGCTCCAACTTTGCCTTCATGTTTGGAACGGTGTAATGGGAACATGATTTCTGAATGATTTGCAAGAAAAATTAATATTTCAATAAAGTTTGAAAAATTCCTTTCCAAAAATGTGATGGGGCGCTTCTACCCTTGGGTGTACAATGCAATAGCATTAGAGATCCCTCCCGTGCTTTTTTTTCCCTAGGTTTTTGCTCACAAGCCCAAATGGCCTTTTTGTTACTGTGTGACATGCAGGAGTGTTGCAGAAGCAGTTCCGTAGTGCCACCTGGCATGGTAGGCAGGTTATGAGGACGCCGCATGATCATGCGACCTCTAATGACCAATTAATTTTCACCCCCCACAGTAGGCAAGTTGCAATAACAAATTCACGCGACCTCACTCGACCAATCAGTAATTAGATTGCGATGTCACAAGGTCACATGACCTGTCTCTACCAACCAGGGATTTTTGGCACAGAGAGATGCCACTTTTTCTGAAGAAATTGCACCTTTAAGGCTATTGCATTAATATGCAGTTTTCAAAGCAACCTCATAACATAAGCTTTTAAGGCCAAAAATGAAATGCACATGTTCCTATCACCAGCTGATTTCTGCAAGTAAACTGCAGGGTTTGAAAAGTTTCTTGAGATTAGACTACACCGCCATTCACTTTCAACAGGGTTCTTTATGTGTGTGCGAATTATGAGCTTGAGTAGAGTGGCTGGGAAAACTTTGAAATGCAAATTTTGCAGCAGTGGATGAGTCTGTTGCAGAACCATCACCAACAAAGCCAGAATGGTCCATAAATTAAATTTTTACCATGAATGAAAAAATCGGCAATGAGCAAAACTTGTCAAGACAATGGTAGAAATGAAAACATCTTGGGTCCAATTTCAATTCCGCATTAAAAATCGCATGAAATAAAATAAGCTGCAGTGAAGCCTTGTCAATAGTGTATCAGACTTTGTGACCGCTTAGCAGAACACTGGCATAGAGGCAACAAATTTTTGGCCGCATGTTTTTTTCATTTGGAACGATGCTATGTAAATAAAATTGTATATACGAGGACATGGCATTCGCTTAAGGGGAGATGCTACTCGAAGACACTTTTTTTTTAATAAGTGTTATAGAGCAATGAAATTTTGTATGCTTAGAGTTTTTTCTGCCCTTTCCAAAACACTAATTAGTTTTTCTGTAGCTTCACTAGAGTTTGTTCAGTGTTCACTTGAAGTGGAAAACAAAGGGACTTTTGTGCACACTTTTTTACATATTAATTTTTCACAAGGAACATGGAAAAACAGCTTATTCTACTCCATAATAACTATAGAACACGAAAAACTAGCCACAGTTTTCTTGTGGGAGCAGCAAGTATTAAAAAAAAAATTTGCCAATTTGCAATGTTTCTATCTCTATGCTTCTAATCAGTTAGATCCAATTAGCAAAAGGATATCTTAAGTATATTGTTATTTTAAGTAGATACCGGTGTGCTGTACATATTAAAGAACAAGTGTGCCAAGTTTCGTTATAATAAGTCCGATAAAAGTATGAAAAAATGTGTGCACAAACTTTGAAAATTGTCAAAAAATGCGAAAGGAGAAAACAGCAACTGAAAGTTTGAAAGATGTGTATTTACACAAAATCAATTGGCTGTGCATGAAACTTTCCCAAGATGAGAAATGGGTCCTCCTGCCAGTGTCCACCATCCCTAGAATTGGCCAGCACTGTATGTGACACCCTCCCGGTCCTTGCGACTCGAGTCTTCAACACGAGCCCTTTTTGCCATACTGCGACGGTGGGCTCGTGCCTCAGCAGTTTGGCAGGCAGACATCCTTTTGATGCGCCTCTCATTTTGAGAGTCAGTAAGCATAAGCAGCTGGTGACTAGGGAGCACACCAAGCTCCTCAAACACCCGTTCAAAGCTTGCATGCCCCTCATTGAACCACAGGACTGCAAGTGCTGTGGCCATCTCTACAACTGTCCATGATGCAAACTTAGTCTTTGGACAAAGCAGCCAGATTCTGCTGTTGAGAGACTCAGCTGCATTCTGCGTCTTGCCTTGGATGCAGCGGGCCAAGAGCTTCTCATCCGTCAGCCGCTTATATATAGGAAGGACTGCCTTTCCTTGGGCTTTAGTGAGGAGGGGCGTGTGGTTGGGTGCAGGCTGGCAGAGGGCTTCAGCTCGCCTGTGTTTGCACCACGACTCTGGTCCCTCGGGGCAAAACTTGTGGCTGCTAGCCCCATCACTGGAGCAAGAGTGGAAATAACTTGCCCATATTGCAGAATACATCTTCTGAATGATGCCTCGATTGCTAGTCACAGCTATCTGGTAATAGGTCTGTAACTTTGTAACAGCTGATTCTTTCAGCTTTTGTCCACGTGGTAGCAGTGTTTTGAGCTGGCGGAGGGCACTTCCCAAACGTTTTGCAACATGGTTTGTGCAGTCCTCCTTTTCAATGTTCAAAGGACCATACACCTGTGCATCGCAAACGGCAACGTATGCTTTGCTGTCTCCATCGCTGAGGAATTTCGTGAAGCGGAGGGGCGTCTCATAGGAGAGAGTTCATTGCCATATCCTACGTGCCGCTTCTGCTTCCATGGCATGTGAGGAACAGTCAACATTCTTTTCACACACAGGGCCATGGAAAGCCTGCCAGATATCTTCCTCGCCGGGCGGCTACTTGTGTCGGCTACATCCATGACAATAATTTGACAGTACCTCAAAATCAAGGCAGAGTCCTGTCTCTAGAGAAACTACGGTGCCCACTCCATTGTGGCTTTTATGGCCTCTTTTTTGCCATGTACCGTCAAACATGACTGCTGCATCCAAGCCACCAACTTCGTTTTTCGTTGCTTCTCGGGCCTTCTCCAGATTTTTTACAACAGCACTCACGGCAGCTGCATGGACCTTCTTAGTTATCGCATCAAATGTCTTATGGTGCATCGGTTTCGGGAGGCCCATGATCACGCAAAAACGTACGAGTTGCTGATACCCAACTCCTATTGCGCGAGCAGCTACCACTGCCTTCACATTTGAGGCAAAACCGTCACGCGAGCTCCCGCCGTCAAAGCCTTGCTTCACACTCGCGTCGCCGCTTCTTGTTACTCGCCTCGACGTATACGTTGATGAGAGAACAGTCACAGGGCGTGCGACGTTCTCGCAGTGTTGTTCAAGGAATGACGCCAGTCCTTTGCGTTTGTTTACCGGTTCCCGTACAGCGAGTTGGTACTCTCCACATGTTGGGCACGGTGCACCGTTCACTAGTGCTGTCAACGCACCAATGTCGCACATCACAACGTTTGCAGAGCCGTGGTCACTTGTCCTTTTATCTTTTTCGAAGAACGCGATCTTCTTTTCCGAAGCGCTGACAAAGCTGAACGCTGCGTCTATCTCGTCAGAGGGGCTGTCGTCGATAGGCCTAGCGCTTCGTGGGTCGGGGACGCTTCCCGCAGAAGTCGTTCTCCGCTTCGCCTTGCGCCTACCTCTGAACTTGTGCTTCGTGCTGTACTTCCGATCGCGGAAATCGCGCTTCTTCGGACTAGTCATCTTGAACGAAAACTAGAGCGGCACAGATGCAACGGCGAGTGACGGGTTTGCGGTCTGCGAGATGCTGACCTGTCGGCAGGCTTCACCACAAGTCCCGCGCCGCGGCGACCAATGGCGGCCTCGCGATTGTACCACGTGACAGTGCAGACGCTTGGAAGGGCTCGAAAAACGCACGTTTTTTTTTTATTTCTCTCCTAGATACGAAACTGACGGCTGCCGTAGAAGCGAGCTTGGGGCTAGGCTTACCTCCACAAGCGATTGCAATGGCGTGCAGTGAAGCATCCCAGAGATTTCAAGGCTCAAAGATGGGCAACTTTCGCGCATTTCTGCGGACTTTCGAGCTACCGCTACTCATTTGGAAGCATTTTGTAATAACTTCTCGCTCAGATTTCACTTTGATTTTTCTAGACAAGGAAGTAGAATGTTCAAAGATTTCAAAACAATCGAAATCAAAAAATAGAAAATTTTGGAAAAAAACTCGATTTTTCGACCCGCATCTCCCCTTAAGCCTGCTGATAATTTACGATTTTTTCCTCATGCCGTTTCGATGTGAACGCTGCATGGCAGCAGTGACATACGCACATACATGATGTGTCCAGTTCAGAGAAGGCATGCAAAAAATAATCGTTCAACTATTGGGTAGGCTTGCATAACAGTTGATGTGAGGTGAAACGAATAAAGCAGTGACCATACTGCAGTTTTTTTCATGCCTTGCGCAACCTGACCGCCTTGTGTACATCACAGCGGTTGTTTAGCACTTGAAACCAGAACAGCGAAAAAAAGGCAGTTATAAATTATGCACCGCTTGTTGGCGCAGTCCGTCTGCATGGCCATTTTTCAGTGTGCTGCGCATCATTCGCAAGTGAGAAAACAACTCAAATTTAGTTCTGTACTCTTTCAACACCATGTGTTTTCAGTTGGAACTCTGTTCTAGCAGATTTCTCAGAAATCGGGTTAAGCCTCATTTCTTCCCAAAACTGCAGCTTCTGGAAAATATTGCCACGTGCCTAGCGCCGCGCGACAGCCTTGCTTGGTGCCGACGACGACGAAGCGGTTGTTGTGGGCACGAGCGGCGCGCTGGTGCTGGTCTCTGCGACTCTGTGATCGGAACGGCAAGCCGACCTTATTCTCTGGCAGTGTCACGACTGAAGTCACAGGGAAGGTACACGTTGCCGAGGACCAGAGAATAAGGTCGGCTTGCCGTTCCGATCACAAAGTCACAGAGACCAGCACCAGCGCGCCGCTCGTGCCCACAACAACCGCTTTGTCGTCGCCGGCACCAAACAAGGCTGTCGCGCGGCGCTAGGCACGTGGCATTATTCCCCCCCGTGAAAGAAAACATCGTCCCGATGACAAGGTGAGAGGAAGAAAGAAAAAAAAAATGAGGTGAACTGTACAATAACGCAAGGTTTCACTTGCAGGAAGCGCTCAGTAACGCGAAAAGTATGGCTTTAAGCGCACCACATGCACAATTTCAGGCCGCTGGCGTCGAACACTGACGGTCACAATTCCATCTGGAATGACTTCGTAATTAACGTTGTTTAAGTGGCGCAGGACTTTATAGGGTCCGAAATAGCGGTGGAGTAGTTTCTCGCTCAAGCCTTTGTGGCGCACGGGGGTCCACACCCACACTTGGTCCCCTGGTTCGTAGTGGTTCCTGGTGGTTGAGCCGATGCCGAGTGTTTGGACCTGTAAGGCCCCTCGGCGAAGGCAATACACCACTTTGGCTCCAGCTTCCTGTAGACGGCACCTCCGGCCTGACACGACTGGGGGAAATCTGTACGCCTTTTCCTATCCTCTCCTCTATCTTTCACTTTCCTACCCCTTTCGCACAACTATCCTTCCTCCTACTCACTTCTTCGTTTTTCCTGGCAGCGAGGGTTAAACCTTGTGTGACCAACCACCGTGAGTTGCGCCATATTTGATTATAGTTAAGGTGTACAGGTGGCGTGGGCAGGCCTTCCTTGCAAATTCCTGTCTCGTCGCTTAGTTGGGCTCCATGGTGGGTGACTGGCACCATGACCGAAAAACTTAATTTTTTGTGGCTCCCCCACTTTAAAAACAAGATCACTTTCTCAAAAGAGGGCAGAACGAGGAAGACGACTTCTTTCAAAAAAGAAGACTAACTTTTCCAAAATATCACGTGATCCACAGTGAAGAAGAACATAAGCAGGCAAGAATAATATCCCCCTTCCTTGTGTCAATCTGCTTGACAGAAACATTAGGTATTGGCTATAAGCTCTCAAAAATGGCCAGCGGCGATTTATTGCTTGAACTGTGCGACAATGTCCAACACTAAGTTCTCCAACCTAACGTCCATAGCGGAAATCCCTGTCTCCGTGACTTCTCATCGCTCACTTAACACTGCCCGAGGCGTAATATCCGAAAATGATTTTGTTCACATCACCGAAAAAGAAATGCTCGAAGGGCCCACCGACCAAGACGTCATAGATGTCCACCGAATCAAAATCCAGGACAACAAGGAAATAGACACCAAACACTTGATCCTTACGTTCAACACCAGCACATTGCCCGACACAATTGACGTGGGATATTTGAAAGTTAATGTAAGACCATACATACCCAACCCCCGCAGATGTTTCAATTGTCAAAGGTTCGGCCATGGCTCACAGAGTTGCCACGGTCACAAAACTTGCGCAAAATGTGCTTCGAATGATCACCAGTCTGATGGATGTGACGCAGCCCCGCACTGTGCAAACTGTGAAGGAGACCATGCTGCATACTCTAGGGCGTGTCCGTCCTGGAAGAAAGAAAAAGAGATAATCACCATAAAAACAAAGGAAAACATTTCATTTAAAGAAGCGAGAAGGCGTTTTGCACTTACAAACACATTCTTTTTCACAGCAAAACAAAACTTCGCTGATGTGGTGCGCAGGGGCGTAGCACCGCACAGCAATCCAGCACCTGCCAAGGGCGTGTCCGTCCTGGAAGAAAGAAAAAGAGATAATCACCATAAAAACAAAGGAAAACATTTCATTTAAAGAAGCGAGAAGGCGTTTTGCACTTACAAACACATTCTTTTTCACAGCAAAACAAAACTTCGCTGATGTGGTGCGCAGGGGCGTAGCACCGCACAGCAATCCAGCACCTGCCAAGGCCGCTTTCACAGAGCCTATGGCAGGGCCATCGACGCCCCAGGCAGGGTCGGCGAAAGCTGCCCTGTCATTGCCAAAGCAGGGAGAGCCGGTCCATTGGTCGGCATCCCGCAGGACTTCCCCTGTCAGGGGAGGCCTGAAACTAACACAACCGCAGCTGCGTGGTCCTCCAGCAGTTCTGGCAAGGTGATGGATATAACTCCCAGTCCGCCTGCTTTGCAGCGGCGGAACAGCTCTCTTGAGCGAAAAAAAGACAGGCCCCTCATAACGGGCCCATATCTATGTAAATCCCCTTTCCTTTCCTCTCAAAAACACAAACATGCCTTTTTTGAATTCAGTGGAATTGTAGGGGAATGCAGAATTACAGTGACATAACACATATTTTAGGGTGAAAGTTACCCATAGTTTTATGTTTTCAGGAGACCAATCTTGGTCCACAACATGTGCATGTCCTGAAACATTATCAAACTTTTAGACGCGATCGAGAGCAGGCAAATCGACTCTTGGGAGGCGTCGCGATTGTCGTTCAAAGTGGCGTCCCTGCTCAAGAGATCAAGCTCATTACAAAACTTGAAGCGGTTGCAATAAGCATCATCACCTATAAAACACTAACAATCTGTTCAGTATACATTCCTCCACAATTTGCATTAATAGCCCATGATCTACAAGAACTGATAGATGAACTTCCAGAGCCATATCTGGTAGTTGGGGATTTTAACGCCTACTCCCCTTTTTGGGGAAGCAAGCGCTGCGACTCTAGGGGGCAAACCATCCAAGATTTTATTCTCAGAAACAATATGTCTTTTAAACACGGAAAAGGCCACATACTGCTCTCCAACTTCAGGCACCGTGAGCTGGTTAGTTTGTCTTTTAGTTCTCTATCTGTTTTTAACGATTTTAAATGGGATGTTACTGACAACCCATATGGCAGCGATCACCTTCCTGTATTAATAGTTTGACATCAGCACTAGAAATCATCCCAACTAAACCGCGACATTGGAAGCTGCATTTAGCAGACTAGGGAAATTTGAGCACAGGCCAATTTAGAAAATATAGCTTTAGAAAACCTCAGCATCAACGAAATGTTCCCGAATTGCATAATTACTGCCGTACACTTAGCTGTTCCTCAGTCTTCAGGAGTGGTGCGGCAAAAACACAATGTGGTGGACAAAGGAATGCAAGGAAGCAAAAAACAACAAAATAGAGCTTGGGGCAAATTTCGCAGATACCCTACACATAGAACCTCAAGCTCAGTACGTCAGTCACAGTGCTGAGAAAGCCTCATGGCAGAGGTACATTTCATCTGTAAGCTGTCAAATAACAAAAAAAAAATAAGATTAACATTTGTCCTTGAACCCCGCGAACTTGATGCCCATCAATGCGGTTATAAAAAGGGATGCTCAACAACAGACCATTTAGTTTGCCTCGAAAACAATAAGAGAAGCTTTTATACACAAACAGCACTGTCTTGCCGTTTTCTTTGATATGGAGGAAGCGTATGATACAACCTGGAAGTTTGGTATCGTCTGCGACCTTGGCGACCTAGGTATCCGCGGTAGGATGTTAAACTGACTTCCTTTCCGACCGCTCATTTCAAGTACGCCTGGGATCAACTCTGTCCAGGAGCTTCGTTCAAGAGAATGGGGTTCCTCAGGGATGTATTTTAAGCACGACATTGTTTAGCATAAAAATGAATGCCATAAGTAAAATAATCCCAAGGTCCATCCTGTATTCAGTGTACGTTGACGATCTTCAAATAGCTTGCACATCCTCAAACATAGCAACATGCGAGAGACAAATACAGTTGACAATGAATAAACTAGTGACATGGGCAGATCACTACGGTTTCCAGTTTTCCACACAGAAAACAGTAGCCATCCTTTTCTCGCTAAACGAAGCATACAAGCTGACCCTTTTATACACCTGAATGTAACACGGATACCTGTCAAAAAAGAGCACAAATTTCTGGGTACAACTTTTGACAAAAAACTCAATTCCCTGCCTCATATAAACGCACTTAAAAAGAAAGCCTCCGGATCCCTAAATATACTCAAAGTACTGTCACGTAAACGTTGGGGTGCTGACAGGACGTCTTTTACAAATTTATCGCTGCATGGTACGCTCCACCTTAGACTACGGATGTATAGTTTATGGGTCAGCGAGGCCTTCATACCTGAAACGACTAGATCCAATACATAATTTAGGTTTGCGTCTTTACTCTGGTGCTTACAGAACGTCAAACATAACTAGTCTTCATGTAGAAATCAACAAACCATCGCTTACAGATAGACGCACCATGCTCACATGCTCATACATTTTAAACATCCGTTCACTTCCCAAACACCTATGTTGCCCAATAGCCGCAAAGTGCCCATCTAGAACACTGTTTCACAACAAACCGCTCGCTATCAGGCCACTCATTCTGCGTATTGAAGAGATGTGCCAAAACCTCGGTGTACTAGATACATTACCTAACATTGCTCGGAGACGAGATCCACTGCCTGCATGGTACAATTTTCCTGCAATCTGTGATCTCACTCGTACACAGTTTCATAAGAAACAAACTCCGCAACAACATATAGTACAAGAATTCCTTGCACTGGAAGAAAAGTACAGTAGTTTTATACAGATGGTTCAAAAACGGACGTTTACTTAGGAAGCGCAGTGGTCCGAGGGAAGTCGGAAAACAGTACGACTTCCACAGTGCTCATCCATCTTCACTGCGGAATGTTACACAGTCTGTGTGGCCATAGAAAAAATAGAAAACGAAAACCTTACCAACAGTATTATTTACACAGACTTCCTCAGTATACTTACAGCTTTTCACTCTAGAAATGCAGTCACTCTGATTCTTGGTGACATCATGCACAAGATAGCAACAGCTGCAGCTCGAGGACAAAACAAAGTTCTGCTGGGTTCCCAGTTATGTCGGAATAAGAGGCAACGAGAGGGCAATTACTGCACTGCTAAAGCTCGTGGGAAGGAAATAAAAGAAGTAAATATACCTTTTAAGCATTGCATAAACTTGGCACAGCGTGAATTAAGAGAAAAATGGCAGTCGGAATGGAACAGCGAAGTGAATAATAAACTACACTTGGTGAAGCCAGTTTTAGGTGAATTTAAATCGTGTGCACCAGGAACGTTTTAAGGAAGTGATTTTATGCCATCTCCGGATAGGTCACACGCACCTTACGCATAACTTCCTGCTAACAAAGCAAGGCAAACCTATTTGCGAATACGAAGATGATCATACGGTCAATCGCATTTTATTTTCATGTGTGCAACTGGAAACACTGAAAAAAAAAGTATTTAACTCAATTTTACAATGAATGCATTCCTTTTCATCCAGCACTGCTCTTAGATGATAATGCCATTGTTAACATACATTCTGTTTTTAGCGTTTTAAAAGAAGCAGCGGTGCTTGAAAAACTAAATCTTGAACCACTGGTTTGCTTTAATACATGATGCACCTCAGCCGCTTTCTCATTCCCGAGAAGGCTGAGGCTTTTTATTTCAGATTCAGACCATTTTATTTCCTTTCAGTTGAAAGTGGAAGACGAGGCAAAAGGCATGGAGCCTGACAAGGCCTCGACTCCCATCTTTAGTTCGGAGCAGTCAAAACTTCAATACATTTGCAGGGATTTCTCCTGATGAAACGGTGTACACATAGGCATAAAATAAAAAGTACATATGAACACAAAATGCCGGAAACTGTGTGCTCGCAGAGGTGCGCTGCCTTTTGGGCCAATAATCTGGCTGCTTTTCCAGATTTTTGTTTGTAGCAGTGCGCTTTGCTGCAGATGGCTGCTTATCCGGAAATTGCTTTAGCGCCTGTCTTATCTCATGGACTTTCTTTATCACGAACTCTTCTTAAGCTGCATCGCCTGATTCCTCATTCGCTAAGTCTTGTAAAGCAGCTCCAAGCAAAGTACGGATGTTTTCAATAGCACGACTTTGCGGCTCAGGGATTGCATCAGCCTGGATGCTGTCGAGAAGTGCCTGGGGCTCATCTAGAGCGAATGAATCATTTTCTGTTGAAGCCGAAGGAAGAGCTGCGCCTTTTTCAGTCGATCCCCGAGCGCTTGAATTGTTTTTTTCACGCTCCCATTGAGCAACTGCATGCATATGCTTACACAAACTCAAGTGCTGCTTGTAATCCAAGCATACACATTGCAAGGTGTGGATACATATGTTGCATTGTTTGCAACTGTAGCTGCACCCTTATCATGGTATGCTGCCCTTTACTACAGTGTGCTTAAACTCTTGCAAAGATTGCGACTGCACCAGCCACCATCCATCAGGTGATTCACTCGCGCCAGATTGAGCAAGCTCGACACCTGCGCAGTGCTTCTTATAGCAGTCTGCTGTCCGGTGGCTTGCCATGGGCCTCACATGCGAAATGAGCTGCTTGATGAGCCGATCGTTTGTAAATTCCAGTAAAGTATGCAGCAATTTGTCCAGGCGCTGGCATTGCTTTCTTCGCAAATAAACAGCCTTTAGCTCATTGTGCATAGACTCTATGTGATTGTTTGTCGTGAGGCCAGTACCTTGCCTATAGCAATGCGCCCACTGCTCATGACGCTTCGCATAAGACTTTTTTAAATACTCCACAAAGTCTTTGCACTCCCCCACAGACTTAGCCGCCAGAAATTTTTGAAGAAGAGCCTGAAATTCTGGTACACTTGGGCAAGCCATCAAAGTGCGCAGAGTGTCTGACCAGTTTTTTATTTTCATCGCCACTAACTTTGCTAAGTTTGGAGGTCCAACTTCGTCTTATGTGCCAGGTGCAGAGCAAGCGTCTCCGAGGGATCCCCATTACCTTTTGCCAAGCATTGCAATATGCTGCTGCATCGTCAGACATGAAGGCCTCACAGCAAAGTGCCTGACCAATACCATCTTTTATTGCCTGAAAAAACCGAACCATAGTTTCCTCCGATGTGCTTTGAGAGAGGAGATAAGCACAAGGTATGCCTGACCAGTCAGCCGCAATTACGAGCACTGTCATGAGCAGAAGCCCATAAGAATTCGTACCATGCGTCGTGTCAACACATACAGCCTTGGTGTCATAGTGCAGAAGCATTTCCCTTTGAGTGCAAGTCATAAGGGCCATGTTAAACTCCTTGATGTCTTTTCGTGAGAGCAACTCGTTATCAGCATACAACAGAGCTGAATCTGTGCTTTCCTTTAGATCATGGATCCACATCTGCATACTGACAGTCATCGGGATCTCTTTGCTCCTCATTTCCAATTTGGTACTTGTACTTTATGTTATATATATCTTTCGTAGTCATAGTATGGAGCCTGTCCAATGCAACTTCAGCAAATGAGTGTGCATCTGCAAGAATCCTTCTAATGGGGACTCCTATACCGAGCTTTTGTGCTATGGCAGCCACTTCAGTGGCGGACAAGCGCAGGTGTGTCACACTCTTCTCATGGCCATAGTGCTCGGCCTGGTACTCAACGGTTACCTTTTCACCATCCTGAGTGACAACCATACCAGCAAAACAATGTTTGTTGCATTTCAGACTGCCTTTGGCTGCCGTTTACCTTGTCCATGCACAGCTACTCCGGTACGGTGGCACTCTAGGTACCTCTTTGTCGCTCCAGAGGACAAACGCGTCACCCCTCTCTTTGCGATGAAGTGCGCTTGCTCCTTCCTTTCAGTGTTTTCCTTCCAGGCTTGAAATTCTGCAAAAAGAAAAAATATATATATATTTATGCAGAGACCACACAATGAGTGCATTTGATCTGCTATGTTCACAACCATTTACATGACATTCTTCAAGCCTTAAGGCAGCCAGCTGTAGGCTTTGACCAAAAAGCGGAAGTTAATCACTCTCTACACGACACAGCTACTAAATGACTGCTCAGACTACTTTGAAGACAGCACATCGCCACGATGGCTCGATAGTTATGGCGCTTGGCTGCTGACCCGAAGGACGCGGGTTCAATCCCAGCCGCGGCTGTCGCATTTTCTTGAGGCCAGTCTACTGTGTCCGACGTCAGTGCACGTCAAAGGACCCCAGAGTGTCCCTCATAGTCCGAGTCACTTTGAGATGGTAAACCTCCATGAACGTAAAACCCAAAACACTACCAACACTTACACTTCACTACTGTCGCCAGCCTAAGCTTTAAAAACGGTTCAGTGCACTTTTTAAAGCAGGCGTCATGCATTTTACAAATCCAGCAACCTGTAAATAGCCTACGAAGGATCAACACTAATCCTGAAAGGGCACATTATTACGGTATACCACCTACCGCTGTGTAAAAATGTTGAAGATTACCATGCCCAGTCTTCAATGTGTTTAGACTGCATGCATTTATTTCAATTTCACTTGTCTCATTTCATGCACCAGAAAGACCACTTCCGATATAAGGTGAACAGTGGGGCTAGTTGATGCATGATATACTGGTGACAACAGCATCTAGAGGATGGAGGATAAGGGTCACAGCACGCGCTCTGCACAACACAGCACGAGGGCTTCAGACAAACCTTCCCTGTACACAAGCTAACATATTCCTACATGCGTGCATACACAAACAAAACCTAAGAACATGTGATTCTTTCTAACCTGCAATGGAAGAGAACTGAACCGTGCTGCGTCTCGCCATAATGCCATGCTCCTGCTCGTGGTGCTGCAACAGTTCACGACGGTGGAGAAAAGCATTACAACAGAGGTCACATGCGAAAGTTTTCTCACGAGCTGATGAGCTCGCAGCTTCGGGGTGCTTATTTCGCACATGGCTACTTTGGGATTTCAGAAAAGCAAATTCAGCTTTGCGCACAGAGCACAGATACTTATCTCGCGCTGGTGACTCAGCAGGTGGTGAATTTGGTCCTTCCATTCCAATGAGGCCACGAGGCGGCAGGCACAATGCTCACAGCACTGAAAAGAAAACTTTAAACAAAGGACGCGCAACTGCACTGACAACAAAACGTAAAACAAAGGGGCGCAACTGCACTGAAAACAAAGCGTAAAACAAAAGACGCGCTACAGCGCGCGTGCTACTGCGCGAACTCGCGAGTGGACAAGAGCACTGAAAACAAGACAACAAAGTACGCGCAACTGCGCAAACTGGCGAGTATAGAACGAGAGAATGTGACCCAAACGCAATTGGCGTAACAACTATCAAAGAATCCCGGTGCACCTCAAGCGCAATTAACGGCGATGCGCTAGCCCATTGCCCTAACCTAGGCGCCTAGGCGAGGTAAGTAACCTAGAGATGGGTCGCTCAGGAGTGAGCCGGATCTTCTGAGCCGCTCTTTTAAAAGAGCGGGTGAGCCGTGGCTCAGTAAAAGTGAGCGGCGGTTCTTTTGGAGATCCGGCTCACTGATCCATAGGACCGTAGTCCAGCGTAGTGATCCGTGCCGAACGGCGAACTGTCTGTTCCGTCAGAGCTGTGTCGCTGGGTCTTCTGCCGGGTGCGATTTTCCCGCCATCTATTAGCAGTGCGAGAAAGCTGGTTTGTCGTTCAGTTAGCCGAGTAGAACCGTCCGTCAGAGCTGCTGGGTGCGATTTGCTCGCCATCTATTAGCAGTGCGAGAAAGCTGGTTGAGTGAACGGGTCGCCCGCTCGCTGAACGAGAGATCCGGATCTCCAAAGGAGCCATTCGGCTCACTGAGCCGAAGACCCGGCTCTTCAAAAGATCCGGCTCTTTTGAAGAGCCGGGTCTTCGGCTCAGTGAGCCGTTTGGCTCCTTTGGAGATCCGGATCTTTTGAAGAGCCGGGTCTTCGGCTCAGTGAGCCGTTTGGCTCCTTTGGAGATCCGGATCTTTTGAAGAGCCAGGTCTTTGGCTCAGTGAGCCGTTTGGCTCCTTTGGAGATCCGGATCTTTTGAAGAGCCGGGTCTTTGGCTCAGTGAGCCGTTTGGCTCTTTTGGAGAGCCGCTCTTCTGGTGAACCGATTCTCTCGTTCAGTGAGCCGTTTGGCTCTTTTGGAGAGTCGCTCTTTTGGTGAACTGCTTCTCTCGTGCAGTGAGCCGTGCGGCTCTTTTGGAGAGGCGCTTCTCTCGTTCAGTGAGCCGTGCGGCTCTTTTGGAGATCCGCTTCTCTCTCGTTCAGTGAGCCGTGCGGCTGTTTTGAAGGGGCGCTTCTCTGTCGTTCAGTGAGCCGTTCGAAGAACCGTTCAATCAGAGCCGGGTCTTCTGGCAAAGTGCGTATTTCTGGGCGAGTTGGTTGAGATACATTCCGAGTAAAAGAGCGCTCGCAGAGCTTGTCCTCGCTTTGTGTTGTCCTGCGGTGTTGTGTCTTCCTTGTTGTCGTCCGTTGTCTGCGAGCGCTGTTTCGCTCAGAACGTGTCTTCTGGCAAATCATTAGCAAAGGATGGCGCCGTTCGTTGACAGCTGTTGTTCGAGCGATGTCTCACGACTCCCACTGATCGTGCATCGTGAGCTGGTGCAACATTTCGAAGGTATTAGTAAAAATACCTATAACATGGTTATTCTACTAATGCATATATCGTTTTTTAAGCCAAATAACTAAACTCTATAGCAGAGGTTACAGTGTAACCTGCCAGTTATTTGGCTTTCATGAAAACAACGATATATGCATCAGTAAAATAGCCGTGTAGTAAATTCAGGCATGGTCTCTTCCACTCGCTCTTTTGAAAGCGCGGCACAAAAAGACATCTCAAGGCGACGAGGTGATTGCGACTGCTAGGGGAGGGGATGGTCGCTGCGCTGTTCGGGGCGGGGCGGGGGGGGGGGGGGGGGGGGGGGGGGACAGAAAGGAAGGGAAGTTAGAGGATGGATGGATGGATGGATGGATGGATGGATGGATACGGCTGAACCCTTTGAATCGGGCGGTGGTTCAAGCCACCTATCCATGACTTATCAAATTTTACTCCTGTCTTGATTTTAGCCACCAATCAGCTAACCTTCGCTTGGTTATCTCTACCCGTTTAAAATCTACTTTCCCTGCGCTGTCCTTAAAGCCCAATGCCTTGGATAAATCATCCCCGCTGCTTTCCACTGTGGGGTGAAGGAAGTGCTCGCCGCGCGCCACGTCGCGGGGGAGAGGGGGTTAGAGTGAGAGAATGAGGCGGGGTAGCAAGGGAGAGAAAAAAATAAAGAGCTAGAGACGCGCTTGAAGGAGCCGGTAGCATGCGGAAGGAAAAGAAAAAAAGTGATGGTCCCTGCGCCGCACTTGTGGAGAGAGGGAGTGGAAAGGAAAGAACCACGGCTCACTCGTTCTTTAAAGAAGTTGCTCAAAAGACCCGGCTCTTTCCTGAGCGACCCAAGTGAGCGGGTGAGCCGTTCAAATGATCCGGCTCACTTCAGTGAGCGGAGCCGTTCTGAGCCGCTCACTGAAGTGAGCCGTTTTGCCCATCTCTAAAGTAACCTGACCGCGTAACGGCAGTCGGCGTGTCTCTGCGGTCCGACAGATTCAAATCTGTGGCTTCTGTGCCTGCGAAATGAAAATAGTCACGTGATTTGACACAACTAATAACAATGTACCAACAAATTCAATTCACATAGAAACAGAACATAAAAAATGTGTTTATAAAATTCATCAGCTTTGTACTGCAATCATATCCAAAGTTTTTATTTAAATGAGAAACAAAAACAAACAAATGTTGCTAAGGGCAGAGAATTCTAGGGAGGAACATCATAGGAACTGTCCCCGGAATAACCAGCCTGATTCTTCTGAAAAATCATGTACACCCATCTTTAATAAAACTAGAATCCTGTACAAACACAAAGATAAACTAACAAGAGAAATCAGTGAAGCGTTTCATATTCATAAAAACATTGACTCATGCGTGAGCACCCCCTCTGTAACAGTTCATGACTGTGAACTAATGTATCTGGATTTAAGTGATTGATTTATCACTGTGGCTTTTGGTGTTGCGCACGCGCCCGTGGTTGTCAAATGAGTATATTTTGCGTGTTTTTTTCTAATAAACTTTCAGTTGTTAGTCAGCGCCGGTCCTGTCGTCTTCTTCTTCTTTGTCCCTCGTCTACGCGCTGTTATTCCCAGCAGTATGTACCAACTCGCTCAACTCTCCGTTTTATTGAGGAACCAGAGCTAGAGACTGCTGGGGACGGACTGAAGTAAACACAAAGAAAAAGGCCGGTTCCGGGCTCTGTCTAGACGCTTCGCTAGGGGGCAGTGGGGATCAGTGCGTGCTAGGTGGCTTGAGCCACCGCCCGATGTAAAGGGTTCAGCCGTATCCATCCATCCATCCATCCATGCTCAGTGAGTCTAGTGCGTGCAGGCGCTGCCAAATATATTTGAGAAGGTGGTGCCCTCAAACGGCGAAAACTGAAAGTGACGGAGTGCTTGGTTTGAGTTTGAGTGACTTGTGGCCAGCATAGTTGGGTGTGTGGGCGGTTGCGACCCGAGTGCGAAAGTCGCAAGCCAGGGAGCTTCGCGCGTCCGCCGGAGCCCACAGGCCCCTATTCGACGAACGTATCTCGAGTGACCAAGTAATGCTGCTGTCTCTTCCCGCCGGTGCGTAGCTGATGCAGCCTTTCTCGGCGACCACTGGCGGTGGTGTTCCAACGCACAGAGTTCCTTAATGTATTGAGAAACTATGTTCCAATCTCCCCCTCTTTTCTTTTTTGTGCTCCGTTTCACATCTCTTCAGGAGCATTTTTGCGGAGCTGTCGAACCGTGATGGGTTATTCTGCTTGGGCTACTGATGCTATTTGCCTCAAGCAGGGTACTGACGCGCCAATGCTAGTTCAAGCTTATACTCGCTGTCAGCTGGCGAAAATGATCGTGTGAAAGCGAAACTGCAGGTGGGCGCGTGCTTACCGCTAGATAGGCTTTCGCAGGTCGCTGTGGCATTCACTCGTGTGCTTACTACCGAACTGAGTGTTTTTTGCACTTGTGGCTGTTTTCTAGTTGCGTAGCCAAGGTTGGCGTCAGTGCCAGCTTCTACGGGATTTCTCATTGGAAGGGAACACTAATTAATTTACACGTTCTTCTCTTTAAACTGGACACAGCAGTTAGTTGCACAGAGTTTAGCGTACTACCCCTAACTTGCAGGCTGTGTCGTGCGTACCAAAGCAAATATAGCGTTAGTGTCCCTTGCACTGCGATTTTTATCGACCCACGCAAAATCCTGATGGTTCACTGATTGCATTTAATTGTGCCAGATCCTTCAGTTTAATAACAAAGTACTTCCCTGCAACAAAAAGTTGGCGTCGGCAGGTTCACTGGCCCAATAAGTGCTGTGCATTCATGGACCATCCCATGCAACCATTTTAGATCCAGAAAACATTGACAGGATGTACCGCCCAAAATATTTAATGTACAGAGGATGTTTCTTAATGCTATGACCATACTTTGTCCATTTTACGTCTAGATGATGTCCACTAACAGATGATCTCTTGTAAATGCTCGCACGGATGTTTCATGGGTCTCTCAAAATGATGTTTGATATTGGGACCATTTTTGGATATCCTCTGAATATTTCCAGTTCTCTGGGATCTAGGGTGAAAGGTGATGTCTGGCTGGTTGTTGCCTCAAGGCAGCACAAATATCCACTCACCTACATAGACAGTACTTTGTCTGTACTGGACTTGCTGTACAGTTACAACGAAAGTGATGTGAAACCAGTGTGACTCTGGGGGTCAGTTTTGAGTGGAGAGGTGAAAAGGTTGGGGGCGCTGACCAGATCGAGGCTGTGTGCTGCATGGGCTTGCAGCCTTCGAGTCAGCAGCATGCGCCATGCTACGAGAATGCAAGAGGCCCTATCCAGTCCTTCACTCACTCGGTACTCCCATGCTTTCAGGTAATAATATATAGAGCATGCAGGGCAGGATTTTCTTTCCAGCTATACTAACTAGTGTGGACGCAGTTTTTTGCACAGTTGCTGTAGGGAGTTCCTGACTAAATGAACATTTTTAGTGTTCCATTTGATCAGTTGAGAGGTGTGAGTTTTAGCTTGTTAGTGTCCCACATGAGGCGGACAAGACAGAAGCATTACCATTCATAGCACTCGTTCTCATACGCTCCATCAGATCACCCATTTCATTTCGAGCATGAGTGGCGTCACAACTAACACCTTTATTTGTTTTGGCTATATTGGTGTGAAAATGTTATTGGTGATTACTCCAGTCCGAAGCCACAATCCTGCTGAATGAGTACGTGTAGTAGTAATTCAGTACACTAATGCCTTGATAAAGCACGCAAAGTGTCATTGTCTAAGCGCTGTAAATTGCAGAATTTTGCCTTAGTTTTTGTTTTATCATTCACTGCAGCCTGGCAATGTAGCAAATTTGCAAGCCTTCAGACCGCAAACACGCAAATGCTGACTCCCAGCTGCAGCTTTATTGACACTGATGCATGTACCTTCCTTCATGACATTATCCGCTGCAGTGCTGATGTTAGGTGGCTGCTTTTAGAAACATTCTTTCTTTACAAGTCAGTGATATGGACTGTGTGCTAGCACAGGACGTACTGGCTTTTCTAGTCAGGCCTGGTTTAATGATTCCAATTACATCCTTGCTCTTGTGTACTTTCAAAAAACAACAGCTTGCAAGGCTCTGCATTGTCAAATTTTTGACAATCTAGCAAGTGATACGCCTTTGAGTGCACACTGCTCTCGCGTCTTCCACAATATATGTGGAAGGGAATGCAAGTCTTGGAGGTGCATTCTTTCAGGACACCATTGGTTTTGCTATTCACAAGGTCCAAACACCTGCTACCTACCTGTTCTTTCATTGTCGTTCGTCATGAATTATTTGCAAGGCGTTAAATCTGAGGAATGTCTAATGTGGTGGGCTGGTGGGCTTGATGGCTTATGGAACACACTGGACACATCATAATTGGACAAAGCAGGTGGAAAATCAACTTTTGTTTTTCTTGATTTTTATCTTTATTGATATTTTTTTTAGTGTGGGGGATTAGGAATATCGCTTCGTAACGTGATTTGCAGCACGCTATGCACACATGCAAGGACAAGGGAACACTTGGAGTGTCCTGTCCCGAGTATGTTCATTGCCCTTGTCTGTGTGGAACTTTGCGAAGCATGGAAGAGCGCCAATTTGCCATTTTCCAAGTTTTTTTGAAACTTTGACTTCCTTCATGATTTTCTGCCTACAGGGGCCAATGTTTTTTATGCATTTTTAAGTAACCCTCATTTGTGCATAGGCTACTGTTTCAGTCAGTTTCTTATTCTGTGCACCTATTCCGTTCTTAGTTACAGTATGACTTTGTGGCTAAGCAACCCAATTCTTTCAGGCCATGGGACAAATATGGTAGTCTGCTTCTTTTAGTATTTCCTTAGCCTTTCAGAGTAACCACCCTACAGGGTTTTCCAGCACCATGACTCAACATACATCCTTTGGTTGCCCTGGCCTCTGAGAATGCCCTGAATGAAAACTCTTCTCCAAATTTTGTGGTTAACCTAGTTTCATTCCTCAAAGCTATACAGGCTTTACAGAGCGGTATCATGGGGGCTGCCATCCTTGATCACGTGATCACACCGCCATTACACGCCTCCTGACTGCTTGGCGCGTGCCTTTTCGCGATGGCTGCTGCGCCTGATAGTTCGGTTCCGAGAGGCAGTGTTTCGGCTGATGCGGTTGTAAAGTAGTGGGCAGACGACATTATGGCTTGGCCAAAGCTTCAAAGGGCATGTGAGAGCCCTGATTTGATCACTTGAGGAGTGAAAACATGATCAGGCTTCATGTTGCGGCGAGCCACTCGGCTCTCTCTTTTCAAACCAAGGGATAGATTGCCTGAATCCTTATCTTGGCATCCACTGAAGGCTTCGCTGAATGTTTTTTTATTGTTATTATCTAAAATGGCAAAGTTTAATGCTCCTGCAGCAGCACAGGTCGTTGTCGTGCTTTGTACATGCATACAGACACCACTCTAAAACGCTCACATGCACATCATACGCATTCGTTTACAACATGTTACCGGTGCTTAGGAAACCTAAAATATTTTCTACTGGTTTGTTAAACACAGAAACGTGACAAATAATAGACACACAAATGTTAACTATCATGCTAGCAGTACCATGCATAAGGAAGTCTTCACGAGCTGGCTTGCGTTTCTAAGGATTCCGCTATATTATTGTTAGGACGCACATCTGGCAACGCGTTAATACTACACGAAGTTCACAATTATGTCAGCCTCACATATAAAATTGGGGCATGCTTTACGCTCGATATGTGGACATGAAAGTGCTCGAGGTCTCTTTGGTGGTAAGTAATCAGCTTCACACTGAGCACTGTCCTGCGGAGTCACTTTAGCGATTGTCTCGCATGGACCATGAGGAAGTGACAACCATCCAGCACACCAGCCGTAATGCAAATGCTTTATTCCGGATATGGTCCATGAAAACCACGCTACTTCGACCAAAGTTCAACAGTGGCACCAAGACTTTATGTAGTGCATAGACTGACTGTAAGCATTGTCCGCTCACGCGGCTGTGCACTGCATAATCTCCACTGCATAATTCGTCCTCAGGCTCTCCTGTTACTAATGGCCACACACCTTAACTTACGAGCAATTGTGTCTCGCTACACACGCAGATGCAACGGCATAGCATCTGAATGCACGAAGTGACGGCTTCGGTGTCAGGAACAGCTTGTTACTGCAGCTATGTAGTGCACTTACCCTCGCTAATTTTCCAAGATCGAAACCTTTCTTCCTATATTGGCTATCTAACGCTGGCGAACGTGTTTGTTGCGTTCACCTGTTCGGAAAGGGTGCATGCCGAACGGGCGCGACAGGGGCAGTATGTCCTTGTGCAGTATGTCCTTGGGCCGCGTCTGTGCAGCGGCGCAGCACAGGCGGCCGGGAGGAGCAACTTCTTCTTTGTCGCCACGGGCCGCGGTGAAATGCGGCCGCGGCTAAGTGATGTCCCGCAATAAGCGGCAAAAACCGCAAAATGCGGTTGAAAAACTGCTCATGCCGTCCACGGCCTCCATGGAGAGGCCCGCAATTGGTTGAAAAGCTGCAGGAACGACTGGGCCCAGCAGCAGCAGGCAGGAGCAGGAGCTCGCACCGGGGGGTGCACGAGCCAGAGCTGCCAGGCACCGGGGCAGGGGCTGGGCAAAACACATCCGCTCAGATCGAGAGCCGGCACCGCTCAGGCAGCCAGGAGAGCAAATGTCGTCGTCTTCTTCTTTCTCCTTCCCGGGGCCCGCAACGAAAGGCGGCCGCGTCCAAGGCCAGGCCCACAAAAAGCGGCAGCAAAACCGCAAAAAGCAGTCAAAAAGCCACTGGCAGCCGGTCCAGGATCCCACCGGAGACCGCCACGACGTGGACCAGAGCCCCGAGAAGGGCCCGGCAGCAGGAACAGCAGCGGCTCACGCACCTTCCCGGCCGCGACCAAGGCCAGAACCTCAAAAAACTGGCAGCAAAACCGCAAAAAGTGGTCAAAAAGCCACCAGCAGCCGGTCCAGGATCCCACAGGAGACCGCCACGACCAGGACCAGAGCCCCAGGAAGGCCCGGCAACAGGAACAGCGGCGAATCACGCAGTGCACGGCCAAGGCCAGAACCGCAAAAAGCGGTCAAAAGGCCACCGGCAGCCATAACCACTGGGCCACCGCGGCAGCCTCTTGATGGTTAAAGGCCTCAGTCTTGTAATATAGGAAACATTCTGAACAGTGGCCGGCAAATTTGCTGCTTTTGCACCCTTGTTAGATGCTTCTGCCGATGCGCGCGAAGCTACAGGTTTGAGCTTTGATAGCATTGTTGGAAACAGTATAATGCAACGTGTTCTTTTTCTCCTCCTCCTAGAGACGTTGTTTCAGAAATTTTAATCAAAATTAGGAATGCTGTTTTTTCACCTTTGATTTTTGTAAGACTGCCATATTCAAAAATGCCTGGTTTGAAACAATGGTTTGGAACATTCTTTCCTTTCTTATGTAACAATGAAATTCGGCACATTTTTTTAGCACCTATATGCTTGTGTATTCTGCAAATTTCAAGCAAGTGTGCCTAATAGTCGCAGAGAAAAATGTTCTTGAAAATAGCCTCACTTGAGACTTGTGGTGTTCTTGAAATTTTTTCTAAAAAACTGTAGCTTCCTCGCACTATACGAAGTACTTCGTACATGCTCTTTTTAACCTTTACTTTTAGCACACAGAGTATATACACCTTAGCGTCTCGATTCCTATGTCATTGTGCATGAAAACACTACCTCTGCCTCGGACACGCTTGTAATTTTCTTACGCGATAGCATAGGACCTTCACCAGAGCAAAAGCCTGGCACCATCTAGTGTTGTGCGTGAAAATCTTGACTGACTGGTTTGCACTGACACCATCAGTGACGTCACCAGAGCGAAGAAATCCCTTTGGATGTGATGCCTGGTGAGAGGGAAGTGATATCACCAGACCAGCAAAAGCTGGCTGCCAACCTTGGCAGGTAGTGTGTGGGAAGAGCAACCTGGCTCTTGCAAGTCTCGCTTATGGCAAAGGCACCAACTGCAACAGATAATGTGATTAGGTGTCCCACTGTGTCTTTCTCACAAAACAAAATTCACTTTTGGCCTGCTGACTAATGTGTGCATTATATATGAAACAATCAAGGAAATTATTGATCTGAAATATTTAGAGTCTGATGGAATCACCCATTGCGTGTTTGGCCATCCCCATGTGACATGTACTGCAAGTGGATAAATTTCTCAGTTTTGGGGCCGAATTATGGAACGATCAAGTGACAAACCTTTTGCAAGCAGATCAGTTCACCCCACTCCTGTTGGTCAATATGTCCACCAGTCAGTGCCAATCAATAGGAGAAGGGGTCTTTGACTGTTTTTGAGATTGTGACCGTTCCATAATTTGGCGCCAGGTTCATGTTTGACAATTAGTATCTTTTAATGTTTACAGAAGACTGCCTGGTTACGTTTCTCTGCAGTCTGCTTTAAATCAGTGTGTCTCGCTCATTTTTTTTTCTATTAGTTGCATCTCTTTCATGCTACCAAATGAGATTGTGTATAGGGGTCTTGATGTCCATTCAAATTTCAGTGCATCAGAGTCTGAGAACAGCTTAGTGGGAGCATACCAGCTACAACCAAGTAATATGCAATAAAATTTCCTTCTAAGAAACATAAGCAGCCTCTAGTGCAGTATGCATGTTAGCTGTGTGAGCACCGAACGAACGTGCAACATTTTTATTGTGTATTGTCGAAAACATTCTTCATAAGCAGCACATAATCCGGCCATTCACTGTCAATGAGGGAGCTTTCTTCCACAATTACAGTGGAAAAACATGTTCACACGACAGAAAGACAGTACATACCTCCTGTGTGTGTCTTTCATTTGCGGAATTTTTTTTTTATTTACCCGTAAAGGCTCAGAACTGGGCATTACATAGGGGGTTGTGGGTGAATGTTTCAAAGAAAGCAGCAACCAATAACAAATGATGAAAATGTATGGCAGGCAAAGTTGAGTTAACATTTTGGCATAAGAGAAGATTGAATAACCATGAAAACACGGTACACAAAACAAGCTTGCGCACTCTTCAGCATAGCACAGGAATAACAAAACATAATCAAAGCAAAGAGGCATCGGTAAAATATAGCGGCATGCACAATACACACAGGAATCGAGCACTGTATGACACATCTTCTGTGTTCAAAAATGTTAGTAAAGCTGCTTGAAAAGACTAATTTAATATGGCTGACTATGCTGGATGGCAGTGCGTTCCATTCACTTATTACCGATACCAGCCGGTGACTTCTGATATTTTAGTGCGCAAGCAAAGATGGGGCGGAGCTGAGCAATGGGGTGCAGGAAAGATGTGCTTTCGGGTGAATGGCTGGTCGCTATGGTAGAACATATGAAAGAACGACAACCAAGCACTTTCTGCGTGTAACAAGAAGTCGAAGATTCAGGGTGTGCTTCAGCACTGGTACGCTTTGGCAACGTGAGTAAGGTGGCAGTATAAATCTGGCTGCTTTATTTTACACTGCTTCCAGAGCATTCGTAAGAATCGCATGAGAAGGATACCATATAATAAAGGCGTATTCAAGAGATGACTTGATCAGCGTGATGTAAGCGTTGCGTCTTGTTTCAGCATTCATCAGGGGTAAACAGCATTTCAAAAGGCCAATCTTTTTTAAACCTTTGTTAATTATATATTCTAAGTGAGCATCCCAGGTTAGCTTATGCCTGAGAAATACTCCTAGGTATTTGATACACGGCACAGAATCGGTTTTGTTATTATTTAATCTGTAATTATTTTGTGACATTTCTCCTCCGCAAGAGAATCTTACATGTTTAGTTTTACTTGTATTAATATCCATCTGCCATGATGAACACCATTCCGTTAGAATTGCAATATTTGAGGCAAGAAAACCTCGATAATTCGGACTTCAAGGGCATGAAAAAATGTCCAAATTATCCATTTATTGAATTGTCAAATTCCCTCCACCACCCTCCTCTCAAAACTGCCAAAAATCGTTCGAATTTATTTTGTGGGAACTTGGACAACGGTCATCTCCTTTTAAGACGAAAATTGCGGGCCAACGATGATTTCTCGCAGTTGCTGCACGCTGCCAGGAGTGTCGGAGAAGCTCCCAAAGTGAAACTATGTGGCACCTGGACTCTCAACCATTGTTAAAATGTTTACTAGTTAACTTCCAACTTATTCATTGCCTTTTCAGATTTTTTCTTCTATTTAACATATTGTCACCTGGTGTTCTCAGGTGGCGCTGGGAGCTGACGACGACGAAATCTATCGCGCTGACTAGCTGCCGAACTCTGTCTGTCTTCTGTCTGTGAATTTTGTCGCTCGGTCTTCTGTGACATATTTTGGTGTAGACGCTGGGTAAAAATCCCCGTATATGTCCCATACTCCTCCAGATACCTTGGACTCCATCCTTTGCTAGTTGACACCCCTGTGCACCGTGCTAGTCAGAGAAACCAAGTCCTACCTCCCAAGCACGGGCCTTTGGCGTTTACCAAGGCACACACGCATCAATCTGTCATGCAATCTGTGGCCTACTACACCCTACAAAATCCGCGACTGCCCAAACCATTCCACGGCAGTCAGCTCAAAGACAGGCTTGTAGAGTTTGAGTGGGTCACCTCGTTCAACAGGTAGGACGACGCAGCCAAGCTTCGCAACGTCTTCTTCAGCCTGGAGAATGGCGCTCGTACCTGGTACGAGAACCAAGAAGGCACCTTAACATCATGGCACAAGTTCCGCCGACGCCTGCTGGAGACCTACACCAGCACTGATCATCAAGAACGGGCCGAACAAGCTTTGTAGTCTCGCATTCAGATGCCGAACGAGACTGTAATGATGTACGTGGAGGATATGACCCAGCTCTTCCGGCGAGCTGATCCGGCCATGCCCAAAGAGAAAAACGTGCGTCACCTCATGCGTGGCGTTAAAGAGCAACTGTTCGCTGGCTTCGTGCACAGTCCAACAGGGACTGTTGCTGACTTCCTTACTGAATCAGTCACAATGGAGAAGATGCTTCTGCGGCGGTCTTTACAGGGCCGCTTCCTGCCTTCGGGCCTAACCCTGATCTTCTCCGCGATCTGATCTGCTCTGTTGTGCGCGAAGAGCTCGAGACGTTTTTCGGTGCTCCCCAGCCGACGGGCGGCTCTTTCGCTAGCCTCATCCGTGAAGAGGTCCAAGCGTTTAGGCCTTTGTTATCATCCGCTGATTCGCCGCCTTTTCCCACGGAGTGCCATCGGCCAACGTATGCTGAAGCCTTGCGAAGTCCTGCGCCCTCTTCGGCACCGTTCCCTCCGTCCAATGACAGCTCACTGTTTTCTGCGAACCCCGACATTTACAACAACAATTGACGACCACCCGACCAAAAGCACCGACATCAGTTCCTGAACTCGAAGATCGATTCTAGCTGGATATACCCGTGCTCTTTAACGGCTGTAAGATTAGCGCTTTGGTGGACACTGGCGCTGATTTCTCGATTTTAAGCGGAAAGCTAGCGGCGCTTCTTAAAAAGGTAATGACGCCACGGTCTGGCACGCATATCCGCATGGCTGGCAGACATGTCAGAACTCCGCTTGCCCTGTGCACGGCAAGGGTCCAAATTCGCAGCTCTACATTTGTTGTCAGCTGCCTAGTTCTACCAGACTTCTCCCGTGACTGTATCCTAGGCGTTGATTTTCTCTGGGAGTATGGAGCTATTATTGACCTCCGAAAGCGCACTGTTGCATATTTTCGACCAAGAAAGCTGATGGTTATACCGAGGACTGTCAACGCCGCGCCGTCCTTCGCATTTCCATTGAGAGTGTTTGGATTCCGCTACGCGCCAGTGTTTTTGTGAGTGTTTACTGCAATGGACAACGTGACGTCACAGCTGTCGCAGAAGGCAACCTGTCCCTTTTGCTCACTCACGGCATCTACTCGGCGCGAAGCCTCATCCATCTTCGCAACGGCTGGTCTGAGCTCCTGATGACTAACCTCACTAACGAAGCCCGGCATCTTTTTCATGCTACTGCGATCACATTTGTTGACCCCTTAGCGGAGACTTCTGAATGTTTCGCGTTTGAAACTATTGGGCCTGTGCGCCCGTCTTTTTTTTGATGGTCTTGATATCAGTCCGGACCTCTCAGCGACTCAACAGCGAGAGCTCCATGCCCTCCTACTCGAATACACTACCTGTTTAGCACT
Source organism: Amblyomma americanum (assembly GCF_052857255.1). NCBI lineage: Eukaryota > Metazoa > Arthropoda > Arachnida > Ixodida > Ixodidae > Amblyomma > Amblyomma americanum. The sequence continues at coordinate 33,299,247 of NC_135499.1, read as the reverse complement.
TTCGTCGAAAGTACGGCAAACGGCTCTTCTGAAGCACTGCATCATTATGCCCAACGATGTCCGCCCTATCCGCCAGCAGCTGTACCTTATCTCACCGACAGAACATGACACGGTCCAAATGTAGGTGAAGGAGATGCTTTCTCATGGAATCATTCAACCTTCCAACAGCCCGTGGTCGTCACCTGTTGTGCTGCTGAAGAAAAAGGATGGGACCCTCTGTTTCTGTGTTGATTATCGAAAGCTGAAGAACATCAAAAAAAGACGTCTACCCGCTGCCCAGTATCGACAACTGGCTCGACAGACTTCGCCGCGCCCAGTACTTCTCCTCAATTGACTTAAAGAACGGGTACTAGCAGATAGAGGTTGACGAGTGGAACCGCAAAAAAAGTCGTTAGTTATCTCCGACGGGCTGTGCGGATTTAAAGTGCTGCCTTGTGGGTTCTGTTCAGCGCCGGCAGCTTTCCAGTGCATGATGGATATAGTTCTTGCTGGACTCGGATGGTAAACTTGTTTGGTTTATCTCGATGATGTCGTCGTGTTTGCCGAAACCTTTGCCGAACACCTTGAATGCCTGCGCACAGTATTAGATGCCCTCCGGTCGGCCAACTTAATGCTCAAGCCCGAGAAGTGCTTCTTTGGGTACAAAGAGTTGAAGTTTCTTGGTCATCTTGTGAATGCCAATGATGTTAAGCCCGACCCCGAGAAAACTACTGCTGTCGCCGATTTTCCCGTTCCTACAACCAAGAAAAGTGTCCAGCACTTTCTGGGTCTGTGCATATACTACCGCCGCTTCATCTCTGACTTTTCCAAAATTGCCGCACCCTTGTACCACCTCGCGCGCGATGATACACAGTTCGTGTGGGCCGCCGAGCAACAGGGGGCTTTTGCCGAGCTGCGCAGATGACTGCAAACAACCCCTGTTCTTGCGCACTTTGATGAAGAGGCTCACACCGAAGTCCACACCGATGCCAGCAACATCAGCCTCGGTACCGTACTCGTCCAGCACCAAGGTGGCGTGGAACGTGTCATTGCGTATGCAAGCCTCACGCTCTCTCACGCTGAAATTAACTAATATACTAGGGAAAGGAATGCCTCGCAGTTGCATGGGCAACCATGAAATTTTGTCCTTACCTCTATGGCCGCCCGTTCAAAGTGGTTACCGACCACAATTCTTTATGCTGGCTGGCCAATCTTTGCAACCCAGCGAGGCGCCTAGCCCGATGAAGCCTCCATCTCCAAGAATTCGACTACAATATTGTGCATAAATCTGGCGAGACGCACGCAGGCGCTCACGCACTCTCGCGTGCACCCTTTGGGTTAGCCCATGAGAGTATGGAGGACGAGAGTGGTTTTCTTGGAATTGTCAGCGACTTAGACTTAGTGACCCGACAGCGAGCTGACCCAGACCTGCGACCTGTCATTGATTATCTGGTGGGCCGAGCTGCTGACGTACCTCGACAGTTTTCTAGGAACCTGCCTGCCTTCTGCCTCCGGAACGGCATTTTGTTTCAACTCCAGCACTGGTGACTGAGCCCACCTCCTCGTCGTGCCGGCAGACCTTCGCGCCGATATCCTTTTGGCTTCCCATGATGAGCCCACCTCCGGCCACTTGGGCTTTGCACTCTCACCTGCACACATGCGCCAGGCGTATTATTGGCCCAAACTTCCTGACGCTGTCCGACGTTTCATCAGAGGCTGCCGCGAGTGCCAACATCATAAGGTGCCGCCTCTCAAGCCCGCGGGCTTGCTACAACCTATCGAACCGCCTCGGACGCCATTTGACCAAGTCGGCATCGATCTTCTGAGCCCCTTTCCTGTGTCATCAGCCGGTCAGAAATGGATAATAGTCGCGACCGACTACTTAAAGTATGCGGAAACTAAGGCAGAGCAGCATGGCATGTCATCTGAGATTGCCCAGCTTTTTATGCAGCAAATCGTGTTGCGTCATGGTGCACCGTCCCATGTAATCACTGATGAAGGCACGGCATTTACGGCGCAGCTCATGCTCGACGAGTTTGAGCTCAATCACACGAGCCATCGCAAAACAACTGCCTATCACCCACAGACGAACGGGCTCGCAGAGAGACTGAACAGAACAATCTCCGACATGATCGCCATGTACATAGACTCTCGGCACAAAACCAGGGACGAGATTCTTCCGTACGTCACATACGCCTACAACACGGCCACCCAAGAGACGACCCACTTTACGCCATTTCGTCTGGTTTACGGACGCGGCGTTCAGACATTGCTGGATGCCATGCTTCCGTGCTGCACTGATGACCACCCACTCACGCCAGACGCCGAGCAGTTCGCTCAGCGCGCCAAGGAAGCACTTCAACTGCCCTGTATTCACATTCATCAGCAGCAGGGCACGGATGCGCGCCGCTACAACCTCCGCCATCGGCACGTCACATGCCATCCTGGCCCCGCAGGGGGGCGCCTGCAACTTGCAGGCGTCGCGACGGTGAGTGGCGACACCGCGGGTTCCCGAGCATCCGCAGGGACATCCCTGCAAGGGGATGATGGTGAACTGTGCATCACCACGGACCCGAGCACCCACGCCTCGCCGTGCGTGGCATCGCCGTGTCCGGGGAAAAGGGGATCCTGGTGGTTGAGCCGATGCCGAGCGTTTGTACCCTTAAGGCCCCTTGGCGGAGGCAACACACCACTTTGGCCCCAGCTTCCTGCAGACGGCACCTCCGGCCTGACCCGACCGGGGGGAATCGGCAGTCGCCTTTTCCTATCCTCCTCTCCATCTTTCACTTTCCTATCTCTGTCTCACAACTCTCCTATATCCTACTCACTTCTTGGTTTTTCCTGTTTTCCTGGCGGCGAGGGTTAACCTTGTGTGACCAACTACCCTGAGTTGAGTCATATTTGGTTATAGTTGAGGTGTACAGCTGGCGTGGGCAGGACTTGCTTTCAAGTTCCTGTCCCGTCCCCTTGTTGGACTTCGTGGTGGGTGGCTGGCACCATGACCGAAAAACTAAATTCTTTTATGGCTCCACCCTTATCCAAACCTGATCGCTCTCTAAAAAGAGGGCGGAACGAAGCAGCTGATTTTTTCTCAAAAAAGAGACAAACATTTTCAAAGTTCCTCGTAATCCACAGTGAAAGTGACGGAATACAGGCAAGAATAATATCCCCATTCCTTGTGTCAAAATGCTTAACCGATACCTTGGGCCCTGGCTACAAGGTCTCAAAGATGTCCAGCGGCGACTTACTTCTTGAGCTGCGCGACAGCATCCAGTGTTCAAAACTCTCCAACATTGCGTCTATAGGGGACATCTCTGTCTCTGTAACCCCCCACCGATCTCTAAACACAGTCCGAGGTGTAATCTCTGAATCAGACTTTATCCATATCACAGAAGCTGAAATGCTTGAAGGGCTTACCGACCAGAATGTAATCGACGTTCACCGAATCAAGATCCGCAGGGATAACAAAGAAATAGATACCAAACACATGGTCCTCACATTTAATACCAGTACCTTGCCCGAAACGATCGAAGTTGGATACTTGAAAGTCAACGTCAGACATTATATACCCAATCCCCGCCGATGTTTCAACTGTCAAAAGTTTGGCCACGGCTCACAAAGTTGCCGCGGCCGCAAAACCTGCGCAAAATGCGCTTCGAAAGACCAGCATTTTGAGGGATGTGACGCAGCACTGCGCTGCACAAACTGCGAAGGAGACCATGCAGCGTACTCCAGGGCATGTCCGTCCCGGAAAAAAGAAAAGGAAATAATTACCTTAAAGACAAAAGAAAACATTTCATTCATAGAAGCAAGGAGGCGTTTTGCGCTTACGAACACATTCTCTTTCACAGCAAAACCTAACCGCTGATGTGGTGCGCGGGGGCGTAGCGCCACACAGCACTACGGCACCTGCCGAGGCTGCTTTCACAGAGCCAGTGGCAGGGCCATCCACGCCCCAGGCAGGGACAGCGAAGGCTGCTCTGCCACCCTCAAAGCAGGGAGCGCCGGTCCACGGGTCGGCATCCCGCAGGACCTCCCCCCGTCGGGAGAGGCCTGAAACTAACACAACCGCGGCCCCTCCGCGGTCCTCCAGCACCTCGGTTGAGGTGATGGATACAGCACCCACTCCGCCTCCACTACAGAGGCGGAACAGCTCTCTTGAGCGGAAAAAAAGACAGGCCCCTCATAACGGGCCCACCACATAAGTAAATCCCCTTTCATTTTCTCTCAAAAACACAAGCATGGCTTTTTTAATTCAATGGAATTGCAGAGGACTTATGCGGAATTATAGTGACATAACACATATTTTAGGGTCAATGTTACCCATAGTTTTATGTCTTCAGGAGAGCAATATTGGTCCACAACATGTGCATATCCTGAAACATTATCAAACTTTTAGACGCGATCGCGAGCAGGCAAATCAACTCTCAGGAGGCGTCGAAATTGTCATCCAAAGCGGCGTCCCTGCTCGAGAAATCAAGCTCAATACAAAACTTGAGGCGGTTGTAGTCAGCATCGTCAGCTATAAAACACTAACAATCTGTTCCGTATACATTCCTCCACATTTTACATTAACAGTCCATGATCTAGAAGAATTGATAGATGAACTTCCGGAGCCATATCTGGTAGTTGGGGATTGTAACGCTCACTCCCCTTTTTGGGGAAGCGAGCGGTGCGACTCTAAGGGGCAAACAATCGAAGATTTTATCCTCTCAAATAACATCTGTCTTTTAAATACAGGAAAAGCAACTTATTGTTGCCCCAGCTCGTCCAAAATGAGCTTTCTCCATTTAGCTTTCGCATCACCATCGCTTTTTAACGATTTTAAATGGGATGTTTTAAATGACCCTCTGGGAAGTGATCACCTACCTATTATCATCAGCCTCTCATCGTCTACTGCAGTAATTTTTATATGTGTCCTCAATAAACAGCTCAATAACCTCAAAAAAAATGTGGGAAAAGGTTCGAAGATTCAGTAGTGACCATACCTCTTTCACACTTCCTCTATTGACTACACCCGGGACACAAGCATCATTAGAAGAACAGGCCAACATACTAGGTGAGCATTTTGCTGAAGTTTCCAGTTCGTCCAATTACACAAACACGTTCCAGAAGCACAAAGCAATAGCAGAAAAACAAAAACTTCCATTTGCAGCAGGTATGCACGAGGACTACACTCAACCCATCACACTCCAGGAATTGATTAGGGTATTATCTTCTGGTAAAAATACAGCAACAGGCCCAGATAATGTGCATTACGCTATGCTTGCCCATCTCTCTGAGGCTGCCGTGCAGGCATTGTTGAAATTCTTTAACAAAATATGGACAACTGGGAATATACCTTAGGAGTGGAAGAAAGCAATAATAGTACCTTTTCTGAAACCCGGAAAACAACCAACAAGTCCTAACTATTACAGACCGATAGCCCTCACCAGCTGCATCGCTAAATCTTTCGAAAGCATAGTAAACATTAGACTGACCTTCACACTTGAATCTCGTCGACTCTTAGATTTACATCAATGCGGATTTAAGAAAGCATGCTCGACCACTGATCACCTTGTCCGCCTAGAAAACACCATCCGGGAGGCGTTCATCCACAAACAGCACTGTATCGGGGCCTTCTTCGATTTGGAGAAGGCCTATGATACCGCGTGGAAGTTCGGCATCCTCCATGACCTAGCAGAGCTAGGGATCCGCGGCAAGATGCTGAACTGCTTGAACGACTTCCTGACTGACCGCACATTCAGAGTCCGTCTGGGAGCAACTCTATCAACGACATTCACCCAAGAGAATGGCGTACCCCAGGGATGCATTTTAAGTCCGACACTCTTTATAGTAAAAATGAATTCTTTGGCCAAAGTAATACCTAAGTCCGTAATGTATTCAGTTTATGTAGATGACATACAGATAGCATACACTTCTTCCAACATACTGTCCTGCGAGAGACAAATACAAATCACACTAAGTAAACTGGCTGCTTGGGCAGAGAAAAATGGATTCAAGTTCTCCCCTCAAAAAACAGTAGCTGTTTTGTTCTCAATACGACGAGGCCTACAGGTCGATCCCAATCTGTGCTTGAAACAAACCACACTGCCAGTCAAACAGGAACATAAATTTTTAGGCGTCACTTTTGACAAGAAACTTACATTTCTGTCACACATTAACAACCTGAAAAAGAAAGCATCCCAAGCCCTCAATATATTAAAGGTACTCTCGCGAAAACGGTGGGGGTCCGATAGAGCATGCCTATTGCAAATATATCGCTCTTTGGTGTGCTCCAAGCTGGACTACCGGTGTGTGGTATATGATTCGGCAAGAGCATCCTACTTGAAACGACTGGACCCTGTTCATAATCTTGGTTTGCGCCTATCAACTGGAGCATATAGAACATCCCCGGTAAATAGTCTTTACGTTGAAACTAATGAGCCCAGACTAGAGGATAGAAGAGTCACACTAACATGCACGTACATCCTAAAAACCCGTTCTCTCCCTAAACATCTCTGCTATCCCATTGTTACCAAGTGCCCACCTAGGAGATTATTCAATAATAAACCACATTTTATCAGGCCACTAATAATGCGCTTTGAAGATAAATGTGAAGACTTAGCAGTGCTGGACGCCCTACCTAATATTGCATAAAGACATGAATATCTACCACCATGGTACAGCCTTCCTTCGGTGTGTGACTTCACACTGACGCACGTAAACAGAGAAAATACCACACGAGCACATACTGCAAGAGTTCTTTGCACTACGAGAAAAATATAACACTTACACTGTATTTTACACTGATGGCTCAAAAACAGAAAGTCATGTCGGAAGTTCAGTAATTCAAGGAACAAATGAAAAAATGATACGATTGCCACAGTATGTATCGGTATTTACTGCGGAGTGTTATGCCATCTTCGTAGCTGTAGAACAAATAGTAAAACAAAACATAAAAAATAGCATCATTTACACCGATTCACTGAGTATGCTAAAAGCGCTGCATTCTACAAACGCTGCTGAACCCATAATAGGAAAAATCATACATAACATAGTTAAAATTACAAAGCAAAAACATAACATTATATTCTGCTGGGTGCCTAGTCATGTTGGAATTTTAGGTAATGAGAGAGCAGATGCTTACGCAGCACAAGCTAGAATTGGTCATATAAAACAAGTTAACATACCACAGAGGGATTTTTCTAAATTACTGCACAGTAAACTCAGGAGTAAGTGGCAGATTGCATGGGACGAATAAACAAACAGCAAACTACATTCTATAAAACCTGTTTTGGGAGAATGGAGATCATGTACACATCAGGAGCGTTTCATAGAAGTTATTTTGTGTCGACTACGCATTGGACACACACACCTTACTCACAACTTCTTACTGACAAAAAAAGACAAACCTCTCTGCGAAATGTGTGGCGATGAACTCACGGTAAACCACATTTTAATTGTATGCAAAAAACTGGAACAACTGAGGAAAAAATATTTCACAACATTGTACAATGAATACATCCCACTACACCCCATGTTACTTTTAGGAGATCAAGCACTGGTTGATTTTTCAAGCATTTTTAAATTTCTCAGAGAAGCCAATGTTTTATACTAACTTTAGATATAAAATGCGTAACCTTTAACAAAAGCTCTAACCGTGTGTTTGGCGCATCATAGCCTCAGTTGGTTTTGCGCCATTAAAATCAATATATAACTAACTAACTAACATGCCATCCTGGTGACCAAGTTTGAGTGTGGACCCCGGTACGCCACCCAGGCTTGTCTGAAAAACTGATGTGCTGTTACTTCTGACCTTACGGAGTTTTGCGCCGTGTCAAGTAAGTGACCTACAAAGTTATTCCAGACGGGACTGCACAGCCTCAGCGTCGCCCACCCCGCTTTGAGGTCGTGCACGTAGTCTGTATAAAACCGTACTTCACGCGGTAATGTGCAGTGTGCTTTGCGTTCGTCTAATCGCGTGGGACACTTTCGCCCGCCTCCCTTGCCCGTTCTGTTCTTGTGCTAATTTTTTTTTGTTTCCATTCCATCGCTCATGGCCCACCCCTGCTTTTATTTTTTTTTGGGGGGGGGGGGGGGGTGGTAATGCCACCTGGTGTTCTCAGCTCAGGTGGCGCTGGGAGCCGACGACGAAGTGTATTGCGCTGGCTAGCTGCCGAACTCTGTGAATTTTGTCGCTCTGTCTTCCATGACAATATATAGTTATATGAGGTATGCTTCGGTGAATGGCGTTCCACAATTTTTGGAGAGGAATGCTGGGTCGACAAAGCTATTAGATGTCGGCATTTTACGCAAGCTCAATTACATAGCCTTCAGTCCCATGTGTATGCTGTGCAGATGTAAATGCTGAGGTAGTTGCATATTTAAAACACCAAACAAAGTCTTAATAACGGGTGTTAACAGTTACGGCTTTCATACATTCCACACAGCAGCCTTCTTTGTCGGGTTCATATTGTTTCCTAAGGGACACTGGAAGGTCTCTGCAAACTCATCCAGATTCATGAGTGGCCCATTCACCCTGTAAGATGCAAAAGCAGTGTCTTCAGTATCATACAAAGGCTATCATTTTTTCGGTGTGTTTGCTTTCTGGTTATGCTTGCTGAAATTGTGCTGGCTTTTATGTAAGGCGCTATACATAACAGCATGCAATGCTGAATTTTGATGGAAGTAGGCACTGAAAATGCCTAAAGTGCTGATTAGGTTCACCTGGCCTATAATGTTTCATTTCACGTCGATCGCCCTGCCTTTGCGCGGGCGTCGAAGGGGTGTGGGAAACAAGCTAATATGCAGTTAAGCCTGAAGACGAATATTAGGACGATCGTTTGTCAAGCAGGTGATACAAGACACAGCGTCACTTCAGGAAACCAGCTCCAGGGTGTCCGAGTAAACAATTTTCCAACGCCATAGACTTGCATGGGCGTTTGGCGAGAGTCCTGCGACAGCCCGAATTATGCAAATTACTGAGTTAATGGTAGTCGAATCAACGAGGTTTTACTGTATTCAGCTAATAAAGCATGCTTCGTGCAAGTCATTCACTTGGGTTAGATAGCCGAGTTGCGTGGGAACAGTACCCTGCAAAGTGCTGCAAGTATTTGTTGTGTAAAAATTGCTGGTGCTTCTCTTGCATGCATAGTCATGGGCTGCTAACGTGAGTCCTCGCTTTGCTACAATACTCTGGAAAATTTTTTTCTAGTTTACGTTCACTCCAAGGTTCCAAACTGTGCCTTAAGAGCAATGGTTCTGCATCTGTCACTTTTTAATGTGGCTGGAATGAGTTTCGTGTGATTTCCTCTCACATGTACTGTGCAATTCCACAAAAAGCTAAACTTCTGCATATTCTTGCGGGAAGCCTTCTGATACCTATAGTGACACCAAGCTTGGCATCAAGGACAAAATACACTTGTTTCTAGCTCAGATTTCTAAATTTTCACTTTAAACGCTTGTCTCTTACTGCTCTGTAGTGTTTGCACAAAGTGCCATTTATTTCACCATTTATCCAAGCACACTCCCTTTTCGCAGGTGTACAGACACAATGAAAAGAACTCGTAGATGCTGTGCATTGTTATTTTCTTTCACAATGAGCATTTATTCTGGAACTGCACATTCTCTTGGCCAAACCAGCCAGCCCAGAATGCCCTCCTTTCTGCAGGGTCATATTTAGCCATGGCTTCTTGCTGCCATATCTTACTGCTGCATAGTGCAGTGGAAATTGTCAAGTCTAGATGTCTGGTTTATGTTGTAAATCTGTCTCCAAAGCTTCAAGCAACAATTTGATTTGGGCTAGTTGGCTTGGGCCACTACTAGTTTCATCCTGTAGGTGTTTGCAGTGCACACGAAACACGGACGGACAGAAAAGGGAACGAAACACAGCGCTGACTTTCAACTGAGCTTTATTGGAAAAATAAGCGACTTTTATACAAAAATTTTTAACATGTGACTCCGAAGATGTCAAAACGTCCTACTACATGTGCCATCTAAAATCACTGATACTCTAGATAAAAACCCTGAAAAAACACGAATGGCAAACACTGAAAGACACGTGCCGCCTAAACCACCTAAAGGGTGTCATGATCAATAACGGTGAAGGAACAACATTTGAAAAAACTACCAAAAAACTATGATACCAAAATGCAAAAGCAGGGTGAAGCTGTATATGGGCTCCCGTTGTCACAAAAAAATAAAAGATAAAAGAAAATACATTGACAAAAACAGGGCTGAAACGGTATAAAACACATTAACTAGAACAGCATAAGACCCATTATTTAAAGAGTGTTGAAATTTACAGGTGCGCGCCTGCGGCCTGCAAGAATCCAAGTTCTTTATCCAGGAGTACTAAGGACACAGTGCTGACGCACATGTCCCCTTTCTGTTGGATGGCTTTTGCCTCGATAATCTCCCTCGTGGTCTGATCGCTGCTTCTACCTAAAATCGTAGTGTCCTGGAACCGTGGTATGCACTTATTGCATTCGCTGCAGTGTACAGCGAGATTTCCTTCTCGTATGTTTCTCTTGCGCAGATTGTCATAATTATTGTTGTGTTCTCGGAGTCGGTCGTTAAGGCATCGGCCCGATTGTCCTATATAGACTTTCCCGCAGCTTAACGGAATCTGATACACCACACCCTTGGTACAAGGTACAAACGGAGACCGGTGTTTTTTGGAGCACTGCACACGTGGTGTACCACACGTCTGAGTAAGCTTACAAAGCTTTGACAGCTTTTCCGGGGCTGAAAGCAATACTCTCAACTTCACTTTTTTGCCTATTCGTTTCAAATTGTGGGAGATGCTGTGCAAATAGGGTACTACAACCAGGTTTCGTTTTTGTTGACTCTCAGCCGAAGCTTTCATACTTCCTTTGCTTTTACTCTTCACTTCCCTATAGATTCTTTCAGCCACCGAGATGATGATCTGCTCCGGATAACCACTTTCTTTCAACCTTGCAGTCTGTTGATAAAAACTACGCTCCATGGTATGTGGACAGGATTTTTGCAAAGCATTTGTCAAACACAGGTTAATAATGGAACGTTTTACTAGTTTAGAATGTGCCGAGTTGAACGGTAGGACACTTTTTTTGCCTCGTGGATCGTATGTCCAGCAGATATGATCTCTCGTACACGTGATACTTAAATCTAGGAACCGGGTGGTGTCGTTAGTCGGCAGCTCATGCGTTAACACGAGTGGTTCGAACAATCTCTGAAAGACTAACAATGCTTGCGTTACATCTGCCCGGAAAGAATCATTGCTATCGTCAAAAAGAATTAAATAATCATCTACATATCTAAACACTTTTACGGCGTTGAACTCTGCCAGGTGACACATCAACATGTTATCAAGATGGCCTATAAAAATGTCACTGAGGATGGGTGCCAAGCAAGAACCTATGCATACACCTTGTTTTTGCAAATATATTTCGTTATTCCAAGTTACGTAAGTGGATCCAAGGTAGAAAGTAAGCATTTCTAAAAACGACTTGACACTCATCCCAACTGCATTCTGGAAAGCTACAGAGCCAAATTTGTCGATGCTATTTTCAAGGTATGAAAGTAACTCCTTCTGCGGAAGAGAGTAATACAAGTCCTTAATATCTATATAACATGCTTGCAAGTTCTTGTGATTCTGGCCTTCCAGAAACCCTATGACATCTATCGAGCTCTTAATCTGGAAAGGATCATCAAAAGGGATGGTCTTCAGCTTGTCTTGCAGGAATTGGGAAATTGCTTTCTGCCATGAACCTGTTTCTGACACGATTACTCTGAAAGGGCAACCGAGCTTGTGCGTCTTAGCGGAAAACATGAAATGAAGGCTATTGATTTCGGAGCTGTCAATACTTCGGCCTAAACGCGTCAGGTTCAGCCTCTCACACAATGTTTTGGCTGTTTGTTTCAATTTTGGTAAGCGTACCTTAGAATCTTCACGGAACACTCCTCTGATGGCGTCAAGGGCTTTCAGTCCGAACATTTCCCTGGAGCACACAACAAGGCCTCCTTCTTTATCCTCTAAGGTACGCTTACCAAAATTGAAACAAACAGCCAAAACATTGTGTGAGAGGCTGAACCTGACCCGTTTAGGCCGAAGTATTGACAGCTCCGAAATAATAGCCTTCATTTCATGTTTTCCGCTAAGACGCACAAGCTCGGTTGCCCTTTCAGAGTAATCGTGTCAGAAACAGGTTTATGGCAGAAAGCAATTTCCCAATTCCTGCAAGACAAGCTGAAGACCATCCCTTTTGATGATCCTTTCCAGATTAAGAGCTCGGTAGATGTCATAGGGTTTCTGGAAGGCCAGAATCACAAGAACTTGCAAGCATGTTCTATAGATATTAAGGACTTGTATTACTCTCTTCCGCAGAAGGAGTTACTTTCATACCTTGAAAATAGCATCGACAAATTTGGCTCTGTAGCTTTCCAGAATGCAGTTGGGATGAGTGTCAAGTCGTTTTTAGAAATGCTTACTTTCTACCTTGGATCCACTTACGTAACTTGGAATAACGAAATATATTTGCAAAAACAAGGTGTATGCATAGGTTCTTGCTTGGCACCCATCCTCAGTGACATTTTTTTAGGCCATCTTGATAACATGTTGATGTGTCACCTGGCAGAGTTCAACGCCATAAAAGTGTTTAGATATGTAGATGATTATTTAATTCTTTTTGACGATAGCAATGATTCTTTCCGGGCAGATGTAACGCAAGCATTATTAGTCTTTCAGAGATTGTTCGAACCACTCGTGTTAACGCATGAGCTGCCGACTAACGACACCATCCGGTTCCTAGATTTAAGTATCACGTGTACGAGAGATCATATCTGCTGGACATACGACCACGAGGCAAAAAAAGTGTCCTACCGTTCAACTCGGCACATTCTAAACTAGTAAAACGTTCCATTATTAACCTGTGTTTGACAAATGCTTTGCAAAAATCCTGTCCACATACCATGGAGCGTAGTTTTTATCAACAGACTGCAAGGTTGAAAGAAAGTGGTTATCCGGAGCAGATCATCATCTCGGTGGCTGAAAGAATCTATAGGGAAGTGAAGAGTAAAAGCAAAGGAAGTATGAAAGCTTCGGCTGAGAGTCAACAAAAACGAAACCTGGTTGTAGTACCCTATTTGCACAGCATCTCCCACAATTTGAAACGAATAGGCAAAAAAGTGAAGTTGAGAGTATTGTTTTCAGCCCCGGAAAAGCTGTCAAAGCTTTGTAAGCTTACTCAGACGTGTGGTACACCACGTGTGCAGTGCTCCAAAAAACACCGGTCTCCGTTTGTACCTTGTACCAAGGGTGTGGTGTATCAGATTCCGTTAAGCTGCGGGAAAGTCTATATAGGACAATCGGGCCGATGCCTTAACGACCGACTCCAAGAACACAACAATAATTATGACAATCTGCGCAAGAGAAACATACGAGAAGGAAATCTCGCTGTACACTGCAGCGAATGCAATAAGTGCATACCACGGTTCCAGGACACTACGATTTTAGGTAGAAGCAGCGATCAGACCACGAGGGAGATTATCGAGGCAAAAGCCATCCAACAGAAAGGGGACATGTGCGTCAGCACTGTGTCCTTAGTACTCCTGGATAAAGAACTTGGATTCTTGCAGGCCGCAGGCGCGCACCTGTAAATTTCAACACTCTTTAAATAATGGGTCTTATGCTGTTCTAGTTAATGTGTTTTATACCGTTTCAGCCCTGTTTTTGTCAATGTATTTTCTTTTATCTTTTATTTTTTTGTGACAACGGGAGCCCATATACAGCTTCACCCTGCTTTTGCATTTTGGTATCATAGTTTTTTGGTAGTTTTTTCAAATGTTGTTCCTTCACCGTTATTGATCATGACACCCTTTAGGTGGTTTAGGCGGCACGTGTCTTTCAGTGTTTGCCATTCGTGTTTTTTCAGGGTTTTTATCTAGAGTATCAGTGATTTTAGATGGCACATGTAGTAGGACGTTTTGACATCTTCGGAGTCACATGTTAAAAATTTTTGTATAAAAGTCGCTTATTTTTCCAATAAAGCTCAGTTGAAAGTCAGCGCTGTGTTTCGTTCCCTTTTCTGTCCGTCCGTGTTTCGTGTGCACTGCAAACACCTACAGCATGAAAAACCAACTAGCCCAAGAAAAGACGATTCTGACCTATAGTTTCATCCATTCCTGAAAAAAAGGAAAGCAGCATGTCAAACAGTCACCTGTGCATGCTTGCTTTGTACTAAGGTTGTCCAAAAATTAATGCCCCCCATTTCTTTTCTCGGACAGTGTTTAATAAAAAATTAATAAATTCACAAGGAATACAGCCGCATGTCTGCCGAATTAATATAATATTTCAGTGTAATCTCCCGTCAACTTGTATGGCTTTGCGCCACTGGTGAACAAGGGCATGCATGCCTACCTTATTTCCTTTTGCTGCAGCCATGTCTTCAAGATGCACATGAAGCTTTCGTCATCCTGAAATCTGGATCCACAAAATGCATCTCTCAGCTGCCCAGAAAGATGAAAACCAGACGGTGCAAAGTCAGGACTGCAAGGAGGATGGGGCAGTAGAGTCCACTTAAATTTGGCCATTGCTTCTTTTGTTTAAAGGCTGGTGTGAGGGCAGATGTTGTCATAGTGGAAAAGAATCTTTCTTGCACTCTTGTTATTTCGGACACGCTGGTACCACTGCTTTAGTTTCTACAACTAGTTTTTTGTCGCGGTAATAAAAAAAAAAAGTAGAGTTTTGATTGTTAGTGGCCGAATTTACTGTCTCCCCCTAAGGCAGCGCATCCACAAGGATAACTCCATCAGTGTTTCAGGAAATGAAACAGTGATCATGACTTTTCTGGCGAACTCATTCACCTTGAACTTTCTTGTTCTTGGCAAACTTGGATGGTGCCATTCCATCGATTGTCTTCTTGTTTATGGCTCGAAGTGATGAGCCTAGGTTTCATAACTGGTCACTATCAGAGACAAGAGATCGCAACGCTCCAGCAGCTTGGAACAAATCACTTTTCTTTGCTCTCTGTGCTCAGCTGTGAGGCTTCGCGGAGCCTACCTAGCACATACCTTAGAGTATCCTTGAGTCTCGATGATGCACTGCCTTTGCATATGGACAGCTCCTCAGCCAACCGTAATGTACCAGTCAGCATGGATGATGGTGTCGGTGCGCTGTAGCTTCAGGATTGGTTGCAGTGGCAGGTTGCCCGAGCCAATCATGCAGCACTTTCTGGAGCTTGGGACTTGCCTGGCCCAGCATCCAGCAGTGCTTCTGTAGAGTGCAGACCCTGCATAGACAGCACACAAACGCTCATGAATACGATGAACTTGTTCCTTTTCAGCTGCAAGAAATTCAATGACAGCTCACTGTTTACTGCAGGTTTACTGCTGTTTCCTTGGACTGGTATAGTGGTGCCATCTGTGTGATAAAGCTGAAAGTAGGCACACATATGTGGGAGGCATGCTTTTGCTATCCTGTGAAATTTGAGTACATCAATTTGTTATTAAAAGGCGAGAAAAAATGAGGGGCATTACTTTTTGGACACCCAGTATTTTCATTTTCTGTGGTGCAAGGCTTGTGAGCTTTCTCTCTTATTTCATTTGTTGTTACTTTGCAAGACTTTGTGGTTCATTTCTTTATTTGAATGTGTTCACACCCATGCACGAGTAGGAGTACACTTGCATGTATACTAAGCCTGCTGTAGCAGTTCCGGCGTCTGGCCATTCATCGCAGGGTCAGATACCCGCCACAGCAGCACCATTTTGGCCCGAAAGATGCGGGTTCGATCCCGGCCGCGGCGGTCAAATTTCGATGGAGGCGAAATTCTAGAGGCCCGTGTGCTGTGCCATGTCAGTGCACGTTAAAGAACCCCAGGTGGTCGAAATTTCCGGAGCCCTTCACTACGGCGTCTCTCATAGCCTGAGTCGCTTTGGGACGTTAAACCCCTATAAACCAACCGCAGCACCATTTTGGTGGAAGTGAAGAGTGAAAAGACCCATGTGTTGCGCGATGTCAGCTCAAGTTAAAGACCACTAGGTGGTCCATTTTATTTTAGAGCTTTGCTATAGTGCCCCTCATTAGCCGCTTGCAGCTTCGGTGCATCCAACCCAATTTGCATGTGTGGGATGAAATTGTGGCTAGTGGTAGCGGTAGACGCCTGACTGAGTGCATGGCTTTCAGTCCCAGGTGGTTGTGCGCCCCAGTGGCCACGGCTGCCCAGTGGCCACGGCTGCTCTGCCATGTCGTCCCAGCCTTGACACTGCCCCCGCTGAGCCAGAGACACAGGTGAGACCTGTCCCTTTTCCACTTTCAACAGGCTGAACAAACAGGTTCAACAAAAGAACAAGGAAGGCAGACAGTGTGCACGGTTATTCGATGCCACTTTGCACTCGAGCCTTCAAGAAAAATTGGAGCCACAAATTTTCCCAAATATTTTTTTGCATAAAGTTTTTTGGGTAATGTGTGCATTCTTCAATTTTTTGGTCAAGTGGAAAGCTTGGTCTCGTTGAAAATTTTTCATTTTTTTTCCGGAACACTCCATATCTTCTCTGAACAATGTTTAAGCTTTGTTTTTTCATAATGGGCAGCAAAAGAAAGGCGTTATATATTATTATTATTATTATTGTTGTTGTTGTAGATTTGTGAATAAATTATTATTTAAAAAATGTGTATATATATTGAGTTCTTTTTATAAATTTAGTTGCTGATAACAGGCTGCATTGAATGTCAAATCCTTTTTATTCTTATTTGATAGTTTCACCAGATTAAGAAATTTTGTCTCTGTACAATAATGAGCACGTATTTTCCGTGTGTTATCGACCACTAATTGGTGATATGTCTGCGTTTCTGCGGTTCTACAATCAATTTCGTTCATTTGTTGTTCAAAATTGTGATGGCAAAGCTTTAACAGCTGGCGTAGATTTCAACACTTACAGGAGTACCAATAGCCACTCCTCGAATACTTTCAATGTGGTAACGTTATCCAGCGGTTTTGTCATCTTAATACACGAAACAGGCCTACACATGAAGGTCATTCAACTCTGGATTTCTTGATAGTCAAACATTAAATCTGGATTCTTGACCTATAAGTGATCATTTGCTGGTGCTTCTGTGTGCACAAATAATCGGGTCAAGAAGGAAAAAATTCCCAAAGGTGTTGTCCCAGCTATTTACAGACACAGCTCTGAAATCATTTTGTGATGCCCTGTTGTCAGTAAATTGGGACATGATAACTGACCTTATTTATGGATACCAGTGACAATATGTTCATACACAAGAAATTTCCATCTGGGACACATAGGAAAAGTAGAAAAACCAGGAAACCATAGATTGCACCTGACATATGAAATAATGAAATTTAGGGAAAAGCTGTACCGACATATACTTCGCACAAGATCAGCCCTTGACCTGGCAGCATTTAAAGGTATCGCATTAAGTTAACCACGAAGTTGGGACATGCACACGCAGCATATTACTCATCTTTCCCAGACATTGAATGCCGCCAGTGTAGTCTGCTGTGGTCAAGGTTGAATAATCTCCTAAATTGGGGTGATTCGCATAAGGCTTTATTGCAATTACAAATTACAGAGTGTGGAAAAAGTCCTTGTGGGTGGTATGTTGATTGCAAAACCAAAACATTGAGATATGGACATGAAATGTGGCAAACACTTTATCTGAATGCTAAGGACAGCAGCAGAATAGCTACAGCTTGAAAATTCCACCTTTAGCCTTGATGCAAGCACTTAGATGCTTCAGGAGTGCGTCGACCACGGAATGCAGGAAGTCATGATCGATTCCTCCTAGGCCTTCTGAAGAGACAGCTAACGTTCCCCAAATTGCTGTGAGGCTTGTTGCAGGCCTTACTCTCAAGCACTCACCACAGCGAGTAGTCAAGTGGGTTCAAACAAGGCGAGTACAAAGGCCATTTTTTGGAAGAGATGAGGTCTGGAAACTGCACGGTACCATTCCTGAACGACTTTCACCTTGTGAACGGGTGCAGAATCCTGTTGGAATGTCTGCTGAAGTGAACATGGCTCCAGGATCGCACCATCTTCTCTAGAATGTCACTTAGATAGTTTTGGTTGTTCGCCTTGATGCCCTTAAAAACCAGGTGAGTCTTTCTAGATGACACCACTCCGGCCCAAACCATGACAGACGCTGGATGTCCTTTGCGAGTGACGTGTCGACCATGGCCATTTGATTCAACTGATGCAGCAAGGATTTGGTTGTTCTGACAGTTGAAACTGTATACAGTTGCGAAGAGTTTATCATCAGTGAAGAGCTCATTCCTGTGGCATTAGGTTAATCGTTTCAGGATCTCACGGCATTTTTCCAGTCAAGTAGCCTTCATGTGCTCGTCCAATGAATCAGTCTTCTGGTGCTTGATAGAACGCAACCCTAGACTGTGCTCGGGGATGTTCTGTTCCGATTTAGAGCTGATGCCAAGCTCCTTGGCCATCTTCCTCAGACTTCTCTTCAGATTTCGCTTGATTTGTTGTCAGACAATTCTGAAAATCTTGTCTGTGGTTGCAGTACAAGGTCTTCCACTCCTCATGTGGTCAGTTGGCAGACCAGTGTCACGATATTGGTGGAGAGTGAATTGCATTGCCATGAGAGACACGCCAGTGATTGAAGTGATCTTCTTCTGCGGAGTACCGGCCTGGGAGAGCACAACTATCATGATTCACAAGCTTTCAGATACCATAATGCTGAGAAAAAACAAAATAAAAGTAATCAAATCAATATATAACCATGCAAACATGAAATAAAAAACAAATATGCAACATGTAGTTATAATCCGACGACAACCACAAAAATTACGCCTTGTACAAAACAGCCGCAAGAACTTCCTCTGCACCCTGTAATGGCAAGGAGTTGTCAGTTGTCAGTTATTGAACTAGCTGACGTAATATCACTACTACTGATGCTCTGTACTCTCACGTTAATAAATATGTATGCACTCATAATGAAAACGCAATATATCATGAGTCCGTCACACTGAGTAAAGTTGTGTCAGTTATAAAAGCTTTAAACAAGAGCAGCAGATGTGACATTGACATTTTTAAGCATGCCCAGTTAAACATATAGTTGACATGATCGCCCCTATACTTACCCTTATTTTTAAAGTGTTTAAAATCTGCAACTTTTTCAGTGAAAATGCAGTCTGAAATAGTTACCATTCTCTATTAAAAAAGGAGATCGTAATGGTCTGGGAAGCCAGTGTTAATTTTACTGATCTTTTCAAAGGCATTTGGAAAAAAAATTGCGTTCGAGGATGACAAAATATATTGAAAAATATAACCTTATAACCTGTTAAGACCACACCTATTCGGCGGTTTCCGTAAAAACAAATCAGTTGAGTTAGTATTGCTAGAGCAAGGTTATATATTAACCAAGTATGAAAGCAAAGTTGGTGTTTTCTTAGAATTTTGTTAAGCGTTTGATTTAGTTGATTGTAATGTTTTGCTGGAGAAATTAAGTTATTATCGCATGCGAGGACACGCATCATCTCTTATCAAATCCTACCTATCAAGCAGAACGCAAGTTGTGAAAATAGTTACCTTAACTCATGTATGTGGCTTGATTGTAATAATCTCTGGCTGTGTTGTTTCTGTATTTTGTTTCATTGACGCTGAGGAATATGTGAGTGAGGAACATATGAGCACTTCATATGTATGTTTAAGTCTGCATATGCATGCACGCATATGTGATGCTTTCTCTCTACAGAAACAAGGGATTGTGGACAGCTTTTTTTTACTGCCACCCCTTTGCAAATCTTTTTTCTTTTCACAAGCTGTCAAATAAACAATTTCAATTGAATAATTATAGTGCAAAGTGCCGTCTTACGGCAAAAAAATAATGCTTGTAAACCTTTATAAGCTAGAAAAGAACAAAAATGAAGTCATCACCGGCCATTTTCAGAAGTTAACCCGTGGGGTGTCAACACAGTTTTGTAATCACGTAGCCCAGAGGCCTAGCCACACCTTTATTCACTTCAAAATGGTGACCATGAAGTCCTTTTTTCAGTGTGGATTTCAGAAGTTTGAACCGAGTGGTGGAAACATTTTTTTAATGCAATAAATGAAGCAATAAATGTGTATTTTGCCACGGGAGAAAAAAACAAAAAGTTTCCCTTTAAAAATGCTTTTAAAGGGGCTCTGAAAGGGGCTCCAATAAAGTTGCAGTATGTCTGGGATGTTAAAGCATGCCGCTTCACGAATATTGTGCCGCAAGAATTTTTTAATGCGCTTTGTAGAATCTGAATTATCTGTAGTCAAAATTTGAATTTCAGCATCTTCGTGCCTTTCCCTCTCTAATCACTTTTTGCACACTGGAAGATCGGCGCTCCTTAGCCGGCCCCACCTCTGGGTGCGGAGCTTCCTGAGCCGCCGGAGTGATGCAGCTTATTTCCATGGCTATAGTAGCTGCCTGACGTCTGAACGTACCAACTGCCAACTTCTTTAGGCAGGTGCGAGCAGCAGAGGCTGGTGCGAGCATGAAAAAGTCGCCGGGAAGGGCTGTCCAACTTTCGCACGTGATTGTGGGTACTCTACTGCGTGTAGAAATGTATTATTTGGCTCAGGTTTTCATGACAACACAGTGCAGTGATTTAGTAAGTTGATGTGCTCTTCTCGCAAAATGTTTTAGAGCCCCTTTACCACATTATAACAAGCAAAGTATTTGAGAAAAAAATAGCTAGGAACATGTAAAAAAAGTGTGTTGTAATGAAGTGTCAGAGACTAATGTGAAAGGAAGGGACAAGGCAGGGTATCGTTCAGCCATAAGAAGCCATTCATCTTGCCATGTGTATTATGTGCCTTTTCGCGCCAATTAAGGAAGGAAGCAAAACGTCATGTCCCCCTTTTTTTTTTCGTCCCCTCAGAAGCTGTACCATCTCTACAGAAGGCTAAAAGACAAAACTTGACATATGGACAGAAACGTCGTGTACGAGATTGTGCAATGCTCTAACCTGGCAGTATGTGTATATATACATATATATATGTGCACTTGGCTATATATTGATACGAGGTGGCAAACCAAGGATCAGGATGACATGATGACAGATGAAATATGATTTTTAATGGATGTGGGCTTAGCGCAAGTGCTTCGTTCCGCACCGCTGCCCGTTTCTTCGTCTTCGTAACAATTTATATACATATATATATATAAAAGCAGGTGGATCGATGCACGGTGAAAGACCAAGCAACTTCGTCAGGGGCTGTGACGAAGACCAAGACCCCTGGTCAGAATGTTGGAATAAAGTTGTTGATTCTTTCACCATGCATCGATCCACCAGTTTTCGTGGTTCACTGGATCCATGAGCCCTTCATTTTCCAATAGGAAGCCAACAGCCACCGAAACCAAGGTGCATAGCGGAGTGAACGCTCTCAAGGTTCGGTTACACCCAAGTATAAATACCTCCAAAAGCAGAGGATTGGGCAGCTGTTGCCGCAGCTCAGTTGGTAGAGCACCGGACACGAAATTCGGAGATCATGTTTTCAGATCCCACCAGCAGCATGGTTGTTTTTTCTTCCGCTTCATAGTTAATTGTCTTTAAGCAACAGATTAATCAGTATTATTCTCCCATTGATCAACACCACAATTAAAAAATAAATTTTAAAAATTGAAACACTCCCCTATGCACCTTGGTTTCAGTGGCTGTTGGCTTCCTTCATGTGTATGTCAAACGGGCCCCATATTTCCCTTTCCCTTTCTGCTATATGTATATACCAGCTGTCTGTCACGGATCCCCGGAAAACACTTGGGCCGAAAGAATGGACTAGGCGACAGGTGTACCCACACAGACGCGCATTTAATACAACCTACGTGACACAAACACTAGCACACAAAACTAACTAACAAACCTAACACAAAACACAAAGGCTACCGATACACACGAGCTGGGAACACCACTACCAGCGTCTACTACTATCGTTCTACTACTAGCGTTCGGCATTTGTGCTCACGGTTCGGTGCTGATGCAGCGTTGCATGTTCCAGTAGCCCGAGTCGAGGTGGCATTCGAAGTGCTCAGGCTGGCGTCGCTGGCGGCATCGTTGGCTGCATCGTACAAGCTCTTGGTCCAAGCACCCGTGGAGGTGATGCTGGCGATGTTGGCGTTGTGGGCACCACCCGGATGGGTGGCAGCATCGCTGGAGGCACCTCTGGCCGTAGCATGTGGTTGCGTCATTCGTTGACTCCCCGGAATGGGTTCAGGAATGGCAAGCAGTCCACGGTGCGACGCCGTAGAACTTGAGATCACCAAAGCAGTAGCCTGCGTTGCTCTCTTCCAGCCGAGGTGTTACTGAGCCACCGGAACCTCCGCTTCTCTGTTCTCCCCCGTGCCACGCTCTCCCTCGCGCTTTTATAACCTTGGCGTTGGTGCACGTCATCCTTGTCGTCGTCGTCTTCTCTTCACCAATCATCTCCTCCCACCTCACCAAACACTACTTCTTCATCTTCTCTATTCTTCGGAGGCCGCCGCGGTGGCTGAGTGGTTATAGTGCTCGGCTGCTGGCCCGAAAGATGCGGGTTCGATCCCGGCCGCGGCGGTCGAATTTCAATGGAGGCGAAACTCTAGAGGCCCATGTACTGTGCGATGTCAGTGCACGTTAAAGAACCTCAGGTGGTCGAAATTTCCGGAGCCCTTCACTACGGCGTCTCTCATAGCCTGAGTCGCTTTGGGGCGTTGAACCACCCATAAACCATAAACCAATCTCTATTCTTCGGTTAATACACGTAATTCTTATCGCCATGAGCGTAAATTGCTGGGCTAGTTGGTTCATAATGTTGTCAGGGTGGAACCAGCGGAACACAGACGCAGGACAAGAAAAGGAGGTACACACACCACACCGCTGGTGTGGTGTGTGTACCTCCTTTTCTTGTCCTGCGTCTGTGTTCCGCTGGTTCCACTCTTATCGCCATCCTCTTCATCTTCTTCAAACCTCCTTCGTTCATACTTCTATTTCAGACTCGCTATTATATGTGACAAGGGCCCCCTCTCTCAAGAGTTTTTCCATGAAAAACTGCTCACATCATCCTCATCTTCGAGTTTTCCAGCCAACTGACTATCTTCTGTGGCGATTCTAGACCCAGCACACAACACAACGCAGATGTCAAGCACACACCAAAATCACACCACAACACAGCACACCAAATTGCATTTAATGAACATTAACACATCACTGCCATTGTCCATACGGTGTCCTCAATAAATATGTTAATGCCCATAACACACTCCGTTGTATATGTGCACAACAACAACAACAACAAAAAGATACATCTGTTGTTGCACACTGATTGGTCTACCTGTAGAGAGATCAAATTTGCAACATATAGCATCAGTTTTGCCCGACACATCCGAAAACACATTTTCCTTGCTTTGGGGTAGAGTTCTTATCTGCTATCTTCTGTGTTCATTCAAATTGGGGTTTATTAGTACCTTATCCCACCCCCACAATGTCAACAGCCACTCTTTGAAACGGCAGGTCGATGGCTGGCATCTTGCCCAGAGGTACGGGGGGATTCTTCCCTTTGGAACTGTGCGCTGGCACACGTCACACGAGCGAAGAAAGCGTTTAACGTCACTTCGGACACCTGGCCAGAAGAACTCCTCGGTGATTTTAGACACCGTCTTTTGACCACCCTGGTGTCCAGCCATAATGGTGTCATGTCCTAAGCGTAACACTCTCTCTCTCTCATATTTTTCGGTAACACCAGCTATTGGGCCCGCCTTCCTGAGCTAAATATGCATCCCCTGTGCAGAAGACTGTTTACCAATTGATATTCGAATGACGTGCGACTCCTCTTTGTTTTCACCTTTTCCCCAACTCCTTCGAAGCAGGCTTTCATGCTCGGGTCTTCTCTTTGCCTAATTGCAATTTCGCCCGGTGTTACGCGCAGACACATCGTAATGGGAGTAGAGAGCGGACGCTGCATTGCTCGGGCTGTCGCTTGAGCTCTTGTCTCCACTGCTGATGAGAAACTGACTGCCCCATAACCCTCCTGAGCTGTCGTGGGCCTTTCCTTCTTTGGGTGTTCTTCAACGTCGAGCATCCTCCACTCGGGATCAGGATCCTCGACACTTCTTGCACCCATAATGTTTCTCAAGATGAGATCGTAGATGGGTTGATCTATGCATTTTGCCACTAACTGTCCAGTATAATATGGCATGGACAATAGAACCCTGGCCTCAGGAAGGAACGTTACTGTGCTATCTACAAGAGTGACGGCCGACGCTTCCCCTGTAAGATCCTTGTCCTTCACCAGGCTTCTCCGAACCAAAACTGTGTTTGCTCCGCTGTCTCTGAGCACTAATATAGTACGGTCCCCTATTTGCCCAACCACCACCGGCATTGCTACTTTCGCCTTGGGTGTTCCACTCACCGCCTTATTTTCCAGCAGCGTCTGCTCTCCTTTCAGCTGTGGAACTTCAGGTGGTGTGACAAGTTCTACCCGAGAGCCGACAACGCATGCAGCTCAGTCCTACGTTCTATATCGGCACTCATCGACAGTATGTCCTCTCCTCTTACAACCTTGACACACAATCTGTGTCTTTTGGACAACGCCACTAGTACGACAGTTAACTGCACTGTGTCCCGCCTTGCCACAGAGGAAACACCTTACTGGTGCCTTAGATGCACTGCCATATGCTCTTGGCTTTGTTGCATCTGTGTCTAGGACCTTTTGTGTTGTTTCCTCCTTTGCCTTACTCATATTTCTCAGCCCTTGAGCCTCCAGGAATTGGCTTGCAGTGTCGGCAAACTCTTCCAATGAACAAAACTTTCTTTCAAGAATAGTGCTAGCTTTGGACTGCAACATGCTAAAAACTGCTCTGTCACCAGCTTGTCACGCACCCCTTCAAAACTCTTTTCTGTGTTTGACATATCAAGCCACCTATCCAAATAATTGGTCAGCCTGCAGGAAAACTGCTTAGCGGTTTCAGAATCTTCAGGTTTCGCTATGCGAAATCTCTCACGAAAACCCTCTGCCATAAGCCTGAATCTTTGGAGAAGTGCCTTCTTGACTTTCTCGTAGTCCATACATTCAGCAGCAGGCACCCTTCCAAACACATTTAGTGCCTCCCCGACTAAACACATGCTCAGTGCCGTGACCCATTCACTGCGCTTCCAGCCTTGCCCCAAAGCTATTTGCTCGAATCGTTGCAGATATGTGTCCAGATCATCCCTTTGTCATCAAAAGGAGCCATCAGCTTTCTTGGGCAAACTCTGGCTGGTCTAGGAGATTCTGTACCCGCTAAGGAACGCTGATCACTGTCCGTGATCTCCTCATATCCTCCCGTGACATGCGCCTGTTTCCACAAAAGAAACTCCTTCTCCCGTTCTATCCTTCATTTTTCCTGTTCTTCTGCCTCGCGAGCTCTTCTAGCCTCCCGCTTGTGCCTTGCGAGCGTCTGCATGTGCTTGTGCCTTTTTCTATCTCTGCCTTTCTGCCTCTTTCCCTCCTCCTCATATAGACGCATCGCGTCTTCCTTGCTTACCCCTAGCTTGAGCGCCAGTTCTAACGTTTTTGCCAAATCCATACTTTCTGCCGTCGAGAGATCGGAAAGATCCGAGACAAAACAAAAAGAAACAAGGAAATGATTCCTGGCACAGGCTTGCCACTTAACTTTGTCACGGATCCCCGGAAAACACTTGGGCCTAAAGAATGGACTAGGCGACAGGTGTACCCACACAGACGCACATTTAATACACCCTACGTCACACAAACACTAGCACACAAAACTAACAAAACTAACACAAAGACTACCAATACACACGACACGGGAACACTACTACCAGCGTCTACTACTATCGTTCTACTACTAGTGTTCGGCGTTCGTGCTCACGGTTCGGTGCTGATGCAGCGTTGCATGGGTCCGGTAGCCGGCGTTGAGGTTGCGTTTGAAGTGCTCAGGCTGGCGTCGCTGGCGGCGTCATACGAGCTCCCGGTTCAAGTGCCCGTGGAGGTGATGCTGATAATGTTGGCGTTGTGGGCACCACCTGGATGGGTGGCAACCGCGCTGGAGGCACACCTGGCCGTAGCAGGTGTTTGCATCAGCCGTTGACTCCCCGGAACGGGCTCAGGAACGACAGGAAGTCCACTGTGTGAATCCGTAGAATTCGAGATCACCGGAGCAGTAGCCGGCGTTGCTCTCTTCCAGCCGAGGAGTTCCTGACCCGCCGGAACCTCCACTTCTCTGTTCTTTCCCCTTGTGCCACGCTCTCCCTCGCACATTTATAATCTTGTCGTTGGTACCTTGTCGTCGTCGTCTTCTCTTCTCCACCAATCATCTCCTCCCACCTTGCCAGATATTACTTCTTCATCTTCTCTAATCTTCGGTTAATACACATCATTCTTATCGCCATCCTCGTCATCTTTTTTTAAAAATACGGAATCTCCTAGCCACGTGAGACCAACAGAAGATTGTTTTAGAGTCGCATGACATAGTCTGCAGTGTCTTTTCGTTCTTCATAGTTAACTAACTAGTTAGGCCTAATTAGCTAACCTTTTAATTATTACCTTGAACAAAATGTTAATCGAAAAATTGTAGATCACTTTGGAAAACAGTTGACTGGAACGTTTGCAGCAAGATACCATTTTTATTTGTTTTATAAATAAATTTTGTTAACCGTTAACGTAAAGTAGTTTTTTTTACCGGCCTTAAACCCTAACTCGCACAATAATAAAAAGCACCCACGTTACAACGGTGCCATTTAGACATCGGTGCCATTTAAACATCCCGAGATGCGTCTTAGAGAGCAAAATCAATTTTTACTGAAGTGCTCTCTCTGATGAGCGTTTGCGTGCACATTGGGGCAGAGATGCAACCCAGCAGCTCGTCAATGTGATAGCTTTGTTTTAAGGCCAATAAATAAAGCTACGTAAAGTGTACCTTGATGGAAACAGCACTGCTAGTGGTTTTTTTAGACAATCTACAACTTCTTTATTGACACTTTGTTCCTTAGGTCAATAATTAAAAATTTAGCTAATTATACAACTAATAATTAACTTTGAAGATCGAAAAATACTACAGACTAGGCCACACGACTCTGAACAACTCTCAGTTGGTTTCACTGGTCTAGGACGCTTCGTTTTTTTTTAAAAGCCTGCTTACATTTAGCTGGGACACGTGGTATATATATATGGTATATATATCATGCTCGCGGTATTACAGGACGTGCTAGGTCCGCCGCTATGGTCGAGGGTGGCGCTGGTGAACACTCAAGGTTCGCGTACACCAAATAAACGTAAGTACCCACGAGAGCAGCAGATTGGACAGCCGTCGCCGTAGCTCAGTTGGTAAGAGCACCGGACGCGATATTCGGAGGTCGTGGGTTCGGATCTCAACGGCGGCATGGTTGTTTTTTCTGCTGCTTTATAAGTAATTTTCTTTAAGCGATTTATTAATCTAAGTAATATTATCCCACTGATATGCACAAGATATTAAAAAAAAATAACGTTCCCCTATGCACCTTGGTTTCGGTGACTGTTGGCTCCCATCATATATATATATATATATATATATGGGCATGTTCAGATAAGAATGGTAATCGAGGTCCCATGACCATTTTTTGTTTTCAACTAAATTTTTATATGTGATGGGTAAATGT
Source organism: Amblyomma americanum (assembly GCF_052857255.1). Lineage (NCBI taxonomy): Eukaryota > Metazoa > Arthropoda > Arachnida > Ixodida > Ixodidae > Amblyomma > Amblyomma americanum. Next base: position 33,271,693 of record NC_135499.1, on the reverse strand, counting down.
GTCCACACAAAGGAATGAGCCTTAGTTTTGCAAGGAAATTCGTAGTTTTCTCGGAAAAAAATCGTATGTCACAAGAGGTGGAGAATGTCGTTTTTTCCACTTCGCAATGTTGCAAGTTTGGAGCATCACTGCATGCACAATAAATTGTTTCTGCATATAAGTATTTTTTCAGTACCTCATTATAACTTGTACTATACGAAGAAATAAGAAAACGTTTTCTTGCTGCGTCAATCTTCCGAGTAAAAAATCGCAAACTTCACTTCCGGAGCTATGCGATGCCAAAAAGGTACTTTTCAGGGCAGCCTTTAGGGCAAGGTGCGTAAAGATCTCTCAACTGAATTTTTTTCTGTGTATTTTTCAGCTACTTTTAATCACTTCAGGCAAGTTTTGTAGCTCTACACTTGACCTATATTTTTCAATATGGCCTCAAAATTGGCCAAAGTGCAAAAACGTCAAAGAAGTGACAAATTTGACTTAGATTTTAAAAAAACGTCATCATCGAATTTTATTAAAATTTGCCTTAATAATACTCAATACTTCATAATTTTAAGGCACAAAAAAAGTGTTGCATTATTTTGTTTTAAAGTATGAAAATAAATACAAAACTGAGTTCATGTTTTTGTTATCTAGAATTGCTGCCTCTTAGAAATAGTAACTGTCAGAAATTTGATTTAGCACTCACTGAACGTGGTTACATTTCATTTACCACAATATGCGAACCATCCTGAATGTTTGTACAGCTTCTCGCTTGTTAGTGGCGTTCTTAATGCGTCAAAATGGGAATAAATTCGCTATTTCACCTGATATCTCAAGAACTGGCTGCTGGCAAACAAATGTTTTTTTTTTTGTATTCTCTAATTTATCATCGTAAGGTACATTGATATGTAATCGATTCTTTAAAAATATTAGATCATTTCTCCGTTCTTAGAAAAAAAAATTTTTATATATAAAAATTGATATTAATGTGTTTCTGAAGCCGACGTTTCCGTACCTGCACCTGTTTACCTCTGTGTTCAAAGGTTCTACAAGGCACTGAGACAAAACGTCGACTTCCGACAGGAACAATTTATCTGCAAGGTTTTTAATCAGGAGGAGTTTTAATAGGGACGCAGTTTACAAATGGGATGCCGCTTTATGTGCTGATTGCAATTCAGAAAATCGTAACAAGAAAAACGGCAGTAGTTGATGTCGGTATGTGCGCAGTATATTGTCCAACACGAAGCACAAACCAGATCAGTCTCTTCCATTCCGAAGCAGCGGTGGAGGTCACAAAGGATGCACTGCCTTCATTTGTTTGAACGTACTTCCACATATGGAGCGTCTGAACTCCAGGCACTTTCTTGGCCATTTTCCATTCTTCCTTCTTCGTTTCGCGAAAGTCTGCTAGCTCCCTCTGTGGGAGCTCCAGAATGGTGATGTTCTTTAGCGTTCCTTGAATTGCGTCTACGAAGCCGCTGGCTGTTTGTATGGCCTCACTTGCAGGCTTCCGCAAGTTGTGGTGTGATGCTCGATGTTTCACAAGCCTACCAACACCGTTGCAAGCATTTTTGCTGTGTCCAGTGGCCGAAAACATCCATTTCGTCTCTTGACATTCACTGCGTTGTAACTCGTGAAACTGATATTTATTCTTGAAGTGAGCGGGAGCCCCGTCGCTCACATATGTTATCTTGGTGTAGATTGGCGCGCTGTCTTCGAGGTGTGCTTTGACTTTCGACACAGCCAAGCATGCATGAGCTGAATCATGATACATATCGTCGGAAATAACGGCGTAGTTCCAAGTCGATTTTCTTGACGTGAAAACGCAGGTAAATACGGTGACCTGCTTTTTCTGCCAATGGCACGCTTGTACTGCGTCTGGAAGCACAACTGTCCAGTTTTCGGCGAAATCAAAATGCAAAACAATTGCACCTCTCTTGCAGCTGTGTTTTTCTTCATGTATTGCTCTTGCTTGCACAGACCTAATATAGTTGTGGGGAACCCATTTCATGGTCATTCTTAGAAATTCTCTCATAAATGATGAAGCGGTCAGAGTTTTTTTAACGAGCTCACCGTATTCCCATGAAACAATCAAGACCTCGTCCTCGCTGCTCATTTCAAATTTTTCCGAACTGAAAATGCCATTTTGTGGACAGTGCTCACAATTCCTGAGGAAACACGACGCAGTAGGTTCCTGGCATACGCAGAGACTCTGCATATCTTCGGGAGAAAGCGACCTTCCGGACGCGTTCTGCAGTCCCACGAGGCACAACTGAAAGTTTGCACAGCACACGCAAACACACACTTGCCACTGTGGCGAACATTTCACCCCCTTAGGACGCAAGGATGTGAATTTTGTGAGACCAACCTGGGAAGCAGGGTGAGCTTGCTTGTAGAGGCGGAATGCTTCTCGCAAGGACCGCGTCATGAAGCGTTTAGGTATCCATTCTTTCTCTCCCTCCTTTTCGATTCTCACAACATCCTTTTTGTTTGGAGTCTGTCTAAAGCAATCGAGTTCATCCACGGTGTAATATTCTAAAATGGTGGTAATGTCTTGCTGTTGTAGTTTACATCTTGTATATCTCTCTTGTGTTGACCATACGCCTTCTTCTTCCACCATCTTTTTCGATTTTTGGATAACGTACCTCGTTGCCTCTGGAATAACTTCCTGCACATATTTCACGGTTAGGTTGTGTGGTAGCAGTGTCAGCAGCTGGCAACGCTCTGGGAAGGACGTACACCTATTGTAGGCAGCATGTAGATTGTCTTCCCACTTGCTGAATTGCGCACACTTTTCTTCTGGCGCACGCGAATTCTCTGGAATATGCTGCCTGTATCCCCAATCGAATTTTCATCACCATAGCTCTTGCCACCTCTTCCTGCTTTCGCTTTGCATAGGAAAGTCTGAGGCGTTTTTTTAGAGCGCTCGGCGGCTTTAGGGGCAAGATTTCGGAGGTAAGGCTGACACTGGAGTTTAAAATTTTCTACGATTTCTTCCCCCGGGCGCAATTCTTTGGAATGTTTCGGTTGACTATACCTGCATATTATCTATGTCTTCCTTGAACCGACGGTAACAATTCTGACAGATGAAGTCACTTTCTCGTACTCGGAGAGCTTCTTAGGGAAGTAGGACTTTTTTGAGAGCAGCGACATTGAGTGTCTTTGCACTGCGAAAATTATGTCCTTTTTCAATTCTCTGTTTGTGCCTTTCGGGTAGTCGGCACAAAACGTTGGCCACGGAAATCTCTTCATGAATGCAAAAGCTCACCGCTTCCGGAGATTATCGCGGGACAGAAGAGCAGGTGACGGATGCAGGGCCCAGGGCTGCTTTCCCAAAAAAAAGGAGATGGACAGATGAATGGATTTTTAACACAGGCTGCCCCCCCGTCGACACTGATGCTGTTTCGGTCTGGCGTACGAGCTGAGACTGAGATACCAAGTATGCTTGTCGAGGGAGGGCTCCAGCGCAGAGAAAACATGTGAGAACAGAAAACGACCCCACCGGGTCTACCAGGCCTGGAAAACGACACACAAAACTCGAGATCCAAAGAACATCCACTTACAAGGGCTATCTCAGTCGAAGATCGAAGGCTGAGGCATAACTGCCAGGCGTTCAGTGCGTTGCGATGGAAAGATGATAGCAGCGGCTAAACCCTCGGTGCGGCGGCGGACACATAGTGCTATGAAATTCAGGGTCGCGCCGGGCGTTATATAGCTATAGGAGCGGCTGCCAAGGGCGGTTCATCCCTAGAGTGGTGGTAGCAGTTAAAGTCCTCTTGAGAGTGCGACGGGTGTATTAATTGTTTGCATAAACTACCCCTACACACACGTCACTCCAAAATAACGTGCTAAAATATGCTTACACTAGTTTAGGTCCCGCTGTTAGAACAGTATGAAAGCGAATAGGAGCTTTAGATCTTTGATTGTAACGGAAAAAAATGCTTACAAATTACGTTTATGAACTCAGCAACTGTAGCATTTAAATTTACCTACAAAAACCAATACTAAATCCAGCCTCTGACGATTGCGCATCCTTAGAGGGAATACTGAGCAGTCGTAGGGATTGAAATCATGAAGTCTGTTTTGTATTTATTTTCGTACTTTAAAACAATAAAATGGAATACATTTTAGTGCCTTAAAGTTATCATGTATTGAGAATTATTCAGGCAAACTTTAACAAATTTCGATGATGTTTTTTTTTAAATTCAAGTCAAAGTTCTCACTTCTTTGACGTTTTTGAACTTCTGCCAATTTTGAGGCCACATTTAAAAATATAGGTCAAGTGTAGAGCTACAAAACTTGCCTGAAGTGATTAAAAGTAGCTGAAAAATACAGAGAAAAAGGTTCAGTCGTGAGATCTTTACGCATCTTGCCCTAAGGGTGCCCTGAATTTTGGCACCGCATAGCTCCGGAAGCGAAGTTTGCGATTTTTTACTCAGAAGATTGGCAAAGCAAGAAAACTGTTTTTTATTTGCTCGTATAGTACAAGTTGTAATGAGGTACTGAAAAAACATTGATGTGCGGAAAAAATCTATTGTATATGCAGTGACGCTCCAAACTTGCAACTTTGTGAAGTGGCAAAAACAACATTCTCCACCGCTTGTGACATACGATTTTTTTTCGAGAAAACTACGGAGTTACTTGCAAAACTAAGGTTCATTCCTTTGTGTGAACACATTTACCCATCACATATAAAAATTTAATTGAAAACAAAAAATGGTCATGGGACCTCGATTACCGTTCTTATCTGAACATGCCCATATGTATAAATATTAAAGAGGAGCGAACAACCACAGAAACCAAGTAGCACAGGGGAATTTTTTTTACTTTGTGATGTTGATCAAGGGAGATTATTATTGCAAATTTTATTCCTTAAGGATTAACCAATTAACCTTGTTTTGTGCCAGCCGCAGCCACCTTATCCCCGCAAGGTTCTTAATCTCATTCGCCCACCTAATTTTCTGCCACCCCCTGCTATACCTGCCTTCTCTTGGAGCCCAAGGACCAGGAGTTGTCTTGCCCAGTACTAGCATCATGCAATCACATCAACTAGGCTAGTTTGAAGCTGTGGTGACACTGAATTTAGTATTAACCCATTGGCTTCCAGAGACATCGGATCAACCCCCACGCAAAACAGGATCAAATGCCAGAGCTGTCAAAACAATGGCCTGTAGCTTTTTGTGCTGATCAGGCCCACTAGGTTAGGTGCACTCTTTCTCATACGGACACCTTTTATGAGATTTTTTTACCTGTGGTACTTCCTATTGGAACCGCCTCCCGCAGATATCGCTTGTACATTCACCTGTGCAGTTAGCTAACTATAGTTCTTCAATTATTTTGCTTGCGACCGTGTAATTTGAATTTGTTCTTTTTCATTTTATTTTGTTTTATAATACTGCCAGTTGCCTTTTAGTGGCCAAAGCAGGAATGGGCTTTGGAATGGAGTACAGTGTCCTCTTTCTGTGGTGTCTGTGCACTTTTTCTTATGCACTGTCTTTGCCACTTTTGTTTGGTTTTTTCACTCCCCCCTCCGTATAGCTACAGCATGGACTCGAGAAATAAGTAAGCAAAGAAAAATGTAGAGGAGAGCATGATTTAGCTATTTATTCTTATAATGCACAGACTTTTTTCCCCCCAAAATCTGTTTGTGGGTGCATTCATTGTATGGTGTGAAATATTTTTTTAAATTCTAAGTTTTAAAAACAGGACAAAATGTAGGCGGCTGGCAAAAATACTTGTTTGGTACTGTTCGCCTTCAAAGTGGAACAAAATTAACTCTTCAGCTCAGTTTTTGGGCTGGGGAACACAGTCAAGAACTTAACTCTTTTGGGAGCATGTAAAAATGGGCGATTGTGAAGGGCCTTTGAATAACACATTTAATATTTAAAAGCTGTGTTTAAACAACCCTAGTATAACATATACCAAAATGTATCTGTATAAATTTTCTTTCTCACAAAAAAATATTATTTACTTAAGCATTATACATAACATAGGAAAAATTTTTCCAGTGACAACTTTTGGAACTTAAAAAGGAGAACAAGTTGAAGAACTATGAATATAAAAATAAACGATACGAAAAAATTGAGAATATGCAGAAATGTGGCACAATGCCTCTGTTCTTATATGGGAAGGTATAACTTGCGTATCTGTACATGTATTCTGTTGATGCTCTTTAGCACCGGTGGCCCCCATCCTGATCTTTCAGAAGGGGGGATTGACCTATGGCTCATTTCGTGCTCTTGTCAAGCACAAGTGAAGGCGTACTCGAGGTCCAGACATATTTGTTCATGTCTGCACAAATGGTTTCAGTCGCCTTAGTTGAAAAAAAAAACAGGAAAAAGTCAAGGGCTAACAAGAATTTGCTTGTCCCACTGCTCAGTGTAATGCTCCTACCGGGGCCCTGGCACATGCCGGGTTACCGAAGTGGCGAAAACGCCATCCGCTTCTGCGTTGGTGGAAGTTGGTCACTGCCATAGGTGATAGAGACCCAAACAAATAGAGATAATACTGCGAGCATATGCAGTCGGCATGTGTAACCACTCACGAGAGAGCTAAATCTGAAAGTACCTGCACCCTGGAGCTCTAGCTGAAGTTCCAGGCTGATTGGCGCTTGAATCATCATCAGAACTGAATGCAGAGCTCAAGATGACGTCTTCAGATTGTTCACTACTGCTGTCATATAGGAAAACGGAATTTGAAGCAGCAGAATCACGCTGAATTCGTAGCCCTTTATTATAAGAGCTCGATGACATTTGTGACCACATGGCTTCAATAAAAAATTCCTCCTACATCGCCACCAGCCGGAAAAAAGTTAACTACACAGAAACTGAAAATGCAGTTGTCATACTATCTGCACAGATAAGAATGTGTTAACACGCAGGAATTTTGGTTCTGCAGTGCGTCGAAATCCGTGGGTCATATGTGATCCATAGCCAATGGGGCGGTCCTGAAAGAGTTAAATCCATGCATTAACTCGTATGGCGGCCCATTATGCTGTCTAAGAAGATCACAACTACAGCTCACTCTAGCACAACTCATAGCTTTAAGAACACCGCAATCCTCACTGTGATGGATCTAACTGGGAAACCCTCTGTGACCACGCATAGTTTCTATTGGGTCTCGGATTTCTCACGGAACATACTTGCTCGCTGTTCGTCCCTTAACATGAGATATAGTAGTCTTGACATTCGACAGATGGTGTAGTTGTTTGAGTGTTCTAAAAAGGGTGCCTGCTAGTATTTGTTATCAGCAGTAGACTGTGCGCCATTTTTTATGTGATGGAAAAAAAACTTCACTTTTTGACAGCGAGTATAAGGGCTGCACGTAGAGTGCAAGTAAATACATTATATGCTACTTCCTCCACTGCCTCCCGCAAGGTCCAGTTTTCATGCAAGCTTTACTGTAGGGATCGAAGCTTTTGCTCGGGTACTGTGCTGTGATGCCCAGCTGCTTGGCACTGCACTTCGTTCACTCGGTTCTTCGATTCACGAGTGCAGAGCGGGTGCACGGCAGTTGCTTGTAATGGTTGTTAACACATTCATTTTGGCGGGTCTAGTCAGGCTGGCTGGCAAATGTGTTCTTGCCATATACTTGCAATTTTGACTCCGCGAGAAAAGTGCGAGTCCATTTAAATAGTGAGCACTGCTCAGAAGGGCCACCGATTCTTGGTTTTCAAATATGCATTCGAATATGTACTTTTAACACCAAAGTACAGCAAAGATGTGACATGAATCGTGTCAAATAGCGAATACCATTTGCTACCTGTTCGTTGTTTTGAACATTCATACACTCCTAATGAACACTAGCCTAATAAGTGGCAAAGCTGCCAGGGACACCTGCTTGGCATGGAGTGCCGATTTGGTTGGCGGTCCACGCACCACACTAGCATCCGACAGTTTTTGTAACTGAGTGCAGGCAGAGCGGAGAAAGGAACTGCGGCTAGACTAATGTGTGTGCTGTTTAGTGCTTTTGTTTGGCAGTTGTATGCACCCTATTCACTCTCAGATTTGGCAAGTGGCAGGAGGCTGCTGCGTGGCAAGGCTTAAACCGAAAGTCGCTTACAGCCCAAGAGCTGCTGCACAAAGGGAGGTGTGGTGGAGGCAGCACGCACACTGAAGGTCGTTGACAACAGTCCTCTTTGCCCCACATTGGGGTGGGGATCATTATCTGATTTGCCAGTCAACAGGATCGTCTCGTTTGTGTGGCCCCATGCCATGGTTGCCTGCATAGGTGCACTCCGCAACTGACATCATATTATTTATTGGTTCTTCTTTGTAGCTCTTCCTGTGACCACATGGTATGCATGCGTGTATTGTCCCCTCATGTTTTATGTTCCAGTTACCAGACAGAGTGATGGCTGTGCCCAAGTGCTTCAAGCAGGAGTTTGTGGATGTCGCCAAGCTGCCGCAGCCAATCCCTGGCTCCCCAACACCCGTCAGCAGAGCCTACAGTGATGTCATTCACCTCATCAGGCACGAGAAGACAAAGGAGGTGGGGTACTTGGAAAATCAGAGGTGTGGCTTTTCCACATGCATTCTGCTGTGTCCTTGCTCCTATTCATGTCGTGAACATGAAAGGTTGTTGTCTACCTCGCTTAGCAGGTTATGATGAACCGTGTCTCGACAGTGAACACCTTGAAAACTTTTATCTCTTCTGTAGAAGTGGCAAAGCTTTCTTTTTCACTGCCTTTTTCTTCTGTCTGCTTGAGCTTTCAAGCATTTGCCAATGTCTGTTGTTAAACATGTGTCTCCTATCTTGTTGCTGTGTGCAGCAGTGTGGGTACGTGTTCACAGTAGCCAGAGGCTTTGCGCAGCATGAAGCGGCCAGCTAGCAGCCACCTGAGGCCTGCCTGGTAGCCCTAAATACCGAAGTATGCCTGTGTCAGTACAATAGCATGTTCTAATCACAAACAGACCACTGTCACCGGGAACGGAGCTTTTATGAGCTGGAAAATACCGAAGAGCAAAATACGGGCGTTGCCATCACCGGCTGATTTCACAAATGACCAGTCCTTTTCAGCGTAGGTATCACAAGTTTGAATCAAGTGGTAGGAATCAAATGGAAGCTCAATTTTCTACTGCCAGACAAATGTCACCATAGCCAGAATCAATGTTTACTAGCGGCAAGAATTGCCTGGTGTTGTCCTCAGTGTCTCTCTAAACACAGTCTATTTATTTATTCATTATTTATTTTTTTACCCACAGCGTCAAGCGGCATTACAGTGGAGGAGGGTATACATAAAAGAAAATATGACATAAGCAGTGTCAGCCATGCAAACAAGTCAAAATCTTACAGTACTGCAGAACTTAAATGCTCATTGTAACATAGAAAAGAAAACATCATCGGACATAATACAAGCAGTGTCTCAAGGTAATTTGTTCCAGTTACGTATTGTTTTGGGAAAAAAAGCCAATCGAAATACATCAGTTTTTGAGGCAATCTCTGATACTTTGAAACTGTGGTCTGCACGGTCAGAAATATAATGAGGTGCCAGTATATATTTCTCTCTTTCAGTACCAACAGAACAAGGATAAATCGCGTGAAAAAAACTTGAGTCGCAATTTACGCCGACGGATTTCCAAGTGCTCCCATTACAGTCTTTCTTTCAAAGTCTTGGCAGAGATATCTTTCCTGTAAATTCCTGGCACAAACCTAGCTGCTAAATTGTCAACCCTTTCTAATTTCCCTTTGTCTCGCAGCTCTGGAGGGTACCAAAAGTGTGCAGGCATATTCAAGGATTGACCTAACATTGGTCTTATAGAATAATTCTTTATTGGGTGGTGGAAAAGACCTGGCATTTCGATGCAGAAGGCCCAAAGCTTTCGCAGCTCTGTATGCAACATAATCAACCTTTCTCTGCCACCTTAATTAAGATGTAAAGTAAACACCTAAGTATTTGTATTCAGAAACTTGATTTAAAGGGACTATGCAATAAATTAACTGAGGTTACATAAAGCAGACGAGAGATAGGCATTCCATGACTGGTCGCCCCAGTGCAAGAATTTTTAAGCTAGCATCAATAACAATGAAGATATATACTATTAAAAATTATGTTCCTCCTCCCCCCCTCAACTCGTACATGCTGACCACTAGGAAAAAAAAAAAAAGAAAACAGCTCTGGGACTGGACCCCGCCCATGAATGCGTCATCCGCTGACATTCGGTTTGTGACTTCCGGTTGTCGTACCTTGCGCCCCAGCAGCAGCGTCAGCAGCGTCTCTCCGGTCTCTCTTCGCCTTCCAGAATTGCAGCAAGCTCCGGATTCCTTCGCTTATCGTCTGTTGTAGTTTTAAGGGCCTGTCACTAGGTCTGCCAAAGCCATGTCGTCGTGATGTTTAACTCTATGTCACACTGCACCAACGAAAACAGTTGGCAGAGTGTCGGAGTCGGCGCCAGGTCTCCCACAAGATGGCTGTTGGCTGATGGTCCGCCAACTCCCTTGTCACACTAGCGAGACAACGTGAGAGACCTCCCACCGACTTGGCCCTTTCTCGTTCTCACTCTTCTTTTGTCATAACTCTTTTAAATAAATCCCTATATAGTAAAACAAACTCCTAAACAATCGTGATTATAAACCTAGATTGAGCGCCACCCAGTTGTGAGCAGCACTGATTGTTGGGTCAGAAACTCGTGGCATGAAAAATAAATCCAGTCGCTCGCAGGTAAACAAGGGAGAGATTATTTAATGTTAAAATATTTTTTAAACAATAATAAAAATGCTCAGCCCCGCGGACTTGAACTTGGGACGTCCAGGCTGAGAACCTGCTACTGCACCCACAACGCAATGGAGGACAGAGATATTTGCTTTTGCAGAAGTGCACAGCAGCTGCCTACAATCGAGCCCTACCTCACCCCCTAACTCACCATCTTCCCCAACGCCCTTGCACATTGGGACACCCAATGCATCTTTAGCGACTCCAAAACGGCTCTGTCCAACTTTGTCAGAGGCAGGATTCACACCCCTGCCTGGCAAATGTTGAACACCCTTACCCAAAATTCACTGCTCGGGGTAGAGCTCCAGTGAGTGCTGGCTCACTCTGGGAACCCTGGAAACGAGGCTGCCGATAAATTGGCCCGAGGTTTGATTTGCCGGGCTCAGGACAGTCTCGATCCAGGATTCTCGAGGGAGCGGGCGCACACCTTTGCGGAGCTCATGCAAATACCCCGTTTGGACTGTCGGACTTACCCTCCTCCCCACCCCTCTCTTATGCACTCCCAACAGATCCTCTTCAGATGCCTTCAGACCTGCTCTCTGTCATCCCCTCAGCTGTTATCCCACTATTGTGGCACATCCCTTGCATGCTCCCTATGCGGTGACCCTCACGCCACACTCTCCCACATCCTTTTCGGCTGCCCTGCTGACCCTCCCCCGCGGGGACAGCACGCCATCTCGAGCTGGGAGGACTGGAAGGTCCAGCTCACTCACGTCTGCAGACCCAACATCGCAGCTTGCTGTGGGGCTGCCGACGTCATGTTCCGGCATGACCAACATGATGCAATGCGGGACTGCGCAGTGGCTCAGGGACCCAGCGAGGTCTAAAGCTCACTTGCGGAAATAAAGCTTTTCTGTCTGTTTGAAGCGTGACACTCGCGATGGCAGTAAAACGGGCGACACATGTGTGAAAACTTGGCCGGCGAGTTGCACCGGTCACCGCTTGCGAACTGCAGCCCCATTGCAAGCAGGGACACTCGGAGCGGCAGGTATCGATGCGCCACTTGGCTCAAGCTCAAAGCATATGCTTTGCCACCGTACAGCAGCGACTGACCACTGCCTGTCTTGGTGTTGAAGTTCGCACCAGAAAAGACATAATAGCCATATTATCAGAAAGACCACCTGATATATATACTCGAGCAGCGACAAAGCATGCTTGCCTAAGTAGTGAGCTTTCGGCAACAGCGCCGCGCCGGCCAGTGAATTATGCTGCTGCCTGGCTGCGCTGGTCGTCGCTAGGACTATAGCTTCTTTCGCATCGAAGGCGCAGTGGATGACGCTTTGGAAGTCCACTCTTAATATCGCTTTGCTATCAACAGCTTCATCTCACTATAAACTAAAGATGTGGTCATTTTCTGCGACGCCTTCGGCAGCGAAGCTAGCGGATAGCTGTGGACGTCAGGCGAGCCGGACAGCATCGGCGGGCCAGCGGCAGCTGCGAGGCGATTCTGGCAAGAAATTTGCTGGTGTCACAGTTGTTATTTCTGCCAGCAACTCGGTATTGATCAACGATCCTCAAAAATGATATATTTTTCACATTCCTCTATCCCAGCATTTATGATTCATGTCAAAAACCATCTTAAGCTCATTTTTGCGACCGCGGCTGACAAGGTCCAGACTGGTCGGCTGGCCAGCTGGCTCGCTCTACTTCACATTCACACCAGAAAAGACAAAACAGCCATGCTGTCAGAATGGCTGCCTGCTATATTCGAGCAATGATAGCATGCCTGCACAAGAGCCGAGCTTTCGGCAATGACGCCGCCTGCGGGAGCGCCGGGCGACGAACTGCGCTGCTTCTCGGCTGCCCCAGCTGGTTTTGCATTGATGCCGCAGATGAGGGCATAATAAAGGAACTACTTTAGTCACATTGCCTTTACTGCGAGCCCGTCCCACAGTAAAATAAAGGTGTGCTAGATTTCCGTGACACCTCCAGCAGCGGATCTAACAGGACAACCGCGCACCAAGCAGCAGCAGCAGCAGCAGCAAGCGGCTGTAGGATGAAATTTTCTTGTATCGTAGTTATCACTTATACCAGCACCTTGGTATCGGCCAACGGTCCTCAGAAACGATGCATTTTTCACATTCATCTATCCCAGAGCTTTGGCCGATGTCGCGAAGACCTGGTCGGCAGGCTGGTTTTGTCTCCGTCGCCGGTCTCAAACCATGTCGCACTGTGACGACATCTGGTCGTCGGTCACAGTGGTGTCGCAGTCGGCCTAATGTGACAGCTCTGTCTGTCAGACAAGGTCTGAAAAATTGGGTTGGCCAATCTCCAGTGTCTTCGTCAGGTCTGCGACATGTCGTGTCGTGCTAGTGTGACAGGGCCTTTAGCAGTAATAAACCCGGAACAAGGTGTATTCATCTCGGGCAGACGTAAAAGACACTGAGAGTGGCTCCAGAACTCCTGACAGAAAGAGGCGGGAGAGGCAAATTCAAAGTATATGCACGAAGGCAATCCCCTGGCTCACGTTTGCCCCGTGGGGCTCGAACGGCAGCATGAGCAGATGACTTTCATGGCTGCCGGAAGTGTGCCCTTGACGTTGTGGCTGCCGATGTCACTGAACTACTGACCTCTATTTTTACGATTTTAGTTCCAAAATCGGTCACTACGAGAACACCAATCGTCCCGCGAATTTAAAAAAATATGGTTTTTAAAAATTCATAATAAATTGCCTGCTCACTTCCGAAGACTGATACTTTGTGTGGATGCTTCTTAGCATCATTTGCTAAGCACTGAAAACATTTACAAGCGGCTTTTAATTCATTGCATAGTCGCTTTAACGTTTTACCATTTAGATTATAACTGCTCATGTGTGGATTTTTCTTTCTAGTAAATGTCATGGAGACAGTTTAGTGTCGTATGCCATTTTGCACACCATTCGCTGATTCTGTCTAGATCTTGCCAGAGAACATCCGCGTCGCTTGCACCTTTTATCTCTTTGTACAGTACGCAATCATTGGCGAATAATTGCATTTGAGATAGGATGCCATCACTTATGTCATTGATGTACAATGAGAATAATAGTAGACCTAAGGCTGATCCTCGTGGTACGCCAGACGTGACATTCACTACTGGTGATTGAGCCCCATTAATAACGACAAATTGTTTCCGAAATGCAAGGTGCGAGCATATCCAAGAAATAACCTGTCGATTAATGTTATTACCTGCTAGTTTTTCAAATAGTAATACATAAGGCACGGTGTCAAATGCTTTCTGGAAATCTTAAAAAAGCACAGTCGACAGAGAGACAGAAAATACGACAGGGGCAGAAAATACGCCCCACAGAAACTTGCAGGCTTGTGCCCAAGAATCGGTAACCAAGGGGCTAGAGGCAGTGGATGCGGCATAAAACATGCTGAAACGTTTGTGACATGTGCCACGGGCGTGGTTTATGAACTCCCGCTCAAGTGTGGAGGCATCTACGTGGGATAAACGGGCCGTTGCGTGAATGGACGTGCAGGGGAACATGCCCGATCAATTCGAAATAAAGGAGTGAATCTGCCCGCTCATTGCCTTGCCTGCAGTGGATGCGAGCCTCTGCTTAAGAAGATCAAAATTGTAGGAAAAACTAAAAACAAAACAGCGCGTGACCTTTTCGAGGCCTACCACATAAAAGAAAACGGCGATAAATGTATAAGCGACACTTGTGTCAAATTGTACAGGAAGGAGAAGAGTTTTCTGCGCACCTGTTGTTGATCAGATGTCTGGCTTTACCACCCCCCCTCTCTCTCATTCCCCTTGTCCTTTTGCTGTGATTCTGCATATGTAAGGCACCTTAACACAAATAAACTCAGTTGATAGTTTGTGCTCTTTCCGTCCCCTTGGCCTTTTCCTGTGTTTGTCTCTTTTGAATGCGCAACGTGGTTCTTCAAAGCAATGCACCAACTAGCCCAACAAGAAGTTCTTCTAAACTACCTGGTCAAAGAAGTCAAAGACATGCACCCCACTTCTGCATCTTTTGCACACGCTTGTAGTATTGCGTGTGTAGTGGCGCTACTTGCCCCCCCCCCCCCCCCCTCTTTCAAATAAAAAAAACAAAAAGAAAAAACTCTTAGGCAATCCTCAGTGGATCATTTGAATGCATTAGCATTTTTTCTACTGCTGATTCTGTTATACCTAATGCCTATGTATACAGAATTGGTCATTCTATACATTCATACATCGCTGGGAGTCATGGACATCTGGAAGCAAGGGTTGCAGAGGAGAAGGGGGCACTGTCAGATAATGTTTTTTCTTTGTGTGCACTAGCAAAAAGCTGCACAGCCTGATCAGCACTCTCAAGTCTCAAATCTACACAAAACATCCTTGAGGACTGTGAGCTAATTTTACGCGTCATGCACAATCACTAATCTTGCATGTTATATCACGACAGTGAAAGAAAGACTGGCTGTGCTGGCTGCTGAAGATAGCGGACAGTTGTGAGAGAAAAGTTTCAGGTTTTATTTTTCTGAATTCAAAGAAATTTATGCAACCTTAACATGTGAAGCTGAATTTTGTTAAAAATTGCCAGCTACATTTAGCTGAAAATTTTGACCACTACACTAATCAGTGGGAGCATAACCAGCTTCAATAGCATCACATCTCCCCTGAGGGAATTTCAACCACCTCATTCCCCCGAAATGAAGCACAAGAATGACTCGTGTCATCATGCGATTTGCCCAGAACAGACCGAGGCTTTTGCAGCTATTTTTCAAGGAAGACTGACAGACTTCCTGACTTCAGTTACCTGTTCGTGAACATATTGTGTTGTGTGCCAGTGATCAGTTCACTTGAGTCACAAACCCGCACATAGTGAGACTGATCACTGTAGTTCATGAAATGATAGTAAGTTTTCGTATTTTGCTTACTAAGTTTGCTTTGTTTATTGATGAAATCTAGTGATGTATCTTCTCTGAGCCCGGCGCTTATTTTTATTCGACCTGTATAGTTTAGACTGCAAATAGTGCCTCTTTGGTTGTTGCCTACCATCTCCCCCACCTTTCCCCAACTCTCTATAAGCAATGGGTGCCCCCCCCCACCTGCAAAAATTTCTGCTGGAGTCCTCATTCCAATCTTGGCTCCATTTCACTTCGCACCTGCCCCGGCAGATGGCTGCTTCAAACACGGCCACCAGTGGCGCTTATGAGAGCCAGGTTGCTCTTCCTAAGCAACCTCTCATGACAATTTAATTAGTTTAACTGCCACCTGCCACAGTGGACAGTTTGGTCACAATCCAGTGGGCAGGTTTTGGTAACATGACAAGGTTTGCACTGCATCACATCACACGTGACAGCAGTCACCACTTCTACTTGCACAGAGCTTTCTAATGCTAACGAATCAATAAAAGCAGCTTTACAAAGAAGACGAAGAGAGGCGTCTTGACAGGGACACCCTTTTATGCAACACAAACACTGCACAAGCAATGGTGCCATCGCTCCCACAATGTGCGATGCTATATTGTCACATACTGGAAGGTGACTTAACAGGTGGTGATGTGGGACAGAGCACTAGTGCTAGACATGCTGGCCATTAAAACATACATCATTTCATTGTGTTACATTATTTGGCTTGCTGCTAAATGACAATATCCTTCCAAGGCATGGAAATGAAAAATTTGTTGAATAACTATGGAACTGCATGTGTGGCAGCCATGGGCAGGAGTTCTGATTGTATAGAATGCTGTTTCTCGGCTGTTTTTGGGACCTGTGCTCTTATCTGGTGAGTATGGTCAAAGCTCTCTTGATCGTCCTCTTCAGGGGCTCTCAAAGAGGTTGAAGTCACTGCAAGTCTGTTTTATGGAGTTGTTGAAAGAAATGCAAGCAAACTTGTGTGCATTTCAGTAGACGGTACTCTGATTTTAAGAACCTTTAGCACTCTTAATGGTGCAGCCTAAACGCACGCATTTGAGCTAAGAGGGGGCTCTTATTTTTGTGCTTTGGAAGTCTCATACTTTTCTGTATACTGGAGATCTCCAGACATGTAGCCAGGAGTTCGGAATGCAACAGAACATATTTTTGACGATGTTTATTTTGGGACTGAGATTGTCATTTTCCAAGTGTTTGAAAAAAAATTGCTGACACAAATTACAATCCAGATCTGATGCAGATAAATTTTTTTTTTACTTACGACCAGGTAAAATGGTTTGGACTGAGTGAATAAGCATGTGGCAAAGTAAGGTATGCTTATGAGGCTGTGGAAAAAATTATCAGTGGGAGAAATGTTGTCTTTTGCGCATACTTGACCTTGGAGTGAAGGCCTGTGTTGTCAAACACACAGCCAGCTCATCAGTGTGTGTGGCACATGTGCACAGGCGAAGAGCATGGTACGCACCCAGCACTGGCCCATGGACCACCCAAACCGGGGTGAGCTGTGGCTGCAGCTGTGCCAGCTTCACTTGAAAGGTGGGGGTCGCCACCTGGCGGCTGGCTTCTACCAGAGCACTGTGCGGGAGTCCCTAGGGGAGCTGTGGCCCATGAGCCTGCCCGCATTTGCTGACCCCATCTTCTGCGAGGACTACCTGCTGTCAGCTGAGGGTCAGAAGCGTGCCGAGCGGGTGCTGTACGTGGTCTCCGTCAGCCACCCACACATCACCTACTGCCCTCTCCTGCACCCGGTCACCTCCCTGCTGCTCCACTACCTCTCCGAAGAACAGGTGTGTGCTCTCCTCTCCCCCCCCCCCACGTGTGGTCCAGGGTCTGCAGGGGCCAACAGTATTTTTAGAGGGCAGCTCTTCTTTTGCATCGTGGTCGTCAGCATATCCGGTTGCCCAAGTAGCAGAGTGAAACACCAGGTAGTTGCCATGGGAAGATCCTGGTGTTTGGCTAGCAGCGTAACCCTCTGCCCAAATTTCGCATTTACTGGCTATCGTAATAGTCTGTCAGTTTTTTGCACAGCAGTGAATTCAGCTGTGGACAGTGCAAGACAATGTCGAGGAACAATCGCGAGGTGATGGTATCCTAGTTGAAACCAAGAAGCAATAGGCACGGGTAGGCAAGACGGTCCCTTAGGGCAGGGGTTCTCAATCTTTTCAGCTGAGTCTTTCCAGGGAGCCCTAACAGCTTTCAAAAGTTGCTGGGGAGCCGTGTGTCTTGGTTTCTATCTCCCTCTGCACAACATGGGTGCAGAAGAAGGACATTTGCAGTGCACGCTCTCTCAAAAAATTGCTGCAATCAATCAATCATGACTGGATGTTTATTGAAAGAGTGTGCTGTAAACCAATTGCAGTGACTGGTGCCAGTATAAAGTGAGTAAGAGAAAAGGTTGGGGCTGAGGCATGCATGGATTTTGGGTGCTCAGGGCACCTAATAAGCAAATCCAAGAATTCCATGAAACCCAGTTTGAGAGCCCCTCTCGTGGGGCAATGGGTAAATTAGTTTAGGAAGCTGGCAGCTGCCTCAAGACAGGGCTAAGCAGAGGTCTGTGGGAAAGGCATTTTGTCCTGCCGTTGGACATAGATGGGCTGATGCTGACAATGATTATGATGATGTGGACTAGTGGGTATCTCTCGGTGCAGGCGTACGAGTGTGTGTGCTCCCTGATTGAGAGCACAGCGGTGCGCCACCTGAGCCAGACACGACTGATGCACGACACATCGGCCTATGCGCTCATGCAGCTGACCCGGCGCCTGGCGGTGGGTGGTCCTGTGTTTTTGTCTGTGACCCATCCCCGTGCTCACACTCACTGGTGCTCTGTCTGCAGAGGAAGACATATGCCCGGCTGCTGCGCCGAGTGCAGGAAGAAGAGGACCTGGAGAAGGTCTTCCACACCTGGGAGCTCTGGATATTCCGGGGGCTGCCCCTTTATCACCTGGTAGGCTCTGGATTGCTGCGCCAGCATTGAAACAAATGTCCACATCTGCCTTAATTGCGTACTAAGGACACTCATAGCCAGGCTGTCTTCACAGAATGATTGCAGGCACCGCTTCATTCACTGTATACTAGTAAACGGCAGCATACACCTGTGCAAACCTACAGCCTGAGACGCTCGCTAATTCAGACAGTACAGGTCTTGTACTGGTTAATTTGAAAGGGCTCCCAAGGGGAGGCCATGTCCAGGTATGACCAGCATTGCTAGGGGTCGTCGAAACAGCCCTACTCAAAACCTGAATTCCGTGCTGCAGAGTCACTCGCGCACCTCTTATGGGCATGCTTAGGCTGGCGTGACGACAAACGGGCGGCTCCCTTTCTGGGTTCGTGCTTAGTTTCAGTTCCGCTTTCTTTAGCTTTGTGCGAGCCCGCAGCGATGGTGGCTCAACCAGCCAGTATCAGCCAGCCAACCTAACACAGCTGAGCATTGTTTCGGATGCTGATTGGCGGGTTGCTGATGTTTTCTTCCCCCCTATCACCAATTCTTTTTTCTTGCTTCTTCGGCATAGTTACCTTTGCTTGAGTCCACGTGCTTTCATTCTTCCAGTGTGCTGAAACTGTGTGCTCATCACATGCCGTTCGCTGTTCATGTGGTGAAGCCTCCTCACACATGACGGTGCCACTTATGATGGGTGTGACGCGGTAGCAGTGGAGCTACACCACGTCACATCATGAAGGACGCGGGAAGCCCTAATGATTTTGGTGCAGTTCTGCTTCGATGCTCCCAACAGTGTACACTTAATGTAACATTTATCGAAACATGAAAAATATTCACTGCCACACTGTTCTCATCTCTAAATCAGGCAACGATTGCCCACTCTTTCACTACCATAGAGTTTCGTTTTCACCATTGTAGTTTTTACTGATGTTTTGTGTGCTTTGTGGTTGTGTAGCGCAGCTACGCATGCAGTTCATCTGAGATCCGAAACATCCGAACACACTTAACTCAAATTGAGCTGAGCACAGTGTTTGGTGCTTGCTAGGCCTAAAGTCCGTTTGCCCCCTCGCTGGGAGCCATTTACAAAGGACCCCTAAACCCATAATTGTGGAGTTTATCTGACAACACAACATGATTAACCGAGTCAGACGCCTTGGACACATCCAAAAATAAAGCACAAGCAAATTCATTTTCTTCAATGCAGCTGTTTAGAAGGTCACATAGTTCATCAAGCATGTTCAGCGTACCACGACACTTAATAAACCTGAACTGATTACCAGAGAACACGTCATGAGCTTCAAGAAAACTGATCATCACTGTCGAAATGTGTTTTTCTAAAACAAGCGCAATGCATGGTAGGATTGAAATACATACCACGATAATTTTCAACTTTATTTTTACTCCATTCTTATAGATAGGGATAACCATCGCCTTCTTCAAGCCCTCAGGTACTATTTGGGTGGAGATTATACCATTGATAATCGCGAGCAGAACATGCTTTATTCGTTCAAAATTTCTGAAAAGTGTATCGACTGAGATACCGTCCCACCCTGGAGACTTTCACCTGCTAAAGCGAGAAAGAATGCAGCATAGATCGTCTTGAGTGCAAGGTGGTAGAAATGCTTATTCAAACACAGACTGCATACTGCGAGATGGTAGACTTCAAACTTTTGAATGTGCAGGGAGACCAGCAGCCGAAAAAAAAGCATTGAACTCATCAGCAAGTGTCAGAGATAACACCCTAAAGTTGCGGGAAATGGAATTGGCTACATTCCTAGGTACACAGCCACGTAAGCGATTAACAACATCCCAGGACTTAGCTGGCTTCCCTTTTGACGCCACAAACCTTGCTTGGAAATATTGACGTCTTTTTGATCAGAGTAATGCATTAGCCCTGTTGTAAGCAGACCTGTACGGTGCCCTCAATTGAGTGTTCATAGGCGAACGCCTACAACGGGCCCAAGCCATTTCCCTTTCTGCAATAGCCGATAAAATGCCGTTGTTAATCCACGGCCAACCAGTCTTTCTTTGCTTTATGATTATAGTTTTTTTACCGGACTCCAACAACTGCGTGAAGGTTTCAACAAATGAATCGTAAAGAGAGCTTTCAGAGGTGTGAGTTAGAACAGATCCTAGTCGTATTTTTCCATTGCGCAGTCAAGTCGAAGTCTGTTAACGAGTTTGATTGTGTCCAATTTATCTTGCTTCATAGCCATTATCCCAGCTTGTGGAAAACACGACAGCCAACGAAGAAATGATCCGTCATTTTTTGTTCTACGATAAATGAACTGCATTCATTGTGTTCAAGACGAACGTTCACGTGGTCAAGGCATGACGATACTAATTTACTACCAAACATTTCAACGCGTGTGGGAAGGTTGATTGTGGCATCGATGCCAGCATCGGCAAGAGTGTTTAAGTAATTGACAACCAATTGTTTTTTAGTTTTTAGAAGGTCAATATTGATGTCACCAATCATGCAAATACGACCCTGTGGAAAGTTAGTCTTGCTCAGCTCTTCGATGAAATAGGCAATATTTTGCTTCGCTGGACGATAAATAGCAACCACAGTCATGTCGAAATGTCCATTGTGAATGCAGACGGCTAATGATTCTGCAGTAGTGAAAGAAATAGAAGTAGTTGTCGAAACCCAACTGTCCTTGACAAAAATCGCTATACCGCCCCCTAGCCCAGAGTCACGAGTGAAGAAAAAGCTAGAGTATCCCAAAATCGAAAATTGCTGCGAATGGTTATGTGAAATGTTAATCTCGGTCAAAATGAAAGCATCAATGGAATCATTTAATGCACTGACTACAAAGTGAAATTCGTCCCAATGCTTCCAAAGACTTTTAATGTTCACATGAAGAACAGCAAAACAACCTTCACCAGTAGTAAGGAATGTGTCACGAAAAGCAGAAAAATCACGAAATGAAAGCAAACCAGAAGACATGAGAAGAAAGGAGGTGATTAAGATAGCCTAAGTCAACTCCGATAAGTCCGACAAATGCCTAACACGAATGGATGGGTCCCCTTCCTTCTTACACAAGTAAATGTGACCTTAGGAGAACTTGGGCTAGTTCTCCTGGGGCTTCTTGTTGGGCTAGTTGGTAATTGATCATTGTAATTTAAAGGCACTAAAACTACACACACATGCACGAGAGAAAAGAACGGGACAGAGCGCCACTCACAACTGGTTTAATTTGCAGAAACCACATACATGCATATATATATATACAGTCAGCCAGCACCTGCGCAAGGAACATATTCACACATCAAGCCATATACACGATAAGCATCGCTCAAAAAACTGTTTTTCCGCCTTGTACAAAGACGGCCCAAATTTACCTAAGAATATCAGATCCTGCCCTTCACACTCTTGTGAGCCACGTTTTTCAATAGTGCAGATTCTTGCCATGAGTAGCAACGTAAAAGCCAGAGAACTAATTTAAGCGTTCTTTATCAGCAAGAAAGGCAGTTTTTGCGTCAGCAAAACGTCAGTATCTTTGTAGAAGGCAGAAAAAGAGTTTTTTGAGCGATGCTTATCGTGTATGGCTTGATGTGTGAATATGTTCCTTGCGCAGGCACTGGCTTAATGTATATATATGAATGTATGTGGTTTCTGCAAATTAAACCAGTTGTGAGTGGCGCTCTGTTCCATTCTCTTATTCTCTTCTCTCATGCGTGCATGTGTGGTTTTTGTGCCTTTTATGTACAATGATAAATGTGACCATTCTTAACCAACACAAAATTGTAGGCCTTTGCTTTGGCTGCAGTGCGTGAAGCCCAAAAAAGTTCTCTGTTGCTTTTTGAAAGGTTCTCGGCAAAGAACAACTTTAAGTGTTTATTGCTTTGATCCAAGGATCGGAGTTTTGACCGAGCAAGCAACCACTTATCTTGAATGCTGACAGCTGAAAATCTTACTAGAACGGGAGCAGGACCATTCCTACGAGGGGCAAGCCTATGCATAGCCACCACCTGATCCTTTGAGAAGGAATCAATTGCAAGCGCAACACATCCGGGTTGGTGGGAAGGTGATGTATCTCTAGGTTGGACATCCTGCTATATTGTTCAGATTCATTTAAATTGGATTGTAGTTTCAGGATAGTTGAGACCTGAGAGGTGACACATGTTTCTAGGGACTGCACCTGAGTGGTCAGCTCAGCAATGGTCTCATCTCGAGCCAGAGAACGAGCGAGAAGCGAGTCATAGTTTTTAGAAAGGCCATCAAGAGATGACTGAACTTCATTCACCACAGATTTCAGAACTTCGACTTCGGATTTCAATGAAAGAAGTTCATCCAATTTTAGGTATAATGTGGAAATAGTCTGCACGTTCTTTGATCTACAGCAATGCCGCAAGCCTTTCGTTGATAGCAGCCAATTGCTCAGATGTGCGGGCAGAATCAGCCTGAGAACAAGTACTAGCACGGCACTCCTTGCACCGCCATTTATCACGTTTTGCTCCCATCGAAGAGTAAGTAGTATCTGCAACCCCAGAACAGTCCTGACCCAAATGATAGTGGCTACAACAACTACAACATATCAGATATCTGCAATCAGCAGCAAAGGGCTTTAAGCAGTGAGCACAATCTCCCTCTGGCATGATAAAGCACTACAAAGTTTGCAGTTGGTGGCAGAAATCTAATACAAAAAAAAAAATTAACACAACGGCTCTCAACGCTCACCTGCATGACAGAGTGTGGTCAGTACATGGCCGTGATATGCCGCCAACTGCAACGACTGTCCAGATTTCGTGGCTTTTGAGGCCGAGATGAACGATGTAGCGCCCCTAGCGGAAGCCAACCAAGCCACGTTAATGAGAACGGCCCCCTCGATTTCGCTGACACTTCTTGATGCGCCAGAGCGGGCGAAGGGATGCTCGCTGCGATCACAATCAGGACAATCTTGATCTTGAGGGGACACCGAAGGCAAACAATGCAATAAACCTGCGTGACAGAGTGTGGTCAGTGCTTGGCCATGATATGTCGCCAACTGCCAAAAGTTTGGTTCTCTTCAGAGACTGGCGGTAACCGTGCATTGCATGCAGGAACGACTTTCACTTCTTGACTTAATCCATGCAAATACCTGCATTTTGGACTTATGAGCGTGAACAAGGCCGTCACTTACTTCTGGTAGGAGAGGTTTGCGCTTCCTAACTCGTGTATTTCTTTGCAAAATCTGTAAGCACAGCGCCAGGACATGCCGAGAGGCAGGACTTGGTGCGTGCAGACTAGTTTCTCATAGGAAAGCGGGGGCTCGGGCAAGTTTCTCACGGCACAAACGTAGTCTATGCCACGGACCTAGGGCTCATCCCGCAATAACAGACTTCACCAAACAAACGTCTGTTTTTCACAGTGCAAAAATAGGAGCTTTTAAAGTGTAGTATTTTAAGCACTAACAATTTTTTTAAAGAATATTTGCTCTGAAAAGTGTTTCTGTTAAATGCAAAGTTATTTTCTAAAGTTATCTATATTTGGTGGCATGAAGAGAAAGCCATATCTTGCTATGAGCAAATTTGGTAATCATTTGCGCCTATGTGCTTTTCTGCTCATTTATTGCAATGTACAGTTTTGTAATGTACATATTTTATTAGCACACATATCTATTGTAAAAACGTTTCCTTGCAACATATAATTTGCAAAAATTTGTATTTCTGCAGTCGTAGTTAAGTTAAACAGCCAAGCCAAGTACGCTATGCTGTCTTCCCGGCATTCCCTCGGTAGATGAAATGCTCTCTAAGAAACTCGCATAGGTGGTGGCGCCAGCTTTCGCTCTAGGTAATATTTAGAAACTCTGTGTCCACCACATAAATTTACCATGTTGGATGAAACAGCACAAGGACATAGACAGAAGAAGACAGACAGTGGCCTGTGTTATATATTTACAGCAACATGGTAATTTTGAGCAATGACAAGTGAGGCACGCGTTTATAACACTGTTTGGATGTTTGTTAAGTGCCCTCAACCTCTGACCAGCACCCTGTCCACACTCCCATGACGTTGTTGGACCTGGAGTCACACTGGCTCTGACCATGTTTGTTGCAAGCCTGGGAATCGAGGCACTCAATGCAGCACTTGTCATTGGTCTAAATGTTCAGAAAATTGTTGCTATAAATACACAACAAAGGCCACTGCCCTTGTAAGACATTTAGTATTCGTGGTCATCACCTGGCTTGGGGGAACGGCTACGAATATGTTTATAAAATTTTATGTATGTGCTTTGTAAATGATTGCACTAGTTATACACGCCGTGGGTTTAGTTGCTGCATGGTTTCGTAAAAAGATCAAGTGCACACTTGTTTGCTCTCCTCTGTCTTCATTATGTTGTATGTCTTGGATTTGCTGTAGTATGTATGTGCAGTGTCCAGAGAGCTGTATAGATTTTTAGGTACTCCTGGGTGAGAACCTGATTGTGAAGGGCACTTCAGTGTTAGACTAGGAGTCCTACTTACGTAAACCTATTAGGAGTTGCTGGGGCTCCTAAGAGACAAACATCTCCCACAGCACATTTAATTAAACTGAACATGAATGCTCCATCGTCAAGAGCATCAGTGTAGATGGTTACAGTGGCGAACATATAAGTTGCCTTTGAGGCTGGATTCCGAAGAAAGACACACGTTGCTGGGGGTGCCCAAAAATAACGCTGGGAGATGAGATTGGGCGATTTGCTTGCATAAAAGGGCTGCAGCTGAACGGGATAAATGGGAGGTCACTGGGAGAGGCCTTTGATCTTCAATGGACATTTACAGGATGTGATTGGTGGATGAGAGGACTCCTGTTGTGAAAAACCAGAAGAGACTGTCCAGACTTGCAAGTTCTTATTATATCTGCCTCCAAAAAGGTGTGTGAGTGTGCCACGAGTGCCTAAATATCTGTTGCATTATAGCCTTGCAGAAAGGTAATTCTATAAAGAACATTCCCTCCCCCCTCTTCCCGTAACTTTTCTTATGGATGGGGGCTCACCTTATTTAAATGGGAATTTTTTTTTAAATGTAAATGGGACAGGAAGTCAGGAGACAAGAATACATGGGAAGGCCCTGCCCCCCCAGCACCCCCTTTTCCGGTGTCCCTGTACGTGACACAAGCTAGCATGTTTTTGCAACGAATGGCATAACAGGAAACGACACGTACATGAAGATAACTCTCTTCTGTGTGTCATCTTCATGTTCATGTCATTTCCCTCTGCACCAGCCATCGCAAAGCATGCTTGAACAACTCTCCTAAACTTTTAAGCTTCCATGATTTTGCTTGAAAGAGCATTGTTGTTTTTTTCTTTGCCATTTCATTTTATTTCTCTTGTTCAACAATGACTTTTTGTTAATTTCTTGCAATTTGCGTTCTTTCCTGCTTTGAATGTTCCCCTCTGGAACCATGCAGCATCACACCATCTTTTTTTTTTCCCCCTTTCTCATCTTCTTCTCCTTCTGCAGCACGGCTGCTCAACTTCATCATGAGGCAGTGCACCGAGCACCTTTCAGTCCGCCGGGCCATGTCAGATCTCTGTGCCGACGTGCTTGGCTCACCCGTGCAGGTACGCTCCATGGACTGCTTCTTGCTGGAGGGGGTGCGTGCCCTGTACCGCATTGCCATGGCCATCCTGATCCTCTTCACCCAGGAGCTGTCCCGTGAGTAGGCTCTTGCTTCTGTGTCTCGTGAGCACACTTCGGGTGGTGTTATTTCCATCGTCCACTGTAGCACTAGGGAAGGAAAGGGTGAGCGGGAAACTTAGGAAGCAGTTCAAGCGTTGCATCTGTCTGATGGGAAATTTAATGTGCCTGCCTTAGCAGCAGGTAAGTAAGAACAATGTGCCTGTAAGAAAAGAGGGAACAAATCTGATACTGATGCTTGTGTTTGAGGGGAGGGCGATGGGACCACGTGGGTTGTCTGTCTGATTGTGGCGACCAACTTTTCCTTGCTGCCTTCTGTGGGATCTCAAGTGAAAATGGGGAGCACTAGGACAGGCCCTGATCTGGTTTTTGATGATGATTGTAACAGTGACACTAGTGGTGGTGGTAATTGCAATGACAATGGAGAAAAAACAACTTTTCATTGGCATCAGTATTAGTGTAATGTGTAGCAGTGCTTGTAATTGAGCACCAGAAGTGGGGCACAACAGTGTTATTTTGTGTTTCTTCTCATCTCTCGTCGTCTGGAGTGCTGCTAATGATATCGTTTTCTGTTTGAAAGTCCACATTTTGCAATGTAAACAGTTTCTTTTTCAGATTCGTGAATTAATCATCACACACATGCTGTCATTTTGTGTGTGCGGCAGTTTGGGCCAGCAGTCGCATGATGCCCAGACATGGCAAGCAGCATGCAAAACTGCATGGCCGTTTGGGAACAAATGCATGATTCCACTTGCATTTGTCTTTCAGTCTCATCCTGTTTTGGGCACTGTGGCTTCTTTATGTGGGAGTACTGGATTTTTTTTTTAAGAAATGGCTACCGTGATTGTGTTAGTTTTTTTATTATGTATTCCTTTGCCTCCCTTCTAAGACTGCATCACTGCTGCTGTATAGTTTCTTGCATTTTTGGTTTTCCTTGTGATGTGGAACAACATGTACTTCGATCGTAGACGTTAGTGCTGTATTTGGGAGACAGTGCACAGATGGTGGGGACAGGACACAGCACTTCTGTCTGCAATGAAATAAGTTTGTGTGTTCACGCTCCATACTGTGGTGAGCAAAACTCCATACTCGGTGGCAGCTTTTCCTGGCAATGAAGGGAAGGCTGAAGGGATGGAGTGTCTGTAACCGTGTCATTCCGCCAAATAGTTTGGCCACACGACGGCGCATTGCTCTCTCTGCGGTACCTTCACAACAACACTGCGGCAGCTGGCACCGTCTGTGGAAACTTCTTTAACTGAATATGCCTAGCAAATATGTTGTAATCAAGAAAACTGTTTTTCGTTGACGTTCTAATGTGGAAAGTTGCGAGTTGTGTGAAAAATCTGCTTTAAATAATGAATGTTAACAATTATACTATGTTTTAGTAGATAATTAATAGCTGTGAGTGGGGTATATATCTTGCTGTGTAGGAAGAGAGAGTGAGTTTCTGCTCCACACCTTCCACTTCATTGTCAGAAGAATTTGTCGCGGAGTATAGTGAGCAAGGCTACTCAAGCTTGCAGCCCTAACTTCTCTTGGGAGATGTAGTGGATCATGTCCTGCAGTTGGACTACTTGACCGCTCGCCCTTTTCTTTTCTTGCAACATTGGCTCACAAGAGTTTATCCATGTACTTCACTGGCAGTGTTTGTTTTGCCAAACAGAAATACAGTGTTTAGTGTAAGCAAGATGTGGTGCTACATCAGGGGCCTTAGAGATCTCCAAGTACTGCAAAGAATGAGCACTTTTTCAGTATATTCACAAGTGCAGTTATGCTGTTTCCTTCTTTCTTGAAATGGTTACCTGGCAGGAAAACAGTGAAACGCAATGGAGCCTTTGCTGAAATAGTTGCAGACTCTCCTTTTTATTCTTTCCAAATAGAACTTATTTTCACTTCTTTGTCTGAAAAGAAAGGTAATAATGGTTTCAATTTAAGGGTGCAAGGATGACCATTTCAAGGAACAAGGAAACTACCTAAGCATAGCCACGCTTTTGACTGCCCTGGTAAAGCACTTGTTCTTTGAAATGCCGGAAGACATGTTTTGATTACTTTGATGTGGAATTACAACTCAGTATTTTTTAACGCCATAGTTACTGTAGTTATTCCAATGTAACGCATCTTTTTTTACTGAAAATGGAGGTGAAAATTCACTCTTTGTATTATAGCTCAATATTATGTGCATCATAATCAAATACATATATAATAAATACACATGATAATCTAAGATTATGCTCATCACAATCTAAAATTATTTGGAGTAAAGGCACACTATACCATATTAACTCACATATTGGTTTTGTCATGCAAGTCGGGCCTCAACTTCAGGAAACAGAAAAGTAACAAAGGAAAAAGGTTAGAATGCCATATTGGTTGACCAACAGGAGCTCTGAGCCACCAGTATTCAATTAAGGTGGCCAGCACGATGCACCACATATCGGAGCTGTGGCACAGCAGTGAGAAACTCGCTGGCGGAGACAGTGCACCTTTACACCAAGCGCAAATGCAACGTATCATCCCAAGGAAATGCAATAGAACATGCGAGACGTAAAGGCCTTCGTTTCATTCTATTGAAGTTCGGCACACACCCTCAACTTCCGCAGCGTCGCCAGTGGCATACACTAATGCCAGTACCAGCTAACGGCAGTGCATAGGACGCTTGGCATTCCGTGCACGGCATTGCTAGGCACTCAGAAAGGCACTCTCGCTGCTTTTCTCAGTGTCTGACACATTTTTTGGCATCGTCAAACTTGCGTGCTGCCATGCAATATTCCGACTGCTCTACGCGTAAGACTTATAGTGTTACGCGTGGAGCAGTCGGAATATCTCGGAATGGCTCTTTTAGATGTTGCCGAGAGCAGCCATCAGCATTCAGGAGGCATGACTTGCTGCACAGTTGAGTGAATGGGAGATGTTTCATTTTTATGACAAGGCTTCTAAAGCACACGATCAACACGGCGATGGCAGTGCAGGACTTTGTGCTTTTCTTTTTGTGAGTTGTATCTTTCGTACTGTTATTTTGAAACAGAAGGGGTGCGTGAAAGCCGTTTTTCTTCTACCCAGCCTTCCGTGTACTGTGGCCTCATTTCTCATGTCACGTTCATGTTTTTTCTTTACACGCTCGCAAAGTCAACCCTCGTGTTACATTTGGGTGAATGTGGCAATTCTTGGCAAAGTTAACACAGATGGCAAGGCAGCATGGTGGTAAGCTTTGCAAAAAATTTAGCCTTTAGAAAAGAAAAACAATGGAGAGCAGTTGTGCTTGCATCTTATTGTCTGCTGTGGCATAGTTTTCTAGCTGGTAGATGATCGAAGCAGTGCTTTTTGTTGTGATTGCATTTTTAATGACTTCATGTGTGGCACAACCCTTAAAATGTGTTCGTGTTTTCTCTGCTCTGCTCTGCTGCTCAGGGAGGAAGAAGAAGAAAGGTAACTGCACATTTGAAGGGTGGGAGGAGGCAGCTGCGTAGCTTCTGCTTGGGCACACCTTGTGCTACCAGAACACTAAGAAATCACACTGACAAAGTGAACAAGGCCTCAGGGTGCTTGCCAACGTTGCGACAAGGGGACTTGTCTTTGTCTGGGCAAAGTGTTCACTATTGGCACGGTTTAAATAGGGCCTTCGCTCCGAGGGGGAGGGGTGCGAAGTAGGAAAGGTGTACGGATGGGGAGCGTGAAACTTGTCCAGGCATGATGGCTGCTAAAGAGGATTGACCGGTTGGCCTGCAAAGCTGTGAAAGGAAATGGGCCAGCTTAGCAGAAGGGAATCCCGGGGTGTGGGCTTGAAAGGGTGTGTGTTGAGCTGTGACAGGTTGCATGATAACCCCTCCGCCGATAATGAATGCTTTGCAAAATGACAAGTCCTCTTGTTGAAACAATGTCAAGCAGTCTGAGGCTTTCCCCTCCCTTGTTCACTTTGTGGGTACTAAGAAACCATCTACCTGCCGTCTCTCTACCTAACAAATCATAAAGATGAACTTGCAAGGAACTAAGACACAGACAAACTGGTTCTTTGGAGTTTCACTCTCCGAGTTCATTTAAGCTTGTTACACTTATTGGCACGGGCAGGGACACTATTTTTCGTTCTTTTTATGGTCCCACAATAATTTTTGTCTGAGTTCATGACATCAGACGTTTTCCTAAGCTGCTTATTCAAAAGCTTCATGGCACAACACAATTAAAGGCTTGCCAACATCACCTGCACTTGTGTGCATGAAGAAGGCTTTGATACTGATCTACTTCTCCCTCGCTCCTGACTTAGCCAGCACAGCTGTGCTATGGGAGGTAGGACTGCAGTAGCATCCAGTGGAATGCTACACCAACTTGCCTGCGCTCTGTAACAAGGTGGTTGTGTTCTCTTGTCCTTGTAATTGGACTTCTCCCCGTGTGTTTTTTGGCTCATGTTGAAATTTGAATGCACCGTTATCTTCACATTCCACAAACTTGTTCACCTGTGTAACTGTCATCTTTATCTTCTCTGCATTTGCTGTTTTGCGAAGTTCCTTGTACTTGATGGCGGCATTATTATTCTTAATTACTATTTCTTGTTTGCTCCCCATTTGTTGACTTTGCACTAGGCACGGGCAGCATCAAAGATACATGTATCTTCAGTACTATGTTTCGGTACATTTCATTATATCGCATGCCAAAAATGAATTTATCATAGGACCAAAAATACATTTTTGATTTACCGTGTGTTTTAACGATACTCAGTACTGAAGAAATCATGTGCTGCAGATTTTGAGGCTCCTGTGAGTCAGGCTTTGGGCTGGCGGTGCTTGTTAAGGCTGTAGCACGCTGAAAGAAAGGAACGTTGTAGAATTAGGCAGACTCTGGATCAATTCCATTGACATTTGATTTCAGTCTGCTTTCTTCCTACATCGTTGTTTGGCAGATAGACGACGTATATGCTGCGCTTCTGTACACGCAGTGGCAGAAGGGACGAGGAGACAGGCTCACCACTGTGGTAGAAACAGCACCCCTTCGTCCCTGTTTCAAGCTGCAGTGGTTGCCAACAGAAATGGGAGACTTTCGCCATCATGTTCAGGAGCTTACAACACATTTGTTGACTTTTTCAGAACTGTAGAGGCCACGCACTCTTCCACACAGGGGTCATTGGTGGCATCAGCACTGGCAGCGTCATTCCTTCCGTTTGGAGGAGCAAATGCCACAACAAGCTCTAGAGGTGCTAGTGACATGAGTTTCTAAACTATGCCTCCAGGATCCTCTGAGTCGATATGGCTATGCTTCTCTTATTTATTGAAAAAAGGCATCCTCGTATTATAACATGGCAACGTGCTCATCTTTTCCAGTACAGAGGCCTCTTCATACGGTTCACATATAGTATACGGCTGCATCGCGGATTGCTTACAGACTGGCGCTGTGGGCAAATTGTTACTTAATACCGTGCTGTAAATGCAGCATCTATATACCGTATCTACTCTAATCCAGGCTGACCCCTTAAAGTCCGAAGCCAACAAAAAAATATATATTACCTCGAATGTAGGCCGAACAAAAAAACCGAGGACAGCATTCACAAAATTCAAACAGCATTTTTTTGAATCTGAACGTGCAGAGCTCGTTCAGCGTCGTCGTCGCTGTGTTCCTTGTCACTGTCACCTTCAAACTGCACTATCTTCGGCACCATCAAGCGCATTAGATATGCTGCACTTTTTAAAGGCGTGCACGATCAAAGTACCTGGGATGTCGTCCCACGCTGCAGCTACCCAGCCCATCAGCTGCGATAGCGATGCACGTGTGATGCGGCCCGTTGTCGTTAGCATGTGGTCTTCGTCAGTCAACCAGTCCGTGTAATATTTCCGCAGACGATCCTTGAAAGGTTTGTTGATGCAGACATCAAGTGGCTGCAACTGGCCCATCATGCCTCCCGCTATAGCAGCGAGGTCCGTGTTCGCTTGGGCGAGCGCAGCCTTCACGTTGTCGGTCAAGTGCCCACGGTAAGAGTTGACGACAACAAGCGAGTTCTTTGTCAAACGAGCCCCTGAACGCCGTCGCCACACAATCTTAACCCAATCTTCCACCATCACACTCGCCATCCACCCGTTCTCATTTGCCCGCACAATGACATTTCTTGGGAGTTTCTCGAGCAGGCAGTGTCTTCCTTTTGAAAATCATATAAGGAGGGAGTTTATGTCCATCAGCTGTGCAGCACAGCATCACAGTTGCGCGCTGCTTCTCGTAGCCCGCAGAGCACAACTTCACCTCCTTGGCACCCTTTTCATTCATGGTGTACGCCACTGGCAGATCAAAATACAGAGCCGTCTAGTCTGCGTTGCCGATTTGCCCAAGGTTGTAGCCTGCCGCTTCTCTCTTCCGCAGCACGTAGCGCTGAAAAGCTATCAGCTTTTCTTCAAAATCGCTTGGCAGCTTCTGGGTGATTGAAGTGCGACGTCGGAGGCTGAAGCTGAAGCGCTTCATGACTTCCTGAAGCCAGCCCCGGCTGGCTTTGATATCCTTTGGCGTTAGGCCTCGCTCCCTCGAAAGTTCCCTAGCTTTCGCTTGGAGCACTTCTGTTGTCACTGGAAGGGAAGCTGCTCTCTGCGTCTGAACAAAGTCGGCCAAAACTGTCTGCATTTCATGGCGACGGCCTTTCTTTGGTCCGCTAAATGCCATCCTCGTTGCAGCGCACGCAAAAAGCTGGTTGTCCCCTCCAACGACGGACGTTTTCTCTCGTCGATGCCAAAGTCCCGCCCGGCTTGAAGGTTCGATGGTGCCTCTGTGGCTATCACAACTTTTGTAGTACATCTGCTAGGTGCCATCGCGGTAACACCACGCCGCACACCGATACGGCCGACACGACACAGGTCAAAATGGTCTTGTGTACGGTTGACTACTGGCACGGCTAGTAGCGGCTGCAATACTGACTTTTCTAGATGGCGCTAGCCAATGCCTCCTGAAGAACCTGCCTGAAGCGTCTCTTCGGTTTCAATGGGCCCCGAGATCGCCTCGATTTTGCGCAGACTGGCCGCTAGGCGGCGCTAAAAGATTGATGAGCACCCGCACTCAAAGGCACGCCTGCAGGCACACCTGGGATTCGGCCTTAAGTACAGCACCAGAGGAATTGACAACTCCAGTCGACTGCCGGGTATTGCCTTTGCTGATGACTTGGTAATTATGGGAGAAAACACAGAGGATGTACAAAAAATGCTAGACATTTCTGCCACGGAGCTGCAAAGCCTTGGCCTCAAGTTCAACCAGCGAATATGCAGGGTTGTTCGGCTGGCAGGCGAGGCGACTGATCAGCTATCGCCTACGTTGAGTGAAGAGCCCCTAACAGTCGACATATCGTATACATACCTGGGCATAAATTTGTGTGCTGAGACTGACATGTTCAGGCTGCACGAGGCCAAGGTCCGTCAATCTGCACTCCGAGCGCAATGCATCCTCCGACGTCGGTGCCTGTGGGGGTGCCATCAGTACATCATGGTCCGCGACCTCTGGAAGCTCGCGCACGTACCAAGACTCACATTCGCCAACGCGGTGGTCTGCCTCCCATCAGCCACCAGGAATTGGTTAGAGTGCAGACAAACAGAGGTCGGCCGCACTGCAGTCGGATGTCATGGACGGGTGGCCAATGCAGCCATTCAAGGCGACCTAGGATGGTCTAGTTTTGAGGCAGGGGAGGCATGCAGCAAGCTGGAGTACCGCGGTCGACTCCAGTTCATGAGCCGCAACCGATGGGCAAGGCGGGTCTTTGAATACCTCGCTGCGACATGCCTACACACTACATGGGTGAAGCGCCTCCACAGGATAGAAGGCAAGTATGACCTTTTCCAGACACCCATAAGTGCCGAAACATGGAAACGGCATGGAAACAGGAGGCAAGGAGACGGGTCCAGGAAAAAGAGAATCACCAATGCCTGCTGGCGCTCGCGTAAAAACAGACACTGGCTGTGTACCGCGAGTGCAAGAACAGCATCGGACCCGAAAAGGTTTCTGACAACGGCCTGGGTAGCGCATTGCTGTTTGAGGCCCGTGCCGGAGCGCTGCGAACACTGGTGTACCGCCGTCGCTTCGATGCAACACCAGAAGCACAGGCAGCAATATGCCGAGCGTGTGGCGACGCGGAGGAGACCATCGAGCGCCTGGTGATGTTGTGCCAAAGACTCCATCCGATGCCAACAGAGGGCACCACATTCCCACAGGTGCTCGGGTTTCACGGTCCTGCAATAGATGACGAAGGAGACAGCTCCAAGGACAAGAGCGAGGGGGTGCTGCGAACCAAGCATCGACTAACTCTTTGGTGGAGCACTGTGCCTAACCGTGCGAATCCGCAGAGTCTGACGTGAACGAGGTCGATGAGCGAACCCCACCTCCTGACTTTAGCCTTTACGTGTTTTTTGTGCTTTTTCTTTTCTTGTGCGTTTCATTTTTCTTTCTCTCCTTGTGCGCTTTCATCTTCTCGTTTCTTTGTTTTTGTTTTTGGTCCGGGTGCCCAACCTAGTGGTGCTCGCCCGTTACAAAGGGGAAGGCCTCAATTATCTATCTATCTAGGAGGACAGGGCGAGATAAATATATTGGGCAACATGAACGCACACATAGAAGACCTGGATGGGTACACGGATTCGACAGGAAGCATGCTGCAGGACATGTGTGACAGGCATGAT
This sequence comes from Amblyomma americanum, assembly GCF_052857255.1. Taxonomy (NCBI): domain Eukaryota; kingdom Metazoa; phylum Arthropoda; class Arachnida; order Ixodida; family Ixodidae; genus Amblyomma; species Amblyomma americanum. The sequence continues at coordinate 33,236,995 of NC_135499.1, read as the reverse complement.
TTAGTTGTATTCAACAGTACTGAGAAGTGTGAAGGGCTCATAACATGGGAGGCAGGGAGTCTGCACTCGACGATAGATTATGCACTAATGTCACAGAGGATGTATAATAGATTAGGGGTAATGAGCATAGATGAACATGGTTCCAGAAGTCTAGGTAGTGACCACAAGCGTATTAAGTTGAGCTTCAGAAGAAAAAGCAATGTAGGACTGAAGCAAGATGAACAATCATGGGGGAATTTTTACTCAGAAAAGCAATTGGAAGCAGCAGCCCAACAAATTGAGAAAGTAATTTTTGAGGATAATGAAACAGAATGGACTTATGCCAAATTAACTCGATTACTGGGGCTAGAGCTAGCTAAGGTGCGAGTAAAGCTAAAAGGGAAAAGACGCAAACCCAAGAGTTGATGGGATGAGGAGGTCAAGAAGGCGATAGAGAAACGTCGGGAAGCGTCCAGGGAACACAGATATTCCAAGAAGAGGGGGGAACCAGAATTTGAAGTAGACAGAAAATGGGATACCTTCATGAAATGTAGAAGGGAAGCATCCTATTTGATTAATGAGGAAATTAGAAGAATGGATGTCAAAAGTAAATAAAAAGGATAGAAAAGGAGCTCAAAAATTCTGGAAGCATCTAAATGCAATGAGTAATAAGGCTAGGCTAGAGCGAATGTTTATTGGTATTAGACTAGAAGGGGATGAAGCAATAAAACACATTGGAACCAGGATGACAGAAAAATTTAAAGCAAGGAATGTACATAATTTATCGAAGGAGGGTAGACCGGTTACAGCAATAGCTTCACTTGAGCAAAGAGAATGGGAAAGGGCAGAGAAGAAGGTTCCTAGTGGCACATCAACACGACCAGATGGTATTCCAATTATGTTGATAAAGAAGCTAGGACCAAAATCCAAGCAAACATTAATACAGGTAGCGAATAAAATGATAGTGGATGGGAAAGTTCCCGATGAATGGCGATTAAGTAGAATGAACATGATATATAAGGGAAAGGGGGACAAAGCTACGTCGCATAACAGTGACATCTATGGTTTACAGGGTGGTGATGCAGATTATAAAGGATAGATTGCAGGTTTGGGTGGAGAACGAGGGGGTGCTAGGGGAATTACAAAATGGGTTCCGGAAACAAAGGAGGTTGGAGGACAATCTATTTTCATTGACGCAGTGTATAGATATTGCTGAAAAGGAACACAGGCTCCTATGGCTAGCATTTCTGGATATTAGGGGAGCCTATGACAACGTTATTCAAGAGTATTTGTGGGACATACTGGGGACATTGAATGTGGAAGATGGAGTAATTAATCTTTTAAAAGATATATATAAAGGTAACAGAGTGCTTATAATATGGGAGAAAAAAATGGATCGGGGCCTGTACAGATACAGCGGGGGCTTAGGCAAGGATGTCCTCTGTCTCCTTTGTTGTTCATGTTGTACCTGCAAGGATTAGAGACCAAACTAGAGAGCAGCAGACTAGGCTTCAACCTTTCTTTTTTCAAGCAAGGAGAATGGATTAAACATTCATTACCAGGACTAATTTACGCGGATGATATAGTGCTAATGGCTGACAACAAGGAAGAGTTACAGAAGTTGATAGACATATGTGGTACAGAGGGAGATAGATTAGGTTTCAAGTTTAGTAAGGAAAAATCTGCAGTCATGCTATTTAATGATGAGGGCGGTGAGCATAGAATACAGGAGTTCACGCTAGAGGTAGTGGATGAGTAGAAGTATATTGGGGTGTGTATAAGTAACAGTGCTGAGTATCTGACAGAGCATGAAAAATATGTAATGAACAAAGCTAGCAGGAATGCAGCTGTCATGAAAAATAGGCACTGTGGAATTACTATAGGTATGAAGTGGTAAGAGGGATCTGGAAAGGGTGATGGTCCTTAGCCTGACCTTCGGTAATGTGGTCCTGTGTATGAGGCCAGATGTTCAAGCAAGGCTAGAAATTAAACAATGGGGAGTAGGGAGGTTAGCTTTGGGAGCACATGGCAATACACCAAATCAGGGGGTACAGGGTGATATGGGATGGGCGTCTTTCGAGAGCAGAGAGGCTAGCAGTAAGATAGCATTTGAGGAACGATTGGGAAAGATGGAGGAAAAGCAGTGGGCTAGGAAAGTTTTCAGATACCTGTATATAAAAAATATTGTCACGAAATGGAGAAGGCGAACTAGAAAATTGGCAAGCAAATATCCGGGCAGCAGTAAGGGGGCAAATCAGCAATTATCGGTTAAGAAAAAGGTTAAAAAAAACAGAGAGAGCTCTGTGGAAAACAGGGATGAAGAAACACTATGAAGAAAGTTGAGAAAGTGCTTGGGGGACATGTACACAGCTTGTGCCTTATAAAGGGTTAAAAAAAATATTTTTGTAGGCTGCTTATGGAGGTGATCGTTTCAAAGTCACCATGCCTTCAAAGTCACCATGCCAATGCTACAGTGATGAGCATATTATGAACCAGTACTTTCAGGAATGTTGAATCATGAGCAACAACATAAAGCAGACAACCAGGCCGCTGAGCTCACTTAAAAGAGTTTAACGTCGCCGGGGCACGTGTGCACGGGACTACTGTGGCCTGACGCATCACATGACGAGCAAGTGCCTTTCAAATTATTCCGCAACACTTCTAAATTCGTGTCTTCGCACGCAAGTTTATGAGCACATTTCTTGCTAATGTTAGCAGGGTGAACGCAGCACGCGCATGTCTTTGCTGTGGAACAGCGAGAGCTGATGCGGTAAGTATGCATTGTTAGCAAAAAAATCATGCTAACTTGACCCAACTGCTTATTTATGCGATAAAACAACCTTGTCCGATGAAAATAATGCTCACTTGTGGAAGAGGGTCGCAAAATAAACATTCTGCAAGCAAACTCAGAACCCCTGCACAAGAACGTTGGTTGCTAGCAGACGACACTTGCTCCAACAGCTCAACCGTCGTATGCAGTGATGTGGTGGCAGGAACAGCGGCGGTTCGGCTCGTCCCCATGGGCGTACCGAGGAGTTTCGAAACTGAAGTAAATTTATAAACGTTGGTCGAACCCACTTATAACGGCCACAGATATAGCGAACACTCGGTTATTACGAACGCAGTCGGCACTAGTTTCAAAATATGTATTTAGGCAATGGCAAAGCAGAAACAAATTTCTCTTTTTTTTTTTTAGACTTAGGCTTCTTGACTGTAGTATGGGAAGTCCATTTACTATGAACTCCTGATGCAGCGAACGCCATCCGATTTATCGTCAGGTTCTTTATAAGTGGGCTCGACTGTATTATAATGTCATGCCTTGTTTTTAGCCCTGTTATTGTCTAGGTTTTTTTAAAACGGTGGCACTCTGAATAAACTCTTCAGTTCTAAGTCAGCACTCTGTCTCGACTTATCTTCCCTCGTTCTTGTGCAAGTGCACTGTTTTAGCCCTATTATGTCATACCAACTCGCCCATTAGTTTGTGCTGAAGTATTGATGATACAGTATTGAGTATATGTATTGTAAATCAGTTTCGGTTCTGTACTTTGAATTAGTATGAGAAATACAATTTTTTAAAGTATTGGATATCGGTATCGAAGATACTTTTTGAAGTACCGTGCCCAGCCCTGCTTTGGACCCAAGCTTATTCTGCATAGTTATTTTTCTGCAACAGAAAGCAGTGAGCACAGATTGTCATTTTTTTGTAATCTTAGTGACCTTTTCTTGAACACTTTTTCCAATCTTGTGAGCACTTTTGTGGCTCACTCACAAAAGTGAAATTAACCTGTGGGGTCACCCAGATTCGTTATGTCTTGCAATTCATCTGTGCTCGCTCATTTAAGCAAAGAATTTCTTTTGAGCCCTAGTCATACATATAAGCGAACATTGCTTAAAAAAAATAGAAGAAATTATGCTTTTTACATGTGTGGAGATGACACTGTTTAGACACCCCTCCTTTTCTTTATTTTAATTTCTGTTTTTGTAGTACTACTAATTAAATTTCATCATAGATTGCCAGTGTCATGGTTCTCTGTTTCTGGCTTTCACCATACACTCTTATCTAGCTTGCAAATCGGACATTCAGTCCAAGCCATCTCGTATAGTCCTGAGAGTCTCTCAAAAGAACTTGTTTGCATAGTGTGTAAGTTGGTAACCTAATTTTCTTCTTGTATGGCACCCCTAATCTGTGAACCATTTCCTCATTATCCCTTAACTGGGCTCATACAACTGGTTAAGGCTGTCTACTCCCATTTCCTTGTTAAAAAGGTCCATGCAGTGGTTTTCAGGGTGGCTGTGAAATCCATGCATTATGTAGAGTAAAGGCTATTAAGCGTTCGTGCCACGTAAAAGACCCCAAAAAGTGAGCTGGTAATGTACAAATACTTATAGAACTTCCTTTCCGACTCCTCACTGCAACGTCCGGTGGCTATCTCTCAAAGATATTCTCCTTTCAACTTCATAAGGCACATGTGACATCAGCAGTGAGAGGCTCATTGGCTCGCGAAAACCGCAACAGTGTTCGCAGACCAAGGAGGTGAAGGAAGCAGCTTTAGGATGGCTGGAGACCTTGCTCCCTTTCATTCTCCCCATAGTGTGAGCGGCGGAGCGAGCGGCAAAAAAAAGTAAAGAGCTGAGCTCCGTTGGCCAGGTGACTTTTGTGGGCGGAGCACGGGGCTCTAGTGCTTTTACGTTTTTTCTGGCTTACTCCAGTGTATAAGCTGAGAAAAAAAAAGGTTGCTTTTAATCGCTGATATCTCTGGTGTTACTTAAGCCAGGTCAAAAATTTTTGCAGGAGGATGATGGGCAATTGTGAGGTACACAACACAGAAGATTTTTTGAGTGCGTTCTGTCGATGGTGGTGCGTCAATAGTGGAGCGCAGCACGTGCCAGCTCAGCGTTGCACATGTGCGCGTGCGAATGGTGTATGCGAGGCGACGGCTACGAAGAGCGTGGCGAGCACGAGGAGCGGACGCTGACATGTCCGAAAACCGAGGTGTGAAGGGAGACAGCACAGCGGAGATCGTGTCATTCAAGCGTGGAGGTGGCTGCCGTCGGACGTTGGGTCTGTGCTGCCGGGGACCTTCCTTGAATCACTGACGCAAGCCTCCTGCGCTCCTTTCAAGCGTGGAGGTGGCAGCCTTCGGACGTTGGGTCCGTGCTGCCGTGGGCCTCCCTTGGATCACCGACGCAAGCCTCCTGCGTTCCTTTCAAATTTGGAGGTGGCAGTCGATGGATTGAGGGTCCGTGCTGCCGAGAGGCTCCCTTGGATAGCCTGCATTATGCCTACGGCGTTTTGGGACGCCGTTACCTGGCTACGCATTTCCTGTTGCTGCCAAGTTCCCGGGGCTGCTGACAGGAATCCACCAGTGTTTTCCTGTGTTCCTCTCCACTCCTACTATAACCTGGCTCCCTTCCGTCGCTGCCTTCCACACAACGACGTCGCACTACATCCACCTGCGTCGTCCGCCTTGTCTGCAAGGCATCCCGGGTGCAAGGCAGTACCTGGTGAACTGTGTCCTTTATTTTGTAGTTTTGTATGTGTGTTGAGTGTGTGTTTTTCTTGTTTTGGTTTCGTATTGGCTCTTTTCCTTTAAATTATAAATACAGCTTTGTTTTGTTTTGTCTGATCTGTTTGAACCTGCACGCGATAGCGTTCCCCTTCGGCAGGCAGGGACGCGTTAAGAATTTGCAACAGCGTTCCCTTTCGGCAGTTTGGGACGCGTTATGAATTCACGACAGTTGGCGTCTGTGCGACAGGCCAACACTGTGTTAGTTTTTTCTTTCATGGGTCCATAAAAAAGAAACGATGGCAACGCTAAAGGATTTGGTCGAGTTGGGTGAACGCATGGGGTTGAAAGACGCCGAGCTGCCCCTGTGAGTGTCTGCCGAGCAAGAGAAGGAACGTGTAGCATGTGCAGCCGAACGTCGGGCTCAACGCGAGCATGGAAAATCACTAGCAGAGGCTGAAGAGCGTAAAGCAGAAGCTGAACGCGAGCATGCAAAGTCGCTGGCACAAGACGAATGCGAGCATGCAAAATAGCTAACAAAAGCTGAAGAGCGTAGATTACAGCTCCAATTAAGCCTCGCAGAAGCTGGTGAGGGTAATCGAGAACCCGCGTTCGGGTCCTTAGCAGCGGTTAGCCCACACAAGTTGATCCCGCCTTTCGACGATCGCAAAGATGACTTAGATGCATACCTCAAACGTTTTGAGCGTATCACAAAAGGGCATAGCTGGCCCAAGGAAAAATGGGCTACAGCACTCAGTATGTCTTTGACTGGGGAGGCTCTCCGTGTGTTCGGTCGATTGTCTCCCACAGATTCAATGGATTAGGATAAGGCGAAACTAGCCCTGGTCCAACATTTTCGGTTCACATCAGAGGGTTATCGCGAAAGGTTTCGTGAAAGTAAGCCGCTAGATAAAGAAACGCAAGGAATACGTAGCACGCTTGCTCTGTCTTTTCGATCGATGGGTCGAGATGTCGGGAACGGCCACAACGTACAATGATTTACGTGACTTGGTGGTGGCCGAACAGTTCATGAGGAAATGTCATAGTAGTCTGGCGATTTTCCTTCGAGAAAGAGAGTGCAAGACGCTAGACAAAATGGCCGAGGCAGCAGACAGGTTTCTAGAGGCCCAGAGGCAAAGAAATTTGTCTTCGTTCAAAAAATCATTCGAGGTGGGCATTCCGAGAGAGAAGGATGTACCATCAAGTAGACAGTCAGGAAGGTGCCTCATCCGTAACCAACCTGGACATAAGGCTGCGGACTGTCGCTCTACGCCAAAACAGCTTTATTGCATTTATTGTCAAAAAACAGGGCATGATGTAAGTTCCTGCTCAAGAAAGCACGAAAAGCAGAAGCAATCGTACTGTTGTGTTCAGCCAGAGTGTGTTGCACCTGAAGTGGTGTCCACAACAGCAGGTAGGCTTGAACCAGCTGAGGATAAAGTGGTGATCGGACTTGTCCGGAAAAACCCTGCAGACGCACAACACATGCCTGTCCTAAAAAGAGACTCCAAGGCCTACCCTTACCTGTTTTACGGGACACGGGGAGCAATACGGTGGTTGTGCAGAGAGCCCTAGTTCCTGACTCAGCTCTCACCGGCTCGAGATCTACGGCGTTGCTTGTTCATGACAATAGTCTGGAAGTTCCCGAGGCAGAAGTCTATATCGCTTCCCCTTATTTCACTGGCACGGCCCTGGTGAAGTGAATAGAGACACCATTGTACGATTTCATAATTGGAAATACTATACCGGAGGCCCATGAGCCCTCAAATCCAGACATTATTTGGAAGAAATCGGAGGGTGCTGCTAAATTATGTCCTTGCATAGGCTATGACAAGGTTGCGAGTGAAGATGGCGAAGGCGAGGGCCCATAAGTGTTGCTGGGTGGAAAGAAAGTTTCTGTACAAAGTAGGCAAAATTCTGATTTAAGCGTTGGTCCCATGCGGTTCACCAAGGAAGTGTTATAAAAAGCGCAAAGAGAGGATGGGTCATTGAAGTCGTGTGTGGTGAAAGTAGGAAAGGTGTTCCATGGCAAGCATGGCACTTCTCATTCGTATTCTGTCGAAAAGGGTTTGCTGTACCACTTCTATGATCTCGCCTCTGGCAGAGAGGTTCGAGAGGTAGTACTTCCAAAGTCTTGCAGATCATAGGTGTTAAGACTTGCCCATGATAGCCCGTTGGCAAGGCATCAGGGCATCAAGAAGACTACAGATCAAGTTCTAGAAGGATTCTACTGGCGAGGAGTGCAGGAGGAGATTAAGAGGTATGTCAGGTCGTGCGACACCTGCCAATGAACGTGCCCGAAAGGCAAAGTAGGGAAAGCTCCGTTGGGACGCGTGCCTCTTATTGACTCTCCATTTGATCAGGTCGCTGTTGAGTTTGTCGGTCCCCTGTCGTCCACATCGGTGAAAGGGAATAGATATGTTCTCACTCTCGTCGATTTTGCCGCGTGGTATCCCGAAGCCATGGCTCTGCCTATGATAGATTCAGCAATCGTGGCGGAAAGGTTGGTGGAGATGTTTTCATGAATAGGTTTTCCGAGAGAGATCCTTCGTGACCAGGGCTCTTGTTTCATTTCTGAAATGATGAGAGAGCTGAACGATCTCTTGGCGGTGAAATATCTCAGCACGACTCCTTACCATCCAATGTGCAACGGAATGGTAGAGAAATTTAACAGCACACTCGAGCAGGTGCTGCGGAAGCTTTGTCAAAAGCCGGCCAAAACATGGGATCATTATATCGCTCCGCTTTTGTTCGCATACAGAGAGGTGCAGCAGGCAAGTCTGGGGTTCTCTCCGTTTGAGTTGATATTTGGACGACATGTGCGAGGGCCGCTCGCAGTCCTCAGAGAGCTCTTGACCAGGGAAGAGCTGGGAGAAGACACGAAGACGACATATGGTTACGTTCTCGATCTAAGAGAACGTCTCGAGCAAACTGTGCGAGCGGCACATCAAAATTTTTTGCGTGTCCATCAGTCTCAGGGGAGATATGATAGGAACAGCAAGAAGTGGCATTTAAGGGTTGGAGAACGAGCCCTCATTCTTTTGCCGAGTAGCCACAATAAACTCCTGATGCAGTGGAAAGGTCCATTTGTGGTTTCTGGCAAAAAGAACGACGTGGATTATTGGATCAACTTCGGCAATTCTAAGACCCTCTTTTATATCAATATGCTCAAAAGATATGAAGAGCGTGCGTCCCAAGAGACCATACAGGCGTCATCTTTTGTCGTAACCGAAGAATGTGACTCAGTCTTGGAAAACGTTGGCGCTGATTGCACGAGTCGTTCATAAATTGCCAAAGGGTGGTGCCCAATATGCAGCGCTACTATCTGGTGTGTTTGCAATGGTTACCTGTGCAAATGTAGTCTAGGAGTGTTTGCGAGTTGTTTTTATTTCTCTTCGTTGTGTGCAAAGGCTGTGTCCGATGATTTGTAAGCTGTTTGTTTCACTTTTGCCAGATGTATAATGTTTGACCCCGTGTCACAGTACCCATGTTTCCTCTGTGCGCGTCTCTAGGTGCCTCCACGTATCACTGTGTAAAATGCCTTCGGTGACTTTTTTTTTGTTTGTCAAGTCATGTAAAGTTTATTTCAGCTTTTGTCGTACAAAAACCGTGGGTGACGAAAAAAAAGCTGTTCGAAATGACCGCTCGACAAGCTTCGTCGCCCATAGAAGTCGGCAGCATTAGCAGAGACAGTTACACAGGAGAGTCATTATACATTGTTAGAGAAAGAAGAAAAAAAAAAAAGAGAAATGACAGGTGAAAAACATTTCAACACAGTAACAAAATACAACCTAGTCAATGAGCAGTTCCCTAAGTGCAGAAGAAGTCATTTTTGTTAAATTGCTATAGAGAGGGGTGTTCAAACATTTTGGAAGAATATATTTTAATATCGTACAACCGCAGTTTGTTCTGCATCTGGGTATTGCAAACATTCCATGGTCTCTAGTTGCATAGGGTGTGGTATATGGTACAAGAAGAACAATGCGGCTCAAAAAAGGGTCATTTCATGCCGTGATTTTTTTATAAAAGCAGGCAAACCTGTAATCAAATAGCTTATTAACCGGAATAATTTTATACCTTTGTCTTATGGGGCGAGTCGGGGCGTCATCAAAAAAAGCATTTGTAATGATCCGTAATATTTTTTTCTGTAGTATAAAATGTTTTTGCATATTTGAAACAGTAGTATTTCCCCATACCAAGTAACAATAACCTATATAAGAAAAAGAAAAAAAGCGTAATAAAGGTCGAGCTTCGTTTTCACGGGCAAAATATGTGTATTACGAGCGATGATACCTATGAATTTAGACAGGGTGATGCATATCTTGCTAATGTGGGTATTTCATGCCATTGTGGGCATAAAATCTATGCCAAGAGAGGTGAATGCCTCGACGTACTGTAGTTCTGTGCCGCTGGAAAGTATTGTTGGAGGATTCGCGATTACCTTGCCCTTGGAATGAAATATTATTGCCTTCGTTTTCTCTCGGTTTACTAATAATGAATTCAATGAAGACCATTCCCTCAAGTTATCCAGTGCTGTGTTCGCGGTGTCTGTCAATTGTTTCTTATCTGAGGAGGAGCAGAATAAACTGGTGTCGTCAGCATAAATAATATATTTTATCTCTTTGCTTATGTTGATTATGTCGTTTATATATATATTAAAAAGTATAGGACCTAGAATACTGCCCTGGGACACACCGTTTGAAATTTGTAGAATGGCAATTATTAATGGAAACATATGGTGATCGCGAGCACATGTATGATTTGAAAAGATTAAAGGCATGACCGCGTATACCGTAATGTTCAAGATTTACAAACAGAGTATTATGATTAAGCGTATCAAAAGCCTTACTAAAGTCTACAAAAATTCCTAATGTAAGCTTCTGGGATTCAATATTGCTTAATATATACTCCTTTTGATCAAGTAATGCCTGTTCTGTTGATCTATTTTTGGTGAACCCGTACTGGCAGTCATCTATAATAGAGTGTTTTTGTAGGAAATTATGAACACGGTAATGAATTACACTTTCAAGCCCCTTAGAGAACAAAGGCAAAACGGGTATTGGCCTATAATTACATTATTTCTGTCTCCCTTCTTAAAATTTACGGCCACCTTAGCAAGTTTCATGGCAGCAGGTAAACTGCCGGTAGAAAGTACAATGTTATATATATGCGTAAGATGTAAGACATATTTTATTGGACGGGTTTGGATATTGCAAGAGTCTAGGCTTGCCGTGTCCTTCAGGGTTTTTAGATTAATGTACACCTCATTTTCATTAGTCGGTTAAAAAAAAAGGATTGTGAAACTTTGTTACCCAAAAATCTCGAACAGGCAGGGTTGTGAGAGCAAGTCCCAACTGAGGTAAAAAATTCGTTAAAAGCATTGGCCAAGCACGATCCATTTAGTTCAGTACCTTCAACTTTCAGGGTTGTAATTTTGTTTGGACGAGTAATTCTGTTTAACAGCAGATTAAGACGTTTCCATTTTTCTTTAGGATTACTGGAGAGTTCCCTATCACATAGGGTATTGTAATAAGTAGTCCTAGCTGACCTAATTTCATTGTTCAAACGATTCCACAATGCTTTAAATTGAGCCAAAAGTGTGGTATCCTTAGTTCTAATGAATTTAGCGAACATCCTGTGTTTCTTTTTCACGAGTCGTACAAGTCATGCAGACATCCGCGAGCCTTTTTTGGCATCTTTACTTCAGTAACGGGAAAACATTCTTGATACACGGGTAAAATAAGCCTCAAGAAAATATAGCGGTATCAGAGTCAGCGCTAGCCAAGACAGGGCCCCAATCCACTAGTTGTATGCGACTTCTAAACATTTCAAGGTTCTTTTGTGAAATGAACGGCCGGCTATAATTTGAGGTATTTGTTGGAAGAGGTGGTTTCTGAATGCGCAAGAAAATAGGGAGGTGGTCACCAATTTCTGCTGAAAGACGTCCCGCAGTATAAGGTACACTATAATTCATAATGAAAAGGTCGATAGTGGAAGAAGATTTAAGAGTTATGCATGTAGGTCTATTAATGACATTTTGGAAGCCTGCGGCTTGCATTATGGTCATGAATTCTTGTTGTACAGAATTATTAGTGCTCATGTCTATATTAAAATTGCCTCCTATACAGGATAGGTAATGATTAGAAAAAAATGTTATTTTCCTATCAAAAATGCGAAAGAATTCGTATAAATTGCCTTGTGGTCGGCGATAGACAACGGTAAAGATTTGTCGGTCAGATTGGACTGTAAGCATCTCGATATTCTTGTCGTTCGCGCAGTGGTTTGATAAGACCAGGCACAAGTAGTTTTCCTTTGCTAGAAGGGCAACGCCCCCACCACGTTTCGAGCTGCGATTAAGAAATAATGTACCGTATCCGGGAATCCGAATAACACCGGTATCAAAACGATACCATGTTTCAGAGAGCATGATTATGTCAAATGAACACGCAAGACTTGTCAAAAGATTAGTTAGTTCATCTGCCTTATTTAGAGCAGACTGCATGTTCAAATGTAAGACTTGTAAGCATTTACCGCGGTCGTTTTATCTTAGATAGTAGTTAAATTCACATGGTGTGAGAAGTGGCGTCTCTTCCATACAAGCGAAAGAATCGGTAAAAGTGGGTGTGATGATCGATGGCATTCACTACGTCATTTTTGACAAATCATCCTGTAGATATAGCCAGATCACTCTGGATTCATCGGTCTGGCATGCGTAGATAGCACCATTTCTCGTCCACACGTGTTTCCACGCCATCTCCTTTTTCTTTGCACATGCGGCTCCAAGCAGTTTTCTATTTTCTGGTGTTAGGTGCTCATTTACATATATTGAATCCGTGCCTTCATGTCCCACGTCCTCAACAGTCAGTCGCATTTTTTTCGCTTTTTGCAGCATGACATCACGTTTTGCTTTGGACTTGAATCTGACCACGATGTTAGATTTGCCAGAGCTGGGAGTGGGAACACGGGGCGCGGCTTCAACATCCAAGCTAGTTATAGGTTCCTTAACTGCATCCCCAAGTGCTGACAGGATCAAATCGATATTTTCATCCTCTTTTTCTGGGACGCCCTTGATTTCAATGTTCATGTTTCGAGAGTATTGTTCAGTTTGCACTAGTCGTATCTCAAGGTCTCGAGATTTTTTTTCCAAGGCAGCACATCGGGAACTGAGCTCCTGATTTTCGCTCATTAGCTTCGAGTTTTTCACTACTTCAAGCTCCAGCTTTTTCTGCAATTCCTGAAAGTCATTTTGTGTATACTCAATGCTGCTGGTCAGCTCCGCTTGTTCCTTTTTTACCTCCTTGATTTCATTCCGCAGGCCGCGTTCGCTAGTTTCAAGTGGCGTCGTCAGTTCTTTCTGTAATTCCTCCTGAATCTCAGGATCTCATTACAGAATTCCTCTTTCAATTTCGCGATGTCCTTAGCCATTCTACCATACACAAGTAGTGCACGTCAACCTGGCAGCAGCAGTGACAAACAAACAAACAAAAAAATAACGTGCACCAGTACTAACCTGCAGAAGAAAGCAGGGGAGCTTGTTAGATGTCTTTCAGGCTGTTGCTGCTGCTGCCAAGTGACCAGGCCGGCCGGCGAATGCTCCTTATGTAGTCTTTGGCTTCCCACCGTATCCAATGCTAACAATGGCGAGCGCCACTGACGAATAACACCTCCTGGTGCCGGTTGCCTCCGATGATGTCGTGCAGGTGGATGTCGGACTGTCCGTGCAGCTTAGCAGGGGTTACCGAAACCGATGCTGACGATCACGAGCACCGCTGACGAATTACGCTTCCTGGTGCCAGTTGTCTCCGATACGGTCGATGATCGTGTGTAAGTGCACGTGCTGCTTTGTAGGCGTATATCGGGCGGTTCGTGCAGCTCGGCAAGGGCGATCCTGCAGACGAAAACAGGGGAGCTCATTAGATGTGTCTTTCAGGCTATCACTGCTGCTGCGAAGTCAATGGCATTTAACTTGTCTGCTTCCCATGCGAACATTTGTGTTGTGTGCACCGACGGCAGTTTTTTCCACGAAAAAACTTTTCCGAAAAGGCGGAGGGGGGGGGGGGGCGGGGGGGGGGGGGGGGGGGGGCTTATGTGAAGTGCACAACACTCAGAGGATTTTTTTTAGTGCGGTGCGTCGATGGTGGTGCGTCTATAGCGGAGCGCTGCACGTGCCAGCCCAGCGTTGCGCGTGTGCGCATGCGAATGGTGTCTGCAAGGCGACGACGACGAAGAGCGTGGCGAGCACGAGGAGCGGATAGCTGACGTGTGAAGGGAGACAGCGCATCGGAGATCGTGTCATTCAAGCGTGGAGGTGACAGCCGTCGGACACTGAGTCTGTGCTGCCGGCGACCTCCCTTGAATCACCGACGCAAGCCTCCTGCGTTCCTTTCAAGCGTGGAGGTGGCAGCCGTCGGACGTTGGGTCTGTGCTGCCGTGGGCCTCCCTTGGATCACCGACGCAAGCCTCCTGCGTTCCTTTCAAGTTTGGAGGTGGCAGCCGATGGATTGAGGGTCCGTGCTGCCAAGAGGCTCCCTTGGATAGCCTGCATTAAGCCTACGGCATTTTGGGACGCCGTCGACTGGACCTGGCTACACTTTTCCTGCTTCCTGCGACACAAGGCCAGCGTCGTGGCGTCGCACTACATCCACATGCGTCCGCCCTATCTGCAAAGCATCCCCGCTTCACCTGGGATGCTCTGTACCTGGTGAATTCTTTCCTTTATTCTGTAGTGTCGTATGCGTGTTGAGTGTGTTTTTCTTCTTTTTATTTCGTATTGGCTCTTTTCCTTTAATAATATTATAAATATGGCTTCGTTTTGTTTTGTCTGATCTGTTTGTTGTCTTGTTCGAACCTGCACGCGATAGCGTTCTCCTTCGGCAGGCGGAGACGCGTTACGAATTCGCAACAGCGTTCCCCTTCGGCAGACGGGGACGCGTTATAAATTTGCGACAGCGATTCAATGCCTATCAGTATTTCGGCTTTTCTTACCCTCGATAAAAAACATTGCTGAGAATCTTGAAGGGTTTCTCTCGCTGACAGTACAGGCTACGTGGGCACCTGTAAAAATAAAACAGCGGAAACACTACAAGGAAGATGCAGTGGGCAGAGAAAGGGATGGTTATGTAGCTGTCAGAAGCAATACAAACCTAGCTCAGAATTATATCACTTTCATATCACAGTCTGGATCTGAGCCCATATTCACTCATAACCCAGATCATGATCTGAATTGGTGCAAGTTGCGAGTCAACTCGATTGCGAGCCTGCCAACCCACGGGCATGGATTTACAGACTGTTAACTGAATGGTTATCATGATTTTCCAATCATACCTCGACCTTGTAGAACACACACATACACACACCACCAGCCTTTTTTCTTGGCTCGCTAGCTGCTGTGCTGTAAACAATAGTCGGCTGTACTTGCCGATAGTGGCATCGCTTCATTCTTGTCTTCTTCAAATATGTGGTGCCGCAGGGTCTCTCAATCTCATTGCTGTTGCTGCTGCATTGCTTTCAGTTGTCTTTTCTTACTGGAACTGAAGTAACGGTGGTCAATGAGATGGAAAGCGGAGCTAGTTGGCGGGTATGCCAAAGCAGTGAAAAGCATGACCACAAAGAAGGCAGAGCAAGACTGTAAAATGCTGCAATAACAATATATGTTTTATTTTTTAAAGTGCGGTGCTTTTATGCACCAAAGAAACTAAGGTAATATGAAGCTCTCTTTAAATGATTTCCCCGAGTGCAGTGATGGAGACTGAGAAAAGTGATTGTCTGCTTCATTGAGTTATCGTCTTATATACAGCAGGCTAGAAACAGTGTTAAAGCAGAACATTGCAGCTCATGTCAGGCATTTCATGTCAAAATACATCTGTCTGCCTGAAATTGTGTATGCTGCCTCAACAAGAGTTTGTTGGGTTTGTAGCAATGTGCGCTTGGATGGCGCTATAATGAAATGTTCCACACCAACCAAGATAATGAATGTGGAAGTGTTATGTGATTTCTCATTGATTGTTTGATTGAAAGTCCTTTGTTTTTGAGAGGAAGACACAAGGCCACTGTGGAGGGAAATGGGGAAAGAACGCTAGTCACACTCGAGGTCCAAGTCTGTGTGTAGTCCATTTTGCTATTGCTGGACCCGATCGGAAAGGCTTTAGTCAACACCCTTACACTGCCCTAATCAGACCACTTTGGCTCCCATGTGCAGCAAATTGGAGCTGTGTGTCTGTATCCATGAGCAGTGCAGTACGGTAATCTGCACGCTGGAATGACTGCATGGCCATTCTCCCGGTTTCAAATGCAGTGCATTGCCAGAGTAAATGGGTAACGCCTATGTGGCAGTGGAGCCCACAATGCATGCACGTTACTGTGGTGATGTCGGGCTGTCGCCATTTTGCTAGAGTATATAGGGTATATGTCAGCATAAGCCTGATTGATGTAGACCTCTTGGGACATGTAAGGCAGGTCTTGCACAAAAAGAGGACTGGTGATTAAGTTCCTTGATATGAAAACAACTTGAAGTACTGAGAGATGCACGGGCATAGTGCATGGTTGCTACTTAGGAGGTTGTGTAGCTTAGGAGGTCGCACAGGTTTGCCCTGAGGGGTGGGGGTAATGAAGAATTGATCGTCCCACCTGCAGAAGCAGCAGCAGCATGTGCTGCCATATTGCCCCCGGGCACACCCGTATACCCTGGTGTCAAAGTGATTTCAGTCTGATTGCCAACCTGTGCGTGCCTGCGGAGAATGTGTTGGATGGCCGCGGCCGTGTCATCCTCCGAGGCAGGGCGAAAAATTTCTTAGTAAGCCACATGTGAATCAGCGAAGACTCTGACTGGTTTGGTACCAGCGTATGGAAGGGAGGCAATGGCGATCTATATTGCAAGCACCTCGGCCTGCAGGGGGCCACTGGAAGGAAGGTGGCACTTGTAGGCCCCCAGTAGATGGAGGTCTGCATACAAATCCGCGCCACTCGAGATCGGCCACCAGAAGGCTCGACACTAGCGTAAATGTCGAGAGCATCTGAGCGCGTATCTGCACGCTGACGCATTGCAAGGAGCTTGCAGAGGGGTACATTGTGGGAAGTTACGTGTCGAAAAAATCGCCGAGAAGCGATCGGTGCATCCCATGGGGGTAGAGACTGAGTGAGTGGCGGAGTACTGTCGTGTTGCTGGAAGTCCCAAGCCAGAAGGTGCCGGCCTTGTAGGGTATTTTTCAGGCGAATGTGATGTCGGATGTTGGCCTTGTGGATGATGTCCTGCAGTGGTGGTGGCAAGGCAGCAAGTCGTTCAAGTGCAGGTACCTACCTTGGTGTGCTTAGACAGCCCAGTGATGGTTTGTTGTGTAGACCTATGAAGGCAACCGAGATTCTTGATGTCGGTCAGAGAGAATGTATATACGGGAGCACCGTATAAGATCTTTCCCACGGCAACAGCCATAGCTAGGGTGCAACAAGCATGTTGCCTTGCTCCTTCGAACTTGTTAGATAGGTGACGTACTATGTGTAGAATTTATTTATTTATTTAGTTAGTTAGTTATTTATTTCTTTATTTGTTTATTTATTTCAAATTCCCTCATGGCCC
The DNA here is from genome assembly GCF_052857255.1 of Amblyomma americanum. Lineage (NCBI taxonomy): Eukaryota > Metazoa > Arthropoda > Arachnida > Ixodida > Ixodidae > Amblyomma > Amblyomma americanum. Next base: position 33,219,937 of record NC_135499.1, on the reverse strand, counting down.
ATAAAGGCATTAGAGAGGGGAGTGAGCGGTTGCAAAGTGGTACATAAAAACAGTGCTGAAAAGGTTTTTCCAGTAATAATGAACTTGTGCAGAATAAGATATTGCGACATCATTATACAGTATTACAGGGCAAAGAAATATATTACACATTGCTATAAAAATATGCATTGTACAATAAAGATATTAGGGTAACGAAACAAAATAAGAACAGTACTGAACAGGTTTTTCCAGTAGTAATGAATGCGTGTAGTATAAAATATTGCGACATCATATACAGTATTACAGGGTAAAGGAAATATATATTACACATTGCTATAAAAATATGCGTTGCACAGTAAAGATATTAGGGTAACAAACAAAATAATGCAAGCCGTGGTATCACAAGGTTTAAGTTTAGAAACAGTCGCAACAGCAGCAATCAACAAGAACGCAATTGGCAAGAACAATGTATAATGGTTTCAAGAACAATAAAAACAACGCTTAAAGATGAAGAATCGGTTCCATTGGTATCTAGGATTACCGTGTGAAGAAAAACAAAAAGAATATTCTAATCGACTTCAACATGTTTTCTTAACCGCTTTTTGAATTCTTCTATGTTGTTAGAAGTAAGTAAAGTTGCCAGTAGGTGGTTCCACTCCGATTACATTCTGGGGATGACTGATGCCAAGCAAGCAGTAGTATGGCAATGTGGGATGCCGACCTTGTAGCGCCCCGCGTGGCTGGCAGTGTGCGTGATTCCGAAAAGGACGATAGTGCACTCAGCACGCGCTAGGGAGAACGCTCGTGACCTTGGCCAGGGCCAGACGCTGCCGCCGCTGCTGTCTCCTCTCCGACAGCCCTCAATAAATGTGGCCGCGGTTGTCTTCCTGGGCGACCTCCACATTGTGGTGACCCGTCGAGCCGCACCTTCTCTCCAGCTGCGTTCCTGGATGGCTTACTGGCAGAACCCTGCCTTCGACCCGCCACTTCCGCCGTTCCGGCCTCAAGGCGTTGGCGGGTGGTTCGCTCAATTCGAAGCGGCGCTGTGCCTGAACGGCATCACCATCCAGCCGTTCAAGCACGCCGTCCTCTGCGATATCCTCCCGTCCGACCTGCTGCGCCGGCTCACCTACTCTGCCTTGGGCAGCCGGCCGTACGATGAGCTGCGCGTTGCCATTCTGGCGGGCTTCGGCGTCTCCTACTGCCCTCTGACTGTCTACGACTCTGCAGACCCGCTGTCGCCGCCGCCAGCAGCTGGCGCAGCAACATCCTCGCTCTCGCCCACGCCGCCTTCGCCACAGCACTGCCCGCTTCGGCAGCCCCTGTCCGCCTCCACACCACTCCAGCTCAGCATCTCCGGCCCCGCTGTCCATCGTCACGACTCACGAGGTAGGCTCACCATCCGCGTTGCCGCAACTCCTACTCCCACACCTGCCTTCTCCGCTTCTTTGGACGCGCCCCATTGCAGCAGTGCCCATCCAGAGATTCATTCGGCCCAGTCCCCACCATCTCGCCCACCACTGCCGTTCTTACCAAAGCCTCCGGACACTAAGGACCGCTCTGTGCCTGTCTGCGAGTCACGTTTTTCGGCACCTCCGTCTGGCTCGGCGCAACAGGCCTCTGCAGCGCTGTCGCAGCCGCGGCCGGCTGATTCTCACGACCTCTCGGCCAAGCCCCAGCATAGCCTCAGGCCCTGCAAAGGTCCCCAACGCTCCAAACATCCCATGAAGTAGGATGAGAAGGCAAAACCGGTGACAGCGGCACAAAGCATGGTGATAGTCACCCGCCTTATTTTGCCGAACAACAACGCTGAACTGGTGCCTGTCCTCCCGCCGCCCCTTGGCATCCCGATGGCCCCGGCTTTCCTGACGGCCCCAGTCCTCCCGGCAGGCTCAGCGCTCCCGGCCCTCCCTTTGGCCTCGGCTCTCCGGGCGCCGCCAGCCCTCGGTGCCGGCGTCTCCTGCCCTCCAGGTGTCCTCCGCCCTCACTGCAGCCTCCGCACACCCAGCGCCCCCAGCCATCCTGGCGGTCTCGGCCCTCCCAGCGGCCCAGACCCTCCCGGCAGCTTCGCCACTCCAGGCGCCTCCAATTGCCGTGCCTCGCCGGCGTCCTCCTGCGTGCACGGCTCGGCGCCAGTGGCAAGGGCGCCACTCGTGCGGCCGCCCGTCACGTTCAAGCCAATCGCTCCAAGGCTGGCTGTGAGCGTGTCCCAGCAGCCCCGAGCAGTCCAGCACAGCCACTCCCCTGCCTGGAATCTCACTGCGCCTGCCGTAGCCTCACCTATGGGTACCAGGCAGCTCGGCCGGGTATCATCTGCGCTAATCTCGCGACCCGCAGCACACCTAGCTCCCTCTGCAGTACCACCCCTCCTGCGCCGGCCATCAGCTGCTGCACCTGAACCACCGGCACTGGGTGTACTTCGCAGGCTGACCAATCTTATTCACCTGCCCCTCCGCGTCCCTCGACGCCCTCCGAAAGTTCGGCCTCAACGCCACAGCCAGATTCGACCGCCTGAGCCTCGCCTTCGGACCCCGGCCGGCCTGCACGACTCTTAACTCATACCGACTGATCGTCTAGGGGGGGAGCCCTGTAGCGCCCCGCGTGGCTGGCAGTGCACGTGATTCCGAAAAGGACGATAGTGCACTCAGCATGCACTAGGGAGAACGCTCGTGACCTTGGCCAGGGCCAGACGCTGCCGCCGCTGCTCCGCTGCTGTCTCCTCTCCGACAGCCCTCAGTAAATGTGGCCGCGGTTGTCTTCCTGGGCGACCTCCACAACCTTATGCAGATGATCAATGCATGATGAAATGTAGGTAGGTGGGATGAACAGCGCCAGCCATGCCTGTTATTATTTGCGCACCCACTTTTGGCGGCTGTTACAGCTCGTGATAGGCAAGCCGAGTACTCTAATCTGTCCGTTCTGCCATTGTACACATGTCGGGATTGGTTCGTTGCTTACCGTCTATGCTGATAAGTTCCATTTTCTGAAGGGAAAGTCACAGGCCTATTTCGGTAATGTGGTCTCCAGACTGAGAAGAGCTGCCTGTAATTCGACCTGCATGCTTTCTTTATAAGTGTAGTCTGCTGCTCCGGTCCAGATTGGGACATCGTCAGCATAGATCACAAATTGAGCCGTCATGTCACGTTGGAATTTCCCTGCTACTTTGCACATGGCCAGATTTAGCAGCATGGGCCCCGAGATGGAACCTTGGGGAACTCCCCTATTTAAGTAATAGGTGCTTGAGGTCCATCCACGTACCATGCCATGCAAACGAACTGGTTGGGCTACAATCCAATTCCTAATCCAATTCTGGGCACGTTGGCTAGGATAGCAATTAGCGAGCTCCTCAAGGATAAGACCGTGGCAAATGTTATCGAACGCTTTGTGCATATCGATGGCCAGCAAGTAATCAGGCAGGGCCGTGCGTGTTGTGCGATTGATTGGTTTGGTTTATGGGAGTTTAACGTCCTAAAGTGAATCAGGCTATGAGGGACGCTGTAGTGAAGGGCTCCGGAAATTTCGACCACCTGGGGTTCTTTAACGTGCACTCACATCACACAGCACGCGGGCCTCTAGAAGTTCGCCTCCATCAATTTTCGACCCTTCCCTTTGCTGCTGAGACCATGAAACATTTGCAATAAGCCCTGAAGTCCCTGATGCTTGACTTTCATGAGATCAAAATGGCACTTGCCGCGCGAACGGTACCTTTGCACCAGATGATCTGCTCATCTCCAGAGATTGGCCAAATGTGTGTCCATCATCCGAGTAGTGTCATCACATGGTACTGTCTCGCACAAGGGTGCGCAAGCTTGTTGTAGGACATTTAGGAGACTCGACTGTCATTAAGGAGCCAGTGGCATGGGTCCGAAAAGTGTCTCAATTACTGACAAAGGTCATGGTTTTAACACTGAGGCATTTGTGATTAAGCGCCAAAAGTATCTGAAGGAATAGCTGCCCCGCGATTGGTCACACACTGTCCAGTGCCGCACGAAAGCAGGGCTGGTGAGGGTAAGGCCATGAGGTGTGTCGTTTTGTGCTTTGTGTAGTCATTCGCGTTGGCAGGCCAGGTATTTTGCAGATGTCTGAAGTGGAAAGCTTGATAGCCACGTAAAGATGTTTCTCTCGTTGGTTAGGCTGCGAAGTACTCCATGCAGGATGGTGACCATTGACGTCACCCCCAATCAAAAGAGGGAGGCTCTAGCTGCCTGCGTGAAATCTTGACGCCATATGCAGGGTTCGCACGATAGTAGGCAGACGCAGGTATGAATGGCTTTTGCCTGTGACGACGGAGCTTGGTAGCTACGATTTCTCAAGTGTTGGAATTTAAAGCAGGAAGATTCAGCTGAACAGCTGGACAATAGGTGCACACTAGAACCACTGCCTGGCCCTGGGGAGTTTGCCGTTAACATTTTATTGAAGGAGTCTGGAATGTGCAGCATCCTGGAAGCGAACAGGGCCCGCGCATTTTCTGAAGAAGAAGAAACAGCGGGCGATGCTTTTCAACATAAGTCCGAAGTGTGGGACCTGTTTTATTGAAGCTACGGTAATTCCACTGAATGCTTTGAGCCGTGGAACTCAAGATGACAGCAGTGGCTTCCGTGACTTGTTGTTTTCATTGTGGACAATGCGCTGGAGATTGTCGACATGGTTTGGAACTGGCTTTGCATAGTGTTCAGTGCTTGTGTTAAATTGCTAACTATTTTGCCTCGGAGGGCTTGCTGTAGTTTGTGAGATTCCCGAACCCACTCTTGCCTTAGGATTCCAATAATATGGGAGTAAGCTGAACCTGAGTTGGTGACCGACTTGACACGGCAAGCTGTTGACAGGCTCTGACAGTAAATCTTAGTCTTGCTGCACTTAAGAGATTCCTCAGAAATGTAGCTAAACCCTGTTTATAATGTAACACTACCAGCATCCTTCAACAACATTATAATTGTGTTTAAGTATGTGAGCATGTGTTGTAACAATGCCTGCTGCAGCCAAGCCAGTTTTGCCGTGATTAGAGCAGCTGCAGTGGCAAAAAAGCCATGGTGGAGTGACACGATGTGTGAAGTTTCTCTTTGCAAAATGACACTGGCCCTGTATATGTAACATCTGCAGCGGAGGACCCCTTGGGAGATGGCACGGCAGATGCAGGAACCTTCCTGGATGGGATCATAATGTTCTGCAAGCAGATGCCGTACAATGTGGACAGGTTCTTCAAGGCTGCCTACAGCATTCAGGTGTGTGCGTGTGTGGCTCCCTCCAGAAGCATGTCTGGAAGTCATGGCAGGCTTGCTGTCTGGAGGCAGTCGGAAAGAGTTTCCACTTTGCTGCGAATGCCAGCGCCCCACATCAGCCCAGTGGCGGTTCCATTATTTTTCAGCTGTGAATGGGTGTTGCTGCTCCAGCGCTTATCCGCTGAACCAGTTGCAGGTGCACTACCCCAGCAAGCTTCCTAACCTCACGGCCTTAATTTCAGAGTGGCCGCCCCCGGCTTCTGCTTTCCTTGGCACCTATTTGTTGCCCTAACAAGCCCATGGTGCTTGTGGTGACACTGACACTGCTCATGGTGTCAGACATTGCCGTGGCACCCACCTATTAAATGCTTAAAACAAAAGCTTTTCCCTTCACTGCATCAAAGGGAAACGAAAGGGAGTACTCTCAGTCAGACCTTATGAGCCACCCCTTCAGCAGTGCAGTGGTGGCCATTGCAGCAGTGCACAAAGCCAAGTCTTGCACATAGCAGTCATTCAGCAACGGCAGGCATAACCACATGAATTCAGGATGAAGTTAGTCCAGTCCTTGGTGTCAGATGACAGCCTCGCCGACTTGCTGTGCCTATGATCGTCTAGTATTTGGACTAGCATTTGGGAGCCATAGGCATGTGGTGCGCATCTTGCAGGTGCTTGACAAGCAGGGGCAGATTTATGGGTGTCTCTTGGAGGGGGTGGTTGGGGGGCCCTATTAGCATGCTGTATTGGTGGGCCTCTAGCATGAAAAAAAAAAAAAAGGGTTTTCCGTAGTTCCATAGAAAATTTCTCGCATGGGGGGCGGAGAAATTTTCTATGGGACAACCACCCCCTCACCCCTCCCCTATAAATCCACTATTGTTAAGAAGCCACACACAGAAGCGACACGCAGATTTGCTTTGGAACGGTATGCTAGCTGCCTTAGCAGCTGACAGCATTGAAGGGATCATGACAACTAATGGGGGATGCCAGCTAGCTAGCTGAAGGGCAAGAGTCAAATTTGATACTTCCTGGATCATCTGGCCTCCATTAACTTCACCGTCAAAGAAGGTAACAGGAATATACCGTTTCTGGACACCGTCATAACACATTCTCTCACCGGCCTAAAATTTAGCGTCTACAGGAAGCCTACCCAAACCAGAAGGTATCTTGATTTCAAATTTGTGCATCCATTAGCTCACAAACGCTTGTTCATGATGTCACTTATGAACTGGCCAGTCCACATGAGTTCCAATATGCACAGCCTTTAAAAGGACTATGCAACGAATAAAAAGTCGCTTGTAAATATTTTCAATGCTTCGAAATGATGCTAAGAAGCATTCACACCAAGTATGAGTCTTCAGAACTGAGCCTGCAATTCATTATGAACTTCTAAAAACCATGTTTTTTAAAATTCGCGGGCCGATTGGTGTGCTCGTAGTGACCGATTTTGGAACTAAAATCGTGGAAGCAAGACGTCACACTACCCATGACATTGCCAGGCCACCACACGCTCTCATTCGCTGGAGCCACGGCAGCCACGACGTCATGGACACACTTCCGGTAGGCGTGAAAATCGTCTGCTCGTGCCGCCGCGCGACCCTCTCGGGCAAGCGCAAGCCAAGGCATTGCCTTCGCGCATATGGTTTCAATTTTCCTCTGCCGCCTCCTTCTGTCGGGAATTCCGGAGCCACTCGCACGGCTCTTCGTGCGCACGCATAGGGCTCGATGCCCATCGCGGCCGTAAAAGCGAGCGGTCGCACCTCGAGGTCCGGGTTTATTACTGCTAATTACCACAGATGACAAGCAAAGAAACCCAACGCGCGCCGCAATCCAGGAAGGCGAAGAGACCGGAGAGATGCCGCCACGCCGCCGACGCTGCTGCTGGGGGGCTAGGAGTGATAACCGGAAGTTGCAAAATAAATGTCAGCGGATGACGTATTCATGGGCGGAGCCCAGTCCCAGAGCTGTTTTCTTTATTTTTTTCTGGTGCTCCTCGTGTACGAGTTGAGGGGGAGAGGAGGAGCGTAATTTTTAATCGTCTATATCTTCGCTGTTGTTGATGCTAGCTCAAAAATTCTTGCACTGGGGTGACGAGTGATCGAATGCCTATCTCTAATCTGCTTTACGTAATCTCAATTAATTTATTGCATAGTCCCTTTAACTTGGTACGATAAGCGACTTGGGAAAGGAATGGATACACGGAAAAGCTTATTGAAAGTGTCCAGAATTCAGTTCGGCAAGAATTCACAGCCGGAGCACATGCAAGATGCAACAGCACTATCTCGACCGAAATGCACAGTGGTTCCCTATTTCTTAGGGATAGGCAAAGGCCTGGCACGAGCATTAAAAAAGCACAAGGTGCATATTGCCCACGTGCCGTTTAGTAAGTTGCAGGGCGATCTAGTGGATGTCACAAATGCTGTGCCTTGTTTGATGTTCCCGATTATCGTTTGTAACAGGGGTCTCAAACACACACTGCATGCGGCCAGCCAGTGTTCCAAGTTTTATTTTTATTCTGAAAGCTCATGCAGCTTCATGAGTCAGCTTGAGCCAAAAAGTTACATCCGAAGATGGCACTCATTCTTTGCAGAAAAGAAAAAAGGCAGGGGTCCTTAATCTGCGTTACCTTAAGATGTACGTCAGCTGCCTTCAAGAACACATGAAGAGCAAGAGCAAGACAACCATTTCTCTCTTTCACCCCTGTGCATCCCTAAAACGAACAACAAACCCACGTTCCACAGCACGGGGACAAAGGCCCACCTCCTCCCTCCCTTTCCTGCATAAGCTTCACTGCAGAGCCACAGAAAGTTATCTCGGAGTGGACAGTTTCCGCACCAGAAAGGTAACCTCTAGTGTGGAAATTGAAAGGCAGCAACTTCCTACCTTTGCCTTTATTCCAAACTGTGAGTCACTAACTTTCGTCTTGTATGAGGCAAAAGTATTGGGGTGATAATAAAAGGCAAAGGACGATGCACTTCCCAGTAGCCACAGCACAGGTATTCTGTAAATTTACCAATTTCTTGTCTCCCAGGGCGCTCCAGCTACAATGCCATTTTGTTTATTCGGCGCAATCGCTTTACGAAGGCAGGACTGGCAACTATAGGCAACTAATGAAAGATCTTAAGACGCTGAGGGCACACCTTGGATTGCACACAAAGCATGCCTATGTGAGCAAGCCGGAATATCTGCTTAGGGAGAGAAGGAGTGGTGCCTGCAGCCCCTGCTAAGTTCTCACCTCCTTAGTGAAAGGAGGACAGAGGATGTCCATCTACCATTTATTTCTTCTTGCTCAGGCTGTGGACTTCCTGACTGCCAGCAGCCCTGCGAAAGCTTGGCCCTCTCTCATTCCTGAACCCCACTCTTACCCTCAAGTACATTTCCCTGTTTTGGGTACAGCAAAATTGCGGCTTGAAATACCAGGACACCCAAGGTGAGAAAGGCTACAAGTATGAAGGGCTAAACATTCAGCTGGTGGAGATTACCATCTACCAAATTTAGCAATTCAAGATCAAGGAACTCCAGAAGTGCCCCCGCAGGGAGGCGTCTGCAGCATGCAGACATTGGTGAGTGGTGACACCACTAGTTACTGAGCATCCGCTAGGACATCCCTGCAGGGGGATGATGGTGAACAGTGCATCACCACGGACCCGAGCACCTGCGCCTAGCCATGCGTGGCGTCACCGTGTATGGGGAGAAGGGGATCCTGGTAGTTGAGTTTCCCCTTCCGGTGGCGATGAGAGGAAACTACTTGAAGATGAAATCGGGGTTTCTTGATGACCCGGTGGTTCTACTCGCAAACATTCACATTACTCAAGGAAAGGAGAAGGTTAACTATTTATTTACAACATAGGTAAAAAAACGAGAAGAAACAAAGCAAGGAGAAAACTATTTACATGACTAAATCGTGGATCAGACGAATTCAGCCCCCGCTCAACCCAGAGCGCTTGGTTTTAAACCCTCTGTCTCCGCCCTTAGCGGGGACAGCAACCAATAAGATAACCATCGACCCATCTCGCCAATCAGTGGTTAGGGAAAGGAAAATAAGGTCCGCCCACTGATCAGAGATTGGGGAAAAAGGTCTGATTAAAACATTTGGGAAGGAGGTTTCAAATAACTACACAAACAACACAAATGCGACTTCCGTTCCCACGCCACCCACGGCACCACAGACGCTAGAAACATGTGCCGACGAGGCGATGACTCAGGTTGTTGACAGCAACAAAGAGAACACAGTCGTTAAGGGAAGTAGACAGTCGTTACAGGAATAGTGGGTTCCGGTCACGGCTAATATCTCGTGCGCCCCCGAAACCTCGTCCACCCCTTAACAACCACATGTCGTTAGCTGTACTTGGTTCGCGTTTTTCCCGGCGGGTCATCCCCGTGACGGCGCGGCGTAAACGAGGACATCCGCTGCACAAAGGGGCGGCAGGGATGGGACGGGCCCCTTTGTTGGGGACTTCCGACCCCGCTGGAGCAGCTTTCCTTGCGAACACAAGATCAACGAGTTCGCGGAATGGTCAGCGAACTCCACACCTCCCAACCAAGAATGTCACGCGGACACTTGCTGTCAGTGTGACATAAAAGTCCAGCCACAGTTTCCCGGAATAAAATTCACACACGCGCGCACATGTATGCTCAGCTGTTCAATCAGACCACAAACACGCACACACGCGCGCACATTGCGGTTAATTCAATCCGCACACACAAGGTTAGGACACCAATCTGCACATTCCATAATCCACCATGTCAGATCGGTGCACCAGATTGGCAGAAATGATTTCTAGCCGCCTACATCTCGAAACAGAAGCTTATGTTTCTTTTTAGCTTTGTCCATAAAATTGGACCAAAATTCCAATTTATCCGGCACGGCGCCGGTTGTGAAGGCTACCGCCGCTATCGGATCTCCCTTGTCGCTTTTCTCAAAATTAATAGAGCTTACAGACTCCCCACGGGCCACGAAGGCTGCTGTTGGTATTGCGTCTGCATTCGCCCTTACTTTGAATTTTAGAATAGGGTTGGGCCTGTCATCGGCAACTTGACCTACACTTTGACATGCAGTTTCCGGCAGTGCTAGCTGCTTCCAGCGTTGGCAGCCGGCGTTCTCCTCACAGAGAAGCATGCGCTCATTCGTTATCGTTTTACGATCATCTTCGCCGCCTTGCTTCCACACTTCTGCTAATGGGGCAGGTTGCTCCATGTGGAAACCTACAGGAATGGAGGCATTGCCCGCATCCACCAGTTTCCTATGTGCTGCGAAACTCTTTGCAGCTGTCCCTGTCAGCTCCCAATCTGATGCAGAAACATTTGTAGCCTCCGGATTTGCCTGAAACTCCACTGAAGCCTCGAGTCTGTCTCGAACAGATTCGTGCGAGATTCTGAAATGCTCTTCGACATTAGCTTCCTCATTTACTTCCTGCAGCTGCACCCTTTCTGCCTGCTCTAGCAGCGCGGAAGTCTTAAGTGTTATCAACTTCCCTCCACCTACAGCTACATCTGCTGTCGCTGCGCACAGTGTAGGCTCCAGCTGGATAACCAACTCATCTGTGGCAACTAGCTTACCATCACCTGCAAGGAGTGTGCCCGCTATCATATCCTGATTTACCTCTTCCTCGCGCGTTCCCGCTGCTTCAGAGTTAGCTCCGACCAGATCTTGCACCATGCTGAACGCTTGTTTGTGAGAAGTACACTCCTGCGCCTCCTGGGTGTGCTCTATATCTGCTCGCTCTGACAGCGCGTGCTTCACAGGTGTGACTAACGCCTCTATGCCTTCAGCGATCTGTTCTGGCACGGCACACAACGTTAGATCAGCTTGTGCTCTTTGGAGAACCGCACACTGCCATTTTGTAATTTCGGTCCCTGAATCCACACAGGCTTCAGAATTTTGACCTTCGGATTCCAAGTTGCGGCACGCCAGATCGTCTACCCTATCTGGTTGACTGACCTTATCAACAGCCATCTCCGACTGGGAACTTGGTTTATCAGGCGCCGGTACCTCCACCTGAGCTACTAGCTCGCACACCTCTCTCCTCACCGCGGGAATATCTTGTTCTTGCTTTTTCGAACACTCAATCATCGAATGTCCAAATTTCATGCAGACAAAACATTGAACTGATGCGAATAAGACCTCGCTATCGACTTTCGCCTCCTGTCTTAATTTTAATTGCATCTGTGCAAGTTTTTTCTTTTCTAGTTCAATTTGGAGTTTCAAATTTTCAATTTCACTCAGCTGTTCAGCCTCCTCCTGCTCAACACGTCGCATCCTGCCCTCCTGATCATACCGTACGGCAGCCATCTCCGTTTTCCGTGCTATCGTTTCTAGCACTAAACACTACACCGACATGGTGAATTCGGAGAAAGCAGAAAGGTCTCCTACCTTACTGGTTGCTCTCTGCCCCGGTGATCTCGTCGTCCTCACTGATGACGACAGGCTCCTCGATGCGGACGACTTGAGCTCTGGATCTCTCAGCAGCTCGCTGACTTCTGCCTCGTTTGACTGGCTTGACTTGGTCGCCTGGTTACTTTTCAGCAGCTTGCTGACTCGAACCCGTTCGATGTGGACGCCTGGTTCTTTTCAGCAGCTCGCTGACTCGAACCCTCGATGGCTTGTTGTTGCCCGGCTCCTTCAGCTCCTAGCTGACTTGAGCCTCCGACGTCCTCTCGAACTCGACCCGTGATCCTGAAGCTCTCGACGTCGTCTTTCGACGCAGCTTCACGTTTTCTCCTTTAGGACAAACAGCTTGTCCACCGACTTGTTCTTCTCACCTTCCGTCCAATGCCTTGAGTAGAAAGAAGTTGCGATCCTGTGTCGACTGCGCCAGTTGCGATCCTGTCTCGACTGCGCCAGTTGAGCTTCCCTTCCAGTGGCGATGAGAGGAAACTACTTGAAGATGAAATCGGGGTTTCTTGATGACCCGGTGGTTCTACTCGCAAACATTCACATTACTCAAGGAAAGGAGAAAGTTAACTATTTATTTACAACATAGGTAAAAAAACGAGAAGAAACAAAGCAAGGAGAAAACTATTTACATGACTAAATCGTGGATCAGACGAATTCAGCCCCCGCTCAACCCAGAGCGCTTGGTTTTAAACCCTCTGTCTCCGCCCTTAGCGGGGACAGCAACCAATAAGATAACCATCGACCCATCTCGCCAATCAGTGGTTAGGGAAAGGAAAATAAGGTCCGCCCACTGATCAGAGATTGGGGAAAAAGGTCTGATTAAAACATTTGGGAAGGAGGTTTCAAATAACTACACAAACAACACAAATGCGACTTCCGTTCCCACGCCACCCACGGCACCACAGACGCTAGAAACATGTGCCGACGAGGCGATGACTCAGGTTGTTGACAGCAACAAAGAGAACACAGTCGTTAAGGGAAGTAGACAGTCGTTACAGGAATAGTGGGTTCCGGTCACTCGGCTAATATCTCGTGCGCCCCCGAAACCTCGTCCACCCCTTAACAACCACATGTCGTTAGCTGTACTTGGTTCGCGTTTTTCCCGGCGGGTCATCCCCGTGACGGCGCGGCGTAAACGAGGACGTCCGCTGCACAAAGGGGCGGCAGGGATGGGACGGGCCCCTTTGTTGGGGACTTCCGACCCCGCTGGAGCAGCTTTCCTTGCGAACACAAGATCAACGAGTTCGCTGAATGGTCAGCGAACTCCACACTGGTGGTTGAGCCGATGCCGAGCATCAGGACCTTTAAGGCCCCATGGCGGAGGGAACACACCACTTTGGCCCCAGTTTCCTGTAGATGGCACCTCCGGCCTAACCCGAACAGAGGAAATCGGCAGTCGCCTTTTCCTATCTTCGCCTTTACCTATTTCTTTCTGACTACTGTTCTGTCTCCTCCTCTCTTCTCAGTTTTTTCTCTTTTATAAGTGGCTAGGGTTAGCCTTGTGTGGCCAACCACCCTGAGTTGCGTCATATTTGGTTATAGTTGGTGTGTACAGCTGGCGTGGGCAGGACTTGCATGCAAGTTCCTGTTCCGTCCCCTTGTTGGGCTCCATGGTGGGTGGCTGGCACCATGACCGAACATACACATTTCATGGCTTTCCCCCTCCCCAAACATGATCGCACACTCAAACGAGTGCGGAAAGATGCAGCAGACTTCTTTCCTGAGAATAAAACAACCTTCCAAAAGTCTCATGTCATATATAGCGCAGTAGAAGGAAAGCAGGCAAGAATCCTGTCTCCTTTTCTTGTATCAAATTGCCTAACAGATGCCGTGGGCCCCAGATACAAGGTATCGAAAATGGCCAGTGGCGACTTATTGCTAGAAATCCGTGACCATGTCTAAAACTCCAAAATCTCAGACGTTCCATCTATTGGAGACATTCCAGTCTCCATAACAGCACACCGATCCCTCAACACCGTCCGTGGCGTCATCTCAGAAAATGATTTAATACATCTAACCGAAAAAGAAATGCTAGAAGGGCTGACTGACCAAAATGTCACAGATGTGTTCCGAATTAAAGTCCGCTAGGACAACAAAGAAATAGATACTAGACACCTGGTTCTCACATTCAACACAAGCACATTACCTGAAGCCATTGAAGTCAGATACCTTAAAGTAAATGTCAGGCACTACATTCCGAACCCACGCAGATGCTTCAATTGTCAGAGATTTGGCCACGCCTTACAGAGCTGCTGCGGCCACAAAACTTGTGCAAAACGCAGTTCGAAAGACCACCATTCTGAGGAATGTGACGCAGCCTTCCGCTGCACTTACTGCGAAAGAGACCACACTGCATACTCCAGGGCGTGTCCGTCCTGGAAGAAGGAAAAAGAAATAATCATCATAAAAACCAAGGAAACATTTTATTTAAAGAAGTGAGAAGGCGATCTGCTCTTACCAACGCATTCTCCTTCACAGCAAAATCCAACTTCGCTGATGTGGTGCGCAGGGGCGTAGCACCACACAGCACTCCGGCACCTGCCGAGGCCACTTTCACCAAGCCCATGGCAGGGACAGAGAAGGCCGCTCTGCCCCTCCCAAAGCAGGGAGTGCCGGTCCATGGGTCAGCATCCCGCAGGGCTTCCCCCCCGTCGGGGATGGTCTGAAACGCACACACTCACGGTCCTCCAGCACCTCTTGTGAGGTGATAAACACAATAATAAGCCTGTCATCCTGACAAAACCACGACACTGGAAGTTATATTAATAACAGAAAAAGAGGAGCACTCACCAAAAAAGAAAAAAAAAAGGGAAAAACAAAGACTGTTCGGGGTCCTTACGGGTCCTTTGTTCACAATGGCAGCGGATGGGCGAAGGTGTTGACTTATGTACAGTGCAGGTGGCATAATGAGCATGTGTAAATCTCAGGAAGGTTACCCCTCGTTCGGTTTATAACATGTGGTGTCGTTTGGATGTGGAGTGATTCTAGAAGTAAACGGGTCGTCGTGATGACTGAGGCGTTGGAACGAAGTTATATTTAGCTGACTGGGAATTGTTTAGAGAATAGGCCAGTTTAGAGACTATTGCTTTTCAGCATAGACGAAATAAATGAAGCGTTCGCAACATGCATCATTTCTGCCGCAGACCTATCAATTCCAAAATCCTCCGGAGTGGTCCGTCAGAACCACAAAGTATGGTACACACATGAATGCGAAAAAATGACAAAATAAAGTGTGGGGAGTCTTTCGCAGATTACCCAACCTACGAGAACTTTATCCTTTTCAAAAAGGCGAGAGCACAAGCACGATATATTCAGTGCAATGCTGCGAAAACATCCTGGAAAGCTTATGTGTCTTCTGTAAATAGCTCAACGTCATCGAAAACTCGAATGGTAGCTACTCATCCTTCACAGTTCCTTTTTTGACAACACCCGGTGCACAAACAAATGTAGGGGAACAGGCAGACATATTGGGGGAGCACTTTGTTGCAGTTTCAAGTTCTTCACACTATAGCCAGTCATTTCTGACATACAAAAGCACAGCCGAAAAACACAGGTTCTCAACAAGTGAAGGTGTGAATGAAAAATAGTTGTCTAATTACCTTCCAAGAAATGAATAAAGTACTGTATGCCGGCAAAAAAACTGCTCCAGGACACGACCAGATACACTACGAAATGCTTGCCCATCTTTCCCAGCCTGCCATAGAAGCACTCTTGAATTTCTTTAATGAAATACTCATAGAAAGAAAAATTCCCAATGAATGGAAAAGAGCTTGTAGTACCATTTCTGAAACCTGGAAAGCCACCAACCTCCCCTAGCGGTTATAGGCCAATAGCCCTTTCAAGCTGTCTCGCCAAATCTTTTGAAAGTGCTCTAAATATAAGATTAACTTTTGTACTTACGCTCTCAAACTTCTTGACATACATCAATGCGGTTTTAGAAAGGCATGCTCAACAACTGACCATATAGACCGGGAGAAAGCATATGAAACAACGTAGAGACTTGGGACTCTTCGCGACCTTGCGGAACTTGGCATCTGCGGCAGGATGTTAAACTGCCTAAATGATTTCCTGTTGAACCGCTCATTTCAAGTACTCCTAGGATCAACCCTTTCCAGGAACTTCATTCAAGAGAACGGGGTTCCTCAGGGGTGTATTTTATGCACAACACTGTTTATTGTAGAGATGAATTCCATTAACGAAATAATCCCAAAGTCCATAATGTATTCAGTTTATGTCGCCGGCCTTCAGATAGCTTGCACATCCTCCAATGTAGCAGCATGCGAGAGACTAACACAGTTAACAATAAACAAGCTTGAGACATAGGCAGACAAAAATGGATTCCAGTTCTCCACACAGAAAGCAGCAGGCGTGCTGTTCTCACTAAAACGAGGTCTACAATCCAATCCCAGCCTACATCTAAACAAAATAGAACTGTCTATACAAAATGAAGTAAAATTTCTGGGCATTAGTTTTGACAAAAAGTTGACATTCCTACCTCACATTAATGCTCTAAAATTAAAGAAAGCCTCCCGATCCTTGAACATACTTGAAGTACTTTCCCGAAAACAATGGAGTTCTGATAGGACATGCCGTTTACAAATTTATCGGTCTGTTGTTCGCTCTACTTTAGATTATGGATGTATAGTTTATGGGTCAGCGAGACCATCATATCTTAAACGACTGGCTCCAATACGTAACTTGGGTTTGCGTCTTTCCATGGTTGCCTACAAGACATCACCCATAAACAATCTGCGTGTAGAACCTAACGAAGCATCACTTCCAGACAGAAGAACAATGCTCACGTGTTCATACATTCTAAAAATCCGTTCACTACCTAAACACATCTGTCACCCAATAGTCACAAAGTGCCCATCTAGAACACTATTTAACAACAAAATGCAGGCTACTAGGCCACTGCTCATGCGTTTTGAAGAGATATGCCAAAACCTTGGCCTACAGGACACATTACCTGACACTGCTCAAAGACGAGATCCACTGCCTCCATGGTATCCTTTTCCTACAATCTGCGATTTTACTCTTACACAATTCCGTAAAAAACAAACTCCACAGCAATATATTATACCAGAATTTTTTGCACTCGAGGAAAAATACAGTACCTTCAGATCTTTTATGCAGATGGCTCAAAAACAGATTTTTACGTTGGAAACGCAGTAGTACAAAGGAACTGCAATAAAATCGTAAGGCTTCCACAGTGTTCATCAATCTTCACTGCCGAATGCTACACTGTCGCTGTAGCCATTGAACAAATACTAAACGAAAACCTCACAAACGGTATTATTTACACAGACTCCCTAAGTTTTCTCACTGCTCTCCACACTAGAAATGCTGGAATCACTCCCACACTTGGTGATATCATACACGACATAGTAACAGCCACAGCTCAAGGACAAAACATAAAACTGTGCTGGGTCCCGAGTCATGTCGGAATAAAAGGGAATGAGAGGGCAGACTTCTGCACGGCTCAAGCTCATGATAAGCAAATCAAAGAGAGCAAATATGCCATTTAATGATTGTATTAACTTAGCTCATAGTAACATAAGAGAAAATGGCTGTTCAGATGGAAAAGCAAAGTTAGTAACAAACTACACATTGTAAAACCAGTGTTAGATGAATGGAAGTCATGTTTGCACCAGGAGCTTTTCATTGAAGTTAATTTATGTCGTCTCCATATAGGCCAAAATCACATTACACACAACTTTCTATTGACAAAAGACAAACCTGTATGTAAAAAATGTGGAGGTGAGCTAACAGTAAATCACGTTTTATACTCATGCACAAAACTTGAAAAACCAAGGAAAAAATGCTTTACTCAGTTGTATAATGAACACATTCCTTTGCACCCAATATTGCTCTTGGGAGAAGATGCAATTGTCGACATATCCTGTGTGTGTTTAGCTTTTTAAGAGAAGCAGGTTTTCTCAGAAAACTCTAAATTTTACCCACTGATTCGCTTCATTTTTTTGATACACCTCAGCCACCTTCTCATTCCTAAGAAGAAAGCAGAAGTTTTGTTTTACTGGTTGGGAGACACAACATCCTTAACCACCCAAGGATGCCTGGTGAGGTTACCCGACCTTTTTTTAAAGCTATTAATATTAGCCAATCATAAAATTTTTTCTTCTTTTAGCATTAGGTAATAGAAAATGTTTTACGCCCTCTACACCACCAATAATTAATGTGTAAAAAATTCTGCAGAGAACAATTTCTCTTACCTTGAGTTTGGTCCATGATGGCCCGAGTCGCCTATGTGTCATAAAACCCAACATAACACACACACACTTTTTTTGCGGAGAGTTTTCAGAGCGTTAGCTCTTACTACTTGCATTTGAACGTTGCTTGTCCGTCCGAAATTTCAGGATGGCGGCCGGTCATGTGATCAGATTGCTGCAGCATCGTTATACGAGCGCCAGCACTGCACAATGGGAGAGGGTGGCGCCATTTGCAGCAAAAGCCCACCGATGGTGGCAGAGGGTGCTGCTTGCCGGGAGGGTGCTGCCGCAGAAGACGACGCTGTTTTCTTGCTTCGGAAGGCAGAAACCTGGTCTTGTGCATGCGTGATCAATCTATCTGCATATTTTTTGTTGACCGGGGTGCAATGTTTGTTGTCCTGTGTGGCTGCTTGCACATGCAAGTCATCATGTCCGCTCCTCCCAGTAGTTCTGTGGTGAATTCGTCGGTTTTGTTTGCGCGTGTACCTGTTCTGCGTGTTTTCACCGTGTAGTCAAATCATGAACAAAGCTCCTGATTGTTCTTTTCACGTGCCCATCACTAAGCGAGCTACATGTGACTGGACAAAAAGATGTCAATGCTAAAGCGACCATGCAAAGAGACTTGGTTTGTACTGCTATGCAAAAACGTTAAACCGCTCGCACAAGGAGCGTGTTTCCATGATTACTGCACCACCTGATGCTACGCAGCTTGCAGATCGGGAACGAAACTTCAAAAGAGTAGACATAAGGCATATATCGGCGAACTCACTCAAGAGTCAACTCACTCAGGCAACTCTTTTGGGCTCATTTCAGATCATGATATGAGTCGTGAGTGAGTCCGGACTCACATTCAGATCATGATCCAGGTCATGAGTGAGCCCGGACTCATGTTCATATCATGATCTGAGTATTGATTGAGTCCGGGCTCACGTTCAGATCATGATCTCAGCCACGGTGAGAGTAGATCCTGCTCAGTCCGGTAGACAGTGGGCTTGTCAAATCAAACAAGTCCATGATGTCAGGGTCAGCAATCCATGATCCCAAGTAAATCCATGGTGTCGATTGGGCACAAGTTTGTAGCGTTCATAAACGCGAGTTCCTTGTGCACTCATAATGCTCAATAGATTTTAATCAAGGTGATGATGTAGAGCAATTTTTCGTGGTATGTAATTTTCTGCTGCTCTCTAGAACATATTTTGAAACTTGGAAAGAATCCACCTTGGCGCAAGTAAAACCACACACACAAAGGAAAGACAAGGAGACAACGGACAGGCGCCAACTTCCAACTGTTTATTACTCAAGAAAACCACACAGATAAATAGTCTCAGGATTCGCCCACTTTTTTTTTTTTTTTCACTCCATGTGCCTATCACAGCCATAACCTATCACCCTGCATTAGCAGTTTTTGCACAGAATATTGTACTCCACCACATACAAATTCACTGACGTGTCACTCACACACAAAGCCGCCTTTTTCTTTATGTGAAACGCTTCCAATAAAAGCCTCACCTGTTTAATCTTGCTCCTGCCAAGAATCCTCGCCTTTTCCAGTCGGGGCTTGCACTTGCACATATTAACATGGTTGACCAAGTTGGCATATTTATCTTTATTGTTTTCAACCTTTTTGCAATGTTCTTCAAGGCGTTTGTTGATGCACCTCCCCGTTTGCCCTATATAGGACTTTCCACAGGTCAGGGGTATCTCGTACACCACTCCTTCCATACAACGGGTGAAGACACGCTGATGTTTTATACTGCATCCAGGGTGCTCAGTGTTACAAATCCGGGGTATAAGTTTGTTCAGCTTGTTTGGTGCTGAAAATACTAGCGGTACTTCGTGTCTGTTAACCACCTTCTTCAGATTAAGTGACACTTTGTGCACATAAGGCATAACTTCAGGTTTTACCGCAGGGCTCCTTTCTTCCGGATTCTTTGGCCTGGTACAGCGTTTTGTTTTTTGGAGGAGGGTTTCAGCGACGGCAGTCAACACCACCGAGGGGAAGCCAGCAGCCAACAGGCGGCCAATCTGATTTTTTAAGCTATCGTGCATTTGGTGCGGACATGACTTTGAAAGCGAGGACTCAATGCAGAGAGAGGTGATGGCGCGTTTCACAATTTTCGAATGCGCCGTATTGAAGGGCATGAGTTCCTTGCTAGTACGGGGATAGTAACCCCAGCATAAATGGTCCTCCCGGAACGCTAAGCTTAGATCTAAAAATTGCAGTTTTTTCTCACTTGGGACTTCATGCACAAAAACTAGACCGCGACCTTTGAGGTTAAAAACACTTAAAATCCTGGACACAATAGCTTCAAAACAATTGTCAAAACCGGTGGATAAAAGGATAAGAAAATCGTCAACATATCTAAAAGTTCTAAAAACAGGTCCTCCTAAAAACAACTGTGCAAGATCCTGGTCCAAAGCAGCTAAAAAAATTTCACATAAAATAGGGGCTACACAGGAACCAATAAATATACCTTTTCTCTGCAAGTAGGGCTGCTGATTAAAAACAATAAAAGTGACCTTAAGATATTGCTCCAATAAATTCAAAAAATTTTCCACAGACATACCTGCAGCATCCCGGAAGGCCAATTCACCTGTCCGTTCAACACACGACATAACAGACGCCAGCAGCTCAGCGTGTGGGACGGAATAAAACAAATCCTCTATGTCTACTGAAAAAGCGGATCTAATTTTTGGATGTGTTTTAAAATAATTAACAACCTCCAGCGAGTTCTTAACCCGAAAAGGGTCGTCCAGTTTAAGAAGGTTAAGCTTCCTTTGCAAGAAACGGCTAACATTATGCTGCCAGGAACCATTCTCGCTCACTATATTACGGAACGGTATGTCAGGTTTGTGGGTTTTTGCAGTAAAGAAAACTGAAAGAGAGTTCCTTTCACTTTTCACTATGTCATTGGCCAGCTTCGGCAGTTGCAGGTCCCTACAACAGTTAATGAATTTAGTTTTAACTCTCACAGCCCCCTTTTTAATGGCAATAAAATTCTTGTCAACCGCTTGCAGTGCTTTTTCATTGAAAAGGCCCTTTTCCATGACCACAAACCTGCCATCTTTGTCCAACTGAAGGAGACACAACTCATTCCTTTTAAAAAAGGACGTAACATGACTAACATCATGTTCCAGTCTACTGGTCACAGCAGTCGTAACACACCTTTTTAGGCAGTCCACTCCTTCCAACAAACACCGTTCTTCGTTTTCACCCTTCACTTTCGCAGCAATGTTCCTGTTTGTGGCGAGCAGCTCATGGGCAGGCACAACTGGTTGAATGCCGTACTTTGGTCCTCTCTCAAGCACTTCTAACAACCTATCAGGGACCTTTGCGTTCTCTAACACCACCACACGGCTCGTCCTGTTATCCTTTTTCTTGTTAGCATCGCAGAGTAGACCTTTTAGAACCTCCCACCACTTGGCCTCTGTGAGCTGGGCGGCTTGCCGCTTGAAGAAAACTAAGTTCTTCTCCGCAAGCCACTCTGGAAACACTCGGTGTCAGACGACATGCAAGAAAAAGGATAACAGGACGAGCCGTGTGGTGGTGTTAGAAGAACGGCGCCGACCTCCACAGAATATCCCGGAATATTGGCGAAACTTCGTACCTTGTGGTAGCCGCCAGTACTGGTTGATAGCCCGCACCTTCACGGATACAATGGTAATAGTTATACCGCAGTAACAAATAATTAACACGGCAAAATTGATCATAAAAGCCGGAGCCAATGTCTCCGTTTCGCTGGCATGTCTTCTTCATCTTCATCCCCATGGAGCTGTGAAACTTTTTTTATTTGTTCACCGTGTCCACCTTCTACAGTTCTTCGTGCTTGGTGCATTGCATCTGCAGTTTCTTCAGCTCTACCACAAAAATAAACAGTTTAGCCTGAGTCTACCAAAAACCTCGTGTTTGGCGCTCTTTGGCGTTAGATGCCTTTGCGCCATAAAAGCCTAGCATCATCAAAAATAAACAGAACCTTGTCATTGAAAAGATGCTCAGCTGTGAAAGCCACCTTCCAATCACTTCAAAATTATCATCCCTTCAAAGTATTCCAGGTTTTATTCCCGCAGGGGGGCGTCTGCAGCTTGCAGGCGTTGGTGAGTGGCGACACCACGGGTTCCCGAGCATCCGCAGGGACATCCCCGCAGGGGGATGATGGTGAACAGTGCATCACCACGGGCCCGAGCACCCGCGCCTCGCCGTGCGTGGCATCGCCGTGTCCGGGGAAAAGGGGATCCTGGTGGTTGAGCCGATGCCGAGAGTTTGGACCTTTAAGGCCCCTCGGCGGAGGCAACACACCACTTTGGCCCCAGCTTCCTGTAGACGGCACCTCCGGCCTGACCCGACCGGGGGAAATCGGCAGTCGCCTTTTTCCTTTCCTCCTCTACATCTTTTACATTCCTATCTTCTTTCGGACTACTGTCCTGTCTCCTCGTCGTTTCTCGGGTTTTTCATTTATTCATGAGCGGCTAGGGTTAACCTTGTGTGGCGAACTACCCTGGGTTTCGTCATATTTGGTTATAGTTGAGGTGTACAGCTGGCATGGGCAGGACTTACGTGCAAGTTGCTATCCCGTCCCCTTGTTGGGCTTCGTGGTGGGTAGCTGGCACCGTGGCTGAAAAACTGTTTTTTTATGGCTCCCCTCCATTCCCAACCTGATCGCTCTCTAAAAAGAGGGCAGAACGATGAAGATTTTTTTCAAAAAAGAAAAGTGTCATTCCCAAAATTTCATGTCATTCACAGCAAAGCTAATGAACAACAAGCAAGACTGATTTCCCCATTTTTGGTAGCAAAGTGCCTGACAGATACCTTGGGCTTTGGGTACAAGCTATCAAAAATGGCTAGTGGCGACTTACTGCTCGAAATACGGGACACCGTCCAGCACTCGAAACTTGCAAACATTGTATCGACAGGGGAGATTCCTGTCTCCATCACGTCACACCGATCTTTGAACACAGTCCGAGGCGTCATATCAGAAATTGATTTTGTTCACCTCTCTGAAAAAGAAATGCTTGAAGGCCTTGCCAACCAAGATGTCATAAATGTTCAGCGGATAAAGATCCGGAAGGATAACAAGAAAATAGATACGAAACACATGATCCTCACTTTCAACACCAGCACTCTACCTGAAAGCATTGAAGTCGGGTACCTGAAAATAAATGTAAGGCCATATATACCCAACCCACGCAGATGTTTCAATTGCCAGAGGTTCGGCCACGGCTCACAGAGTTGTCGCAGCCGCAAAACTTTGCGCCTCGTAGGACCACCAATCAGATGAATGTGTTGCTGCCCCACGGTGCACAGATTGTGAGGGAGACCATGCTGCATACTCCAGGGCTTGTCCGTCCTGGAAAAAAGAAAAAGAATTACTCTGAAAACCAGTGAAAACACTTCTTTCAAGGAAGCAAGAAGGCGATACGCCGAAACAAACAGATTCTCCTTCACTGCGAAAACAACCTTCGCCGATGTGGTGCGTGGGCGTGGCACATCACACCAGGCTTCGGCACCTGTCCAGGCTGCACGCAGTGGGCCTATGGCAGGGCCATCCGCGCCCCCTGGTGGAGTAGCTGATACTACTCCGCCAACCCCAAAGCAGGGTGCGCAGACCCCCGGGTCAGCGGGCCTCAAGACCTCTTCCCACAGGTCGAGGTCTAACTCAAAAGTCAGCGTGCATCCTGCACGGTCGTCCAGCGCCTCTGCTGAGGCGATGGACATGACCCAGGGCAGCCCTGTGCCGTCCACATCGGACGGACGGCGGAGGTCTGCATCGATCAAAAAAATGTGAGGCTCCGAGTCAAGGGGCCAAATCAAAGTTAATCTAATTTTATCTGCACACACGCACACAACATTAAGATGGCTTTCATAATACACTGGAACTGCAGAGGTCTCGTAAATAACTATAACGACATAAAAGACATTTTTAAACACAATTTCCCCTATTGCTTTATGTGTGCAGGAAACCAGTCTATGCCCTCGGCACACAAAGGTGCTAAAGAAGTATAGTCTTCCGCTGTGACCGAGAGGGGGCGAGCAGACTCTCGGGAGGCGTAGGCATCATTGTGCAACCTGGAGTAGCAGCTAGCGAGGTCAAACTCAATACTAGGTTCGAAGCCGTGGCAGCCACCGTGGTTGGTTACAAAACCATTACAATTTGTAGCGTATATCTTCAACCACATCTCGAAGTAAGACAGCATGAATTAGAGAACCTTTTACAACAGTTACCGTAGCCATACTTGATAGTTGGCGATTTTAATGCACACTCTTGTTTCTGGGGCAGGGAGAAAACCGATAGCAGAGGTCAGGTTATTGAGGATTTTATACTATCCAACAATATTTGTTTATTGAACACCGGCAAACCTACTTATTGCTCCCCTAGTTCAGGAAGAATTAGTGTTTTAGATTTGTCTTTTAGCTCTCCATCAGTTTTTAATGATTTTAAATGGGATGTCTTAGACAACCCTACGGAAGCGATCATCTCTCTGTTGAAATCTGCCTGTCATCCCCACCATCAGTCACCTAGACAAAACCACGGGGTTGGAAGCTCAATTTAGCAGACTGGCAGCTTTTTAGAACAGCAGCCACGTTAGAAAATCTTAATATAAATGAAATAAATGAAAAGTTCACAAATTGCATTCTTTCTGCCGCACACTTGGCTATCCCCCAATCTTCAGGAATAG
Source organism: Amblyomma americanum (assembly GCF_052857255.1). NCBI lineage: Eukaryota > Metazoa > Arthropoda > Arachnida > Ixodida > Ixodidae > Amblyomma > Amblyomma americanum. The sequence continues at coordinate 33,195,443 of NC_135499.1, read as the reverse complement.
TACAACGCAACCATAAAATGTGGTGGACACGGGATTGCAAAGAAGCAAAAAAAACAACAAAATAAAGCTTGGGGTATATTTCGCCGATACCCCACACAGGAGAACCTTATAAACTTTAAAAAAGCAAGAGCAAAAGTGCGGTACATACGTCGAAATGCCGAAAAATCATCCTGGCAGCGTTTCATTTCCTCGATAAACAGCCAAGTCTCTTTGAAAAAAATGTGGGAGGCAGTACACAAAATGGTATGGTCGCTACTATTCATTCACAGTTCCTCTGCTGACAGCCCCTGGTGTACAGACAAATATAAAAGAACGAGCAGGACATATTAGGTGAACATTTTTCCACTGTATCTAGTTCCTCTAACTATACAATCATTTTTAAAATATAAAAACGCAGCCGAAAAAGAAAGACTGCCGATAAAGGGCAGTGCTCACGAAGCATATAATAGCCCATTTACACTACAAGAAATTAACAGTGTACTTTGTTCGGGTAAACAGACTGCACCAGGACCAGATGAAGTCCATTACGAAATGCTTGCCCACCTGTCCGAAACACGTTGTAGACTAGCTTCTGAAATTTTTTAACAAAATATGGTTATCAGGAGAGATTCCAGAGGCATGGAAAAAAGCCATTATTGTACCGTTATTGAAGCCGGGAAAAGCACCTCCCTCCCCAGGCAATTACAGGCCTATAGCCCTAACAAGCGTACTTGCCAAATCCTTCGAAAGAGTCCTTAACATTAGATTAATGTTTATATTACAATCCTGTGATCTTCTTGACATCCATCAGTGTGGGTTTAAAAAAGGCGTGCTCTACAACCGACCATCTAGTCCGCCTAGAGAACACAGTCCGAGAAGCATTTATACACAAGCAACACTGCCTTGCGGTCTTTTTCGATTTAGAGAAAGAAAGCCTATGACACCACATGGAGGTTTGGCACACTGCGGGACCTTGCAAACCTCGGAATCCGTGGTAGAATGCTAAAATGCTTGAGTGACTTTTTGACCAACCGTTCATTTCAAGTATGCCTGGGTGCCACTCTTTCTAAGAATTTCATTCAAGAGAACGGCGTGCCTCAGGGGTGCATTTTAAGCACCACGCTTTCTATAGTAAAAATGAATTCCCTAGTAAAAATAATCCCAAAGTCTATCATGTACTCTGTCTACGTCGACGATCTCCAGATTGCTTGCACATCCTCTAGCGTTACATCGTGTGAGAGGCAAATACAGATGACAGTAAATAAACTAACAACATGGGGGCAGAGAAAAACGGTTTCAAGTTTTCTATGCAAAAGTCAGTAGCTGTTCTTTTCTCACTTAGAAGAGGATTGCACACTGATCCCTCCCTGTATTTAAATGAAGTCGCACTACCAATTAAAGATGAGCACAAATTTCTAGGAATAACTTATGACAAAAAGCTCACATTCCTACCACACATAAACATGCTCAAAAAGAAAGCTTCTAAATCTCTGAATATACTAAAAGTACTTTCACGAAAACATTGGGGTTCCGATAGGACTTGTCTTTTACAGATTCATCGCTCTGTAGTGCGTTCTACATTAGATTACGGATGCATAGTTTATGGATCAGCGAGGCAATCTTACCTTAAACGGCTAGACCCAGTACACAATTTAGGCTTGCGTCTTACCACCGGTGCATACAGGACGTCACCAATAAACAGTTTTTATGTGGAAACCAACGAACCATCACTTGCAGAGAGAAGAACCATGCCCACATGCTCGTACGTTTTAAAAATCCGTTCACTACGTAAACATCATCATCATCAGCCTTACTACACCCACTGCAGGGCAAAGGCCTCTCCCATGTCTCGCCAGTTAACCCTATCCTTTGCCAGCTGCATCCACCCTTTGCCCTGCAAACTTCTTAATCTCATCCGCCCAGCTAACCTTCTGCCGCCCCCTGCTCCGCTTACTTTCTCTTGGAATCCACTCCGTTACCCTTAAGGACCAGCGGTTATCTTGCCTTCGCATTACATGCCCTGCCCAAGCCCATTTCTTTCTCTTGATTTCGACTAGGATGTCATTAACCCGTGTTTGTTCCCTCACCCACTCTGGCCGCTTCCGATCTCTTAACGTTACACCTATCATTTTTCTTTCCATGACTCGCTGCGTTGTCCTTAACTTAAGCTGAACTCTTTTCGTTAGCCTCCACGTTTCTGCCCCGTAGGTGAGTACCGGTAAGATTATGCTGTTGTACACTTTCCTCTTGAGGGAAATTGGTAAACTGCCACTCATGATCTGCGAGAATTTGCCATATGCGCTCCACCCCCATTCTTATCCTTCTAGTTATCTCCCTCTCATGATCCGGATCAGCTGTCACTACCTGCCCTAAGTAGACGTATTCCGTCACAATTTCTAGGCTCTCGCTGCCGATTGTGAACTGTTGTTCCCTTGCTAGGCTGTTGAACATTACCTTGGTTTTCTGCATGTTAATTTTTAGACCCATCGATCTGCTCTGCCTGTCTAACTCACTGATCATGATTTGCAGTTCACATCCTGAGTGAGCCACCGCGGTGGCTGAGTGGTTACGGCGCTCGGCTGCCGGCCCGAAAGACGCGGGTTCGATCCCGGCCGCGGCTGGTCGAATTTCGATGGAGGCGAAATTCTAGAGGCCCGTGTACTGTGCGATGTCAGTGCACGTTAAAGAACCCCAGGTGGTCGAAATTTCCGGAGCCCTTCACTACGGCGTCTCTCATAGCCTGAGTCGCTTTGGGACGTTAAACCCCCATAAACCAAACCATCACCTCCTGAGTGACTCAGCAAGGCAATGTCATCAGCAAATCGCAGATTATTTAGGTATTCTCCATTTATTCTTATTCCCAACTGTTCCCAATTCAGGCCTCGAAATACCTCCTGTAAACATGCGGTGAACAGTATTGGCGAGATCTTGTCTCCTTGCCTGACGCCCTTCCTTATTGGAATTTTATTGCTGACTTTATGGAGGACTATAGTAGCTGTGCAGTTGCTATATATATCTTCCAGTATTTTGACATAAGGCTCTTCTACCCCCTGAGTACGCAATGCCTGTATGACTCCTGAGGTTTCCACTGAGTCGAATGCTTTCTCGTAATCAATGAAAGCTGTATATAGAGGTTGATTATATTCTGTGCATTTCTCTATCACCTGATTGATAGTGTGAATATGATCTATTGTGGAATATCCTTTACGAAAGCCTGCCTGATCATTTGGTTGATTAAAGTCTAATGTTGCCCTGACTCTATTAGCGATTACCTTAGTAAATACTTTGTAGGCAACGGATAGTAAGCTGATCGGCCTGTAATTTTTCAAGTCCTTGGCGTCTCCCTTCTTATGAATTAAGATAATGTTTGCATTCTTCCAAGCTTCTGGTACAGTCGAGGTCATAAGGCATTGCGTATACAGGGTGGCTAGGTTTTCTAGCACGATGTCCCCTCCATCCTTCAACAGATCTGCTGTTACCTGATTCTCGCCAGCTGCTTTTCCCCTTTTCATTGCTTCTAAGGCTTTCTTTACTTCATCTTTCGTTACTGGCGGGATGACGCATTGCTGTGCACTGCTGTCTTTCTCATTAACGCTCTGATTACATTGGTTACTGTACAGGTCTGTGTAGAACTCTTCGGCTACGTTAACTATCTTATCCAGATTGCTAATGACATTGCCCTGCTTGTCTCTTAATGCATACATCTGGTTTTTACCTATGCCTAGTTTCCTCTTCACTGTTTTTAGGCTACCTCCGTTCTTTATAGCAGGCTCGATTCTCTCCATATTAAACTTCCTTATGTCGGCTACCTTGCGCTTATTTATTAACTTTGATAGCTCCGTTAGTTCTATTCTATCGGTAGGGTTAGATGCCCTCATGTTTTGGTGCTTCTTAATCAGATCTTTCGTCACCCGAGATAGCTTCCCGGTATCCTGTCGAACTGTCCTACCGCCTACTTCTACTGCGCACTCCGTAATTATTGTTGTCATATTATCGTGCATTGAATGAACATCAAGATCATCTTCCTCAGTTAATGCCGAATATCTGTTTTGCAGCGCTATCCTAAACTCCTGTGCTTTCCCTCTTACGGCTAACTCGTTAATGGTCTTCTTCTTCTTCACTAGCTTCTTCCGTAAACGTAAACATATCAGTCACCAAATAGTCACAAAGTGCCCATCTAGAAAACTATTTAACAACAAACCCTTAGCTATAAGGCCACTTCTCCTGCGTTTTGAGCCGCCGCGGTGGCTGAGTGGTTATGGCGCTCGGCTGCCGGCCCGAAAGTCGCGGGTTTGATCCCGGCCGCGGCGGGTCGAATTTCGATGGAGGCGAAATTCTAGAGGCCCGTGTGCTGTGCGATGTCGGTGCACATAAAAGAACCCCAGGTGGTCGAAATTTCCGGAGCCCTTCACTACGGCGTCCCTCATAGCCTGAGTCGCTTTGGGACGTTAAATCGCCCATAAACCATAAACCATCCTGCGTTTTGAAAGTATGTGCAAAAACCTCGGCGTAATGGATGCATTACCTGGCGTTGCTCGAAGACGTGGTCCACTGCCTCCGTGGTTCAATTTTCCTGCAATCTGTGATCTCACTCTTGCACATTTCCGTAAAAAGCGAACTCCACAACAACATATAATACAAGAATTCCGTGCCCTTGAAGAAAAATACAGTAGTTTTACAGAATTTTATACTGATGGACCAAAAACAGATAGTTGCATAGGAAGCGCAGTGGTGCGAGGGAATTCGGAGCAAATAGTAAGACTACCACAGTGTTCCTCAAACTTCACCGCGAAGTGCTACGCAGTATGTATGGCCAGAGAAAAAATACTAAGTGAGAACCTCAAAAATGCTATTATTTACACAGACACCTTAAGTGTACTTAGAGCTCTCCATTCTAAAAATGCAAGCTCCCCTCTGCTTGGTGACATCATACACAACATAGTAACTGCCACAGCTCAAGGACAAAATATAAAACTGCTGGGTCTCGAGTCATGTGGGAATAAAAGGCAATGAGAGACCAGATGTGTGTGCTGCAAAAGCTCGTGGCAAAGAAATAAAGAAAGTAAATATGCCGTTTAATGATTGCATGAAATTAGTAGCAAGGAAACTAAGAAAAAAGTGGCAGTCGGCTTGGAACAATGAGGTCAAAAATAAGCCACTTGGTAAAACCAGTTTTAGGTGAATTTAAGTTGTGTGTGCACCAAGAACGTTTCAAGGAAGTGATCTTATGCCGTCTCTGAATAGGCCACACGCACCTTACGCACAACTTCCTACTAACAAAACAAGACAAACCTGTTTGCCAAGAATGTGGAGATGAACTCATGGTTAACCACATTTTATTCTCTTGTGTGGAACTGGAAGAACTAAGAAAAATGTATTTTACTGAATTTTATAATAAATGCATTCCTTTTCATCCCACACTGCTTTTAGGAGATGATGCAATTGTTGATATATCATGTCTTTCTAGCTTTCTTAACGAAACGGGATTTCTCAAGACTAAATTTTTTACCCACTGGTTTGTTTGAATTTTAGTACACCTCAGCCAATTTCTCATGCCTGAGAAGAAAGCTGAGGCTTTTATTTTGATTGGTTGGGAGCCTCGATATCCTTCCGCAGCCAAGGAAGGCTACTGAGGTCACCCGGCCCTCTTTAAGGCTTTTACTTGTAGCCATTTATAAATTTTGTGTATGTGTTCACTGGGTAATATTAACGTTTGAGGGCCTCTAGAGCAGGGATGATTCTTACATTTATATAATATTCAACAAAAGGCTTTTCCTATACCTTGTTCTTGGTGCATGATGGCCTCAGTTGCCTATGTGCCATAAAACACAACACATATTCCAGGTTTTAAAACATCAAATGGTGAAACGTCTGCTAGTTTTATGGATGGTCTAGGCCAGGGGTTCTAAAACGGTTCCATGGAGCCCCCGAGTTCCTTGGAGTGCTATATGGTGTTTCCCAAGCACCTTAATCCATGCATGCCTCCATTCTCAACTTTCCTTTGCCCGCTTTGTTTTTGGGCTAACAACACTGGCATTGTTGATTCCAGACTATTTCACTGTTTAGCCGGCCGTTATTAACTGAGTTTGGGTATTCATTGAGTCTGCATGATCCTGTTTGCTTGCATGTTGGACAGAAGCCAAGGCATGCAGGTTTCTTCAGCACCTTTTGAAGGTGGGGTTCCCCTGGGCTAAAAAATGGCTGGTGATTTAGCATTGCTAAGCACAAAATATTGTGTGAAAGCGCGGTTCTTTTACAGATGGACACCACCGTTACATAGCCCAAAGCACGTTTGAAGTGTCCACTGACCTTAGGAGCCAGTTGTGCGCCTTTCCTTTCCTCAAAATCAACCGAGTCTAGCGCATAACTGCCCCAATTTGTAGTTGGATGCCTGCGCCTACTCACAGTGTGAGGTGTCCACTGACTAAGTGAGCCAGTTACACTTGCTTTTTGGAGGCCTCACACACACAGACACACACTGCTGAAGCCCTAGGAGTGGGCTAGAAGTGCTTTCGCACAAAGATTTTGAGAATCCGTGGTCGAAGCACTCAAACCCCAATTTTGCTGAAGCGTCTGTCACCTTGCCAACCTTTTGGCCAGGTACATTGTCTTCCATTGTCTTTCCCTCACTTCCTTTAATTGACGCAGCAGGCTGCAGGAGCTGTGCAGGCTCTTGATTGAAAAGGTGCAAAATCAAAACGTGAAAGGTGACACACAAATGTCTGTGCATCGTATATTTATTGTACATATCAGAAATCACTTCACATGATGCATCGCCACAAGGCCAAGAGCCTAACAAGACACTAGTAATATAAAACGTGCAAAATCTTTTTCTAACCTACGCATGAAAGCTGAAGTTCACTTGAACTTGAAGAAAAAATAGAGGTGTGTAGGAAAATCAGTGTCACACATTCTTAGCAGAAACAGTGTGAAAGAGTAAAAAATAGACCAGCTGCAGAAGCAGTGACTGAGCCAAGACAGCACATCTCTATGCCTCGTGGGGAAAGCAAGGCATGCATGCCTGTCTGGTCATCTTAAAAAACCACCCTCGCCATGTTACAGCCTGCTAGTGAGGTTGATTCTTCATCTTGGCTCATATTCTGGCGCATAACACAACTGCGCCCCTTCACTGGCATAGCTCTGTTTGGCATGTGCCGAGGAGAAACTGTTGCCTTGGAACTGTGCTGCTGCAGGGCTTCAGTGCCAAGCTACTGAACCAGCAGCTGCTCAAGTCTGAGATGTACATCCGGAGCTGCTCCAGTGGCCGACTGCGGGCGGCCTCGGAGGCCGGACTGCAGGGTTCTTGTCCCTACCTGGATGTGACCTCTGCATGCCTGCCCGTCCGCAAGCGCACCCTGTCGCTCGGCATCATTCCACTCGCCAACTTCCGCTCCGAGGTGCTCAGTCTCCAGCAGGTAAACCCAACATCAGTGGAGAGACATATCTTGAAAGGACAACTTTTTTTGCCTTTGCTGTTGTTTACCTGGCAGCAAAAGATGAACTTCTAGCTAGCTTCAAAGGTGGAGTGTTTTTTCCCTGCACTCTGATTCAAACTCGGGACATTCTGATCATGTTCTCACCGGAAATGCGTCGTCTACTCGATGATTGCTGGGAGGCAAATGATGCAGTCTAGCAGCGGCCAACTGTTCCATGCATGTTCGTCATCACCATCAGCCTGACTATGCCCACTGCAGGACAACAGCCCTTCCCATGTCTCTCCAATTACCTCACACTAGCCTGCCCTTCCCAGAGACCGCCCTTCCCATGTCTCTCCAATTAACTCGCACTAGCCTGCAATAAACTCCTGAAAAAACTTAAGTCATTCGGTAAACCCGATTCACCAGAGCCTCCCAGTAAAAGAAAGAGTGCAGTAATTCCGTATATTCACAGATTATCCCATCGATTAAAACACGTAGGCACTAGATATGGGGTAAGGGTACTGTTGTCAGCTCCTCCCCGAAAACTTGGAAAAATTTGCGCTGTTGTCGATAGGAGAGCCAGATTAGAAAAACAAAAGTCAAAAGAAAGTAAAAAAACAGTGCAATATAAAACATGAGTTGCTGTTTGCACCTTGTGCCGAGGGAGTGGTATATGAAGTACCCTTCACATGCGGAAAGAGTTATATAGGCCAAACTGGTAAATGTATAAACACGCGGCTACGCCAACATAATTCGTCTTTAAAGGTGGCTCCTTCCTCTAATTTGGCCCTGCATTACAGAGACTGCGAGCTAAACCATTCTAACCCATTGGAGAAAAATGCATGTGTACCTATGTTCAATAGTACAAAAATTCTGTATAGGCATTCCAATCAGCTAACAAGGGAATTATCTGAGGCATTTCATATTCACAAAAACTCCGACATGTGCGTCAGCACACCATCTGTTGTCATCCATGATTGTGAAATTCGGTATCTTAATTCAACACAGTGATTAGTTTTGTCATTCTGAGGGTAGGCGCATGCGCTGCTGGCTGCCTTGTGTGAGCTATTTAACCTTATGTGTTTTTTCCAATAAACTTCAGTTGATAGTAGCGCTTGTCCTTCGTCTTCTTTCTCTTGGTGTCCCCCGTAGCAGCGCTTTCGAAAAGCTTTAAAATCCAATTAACCCTGTCCTGTGCCAGCTGCGGCCACTGTGTCCCCGCAAACTTGTTAATCTCGTCCCCCCACCTAACTTTCTGCCACCCTGTGCTACACTTCCCTTTCCTTGGAATCCAGTCTGTTACCCTGAAGGACCGTCGCGGTTACATTGCCTTCGCATTACATGCCCTGCCCAAGCCCATTTCTTCCTCTTAATATTTAGACTAGGATGTCATTCACCCATTCCTGATCCCAACAACATAATCCTCGCAAAGACTTTCAGACTGCACTTCACTGACCTCAGCCCCACAAAGCACACTGTGCTTTCAAGAGTTGAGGCACTGACAGGTCGGCAGGAAGCATGCCAGTGTGGCAACAAGTGACAGTGGCTGCAAAGCTGTCATCTCCTAGCTAACATTACGACTCATATGACAGACTGTGCGAACATTTCTTAATTGTGCACAAAGTTTTTCAATACAGTAGAACCCCGCTATAAACTCGGTTATAGTAAAAACTCGGATATAGTAAAGTGAAGCTGCGGACCCATTTTGCCTTCCATAGATGACTGTACATTCTTTTTCGGTTATAGCGAAGATTTTTTTCGATCAAACGGCTATAGTAAAGAGCGTCTGGCCGTGGCGATGTATTTCCCGCGGAATGATGACATCGCGGCACGCGCGAAGTCGAGGATTGCGAGGGCTTAAGATACCAAATACAAAACACTAGCGCTTTGTGAGGTGGCTTCACCACTGAGCTTGAAAGTCGCGAGGAGAAGCCAACTTTTTGAAGACGAGGCAAAGTGCGCGGCGTGTACGGAAAAAAGTAAAGCTGGCAGTGAACGTAGAAAGAAGGCGGTGCGGGTCGCTAAGAAAGGAAAGCCAGTAAAAATGTAGTGAGGACTAGAAAAGGCAAGAAAAATGCGTGCGTTCGCAGCATGGGGAAGCAGTGGTGCCTCACTGTGTTGTGCGTGCGCTTCTTGACTACTACCTCTCAAAGATGACGATGCCTTGACCATGCAAAGCTTTGGTTTTCACATGGAATCAAACTGGCGTTATATTCGTAGCTGCCTTGTATTCGTGCAAATGCAGTACTTCCAAAGACGTAAACCAAGTCGAAAACGGGATAACTTGTGATAACTGAAAATAAATAATTCTCGCATAAAGGGACAATAAGAGCAGGATGTAAGGTATTTCTAAGTGTTTCTTTTATAAGCCAACACTTTGTGCTTAGTAAGCTTTCAGAGAGCATAGTCAGAGCCATGCCATGACCAACAACTGATATCGTAACGACCCTGATATAGTAGATTTTTGCTGGTCCAAGCTTCTTTACTATACAGGGGTTCTACTGTAGTGGCTAGTAAGCCCAATGTCTTGATACTTTCCTGAAGTGAACACATTGAGTGTCACGTTTGCTAATGTGAAGGCCCGTGCAACATAAGCTAGCCACGGATATTTTTCTCCACCTTATCTGAAGCACAGTTGCTGTGAGCACGAAAACAGCATTTAAAACGTGACTTTAGCGATTTTTCGGCGATGCCTTACCTTTGGTTTTTTGTAGCAGCATAGCCTTCAAACAGGTGCGGATCATCTCATGGCACTCTGTGATGCACCACCTTGGCATCAGCCAAGCTACTGTCCTAATGTGACTCAGCATAGCTGTTAAGACAAACCGTGATGTCACATTGACCGATGTTTCTCCTTGTAGCAGCCTCTGTCTTTGTTATACTGCAACAGAGTACATCCAGATACCACAGCAAGTTCGAATTAGCATGCAGTGCTGTGGCGCACTTCCTTTGCCCTGCAGTGGACATAGTCAGGCTGGTGATCATGATGATGATGATGCTGTAGTGCACAGTAAAGGATGGCAAAAACAAGCGCTTAAGGCCAGGACCCCACCCGGTATTGACAAGGGATCTGAGACCCGCACAAGAATGTAGAGACTGCATGAATCCAAAGCAGGCAACCATTTTTTATTCTTCTTCTCCGTGATGGTCAGAACATTTCTTCTGTAGTTTCAAAAATTTCAGCATAATTTTTAGTAAGAATCATTAACATGTTTTCTTAACCCTGAAAGTGAAAAAAAATAAAAGTTGGCAACACTACACAAAGGCTGGACGGAAAAGTGAAACCCCTGCCCTCACACCAGGAGTGTCCAGAGCTGGCCACTCAGCTCCAAGGCTACACAACAACACACCGCAACAACGAGCGCCACCTTTAAAAATGATTGCTCCCCATTGCATATAACGATGAGCAAAATAGACCACCAGCCACTTTCTCTCTTCCTTGTTATTTCCCTCTCCACCCGTGCTCAAATCGCAAGAGACCCCACCATCGTTTAAGCACTGGCGAAAATCGACAACAAAAGCACATCAGGTTTGTGTCCAGGCGTGAAATTCATACAAGGGCTACTTAGAAGGGCTCTCTAATCTGCTCCACAGTGAAAACTCTGAGCGCATCAATGGAATGAAGTGCTCAAGGTTCAAGTGCAGAAGCTGAACCAGCGACCTGTGGCATCGCCAAGAATAGGTTTTCTTTTATTTCCAACTCTTAGGTTTTGTCCTTTTCATCCTCCTTGTGTAATAAAAGTGAAACAAAACTTAATCCAGTATTTAAATGCTTAATGCCCATTTGTCAACCTGAGATCCATGCAAAATCAGTGAGGATGTCATTGCAACCGTGCTCGCCAAACAAGCCAGCGGCTGAGGTGCCTGTATTTCAGTTCTGGCTCTTTTCTACCTTGTAAGAAATTTGTTTTCAGTAAAAGTGGTTGTTATGTGTTTGGGAGTGGCAGCCTGCTGATACAGGCTAACATAAATTTCTCCTTAATGCCTCTTTAAAGGGCACCAAAGGGAAGTCAAGCTAGATGGATAGGTTAGTGCAGCGCCATGGCAAATGCCTCTTCTTGTTGAAAACAGAGCTTTGATAAGCCAGATTCATCATCATCAGCCTGACTACACCCACTGCAGGGAAAAGGCCTCTCCCATGTCTCTCCAATTAACCCTGTCCTTTGCCAGCTGCGCCCACCGTATTCCTGCAAACTTCTTGACCTCATTCGCCCACCTAACCTTCTGCCGCCTCCTGCCATGCTTTTCTTCTCTTGGAATTCACTCCGTTACCCTTAACGACCAGCGGTTATCTTGCCTTCGCATTACACGCCCTGCCCAAGCCCATTTTTTCCTCTTGATTTCAACTAGGATGTCATTAACCCGCGTTTGTTCCCTCACCCACTCTGCCCTCTTCCGGTCTCTTAACGTTACACCTATCATTTTTCTTTCCATGGCTCGCTGCGTTGTCCTTAACTTGAGCTGAACCCTTTTCGTTAGCCTCCAGGTTCCTGCCTCGTAGGTGAGTACCGGTAAGATACAGCTGTTGTACACTTTCCTCTTGAGGGAAATCGGTAAACTGCCACTCATGATCTGAGAGAACCTGCCAAATGCGCTCCACACCTTCTTATTCTTCTAGTTATTTCCCTCTCATGATCTGGATCTGTGGCCCCTACCTGCCCTATTCTCTTACTACTTCGAGTGCCTCGCTGCTAACTAATTATAAACTGATGTTCCCTTGCGAGACTGCCAGATTACTGCGTGAAACTTAAGTAGCCATAACCCTGTAACAATGCTGTTTGCTGATTCCAGCATTGTCTCGAGTCACACGCATGCTTCGCTGGCCTTCAATTGGTTTGGCGCTTTTTCATGCAATGCTTGGGCATGTAACACTAGCACTGTCCCTTATCATTGTACTTTCCTGGGCTCATTTGTGTGAATATTTTACTTGCGGATGAGGAAAAGGGCCTCTTCCTTGCTATCCCAAGGCTGCATCTAAGTGAGAACTACTGGCTTCATGGTGGATTAGTTTTTGTGACTAACTGTGAATGAAGCTAACAAAAAGTGAATGGTGCATTGGGCTCTCACCAAATTTTATTTCATCTGCACTACGATAAATGGTTTTGCTCTAAGCACTGGCACCTGATTTTTCCCTGCCAATGTTGATGGAACTGAGGGTGTTTAAGATAGTTTCGTTCCGCACACTCTAGTTTTCTTTAAGCTTATTTTGTGACTGGATTATTTCACTTTCAGACATGTGCTCAGTGTTCTATAGTAGGCAGTATGCTAATGAGACTGAGGTAGGATTTTGGTTCACCCTTTTGCCACATTTGGAGTTGCTAACTAGGTATTGCTGGTTTTCAAAGCATGGTGAGAGGTGACTGTGGACAGGCTTTTATTGTAGGGTTGTGGTCCAGGAAAAGAGTGCTGCACTGCTTCTTTTGCACTTGTGATAGCAGCATGTATATCACACACTTGCCCACTGAAGTGACAATACTATAGTTATGCCTAGTTTAGCATCTTTCTTACTGTCTCTGTGGAGTTGTGAAAATGTTTTCGAATTCTCATTTCGTCTCTGCTGTGCATGGGGGAAGGAGAGAAACAGTAAAAGACATGAAAGAAGATGGAAGCAAATCTGACAGCAAGTGCCCACTCTTGGGTCTTTCGTTAGGAATCACCGTAAGCTGGGCAGTTATGAAGAAATGTGGACACCCGGCAGCTCAAACTGCGGTATATGAGATACGGCACAAATTTTTTGTGATTCTCAAGCAGCGTGCTGTAGCAACAATTGCATAACAAACACTGGAGAGGATTCGTTTCTTTGTGCCTTGCTTCACGGCCCAGAAAGGATAAATACTAATCGCGCACATAATTAGTAAAAAGCCTAAAAATTTAGGCACTAAGAAAGACAACTCAAGATAGACAAACATGTGGCTCAGAAAAAGTACGGAACAGTTACAGTATTTACTCACATTATGAACGCAATGCATTCTTTTATTCTTTTTGCGCACAGCGCCGCAGTGGCTCAGTGGTTATGGCGCTCGGCTGCTGACCCAAAAGACGCGGGTTCGATCCCGGCCGCAACGGTCGAATTTCGGGATTCCATATAGACCAAACCAAACCTTTGCGCACAGTGCGCTGTTGATGACAGTGTATGCTAGCTGGTGTCCTTCAGTGACCACTGGAATGACTACGATATACTATGAAGCGCCATCTGTCGAATGTCAAGACTACGATAGCTTCCCCTGCAGGACGCACACACATTATAAATGTTTTGCGAAGGATCCAAGAACCAACAGAAACCGCAACTGGTCGCAAAAGGTTACTGTAGAGAAATATTCGATCTGCTACCAAGGGCAGTTGGTCTTCGTGCTGAATGCTGCAGGTTAGGCTACAGTGACCTCTAGTTGTGCTTTCTTCGCACATCATCATGGGCTGCTACGCAAGTTATATGTGCTGGTTTTTGACAATTGGGGGGGGGGAGCAATTTCGCCTATATGTCTGGGCAAAATGGCAGTATTTTGCATAGAACCTGCAAAAAGGTTTATGAGAACCTGTGTAGAACCTGCAAAAACCTGCATGAGAGCCACGAAAGATGGCAAAAATCAAAGCCCAAGCCTATTCGCACATCTCTCAAGTGGAGTGAAAGCTACGTGTATGTTTGGCTAGCAAGCACACGCATGTAGGCAGCACACTAGACGAAACCATCACCTCATGCTCATAGCTTTGGAGCTGCCACAGTGGCTCAGTGGTTATGGTCCTCAGCTACTGACACGAAAGACACGGGTTCAATCACGGCCTTCGATGGATGCAAAATGCTAGAGGCCCATGTACCGTACAATATCAATGCACATTAAAAAAATTAAAAGTTGGTTTTTTGGGAAAGGAAATGGCGCAGTACCTGTCTGGGGACATCTGAAGGGTGCCTGCCATAAGGGAAGGGATATAAAGGAGGGACTGAGAGAAGAAAGGAAGAGGTGCCGTAGTGGAGGGCTCAGGAGTAATTTCAACCACCTGAGGATCTTTAATGTGCACTCACATCACACAGCACACGGGCGCATTTGCATTTCACCTCCATGGAGGCGCGCCCGCCGCAGTTGGGTTCGAACCCGGGTACTCCGGATCAGTAGCCGAGCGCCCTAATGACTGAGCCACCGCTGTAGGTATTAGACCCAGGTGGTTGAAATTACCTGGAGGCCTCCACTATAGCATCCCTGATAGTCTGAGTCGCTTTGGGACATTAAACCCGATAAACCACAAACCAATCATAGCTTTGACTCAGCTGTGTGGCAGTGCGTTTCTTTGAGCTGAATTTTCATTTCATTTGTTCTGCTGTTTTTGTTTGTTTTTGCAGCTCTATTGCATTTGGCCATGCATAATCCCAGCAGAGTTTGTATTGTTAATCTGTTCCTGAAATGTTGCTTGGCCCTGCAGTGCTGTTTAAGTTATGTCAGGTTTTAGCACAGTTCATTATTTTGATCAGATATGTTTAGATAAGAGGTACTGGCTGACACGTGTCACAATACAAACAAGATGCATGACATGGACTCTTGGCAGGGCTTCACGCCTCAGCATGTTTAAGAACTGTCACCCAAACATGTTTTAAGAACTGCTTTGGAGAGCGCTCATGTAAGAGATACGTTGCAAAACTCCTTGATTACTATGGCTATAGCTGTGCTATTGAGTCTAGTGAAGAAATATTTGTGGGAAAATGTTCTGTATGGTGGTTCAAACCTCCAGGATATAACAAGATTTTTGAGCAGAGAGTGTTCAGAAGCTCTAACAGTATAGACTGGCATACTCTGTGACCAACATGTCCGCTTACTATTGTCAGTGACTGCACTTCTATTGGAAGGGTTGCGCTGCAGGTTAGTAAAGAAGTAAAACCAAAAGTGTGAATATTGTTTCAGTTGTTGAGCAGATAACAAGAGGTTTTAGAAAATGGATGAAACACATTGATAAATTGGTCCAAAATGCTTTGTAGAGCACAATTTTGTTTCTTAACCCAACGTCTCGAGATATGTACTAAATGAATACTGTCATAGACCTGAAATGCATATATAACACCTTCAGTATATTGCTGCAGTGTTTCATGCCATACTACTGTGGTTCACACAGACTAGTGGAACCTTTCTTATTTGATGAAAAGGAATACATTTAGCGCAAAACTACTAAGAAAGGATGAAGACAGAACACAAGACGAAAGAGCGCTACTCTCAACTAATTTTTATTGGCAGAAGAAACAGTCATTTTGCACTCTGATTCCTTTCTTAGTTGTTTTTCACTAAAAGCATTCCTTTTCAGCGATGAACCAACTTGCCCAACAGAGCGTTTTATTGAACTTTCTTATTTGAACAGCCGATTTGTTCAGATCGATTCTTCAGTCCTGTCAGCACCATGCATATTTCAATTGGAGAAAATTCTTGGCTGTTTGAACCCATGGTCGTATACAACAGTTAATTTCAACCGGCTTAGCAGCTGACCTGCTCTGACCAATGGCTTTCCTCTGGCTGAGCAACAATAGGCCGTGCATCAGTAACCGTGGCAACTGATCTGATCGCTTCCGTCAATGCACGGGCATAGTAGTCAAGGTAATGGGTGGGTCTGTACACATGTGCACAAATGTTTTGCCATTATCACTAAAGTCTGCTGTCAGCACATGCCGCTTAATGTCAGATGTGTGCTGCATGATGGGAAGTCGGGGCAGGTATTGCAGAGGAGATAATCTGAAGGAAAAGATCAAAATGCTGCATGGAGCCGAATGTGGCCTAGTTCCCAACGCAAAGATTTTCCAAAAAGCATAGTCCTTATCAAGCACAAAGACTGTTTTCAATACATCCAGAAAGCAGGAACTGCAACTTTTTGAGAAAAATTTGGCTGACAGTTACCATGCCTGTGTAACACCACATTCTACGCAGCACTTTTCATTGTGCAGCATGCAAGCAGGGTGCTCTTACTTTCTTGGTTTTTGCAGCAGTGTTCTGTGCGCCACTCTACACTGAGGAGTGGCAGTCTGCACAAGCACTGCTCCGATGAAGGTGGCGGAAATTTGTTATAAAGGAGTGATTGCTCATTAGCATCCACCAGAGTGCAGCCGTATTGCTTCACAGAAACTTCTCAGTTGAAGAAAAATTTGTCTTGGTTCGGGCTTCAAAGCCAGGACCACTGCCTCTCCGAGGCTCCACCTACTGAGCTAAACAGGAAGACTCCAAGAGTGACTCATAAATCCGCCCTTGGGGTCAGGGCTCCGGTCTTTGAAGTGCTGGTTTTCTCCACCATAATAGAATTTGGGCTGTAGCAGTAGATTGCTGCATTCTAAGACAAAGAGGCTACTTTCAGTGAAAACAGCAAAGCTAGAAAAGGCTAAAACATGAAATAATACATATAGGCCATTTTTGCAAGCAAGCTGCGGCAGCACTCGCCTGGATACCCACCATCCAGTTCCAATCAGTGATGGCAAAACAGAGCAATTGCTCACAGACGAAAAGAACACATACTGCAGTGTCTTTTTTTTCTCCATGTGTCCCGCTGCTTCACCATCATGTCAGACCATCAGTTCATGTTGCTTCCAGTCAACAGCCACCAAGTCCCTTCTGGTCTTGAGAGTTTGAATCCAGTGGTGGTAAAAAAGGTGTTCCACTTTTAAATCCAGTTTCCTCTGCAGCTGGTGCATGTTCTGCTGCCAAACAAACATCAGCATAGCCAGAAAGAGCCATGGAATTGACTTTTACTGAGAACAAAGATTGGATGATGTTATGTACAGCTCCCCTTAACACCTGCACAGAAGTCACGGCCGAGTGCGTTACCCACTGTGCTTCTTCTCAGATGGCCCTGGTGTGGAACTGGCTTCCAGCACGCATCACCATGCTCCAGCCAGAGGTGATCTACTCAACCAATGAGCATGGCAGCAGCCTGACCAACTTCTACTTCCACACGGACACATGGGAACCCACGTTGCTAGCAATCCTGACCACGCGCGACGAGCGCTTTGGTGCCTACTGCTCAACGCGGTGGCAGGAGCGGGCGCGGTACGCCTACTTCGGCACGGGCGAGACGTTCCTTTTTACGTTCGTGCAGCAGCCGCGGCGCTTCTCCTGGGTTGGCGTGGGCTCCACCCAGGATGTGCCCCACTCAGCCAACCTGTTCATCTCGGCCAACCAGCACATGATCCAGGTTGGAGCTGGGTACGCGTAGCTTCACACCACATCAATCAACAAGGGCCCTTGACCAGGGGTCAAGCGGATTTGGAACGAAATCTCATTTTATGATGCCACAACATGCCTGGAAGGGACGCATCTTCCAGATTTTTCTTGCTTGTGGCTGCCTTGCTTGCAGCACTTATGCTGGAAATGCGAATCTGCACATTTCCAGCAAACAGTTCGGCCTGATCAAGTGAGAGATCATTGTTGAGTACCAGAACCTTGCTTGTAGCAAGAAGCCAGGGACAGATTTAAGCGGTTGGGCAGAAGTTTTCTCTGATGAACCGTGAAAAACCCCATTTTCTCCATGAAGTAAGTCCAACAAATGCTTTGCATAAATAGGACCGCCCTCCCCGAGCGTCATCCATAGATCCACCTCTCAGCAAGTGTTGTGGAATGGTGCCTGCACTGCATTTGCACTTGTCTGGATATTGCCTGCCTTTGGGATGCACATTTGAGAGTGCAATAGTCTATGCACACTCATAATTGCATTCAGAGCAGTCACGTGGCCTAGCTAAGCCAAATCAAGCTGAGCAACATGCATTCATGCACAGATCCTTTCACTCTGTCAGCTGGTGGAATTAGCCCTAGTGCTGCAGTTGTTCGCAGTTCAGCGGTTGTGACTGCACTGTTGCGTCAAATCGCAAGTACTGTTATTAAGTGCGTGCTAATATTGCTTGCAGGAATGGAACAGGGCTGTACATAGACGAGTCCCTCGAGCATGGTCGCACCGAGCATTGCGACACCTTCGACAACAGCCCACTGGCAAGCAGCAGCGACTTTGCCATCCGCATTCTGGAGGTCATTGGCTTTGCCTGAGCTCCCTGTTCATCTACTGCTGTTGCCTCCGAAGGGGACCCCATGTTGTTCCACGTGGCCACAATATGCTTGCTCTTCGGCACCTAAATGTGTGGCCTGATTTGGGGTTGCATGCAAAGTGCTAGCTTATCAAGTTGAGAGCAGAAAGGGTGATTCTAAGTAGTATTCTCATGCTTTCCTATTTATTCCCCATGGTGTACGTACCGCCCGGCTAGAATACTGTAATGCATTCTCATTTTGTTTTAACCATAGGTTTGACTGCGCAGTCACATGTTTTGTAGGTGTGATGGTCGTTCCCAAAGGAATTGTGAACCTGTTGACAAGCCTCTGGGTCTCGTTCCAAAGTAGTCACAGTTCCAGCCACATGTGTGTGCCATGTTTTACGCTGCTTCAGTGCATGCCACAGTGCTTCAACTATAGTCACTGAGCTGTGATAGGTGAATAAAATTCTGTCATCCCGAGATGTGACTGTGACCCATGGTAACCTAGTAGTGGCGGGGCCCGCCGTTGCGTCAGCCATGTAAAGGTGAGTACACGCCAGTGTATACATTTCCAGCGTCCCCCATTGCCGGAGTCGCTTTGGGGCGTTACCCCACCAAAGGTGAGTACACGACGAAGGGTTGGCCCCGCGCCAGCAGACACGAAGGGAGATTGGGGAAATGTTTATTTACACACTACACATCGGTACGTACTACTTTCACTACAGAGCAGCGGTCACTTGTCCTTGGGCGCCGACTTCTCGATGGGCACCTCCTTGGGCTCGGCCAGCGCGCGGGGCGCCTCGATGCTCAGCGACCCGTCGGCCTGCAGCAGGGAGCGCACCGTGTCGGGGTCAACATCGTCTGGCAGCGTCACGCTGTGCGAGAACTCCCGCACGAACGTCGACTCGCTTTCCTTCGCCTCAGAGCGGGCGCGCACCGTGAGCTGGTTGCCCGACAGAGACACCTTGACGTCCTCCGGCTTGAACTGACTCACGTCCAGTTGCAGCTGAAACTTTCCCGCGGCGCCGGTCTCGACGGGCACGTCGCGCGAACGCAGCCAGCGGAACGCCGGCCCGAAGGCGCCCGAGCGGTCCAGGTCGCGGAAGGTGCGGGACATCTCGTGCTCGAAATGGCGCAGCTGCCGGTCCATCTCGCTGAAGGCGTCGTTGATCGTGACTGGGTAGCGCCTCCACAGGCTTCGGCGCGAGCACGCCACGACAGCGCGGCGGCACGGCGCCGCCCACACTCGCGTAAACATAGGGCCTACCATACTTGCGCACAGATTCAACGTCCGATCGGAGAGTCGGCCGTCGTATATATAGTCCTTGTTTTAGTCACGTGGCTGTGTGTTACGTCATTGTGACATCGCTGGTCCAGACGACCGGTGAGAGAACGAACGAGATGGTCGCATGAGCGTGTTTGTTGTTTTCGGGTTGTCCCATTGGATAGGTTCGTTCACGTGACCTGACGTCCTGTGTGCAGAGTTTGAAATGTGGTGCGTATGTTCGAGCTGTTTCCAGAATGTTCGTTCCGTGATGTGACGACGTACCTGTACCTTGTTGCTAGTTCTTGCGCTAGCCAGAGTTAATTCCAAATGTCTGGTCGTGGCCTGACCGAAGGTGACTCGTGCTCTGTGTCACTGATGCCAGCACAGTTTCTTGACCAAATAGGGCTGGTAAAGCGATGGATGTGTGCGTTAACTAAATTTCCAGGGAAGTCGCGGGTCGCGCTGTCGTACCTGGCCGTCTGGCGTTCGTACCCAGGTGATGTTTAGTTTTAAAATTGTAGGCAGACTAATATATGAGCTATAGCTATAGACGAGTGTCGTGCTGGTAACTTCATGAAACTATGATGAAACTTTCAGGACCGAAGTAACCGAAAAATGGCTCAGCGTTCCGCTAGCTTGCGTTATTGCACGCGTTGTGCGTTCGCAGTTGCTTACCAGTCGCGCGTGCCCAAAGACACTTCACAACATATAACGTTACCTTCAACGAAGAGCCGCCGCGTTAGCTCGGTGGTTATAGCGTTCGGCTGCTGACACGAAAGACATCTGGTTGAATCCCTGCCGCGGCGGTCGCATTTCGATGGGGCCGAAATTCTAGAGGCCCATGTAATTGTACTGTGCGATGTCGGTGCACGTTAAACAGCAACAGGTAGTCGAAATTTCCGGAGCCCCTGGCTACGGCGTCCCTCGCATACATGCAAACAAAACCATAACGAAGCGCGCGCGTGGTCTCTGCTCTCGCTGCATTCTGTGCGCTCGAAGCATGCAAGTTGTATGCGAAATTTGTAACTTTCGATGAGTTGCACCCTTCCATGCAGCAATACGGACAAGATGAATTTGCGTAGTTTTACATAGATCCGTGATGCACGCAATATATATCAATCGATGCGGCGAGCGCACAAGCGGAGATATGTGCTTTCAAATCTGTCGCTATAGCTTGATCAGCTGGTAATTGTTAACGAGCAGTCATATTCGCCGCAGGCAATTCTGCACCGATCGCACATCTTGCACTTCGTAGCGTGTGCGGCTCTTAACTGCAATCTTGTTTTCACGCGAAAGCACGAAGTTTCACTCACGAAGGGAGAAGATGTGTTGCCACGTGATCTGGCAGACAGCGCGCGTGATTTGAGTGGTGCGGTACGTGGTGCTCTATATGCAACTCCGGGGAATGAGGCTGCTCACAGCTTTGCTCGAGGGTTATGCATCCGAGCTGCTCTGGAAGTGCCCCTGAGTGAGAGTAAAGACCCTCTCATAACGAATAAAGAACCGAAACACCTAGACTGGATAGGAGAACATACTCACTTCCGGATAGGTCGCTCACTCCAAAGGAGTGCAGGGCCTGGAGGAGGCTTCAGGTCAACAGATTCTTTCCGCACTCTTTACTACACGATGACACTGGGGAGCCTGAGCTCTGCGGTAGCTGCCACAGAATGAATTCGCAAAATCACTTAATTTGGGAGAGTCGGGATTCTCCTGGGGCTAAATCACAAAGCATCCCAGACCTTGCCACCTGGGAAGAGCTGATCCGGAGCCACGACCCGGATCAGCAAAGACTCCTTATCCGTCAGGTGGAGACAGCTAGCTTACACAAGACTCATTTCCTCGGTCTCCGGTGCTAAGAGCCGGCCGGGAGGCACCCCCCTCCTAATTGCTGCTCCCTGACCGTGAGGCCCCATGATGACGGGAATAAAGTTCATTCATATAACTAGATACCCCTCAAATAGAGAGGTCTCCCTCATATGGGTTCCTGTTCATGAGGGCGTTCTGGGTAATGAGGCTGCAGCTCACAACCTCGCTCGAGAATTGTACAGTACATCCGAGCAGCTGGCTCTGGAAGTGCCCTTGAATGGGAATAAAGACCCTCTCGTAACGTATTAAGAAATAACCGAAACACCTAGACTGGATAGGAGAATAAGATCTCACTTCCGGATAGGTTGATCACTCACTCCAAAGGAGTGCGGGGTCTGAAGGAGGTTTCAGGTCAACAGATTCCGATGAAGACACTGGCCAGCAGCAGAATTTTAGTGGCCAAAGCTTCCATAATTGGCAAAATGCTTGTAACCAAAGTTTGTGCTTGGATGTGGTGACAAGCCAACCATGCATTGACCATTCTAATAAGGAAGACAAAGCATTGACAATCATTGGAAATGCCTTGGACCATCATATAGGTCTGTAGGCCAATCATGTTGGCCAATTAATATTTTGGCTGTTTCCTACCGCATTTTTTTTACAGTAAATGCAGCTGCTTCTAGCTCCCTGGACGATTGTGAGATTTGTTAACAGTGCAGAAGCAGTTTGGGCCACCACTTGCCAAATGTCAAATATATGCAATTCCTTCTGATGATGATGATCATGAAGATGATGGTCCCAAAAAACGCCGATATCACCACTTGCCAGGATGGTGTGAAATGCAGCAGTAAGCAGCCGATAGGATTGCTGCAAAAAACTTCAGCAAAGAAAGGTGTTATGTACCATTTGGACCAAGCAAAGGATTGAATTTTTGTAAATCTTCCGAAGACTACACATGGCGGAAGTAGAGTTACTAAATAAAGATAGTGACTCTAGGCGGAAGGATTCTTTAGCGCCCTCCATGTTTAGCGCTTTTGTATCCATGCTTGCAATCTGGTTCGTAGATAGCGCCACTATTTCTGAATTTATGTCTAAAATATACAATGGCATTCTTATGAGTAAATGTGGATTGTTCAGTGTCTGTTTTTGATTAAATAAACTTTGTTTGCTCTTATAGCGCACAAACTCTAAAATAACTCAAATGTAGCGTCACCTATATGTGAATTGAATTATGTTTGTATGGCTCGGTCTGGCTGAAGAGCTCCTTTTCGTCCATATTTTGTAGCAAGGTATGTTCGCGTTTCTTGTGGGGATTACGAATCGCTCATTTTGCTTAATCCGAAGCACATTAACCCGAAATAATGTTTCGCATGTGTTGCTAAGCCGTGGTGGTTAGAGAAAAAAATTTGCTTGTAGGCAAGTTTCGACTAATTTGCGCGGATTTGTTTGGATCGCTCCGTGGCCGCCGAGTGTGTGCCTGTGTGTGTGTGTGTGTGTGTGGGGCGCACCGCCGTTTCTTCGCTGACGTGCTGCTGTGGTGTCGCCCAGTGCAGGGATGGCCAAGGAGAAGCCAGCCGCCGAGGCTCCCAGAGCAGAAGGCAAGGAGAGCGGCAGGAAGAGGCCGTTGTGCAGGTGAGGTGCTTGCGGCGTGAACGCGAGCTTCGTGCCGAAACATTCGTTTGTGGCATCAGCCGAGGCTACGGGCACTCGTTAAACTCCTTGTTGTGATTGCTGTTGCATGTGCCAGAAGTTCTGCCGCTTCTCTGGTTGTTTGAATACGAGTCGCGCGCGGGCTGCGGAGCTTCAGACTTGAAACAGTGCATTACTGCTCCAGAAATGTCAAGTGTTGGGCTAATTTGTTACACACTACTGCTTAAGGTTCAGCGCAGACACAAGTACAGGGAGATAAGTACGCACCGTACTTTTCAACGGAACATTTAATTCGACCTTCCACTCTGACAAAGAAAGAAAACGCAAATGTGCAACTCGCAACACGGCGGCGTAGTTTTGAATACAACGCGGCGCTTATCGAGAGATCAAGCACGTGAAGCTTGACGCATCATTCGCAAGAAGCAAAAACCAAGCGATATAGGAAGTGCACGCAGGACAAGAAGCACGTTGTACTCTGGCCAAAAAGAATGCCTAATTCCTTTGGTAACCGGGATGGACCGGGATGGACCACACGTGTCGACGCTATCACCACAGGATGCACAGTATATCAACCGCCATTTCACCGCGCCCCGCTGGGGCACAGCACCACGACTGCAATGGAGCGCTCACCGATGTTGCTCTTTCAGGTCAGTTACCTTGACTGCTCCTACTGCCGCGTAAAGAGCGACAATCGTTTTCTTATTGTGGTGTTGTGCCCCAGTGAGTGGTCTGTTGCTTTCATGAACTGTGACAAGTTTGTAAAAGACCTGCTGTGTAGAATCCTATTGCTTCTGTCAGGGGATGTTGAATCGAATCCTGGCCCGGGAGCGGATGAAGTTCTAGCAACTGTCTTGCAAACTGTGCAAAGAATTGAATTAGGCCAGGATGATATCCGCAACGACCTTCGCGCTTTAAAGAATTGGCAGGCGTCCGTTGATGTCGAGTTGAGACAGCTGTCAGCTCGAATTCGGGTGCTAGAGGTGGACACTGCTGCTCTAAAAAACAGTAGTGCTTCACCAGTTCAGGCGCCCGAGGTTGCTCTCGAAATCTCGGACAAGTTAAAGTCTATCGAATCGCGCTGCGATGACGCCGAAAACCGTCTACGCCGTTCCAATCTCCTTTTCTTCGGCCTACCTGACACCTCTGACGAAACCTGGTCATCCGCTGAGACAAAAGTAATAAACTTATGCTCGGAAACCCTCGGTGTAACAGTCGAGCCGTCTCAAATAGAGCGCGCACATCGCCTCGGGAAGTACCAGGAAGGCAAATGCAGACCTGTCATTGTTAAATTTGCACTTTTCAAAGACAAACAGCTCGTTCTGGAAAAGGGGCCCAAATTCAAGAATTCAAATTATGCTGTACGAGAAGATTTTTCGTTAAAAACACGAATATCAAGGAAACACCTACTTGATTTTGCGAAGTCACAAAACGCCACGTATAAACTTAGCGTAGACAGACTGCACATCGGTGACGTCACCTTCGTATTTGATGTTGCATCTGGGAGCGTCATTCGATCTACAAGATAGCTCACAAGGGAAAAGATAGCTGGTACAATCGATCATTCAAACTCTACTTGTCGTAATCACACGCCATCACGATTACACTTATCATGCACTAATATGCGTAGTTTGCTACCCAATCGTGTTGAACTGTGTTCATACCTGGATAACAGTGAGTGTGACATTTTAGCATTAACTGAAACGTGGCTTAATCCTGATATTTCTGACACTGAGGTACTGCCCGATACCAACGAGTACATAATCTTCCGCAAAGATAGAGAAAACAAAAGAGGAGGAGGTGTCCTAATAGCCGTCAAGAAGCGTATAGCATCTCATCTTGTTAATTTACCCAGTCCCCTTGAGATTATATGGATCTGCATTACGTCATCATTCGTTAATTCAATAATAGGTGCATGTTACAGACCACCAGATAGCTCCGCTGCTTTCATATCTCACTTGCGCGATAACCTCAGTGCCATAAAGACCAAGTTTCCTAAAGCTAATATATTTCTGATGGGGGACTTCAATTTCCCGGACATTGACTGGTCTAACCTCACCTCTGACTCTCGCTGTTCTAAAGACTTCATCGACTTAACTTTAGATTTTTCTTTAACTCAGTTAGTAAACCAACCTACACGCGGAACGAATATTCTTGACCTTGTTTTGACTTCATGCCCCGACAATTCAAGCATCGTCTCTACTAGTGAGGGATTCAGTGACCATCTGATTCTTAATTTTGCAGTTAGCATTCCATCACATACGCGGCATCTAACGTCTAAGCTCATCTTCAACTATAAAAAAGCTGATTGCAAAGCTCTTAACGTTGGTCTGCAAGAATTTTGCTCCTCGTACCTTTCCACTTTCTCTTGTACTGTCAATGAAAACTGGACCTTATTTAAAGAAAAGTTGCTGTCATTAATGGTTGCTCACGTACCACAAACTTCATTTCGGGTCAACATTTCTAAGCCATGGTATCATAGGTCACTTCGCACAATTAAGAATAAAAAGAAGCGCTTATTTAAAGCAATGAAAAAATCTGGATCTCCCTCTCTGAAACTGCAACAGAAAGACTGCGAAAAACAATACTGCCGTGCCGTTCGTAAAGCGAGACATAAATTTTATTCTCATGATCTTCAATCCCTTATGCGCAACAACCCTAAAAAATTCTGGCGTACAATATCCCCAACTAACACTCATACCCAAATCGCTCTACAGGACAATACCGGAAATTTCATTACTGACGAAGAAAGTGCGACTATCTTTAACAATTATTTTACTTCAGTGTTCACCCATGAAGATCTTTCTAACATTCCTGCCACCGCCGAAGTCGACTACAGATATATGACCCCCATCGAATTAACTGTTGAAGGCATCGCGTCACTTATCAAAAACCTTAAAATGTCCACTAGCTCTGGTGTTGACGGAATCAACGCCAAAATTCTTAAACTCACTATAAACTCGAGCAGCTTAATCTTGTATCACATTTTTCAGCAGTCTTTATCTACAGGTGAACTTCCGTTTGATTGGAAAATAGGCAAAGTCATCCCCGTGTTCAAATCCGGAGACAGAAGTAACATCAGTAACTACCGACCTATATCTTTAACCAGTATTGCATGTAAGCTCCTAGAACATATCATTGCTTCAAATGTTGCGCAGCACCTTGAACAAAACCGCTTTTTTTACCCTCATCAGCACGGTTTTAGAAAAGGACTGTCATGCGATACTCAACTCATGGAATTTACGCACTAAGTTCTGACTAACATGAATGATAACCAACAGACTGATTGCATTTTCATCGACTTTTCTAAGGCTTTTGATCGGGTAGCACATTGTCGTTTAATTGCCAAATTCTCTGCTTTAAATATCGACTCATTAACGCTATCATGGATCAGAAATTTCCTCTCATTTCGCAAACAATTTACCAGTATAAATAATTGTTCATCCTCTCTCTCTGAAGTATCGTCCGGTGTTCCCCAGGGCAGTGTCCTGGGCCCGTTACTATTTTTAATATATATTAACGATCTGCCAACCGACATTACCTCTAACATCCGTTTGTTTGCTGACGACTGTATTATTTACCGCAGAATTTCTAATCAAACCGATCATATCGCTTTACAGAAAGATCTAGACCATATAACAAACTGGTGTTCCATGTGGCTAATGCCGGTCAACACTGATAAGTGTAAATTAATGACTTTCAGCCGTAAACTTTCAAACTCTTCTTTCACCTACTCGCTCAGCAGTAATCATGTGACAACAGCGTCCTCATATAAATATCTCGACATTCACCTAAATCGAAACCTTTCCTGG
This sequence comes from Amblyomma americanum, assembly GCF_052857255.1. NCBI lineage: Eukaryota > Metazoa > Arthropoda > Arachnida > Ixodida > Ixodidae > Amblyomma > Amblyomma americanum. Next base: position 33,168,536 of record NC_135499.1, on the reverse strand, counting down.
TCGACACACATTAATAAAATTACAGCTAAGGCTTCACGAACCCTTGGATACTTAAAGCGTAATCTTCATGGTGCACCATCTGACACTCGAAAACTAGCCTACCAGACGTTTGTCCGCCCACAACTAGAATTTGCATCACCCATCTGGTCACCTCACCAAGCGTATCTAACACGTAATCTCGAATCTATACAGAACCGTGCTGCACGTTTCATCGCTCGTGATTATAACCGGCATTCCAGCGTCACTAAGATCAAGTTATCGCTATCACTTGAGTCTTTAGAATCACGTCGTACCGTAGCCCTTCTTTGCTTATTTCATAAAATGATTTTCAGTCTTCACAGTCACACATTACCTTTGTCACGGCCATGCCGCACATCTCATCGCCTCCATAATCATAGCAGCTTTACGCGTATTTTTGGTCATACAAAAGCATTCAACATGTCTGCTCTCCCACGTGCCATAAACTATTGGAACAGCCTTCCTGACGATGCTACTAATACCAGAAATCCTGCTACATTTCGTGATAAAATAACCGCAATCTTCGCCTAGTTGTCTCAGTTCTGTGTATTCTTGCGAAAAATGTTTTATTGCTGCTTAGTGTGAACTAACTTGTGCACTTTTTAGCCTCTCTGTCAAATCATGTTCCATTTCCATGTTGCCACATTTTGAAACACGTAATTATTGTGTGTTGTATTACTTTATTTGTATTCTTCTGAGTGCCTCTTGCTAACTATTGTATAAAGTTTTTCTTCTGTCCTTTTGTGTTTTTTTTTTGCGCTGTTCTCTAACTTCTATGTACTGCCCCACTCACACAATGCTCCAATGTAAAGGAGCCTGTGAGTAACTTGAATAAAAAAATTCAACGAACAAACATTAATTACTAACCGCCGCCGTACTAATGCACATATCGGGACTACTGTTTTCAAAATTTTCCCAACTTTCCTTCCTACAAATAGCCTTTGTACTATGGAAGAGAGGGGTGCATTCCTTAAGTGTGCTGGTAGGATTGAGCCATACCTGTCCATGAGGGACAAGGCATGTGATTTGAGCTTGTCACTAAAGGGATGGTAAACACAAAGTTCGTCTCCGTGATTTCTGGCCAGAATGATAGCTGTGACATTGAGAGTGACCGAAGCAACTGTTTGAAACAAATGAGTGGAAAGTAGTTCTCAAACTGCTGCCACCTGTGAAAGCCCCGACAACACGGGATGTTACATTACCTGTTGCAAATCTGTCACTAGCACAGGCTGCACGAAAGTGGACGCACTTTTGCTTCATTGTACAGTCGATTTCGTTTGGCTGCCTAATGTCTGCACTTCAAGGTTCTCTGCCTGCATCTTGTGGTTGTGTGCTTTGGGTGACTACTTGCTTAATTCAGTCAGAATTATTCAGAAATCCCCACCGTCTACAGTGACTGCAAACCAAAACATTTTGCAGAGGGGGTACCGGTAGCACCACATTGCGCCCGCAAGAGGAAAGAGCATTCGTGTTCTGGGGCCGAATCCACAAGACTTCACTTTGGAACTGGCTAGCTGACATCATGCTGCGAACCGTGACTAAGCGAACCATCTCATGTATATGCCCTCTGGCCAGGAGCGAGCTGTCAGTCACATTTATATCTTGCTTCCATGTGTGATACTACACCTGAAGCACTGTTTAATGTTTGAGCCGCCGCACTTGCATGCAAGATCCACCATGAAGCGTTGCATCTGCAGCGCAGAGCTTTGGCTGACTTTGTGTGGGCAAGATTTGTGGGCAGCGCGAGATGAGAGACCATCCATTCTTTACTAACTTGGAGTGCGCCGAATCATACGGCATGATGGCCTTTGTCAGTTGCACTTTGTGCTGCCAGGAGACATGACTGCTGAGGTTAAAATACAGGTGAATGTTGGAAAGTTAGGTGGACGGATGAGATTACGAAGTTGGTGGGGATACGGTGGTCGCAGCTGGCAAAGGACAGGGTTAATTGAAGAGACATGGGAGAGGCCTTTGCCCTCAGGCTGATGAGGATGAATGTCTAAACACTGTATAGGCCCATTTTGCGGGAGCACATGATTGACACTAAGATGCTTCGAGCATCTTTTAAAAAAACATTTAAAATAGGCTCAACAGAACATTCCAAGTGGCCACCTTGAGACTCAAGACTCTTGAGGTGATGGGAATACCCACATTGGACTTGAGAAACTGATTGGGTAAAAAAAATTGGCAAACCTGGAACAGCACAAGCACAATGCATTACATTATTTGTATTTATTTTAGACAAAATGTGAAGGGATTCAGGTAACCATTGTAGTTTATTAATTAAAATTTCTTTATGAATGACCGGTTTTATGCCAGTGTGTCATTCATAGTATTGTTGGGGCTTGAAAGGGTCTAGCTGCTTACCTGAAAATTTTGTGCGCATCAGTTTGTTAGTTGTAGTCTGTCTTGGTATTTAGACCCCGGTTTCGCACGCCGGCAACAAAGGCAGGCACTGCCCGAACCGAATGCCATGATCTGACAGCTTGCTCGGTGTACTGGTGGCGTGCGTGAGGATGGAGCCGATAATGATGGCGATGTTGCTGCTACACACATGGCTATGGATTCCTTTCTGATGTGTGAAATGTTGGGCTGAAACTCCTCTTGAAAGAGAAAAAGTATGTGGTATCCTGCTCGATGCCATTGCTAACCTTGATGTTTGCACAGAGGCAAGATAGTTATGCATTGACCAGCCTTTATGCTGGTCAAAGTGGCGAGCGGTGTCTGAATGCGTGGAGTCCATTTTGGTTGATGTGCAGGTTGTACTGCAAGGCTGTGTTTGTCGGCTACCGACGAGGCCTGCGGAATCAGCACGAGCATACTTCCTTGCTCAAGATTGAAGGTGTGGACGCACGCCGGGACACGGGCTTCTACCTTGGAAAGCGTGCTGTCTTTGTCTACACGGCCAAGAAGTGAGTCTGCTGCACTTCATCCCTGAGCCCTTGCTTGCTACAGCTTTGCATGGAGCGTTTTCTTTTTTTTTTCCCCACAGCTTGGCATGCTTGGCACAAGCTGGCATGCTCGAAAAGCATGCGCCAGCTGCGAGCCCACCACATTTAAACTGAAGAGCAGACAGACATCTTGCAATCCGGCCATCCCAGCAAATCTCTTAGCCTCATTACTTCGCCTTGTTCTCTGCTGCTTTCAGCTGCTTGTTTCTTTCCAGGGGCCCGTTTTCAGCGTCCCTTTCATATAGGACCCTTTCGGCAACACCTGATTGGCTAAAATGCCGGAAGCGGATGCATGAACTTTCAGCATTTCAGTCAATCAGGTGTTGCTGAAAGGGGATAAAGTTGGAATACAGTCCTACACTTCATTTCACACTTAAGGCGTCTTAGGCTGAGCCGCACTGCCTCCGTGGCGGTGCGCAGGAAGTGACGTCAAATACTACCTGAGTGGCACGTCCCTTTGCACCTCAACAGAATGTGCGAAACACACAGAATGCTGTTGCTCTTCATGCCATTCTTACGAGCAGCCGACACCAACGGCCCCACAGTCGACTGTTTATACAATTAGCTAGAAGCTCTTGAGTAACAGCACATAGGACCATGCTTGCTGCATGCATTCTAAGAAACGATGGGAAATGCAGGACCCACGAACCCGCTTGCGGATACTGATTGTGGTGCTGCAGGTTTGTCAGACACCACAGTATGGCGTTATCCTTGCCGGTTTCAATGAATACGCTTAGAGCTTCAGCTAGAGTAACTTCTGAAAATATGTGCGGGCAATTCTCAATCCAATATCAGCTTCAAATTCCCACATCATCGCTTTATTGATATCATCTAAACTGTGCACACGTTGACAAAAAGTACGATGTTAAAGTGCAGGCATGCCGGATGAACAGCATCTGCCATTGGCTGCATGAGCTAAGGCAGGATTAGGAAGAGAAAAAATATTGACAAACCTTTAAATTTCTCCTAAGGGCAAGGCACATGGCTCGCTGGCCGGTGGCTGCATGATTGCAGCGCGAATAAATGCATATTTCTTTTAAATATGCAGACTTATGATGCCTCGTCGTTGCTTCCTATCGGCCACTGTATAGTGAAATTTTCTGCGTCAACAGTGCTGTCTGCCCGCGACACCTGCTAGTGCGTGCTGCACGACGGGATTGCACCGCGCTCCAGCGGCTCCACCGTTGGGCTCCATGGTGGTGTGCACGCGTGTCGTGATCATCCTATCCGAACGTACGGCACTACTCTAGTGGCATCCAGCTGAACATCGGTCACTGCACGAGTGCGTAGAAAATTCCACGAGTACCATCAGCCGAAGACACCATTAGTGTGCGACACTAGTGCGCCTGCAAAAGCATATCGCTCCGCTGCATATCACTCGTACTTCTCAAAGCCTCAGTGAGGGATCTGACAAAAACATTGACCTGTTTAAGACTGCATGCATGGCATTGCAAATCATAGACAATTATGGCAGGCAGGCGTCCAGTTATTGAGCCCTCTCTGTATAAATTTTTTTGATAGTGAACTACTTTTTGGGCATGGATGATAAATAACACAGAAGTTGGGAAGGAGATGTCAGCCGAAGCTGGACTCCTTTCACCAGTATATCTTCGGTGGCTCTGAAGTGGCCGCATGGCGGCGACACCATACGTGAAACTTCAAATAGTGTCTACAAGTTCGTCTCTCAGCAGGCTCAGCCAACAGTTTGGATCACACTTGGCACAATGCAGCACACAATGCTTCTTGGCTCGGTGTATTATTCACACCAGAAAAGACAAATGCAGAGGGTAATTACATGCTGTGAAGGCATAAGTGTGTCATCATGAGCTTTCAGTCCGGATGTAGGTTGCGCACTGGGAAACGAAACGGAAGGCATGCCTCTGAACGCTGATTTAACAAACGCTGAATCCACAAACGTCCTCTTGCGAACGTCCTCTTGGATGCCGTGCGGTGCAAAACGTGTCGCGGATGCATGAGGTTGATTACCAGCGATCAGAGCCATGGCCTCGCCTTGAAACTGATCCTGCTATGTGACAACTGTGGTGAGATTGCGGCCGAGTGGAACTCGCGGAGGGTTGACAATGAGAAAAAGTGCAATCCTTTCGAGCTCAATATTCTTGCTAGTCGAGCAATGCTGTCGACCAGTAACGCCCAGACAGCAATGAACGATATCTTTTCGGCGATGGGATTGTCGCGGCGTGGCATGCACAACAAGACGTTTCAACGGCACTTGAAAAACACACTGCAACCTGCTGCTACTCGAGCAGCCGCGGCAGCTATGGCACAGGCCGCGCAGGCAGTGGCGAAGGTATATGACGACTTGTGCTTTGGGCACAGGGGGAACATTGCCGTGTGTTACGACGGCACATGGGTGACGCGCGGGCACTCGTCACATATAGGCGTCGGTGCCGTAGTGGAACTCTTCACTGGTTATGTTCTCGATTATGTGGTGCTGTCAAACTTTTGTCTGGGCTGCGAAACTGGCCCGAAGCCGAACACTGACGGCTATGAACTCTGGAAATCGCGCCACGAGTGCCAAAAGAACACAACTGCAAGGCTGGCCAAATGGAGGTAGAGGCAGGCAAAATTCTATTTGAGAGGTCTCTACAGCGCCACAACATGCGCTACACAACGATGTTATGCGATGGGGACAGTCGCACGTTTAATGCCATTCAAGATGCTAAAATCTATGGCTACATTGAAGTAGTCAATGAGGATTGCATAAACCATGTGCACAAGCGTATGGGAGCAGCTTTGCGCAACCTCTTGCAGAAGCACAAGGGTGCAGGAAAACAGTCTCGGTGGCAGAGGAAGGCTCACAGCTGATCTAGTTGACAAGCTAGCTATATATTATGGCCGAGCGCTAAGGTCAAATGTAGGTAATGTGGATGCCATGTAGCGAGCCGTGATGGCGACATATTACTACATCACGTCTACTGATGACTGCCTCAATCACACTGTGTCCCACTGGTGAGCAGTCTTGGTGCCGCCACAACGCTGCAAAAGCAAAAGAGGAGCCCGAACTGAAGCATAAATACAGTCTACCAAGCGATGTGGCTGAAGCTCTTTTGCCCGTGTACAGTCAATTATCAGAGAAGAGCCTGCTGCGGAGGTGCATTCGGGGGAAGACCCCAGAATTCAAACGAGAGCTTCCACTCGATCATCTGGACCTTGATCCACAAAGAGCGGCATTCATCACTGTTTGCTGTGGAAGCAGACACAGCAGAAGCTGTGCTGCGCTTCAATGCCGGCTGCAAGCATACAGCAACATCAATTCTGCAAGAATGCAACGCGAACGTGCCAGCAACTGTCTCCAGGAGAGCTGAAGAAAAGGACTTGCGCCGTAACACGCGTTCTGCGCAGAAGCGGGCGGCTTCGCTTGGCTTTGCTAAAGCGGAAAAAAAGAAGCATCGCAACAGCATGCACCCTGACTATGCTCCTGGTGCATTTTGAAAGCATCATGCAAAGGCTTTGTGGTTTTCTTTCCTGATTAAATATGCTGTGAGGCTTGAGTTCTTACAATCCCCCAATATTGGTGGTGTTGCATTTTTGAAAGATTATTATCTCCGGTCCTGTTCTTGCTATTGCTACTTTTATTATTATTTTTTTGCTAGAAAGGGAACCTTGTGAGTCGCATGACACCAAGGTAAATGCAATGACCACAAGAAAAAATTTACACTGAGGAGGTTATCTGTCTTGGGTACCCAAATGGACCTTTACTTTCAAAAGTTTCCTATTGCATAACTTAGGCTGAAATTGGCATAAGCCATTAATTTTTCCTTTAGTTAAATTTCCACTAGTTTCTGATCATGTTGGCATATCAATCATTGACATAATTTATATGTACATACTGTGAGATGTTTTTTCTCGTTTTCTCAAAACTGCAATTTTGAGGGTTCTGCAATTTTGGAGGAGCGATATCTCTTAAACTATTTGTTCTATAGCTCTCATTCCTGTTCTGTTAGAAAGAAAAACTCTTGGACAGTGCATTAAGACTGAAATATGTTCAGTTATTACACGGCAACATTTACAATATTAATTATCAATCTTGGGTGCCAACTTGGGCTTTTTGCCACAAAAGTTTGACTAGGTGTAACTTTGGTTGAAATTGGTCTAGCACATTAATTCTTGTCTTGTTGCACTCTGTGTTCCTTCTAGATCACTCTGGCAGGTCTATTCTCATCATGCCATAGAGTGTTTAGTAATTAGCTCACCTCCAAACGAACAACATGAATTAGGTGAAATTTTGAAAAATATTTCATCTACAAGAAAACTAATCAGATATTTGAAATCAGCACGCAAGAAAATACAAATGGTGCATGTTTCAACCAGATCCACCCATAAATAAGAAAAAATGTTCTAAGAGGGGTGTCCCCCCTTAATGTACAGACATGTGCGCATAAAGATGTGATGCGGTGCGTGACTGCTTGAGATGGTTTTGCCGATGGCTCACACTGCACTTGCAAACTTTGGTTGTAGGTGCAAGGCGGCTTTTTGCTCTTTCATTTGCTTCTCTGACGAAGGCGTAACTGAAGCGTTCATTTCAATGGGAAGCAAGCATGTTGACGGAAATCGGTAAAATCGTTAAACGTTTTATGAACAAGCGATGGCCAGTTCCAAAGCGCTTTTTCCGAAGCTTCTTTGCGGAGCACATCAGTCCTAGCAACATCGAGCAAACAGCGCGCAACGATCCGCTGTTGCTCGGTGTACCAGTGGGCGGCATGTCGTTGCAAGAAGTCTGCCGCCGGCTGGGGTTCACTCTAGTCTTGCTTTTGTGTCACAGGTGACCATTATGATAACATTTTGTTTTATTTATTTTTCCCCTGTCTGGTGCACCCGGGCACTGGCCTACTACAGGCACTGCGTGTGACACTCGTTTATTTCCACCGTGCGTCGCAAAACGGTTTTGATAAATTGGAGGGACTGCATTTCTAGCATCAGTTTCGAGATGCATGTGACCACTACTGAACGCACAGTGATGACATGGGCGTACCCCGCCGAGTCCACGCCGAAATACCTCCAGGCAGCGTGGTCGCAGTACAGGTCCTCGCAGGACGAAAGCGGGGACGCTTCTAAAACTTGCGCAGGGCAGAGAAATTGTACATTGGATTGGCATGCTGGACCTAATCTTTTGAGGAAGGAATAGAAATCATGATTAAAATGGAACCGCCCTCTCCAAGAATTACCTATAAATATCCCCCTGTCGACTTGATCATGTTTGCTTGCGAAAACAGCCTGTGGGGCAATACTTGCATTTCATTTTTACCTTATCTGGCTCATGTAAGAGCCCTGTTTTCAGGGAAAGCAGCTGCTTTTTCACCAAATTGCGGTACCCTGTTGATGCGGGGCAGCCTCGGTTTGCCCGCACTCTCCTTTAAATTGAGCTGTACATATTCTGTTGATTTCGAAGGCTTTTTAAATGTTCACGCTGCTTTAGGAAACATGGATACTAGAATTTTCCTATAAATTTATTTGCTGTAGTTTAAAATGACTAATCCAAAACCTGATCTTGTATCGCCACTTGATGCTTGACGAACATGTTGAAAGCGAGAGTCATTCAAGGACCACAATGTTTGAAATGGGCATTGTTGAATCGTCTTGTACAAGCAAGGAAACGAGGGCAGGCCTACCCTGAGGTACCCCGCCTATCACAACCTTGCTACAGTAAGGCCTGCCTGGGCTTCTGCCATGGCTACCGGTCACATGGTATGCCGTGACCTGCTTGGCCTACACTTGGCAGTGGAATAATTTGTCATTTATATAGGTGATGGCACCATAGTGATATGCTAGAGGCCATTCAGTAGTGTTTGAACCAGTGGTCACTGGCATTGGTAACTGATATGTTCGCCATGTTCTGCAGTTATGTGATCACCCCAGTTCTGTGTGCGAAGCGCCACCACATTTAAGAATGCCATCAGAAAACGTGCTGCTGAAAATTCCTGAGGTGGGCAAAAATCTCGCTTAAAGTAGACGTGCCACTTCTCGACACATGCGCTTTGCATTCACTGCTGGACAAAGGTCTGCAGTGGATTTAGTTCGAGTGCTTCCACACAGTCATTGTGAGAAAAAAATAGTGCCATTTTTTTCATGGTGCCTTTGAGGACTCCGTGAATAGCAGAGTTGATGTTTGAGCAAGCGAGTCCCAGTTCACGGTAAACTGAAACTGCACAAGCAGATGGTAGACAGAGAAGAAAGATGCAAGACGAGCGAGCTTAGGGTCTCCACTCTTTTTCTGCTGTAAAATTTGAACAAAAATGGTAGATGCAAAAAGCTGTAAACTACAAGAAAAATTAACAGGGTCAGCCATCAAAAGTGCACTACAAGCGCAGTTTTTTTTTCCAGTTTTTCATAGCAATATAACTTGTATCTTATCTGTCCATTATCTGTTTTCACTTCACCATGACCCTATGAGTTCGCCCTATGAGCATGGTCGCAAACATACTGGCTGATAGCATGTGCTTGAGCATCTATATGCTACAATACTTGCGCCATCTCTGAAAGCGATGTTATTTTTCTTTAACCGCATACGGAAGACAGGGAAGCTGCCAGAAGATGGAAAATGGCAGTAATAATGTTCCGAAGATGAGAAAGTACCGCTGACAGGCTGCTCATGTTAAACCTTTGAAAGATCTGTTAACACTGGCCTTAATCACTTCTTTGAAATCACTGAGGGTTTGGTTCCTAGAAATGCTTACCAATTGGCCGAAGCAGTGGAAGCGGATATGCCGCTCAGTTGCACTACAAATCATCATTGATCTAGGTATAAAGACAGGTGGCCATCGCTGCTGGAACACCCTTGATTCGGTTGTCCTATTATTTTCTCTACGGCCTCTTGACACTACTAATGTGGCCATAGTGTGTCTCATATTTTTACTACTGGCTAGGATAGGATGCAAAATACGTGCCTAACCAATCTAAATAACTGTTGAATGACGTATTAAGGCGCAAGATATGAAAGCTTCTTTTCTTGTGCTTGCAGAATTCAATACGCATTTGCATTGTCCTTGGCAGGGAAGAAACTCGGTGACACATCCAGTTCGTCGATGGCATTGGCAGATAGTGGGGTTCTTTGTTTACAAATGCTTCCCCCTCCCTCCCCACCAGCTCTTTGTGGGGAAATCGCCTTATTCTCATAGCATTCTTCCTCAGCATTTAAGCAGCCAGATAGACTTCTGTCAAATGTTTTCTTTTGCTCTGCATTCCGTGCCCGCTCGTATGTAAGCACATCATCGTACAGTATTGTGCACTCGTTTGTTTGCGGTGAAATTGCACAGAGCTTGCATATTGCGGTAATTTTTGTCTTGTGGTAAGTTTGAAGACATATTTAACTGGTTCGTTCGAGCATGAGGCAGACTTATAATCGTCTGTGCCGAGATCAAGGAACCAAAAACTGCTAACGCTGGGTTGTCACTGAAAGACAGCGGCACTATCTGTTGCCTGCAGAGGGAAGTGCCACAACAGGAAAGGTGCCGATGTGAGTGTTGCCAGGTGGGGAGTCCTTCAATGGCACCATCGCTGCCCTTTGGCGGCAACCCGGCTTTGGTGGATGGTTAGTCAGTTATGATTTGCATCATGTGCAGCTGAACGTGGTAAGTAGCGTTGTCAAAGTTTCCCCAATATGCAAGCTTTGTGCATAGTTTCACCACAAACTAGCCAGTAGTTGAGGCAGGAAATTTTGCGAAGTCTCTATGATAAAGATGTACAACAGTGTAGCTCTCAGATGCTTTCTCCTCTTCATGTCACGCTGTCGCTGGAGCAGGCCGCTCCTAAGAGCACTGTTTTTTTCTTTATGTTTTGCCCCCTTGCATCAAAAAGCACTGCAAAATGCAAAATAGAAAAGGCACAATGGTGGATGACTGCCGCTACAATCCAACTCGTGCGTATACCCTGTATCGGCCCACAGGTATGTTTGCACTGTGCATTTGGTCACTGAACATACTGTACAACCAGAGTTTGTTAAAATTTTGAACATAGTAGCCACAAAGTCGTATTATCCGGTAACATATAACCAGAATAAAAATAGTGCAACTTTACGGGACCTTTTGTGCCCATGATTTTGATGTATTAAACTGGAAAATCGTATAAACGTGACACATATTATATTAACAAGGTTTTTTGTATTTTTTTTTCTGAATGTGTTGTGTGTTTAGCTGGAAAAAGCACTGTACAGCGCTAGTCTGGTGAAAAGTCCGCAGATGGCATGGATGCAGATCTGATTCTACCACTGTTGCAACCTCTGTCAAGTGCACAAAGTGGCCTTCAGGGACCTCTTTCCTAATTAATAAAATCCAGTCTATGTGTCTCCTTGCTACCATAATCTCTCTGCCTCAGTGTGGTGCCCGTTGGAGAGGCCAGAGTGACTCGAGGGCAACCCAACTGTTGTCTGCATTCATTTTGCGCTTTGAAGTTGGACCTGAAAAGTGGCGTTTTCTCTCGGTGTGCAGCAAGACGCGAGTGCCCGGCCGCAAGAAGCAGTACTCGAAGGTGCGGGCCATCTGGGGCAAGGTGACCCGGGCACACGGCAACAGTGGCATCGTGCGTGCAAAGTTCCGGCGTAACCTGCCCGCTGCCGCCATGGGGCGGCGCGTGCGCATCATGCTCTACCCGTCGCGTATCTAAGCGCAAATAAAAAAAAATGTTGACCTCATTTTGCTATCTTTGCTGCGCACACATGCACGGCAGAGTAGGCAAGTTCCTTTGGGGATTAGGAACTGGCGCGCAAGTGACATTAAATAGCTTGGTGTGCCGCACCGAGGGCATGCCACCAACTGCAGGAAATGTCTTCGATACCGGTACCCCAAAATTGTATTTCCGACACAGATACTCGATGTACCGCTGAAATCGGCTATTTAATTTTTTCCTCTTCTGTTATAACACCCACTAATTAGTATGCAGTTGTAAGGTAACGCGTATGCTAAGGGTCGCCTTCGTTCGCTAAGAAGCGACGCAGTTTTGTGGCCTCGATTGGTCGCTTGCTCGCCTCTCGATTCCTCGCAGCTTTTGAATTTTTTCATGTCACAATGATGTCATCTGGGATTCTTCTGTAATTTTGGGACCACCGCCGCTGGGCAAAAATACAAATCGGTTTTTTGAGGGAAGGGAATGACGCTTGAAACTCGGTGGACACCCGAACCACTCTGCAAGGAAAGTGTAAAGGAGGGAGAGAAAGAAAGGTGCTGTAGTGGAGGTCTCTGGAATAATTTCAACCACCTGGGGATCTTTAAAGTACACTGACATTGCACAGCACACGGGTGGGTGCCTTTTGCGTTTTGGCTCCATCGAACCCAGGTGCTCTGGCACAGTAGCCGAGCGCCTTAGCCGCTGAGCCACCGTGGCAGGTGCTGCTGTGTAAAGGGCGGTTCACATGCAAGCGAATTGGCGAACAGCGGCGCGGCGCTGCGAAGCGGTTCGCGAGCTTTCATTTCACATGCATCGCCGCTGCGCGTTTCCCACCGCTGCGAAAACCAATGTTGCTGGCAAAAGATAAGCGCTTGCAACCGGTTTTGGTGGCCTACAAACAAAAATGCGTAATATATAAGCATTATTTTGTCATTTCTTTTCACAGTTTATTTAAATAAACATAATTCTTGCTTTTTAAGCATTAAACAGCACTTTATACAAATTATTTTTTAAACAAAAGTTCGTACGTGTGGCGTACAAACTCGCGTGGCAACGCCGGGCCGTCATTGGTTGAGATGCGGTGCTGTGAAAATTTCCAACTTGCCCGAACCTCGCTGCTCCAGCCGCTGGAGCTTCCTCCGCCGCATGAGAGAGGATGTATTCGCCGCAGCGGCAGAATTCGCGAGCGGTTCGCTTGCATGTGAAACAGGCTTAACGCCGACGCCGGATTTCGTTGCCGATGTGCCTTATAATGCTTCCACATTGAAAGATGTAAGCTGTATGCGCATGGGAAAGCCGAACAGTTATTTCCTCAGCACTATGGGTTAAGCTTTTATTTCGCAAACCATATCCTGCTAATGTCTGCAGCTTATATGTTTTTTGTTTACCTCACGGTAGTAGCAGCATTTCTTCAAACCATTGGTCCGGAATAACCTTGCAGTGCGGCTGTACTTTGAAAAAGCGTGTGTATACAGAAGCTCACGAAATTAAATGCACGCCGTAGACTGCTGTTCGAGCTCAGATTTCGCGCAGCAATGGCATTTGGTCGGTAGAATTGTTTTATACCACATTCAGGGGTACTTGCGGCGATGAAACAAATGCTGCTTTCGGTGATCGCACCGGTGGTGCCATCTCTGTCGGCTGTTAGAACGCCTCCCCTGTGTTGAATACATATATCTGCACCTGGCCCTGCCCTTGTTAAAGCCCCTCCATAGCGTTTCTGCTCGCATGAGCGTCATGGAGGTGCTTTAGACTGTTACCCCCAATAAAATAGTCTGTCAATGCTTATTTCAACCACTGCTTCGACACTGGCAACCTGCCACCCTTGTGGATGGATGCCAGGGTCATATTCATCTTCAAACCCCTCTATCTCGACAACTTGCGACCTATTTTCCTCACCTCCTGCCTTGGCAAGACGTTTGACCATGTCACACTCGCGCCTTACAAAGCATATGGAGGACAATCTCTTATATCCCCATGAAGTGGTCAGTTTCCGCCAGTTTCTCATGCAAGATATCATGCTCCGTCTTAAAGGGACCCTGAAATGATTATGATGGGCATATTTTAGTGCAACGGATCTCTAGAGGCAGTCTTTCTGGTTATTCGAGTCAAATTTAAAGCCTCTGCGTGGACCCCATGATTCAGAAATAATTCTTAAACAGCACTGCTCGCAGTAGCTCACAACTTATTAGGGCGACACACTTCACCGCGCGTCTCCTACCTTCATGACATCAGTGGGCAGACTGGGCGGGCTTGAAGGCTGGCTGTTCGGGCTCTTTTTCCCACTGACGTCATCGGGGTAGGGGTCGTGTGGTGCTCTAATCAACTGCGAGCTGCTGCGAATGAACAGTGGTTTTTAAAATTGATTTCTAATGTATAGGACTCGCAAAGAGGTTTCAGATTTTACTCGAATACCCCGAAAGACCGCCTCTAGATTTAGAAGAACTTGTATTTGGGCTAGATGGTTCATATTGCTCGAGAAAGGAAAGCAGTAGCGCCGAAAAAACACACAGCAGAAGAACGATGTAGGAGAAGCGCTTGTCTTACGTCGTTCTTCTGCTGTGTGTTTTTTCGGCGCTACTGTTTTCCTTTCTCGAGCAATACCGCCTCTAGAGATCCGTTGCACTAGAATATGCCCATCGAGATCAATCCAGGGTCCCTTTAAGCACGACATCATTGCCCCCCATGGCAGCATGGATACGCATGCCATATTAGGTCTCGGCCTACATGGCGCAGAAAGGGGTGTTCGAGCTTGGCTTTAAAATGCTTGCACTATGTAGAGTACAGGCCACCGAGCGTCTGTGTCGCTTACGAGACCTCAAAAACGAGCGGGAAATTTACAATGGATGGATAAGGCTGAACCCTTTAAATCGGGCGGTGGTTCAAGCCACCTAGCCATGACCTGTGAAATTTAACTCGTGTCTTGCTTTTAGCCACCAATCATATAACCGCTTGGTTACTTCTGCCCGCTTAAAATCTACTTTCCCTTCACTATCCTTAAACCCCAATGCCTTGGGTAAATCAGCCCTGCTGCTTTCCACTGTAGGGTGAAGCCCTTTACAGAAAAGCAAGGCTTATAAAACAAAGGCAATTGGTTAACGTATTAACAGGTATACAATATTGAAACTACAAAATATAGTGAAACAGCATTATACAATATTGAATCTACATTCACACTCAACAAACAGATCGATAGCAAAGAAAAAGAATAAACATATTCTACATGTCAACGTACATAGCACGCAAAGATTTTTTTGACGAACTAAAGAGGTCAAAATTATTGTATGCATATGTATTTAAGAGGGAAGGAAGAGTGAATTGCAGACGTTCTCTACCTGAATTTATTCGGTGAGTCGGCACTACCAAAGTCTCTGCATACCTTGTCGTGTAGCTGGCTTCTCGTGCATGTAATTCAGCAAGGTTACGTATGTAGTTTACATTCCTGCGTGCATCAAGCTTAAACCGGATACTTAGACAATATTTAAATAAGTTGTGAATTTTTACCACACCACTTTCTAAAAAGATCTGCGCTTGGAGAGGCCCAGGGAACATTGTAAATAAGACGAAGGAACTTTTTCTGCAGAACCGCCATCTGTTAGCCCGAGCCGCCGTTCAAGCTTCCCAGAAGCGCGCTTGCTTGACTCCCGGGAAAACACCGGCCGGCGTTATTTCGACCAGGTGAAAATAACGGAAAGCCAAGCCGGAATAACGATTTCGTTATTCCGACCGAGTCGTAATAACGAAAGCGTTATATTCACCCGTGGATTATAGATTGGCTTGGCGTCATTTGTGATTTGTGGATCGCGGTCGCGCGGGCGTTTTGCATCACTTGCTTGTTTGGTCGGCCTCTGGATGCTCTGGACGTGTGGTGTGGCACATTCGTTGTGAAAGGACGCTTGTGTGGTTTGTGGGCTCGCACTTGTGTGGTGCCTGTGCCTTCGAAGGCACTCCGGAAAAATGAAAGTCTTTTCGAAGTTTTCTCAGGAAAATCTTGTCGTAATTGACCGTATGAAAATACGCTTTCATTTCGCGTAATCTATGGGTTGTTCGAGTGGCCATATGTGCGCTCATCCGTTCCGAGCTTTCGTCCTGATTTGTGCAGTGTATAGGCAAGTTAGTAATGTGAATTCTTTACAACGTGTGGCAATGGTCAGAAATACGATCAGGCACGGTGGTTCTGCAGTCCCCGAGGCATCCGTCGGTCGAAGCGAGCAGCGGTCCCATACGTACAGGGTCGTCCACCATGCACACGCGAGTGCGTGGCTGTACTCTGGAGGGCCACTGCGTCCGACACGGCCACTCATCGCAGTCGAGTGGCGCAGAAGTTGGACCTGGGCGTGGCGCTTTGCGTCATCTGCCACTTCGCTTCGATGCGCGGCCGTGTCGGATGCAGTGGCCCTCCAGAGAGCGCAACCATGCGCTCGCGTTTTAACAAGAGAAGGCTGCTAGTGGCACGTCGACAGGACCAGATGGTTTTCCGATTATGTTAATAAAGAAGCTAGGACCGAAATCCAAGCAAACATTAATAGAGGTAGTGAACAAAATGATAGTGGATGAATGGCGATCAAGTATAATGAACATGATATATAGGGGAAGGGGGGACAAAGCTGACATAAGCAAATACCGTCCCATAACAGTGACGTGTGTGGTTTATAGGGTGGTGATGCAGATTATAAAGGACAGACTGCAGGCTTGGGTGGAGAACGAGAGGGTGCTAGGGGAGCTACACAATGGGTTCCGGAAACAGAGGAGGTTGGAGCTATCGACAATCTGTTTTCATTGACGCATTATACAGAGATTGCTGAAAAGGAACACAGGCCCCTATGGCTAGCATTTCTGGATATCAGGCGAGCCTACGGCAACGTTATTCAAGAGGATTTGTGGGACATACTGGGCACATTGGATGTGCCCAGTATGTCCCATTGGATGTGTCCAGTATGGCACATCCAATGGCGATCAAGCAGAATGAACACGATATATAAGGGAAAGGGGAACAAAGCTGACATAAGCAAATACCGTCCTTCAGAAACGCACTGCGATGAGTCTCGGTTAGCCTGAGCAGCTGTTTGTGGAAGGTATTTAGCAATGAAGAGGGAGCATGCCTGGAGCTTGCGAAGATGCTGTACGCGCGCTTCTTCGCTGCTATCGCAGTGGCCGCATTAAAAATCCCATAGAATCATCGCTATATTGGAATCTAGAAATTCTGTATTTTAAGGTGCAGGCGACAAGAATAAAGCGGATGGCAGAAACAAAATTGTCGGAGCGAACCCACGCAAGCGCATTTCGTACAGCGCTGTTTGTGCCATCTGCCGCGGCATAGTTTCGTTTTTGTGCTATCGTTTGCGCTAGCGTCGCAGCGTCGGATGTAACTGTGCCAACAGACGCACAAAAATCGCATGGTCTGTAAGTATGTTGGCGTTGGCCTGGGTGCTTCCAGACGTCGCCGAACGCAGCGACGAACAAGTGCCTACATAGAGTACGTGTATAGTATCGCTTTTTCTGGCTGGCGTCGCCATTACGCGCGCATTGAACGAATTCCGGGACGGTGTAAACTACCATCGTGAGATGACTTTCGCGACGTACAAGGGAATTATGCAACAATTGCATTATGTTACAGATATAGGCGATCGAGTTTCAGTTGTAGGTGCTTCTGTGGCAGCTGGACTACCTGGCAGCTGGGAAGAGAAACTGCACTTCGAAAGCACCGTGTGACAGGGGTAGTAGACGGGTGGTTCTCCACGATGGCCACATGCAGCGCGCTGCATTGCCATGCTTCATCGGTCAGGACAGGCAAGCTGTACAGCCGTTGTGTATGCTTATATTACCGGCAGCTTTATCGCACTGAAATACGCGATTTTGACGGGAGCAAAGTGCCAGTTTGTAAATACCGTCGGTTTGAATTAAGCGATTTCCCTGTCTACAGTACACACCTTACATACCCCTCTGGCAATAATGGCCCTGAGCAGCTGAGAAAATAAAAAAATAATCTGACATCAACAGGTGATGCGAATTCACTCAGCCACCGTTCTGCTTGAGGAAAGATAGGTTACAACAGTAAGAGAAGACTATAAATCAAATTTAGCAAATATTTAGGGCCTCTTGTTAGCAGTTAAAGCCTGATATTACCCAGTTTGTGCACCCAAAACAAATCACGAAAACCAGGGTAAACCAAATTCCTGCTCAAAAAGTGCCTTCAAGAGAAATGTAATTTTCCAGTGCAACAGTCTCAAGCTACCGTATAGAAACTGGCAAATGTCTTGAACCTGAAGGCAATGGATAAACTGGCCATGTGATGGTTTCCATGTCATGTTGCATGGAATGAATTACCGAGGAAGACATCGTTTTCTTTATGCTCTTTTACAGTGCAGGTTCGGGTAATACAAATTTCAAAAACTGCCAGCAAGAGCCCAGTGCTACAGAATCCGTCTCGTTTGCAGCGAGTAGCAATCCTAGTAGCACTGCTAGGACTTATCTTGCCTTTGTAAAATACCTACAAAGAACATTCAATTCAAAGGGCCTCAATTACAATGTTCAGTGGGCTTCGGCACCCGTTTAGCAGTTGTCTCAAAGCAGTATGTTGGCGATTTATTTTTTTTTTCATTAGCTTTGTGGAGCATTTTCTGCTGCAATGGCATAAACAGGAAGGCAATATGCGGTTCTGCAGCGACACTTCAGACTGTGATGCTACACACGGCAAGCACTTACCTCAAAGATGAGTAGGTTGCTCAGAGGAAACAATGTGGTGGCTGGGTATGGCCATAAAAAAAACTGCTTTGTAACACGGTTTTTCTATACGGCCAATGAAGTTGTTACTCATTTATTCACACGCTTCATCAATTACGGCCAAGGCGTGTTGGTAGGAACACTTTATTTGGCAAGGAAGCCCTGGCCGACGTGGGCCTAATGCGACTCTGCCTGTAGGCCAAGGTGCAGAATTGTGGGGACAATCTTGAGCCAGTAGCCTGGAACAAGGAATAGGTGCCTTGGACCAGAGAATGCTGCGCCATGCAAGGTCGGCTGCTGCAGTCCCTCCATTAGTGTCAGTCATACACAGGGTTGGATGCCATGAAAAGAGAAAAAAGTATGCAAGCTCACAACAATAAAATGCAACTAATAAACCACTAAGAGAAACCCACAAACAAATACACAAAAAATGGAATGCATATGAGGGAAAAAAGATAAGGACATCTCCCAACAGGCTACAGCAGCAGCCCACACACTGCTGTAGTGGCTTTGCGTATGGACATTAGAAAGATCCTTAAAAAAAAGGATAAAAGGAATATTGTTCAAGATGTGCCAGGGAAACCACACACAAAAAGAAGTGTGTACAAGGCAGAGACCAAGAATGAATAAAAATAGTCAAGACAAACAACGAAAGGCTTTCTAAAAGGCTTCTGATGCTGGCACACAGGAGGTCACAAGCTCCATATGCTAAACCGAAAACATTAAAGGGGCGGAGACATCAAATGTTTGGTTGGAGTGTTCTTAGTTTCAAACATTGTATACTCCCACCCGGTGCGTGATATGTGCTCTGCAATTCAAATATGCACATTAAATATTATCGCATTATTTATACAGAGCGATTTCGGTTTCTGAATGTCGGGGTGCATTGTGACGTCACTCCCCTGGTCATGTGGGCTCCAAAAGTAGTGACACAGGGACCGCTGCATCGTCTGCTCTCGTACACATGCTGTGCATATCAGGGCCTTTCGAAATGCCGGCCAGTACTCCGATATGCTTTATTTTCAAGTAGTTCGAATTATAAAACAGATATTTGAAATTACAATACAAACATGTTTCCACAAAATGCAGTGATGTAAAGAAACATTTCATTCCTCTTCATAATTTATCGCATCCTAAAGCTTATTGAGCATCTCAATGAATGAGGGAAATTCATGTAGAATCGTACCATTAGTCTGAGCCATAACTGTTTTCAGGAAAAAACATGACAGCTTGAATTTGTAAGCTGCCGAACGACAATCTTTCGGCTTTTCATTTCTCAGCCTTTTGGCTAAGATCATAGCACCGAAGCGCGGCCTTGTGGTAGAGCATCCGCCTCACATTCGGGAGGTGCTGTTAGATTCCCAGTGCCGCCGGGTACCCACCGGTTTTAAGATTCCTACCCACGACCTCCCGTAGCCGAGGCGAGCACTTAAGCACGAAGCCACAGCTGCGGTGGAGATGCTCTTGTCACAGTTCAGACACTGAAAAGGCGCATGACGTGATGTGGCATTGTTGAGAAACATTAATGGCACAAAAAATCTATGAACAGCAGCTTAAGCTACAACAAAAGTGAGAGCATTAACAAGACAACCTCTTCCACACTCCCTTATGACACCTCCAGCTGTGAAATGCTGCCTCAGATGCAGCATTCTTAACGGGACATGGCCCACTTAACTCTAGTGTATGGGTTTCACCACACTGGAATCCCTGGCCATAACGGACCCACAGATGCTGGCACATTTCAACTAGGAATCTGTGCAGAAATTTCAGCAGCTGTTTCCGTTCTCACTAGATGAAATGTGCCTGGGTGATCCGGAGTCTTAGATTTGGAAGTTTGTTAAAATTATGCTCACAAGCTTTTGCTTTCTTTTAATGGTTCATAAGAGTGGTGGCCATATGTGCTGACATTACATGTGCTTTCACAAAAGAAACAAAACTCTTTGAGAAAATTCTGGAAAATTTCTAAACGGAACACTCTGCATGCTTTCAGGGACTCCATACACTGTTCATTGTACTGCAAAAGAATATTTCAGGCTTTCAAGAAGGAACCCTTGAACAAGAGGGCTGACAAAGGTTGGTTTGCTCATCACTGAGAAGCACTGCCTTTTACTACCTTTCCAATGAAGGCACACTCTGCCATCCCTTTCGATAGCAGCAATGGCACAGGACAAGCATCAAGCGATTTCCACAAAAAGTAACAGCTTTTTACGACCTCGTCATCACAGCTTGAACCGCAGAGAAACTAGCCTCTGTTTGTTTCTGCAATAGCCTACAAGATTGACGAG
Source organism: Amblyomma americanum (assembly GCF_052857255.1). Lineage (NCBI taxonomy): Eukaryota > Metazoa > Arthropoda > Arachnida > Ixodida > Ixodidae > Amblyomma > Amblyomma americanum. Next base: position 33,147,940 of record NC_135499.1, on the reverse strand, counting down.
GCCTGAGAGCAAGATTTACAGATCGATTTTGATGCCACACTGGGGTGGCGTGGCACCTCGCATCAGTATACTGAAAGTGCATGAATTCTGCACATTACTATGACTACGGCTTATTCCACAGAAAATACTTTTGAACGTAGCTGTGTCTATTCATATGCACCAGACCAAATTTAATGAGGAGTGTGGCAACCTATACAGAACCAACCAGTATATACAATGCTCACTTAATTGAAGACAAGAAAAAGACAGCTAAAACAGACAGGCTGCCATGCCTAATATTCATTAGAAGCAAAAATATGTCATGCCAATAAGAACGAACCGTGTGCTGGACACTCACAGTATCGTTTAAACTCGCAGCAGACCTCTGCGTTAATTTCAGTCCGTCCTTTTCCGAGACTTGACCACTTTCTTGATGGTATCCCTCACAGCTCTCCAATTTTTCCAGGTAAACGAAATTCCTCTTGACAATTCTAGGTTGCTAGACACCCTTTAAAACCGTCACAGCCCTTCAAAGAAATTCAGTAGAACCTTGCTGTTCTGTTCTTGGTTCGTGTAATCTGCAGTATCATAAAACCAAAAATTATGCGTGTTGTGCTATTTTTATTCACAATACAAATCCTGGATAACTTTTTGAAACGATTCCCTGGTATACATGTCCATAATTTTGCCAAATTCTGACCATATGATGCATTCAGAGACCAAGAGAAAATGCCAGCCAAGCTGGTCATCATTTTTTTGGATGCTTTGCCCACATGCACCTGAGCACTGCGGAGAAGACGCCGCTGCTGCCCTGCACAAAGGCAAGGACACAAAGCATCTTAAGAGCAGCTGCGGCTCTTCCACAATACACAAGTGTAACGGGTCAAAGTATCTGAGAACCGTAAGAAATAGTTGACGGATTGGACATGCCATGAAACTTCACCCCCATGGAAAACAAAAATATGGAAACAACTTGCAAGCACTAGAAAAGGAACTTTTCAAAATTTGTACCAGCACATTCACAAAAGTTTTAATGAAGTGAAGGTGCCAATAAATGCCAGGCACTAGGAAATGGCACAAAACCTGAACATGGAGACAGTCACGTGCAGACCAGCAAAAAATTTTTTCATAGGGGCTAATTCAAGCTTGTGGCTAAAACACTGCATTCATAACAAAAAAAATATGAAGGGGGACAGGGTGGGGGGACAAAAAAATAAAAGGGAAGGTGGCACAAACCTTTGCCTTAAAAATGCAAAAGGCCTTGTTGCGTACCATTTGCAGAAGCTATCATGTCAAGATTTCGCATTCATTGAAAAGCAGTGTGCAATCACCTTGAAATCAGTGTGTGGCAGACTAGCCAGCAATTAAATTACTAATATAATTACGGTAATTAAATTACCTTTCTCAGTAATTTCTAATGTAATTCATTACTTTTGCGGCCTGGTAATTTATTAATGTAATGAACTACTTTCAAGCAGTAATTTCACGGAAAAGTAATCAATTACTAGCAATATTACTTTTGCTGCATACCGAGTCCATGCTTCATGCTTCTCGTATCTGCCATGCTTTGGCCTCGCGTTTGTGGAGATGAGCATATACAAAGCAAAGATGCAGTTTATGGGGGTTTAACATCCTAAAGCAATCGACTATGGCTATGAGGGACGCCATAGTGAAGGGCTCCGGGAATTTCGACCGCCTGGGGTTCTTTAACGTGCACTGACATCGCACAGTACACGGGCCTAGAGCATTTCGCCTCCACCGAAATGAGACTGCCGCAGACGGGATAGAACCAGTCTTTCGGGTCAGCAGCCGAGCACCATATAACCAATGAGCCACCGCGGCGACTCCCAAAGCAAGAATAAATTACGGAGGGCACTTGAGACTACTTCGATGCTTTGAAGGCAAAAAAACATTCATTTTTTAATTTATATTGTTTCCTTCCTTTCTAATGACACACCTACTCATTAGCATACAGTCATAAGGTAACACATAAATTAAATGAATCATTATTCGCCAAGAAGCAACGCAGTTTTGTGGCCCATAGGTTGCATGATCGCCTCGCAATCGAAGGCCCTTAATTGGTTCAATTCTCTGCACCTTCGGAAGAAATTTTTCCCTCTGCTGATGACGTCATTGGGGGTTGTGGACCACGTTTCCTGGACATCGACAATGACGCCGGTTATCAATGTCAATGTGCCATATAAGGCGTTCCCCTTAAAAGTGCACAACCAGTAATGGCCAGCTCTCCAGGTAAGCGGCGCACGTGGACGGGAGGTGACGTGTGCATAGGCATCAGCACTGCCTTGGTGAAGAGTCTGCATATCAGTCACAGGACTGCTACGCATCTTCCTGCACTGCACACGATCTCACACACAACGCACTGCGAGCACTTAGTGCTTTGACGTCGTCGCACTGACAAGGAGTCTCAACTGACACGTCTAAGAAAGTTGGCCGTGAGTTCCCGGGTTTTTGTGGCCTCATTTGAGGCCCTATTTCTAACTCAAGGGCGACATAGGCAACAGCGTCTCAGTGACATGCAATGCATTTCCACCAACTTGCCTCCAGAACAAATCAATTGAATAGCAGAATTGGCAGCTTCTCGCACACCTGTGCACTTCTGGGATGATGCGTGGATAAGCAGTCAGTGCACTCCAGCATTTGCATTGGAGGGAATGGCCAAGAGCATTTTCCATCTGGTTTTCTGCGTGCTAAAGGAATAGAGACACATAATTTTGGTGGCATGTTTTCTTCTCTACAACGATGCAGAAAATACTACTACCCATGAATCACCATGTGATATTTGCCCATGGCCACTAAACAATTTATAATTGAATTTTTTCTGTCACGCTGTTTCAGTTTGAACAGCCGAACAATTGCTGTGACGTCAAAGAGTGCTTTTGTGTCATGTGAGGCATGGAAAAATGCCCATATAATCGCTGCTTCATCGTTATGATTTACTGCACTGCTGAAGCCAGCCTTCCTCAAGAGCCGGAATGACAACTAATGTGGAAGCAGTGATTATATTGCAGTTTTTCACGCCTCACATGACCTACAACCTCTCTTTGATGCCACAGTCATCGTTCAGCTAGTGAAACTCAAACAGCACAAGAAAGAAATTCAGTTATAAATTATTTAGCAGCCATAGGAGCATACCACGTGGTAATCCGTGTATAATGATGCCTTACACCTCATTACAAAAAAAGATTGGCTTGGTTTATGGGGGTTTAATGTTCCAAAGCGACTCAGGCTATGAGGGACACTGTAGTGAAGGGCTCTGGAAATTTCGACCACCTGGGGTTCTTTAACGTGCACTGACATCACACAGTACATGGGCCTCAAGAATTTCACCTCCATCAAAATTCAAACCCTGCGGCCGGGATCGAACCCACGTCTTTAGGGTCAGCAGCCAAGCCCCATAACCACTGAGCCACCGCAGTGGCGTAATTACATTAAAAAGAAGAAACCACGCACCCAAAAGTTAGGTGTCTATGCTCCCTTAAAGAACACCAGGTGGTCAAAATTTTCGGAGCCCTTCACTACGGCGTCCTTCATAGCCTGAGTTGGTTTGGGACGTTAAACCCCCATAAGCCATAACCTTTCAGCAAATAACTGTCACCGTTTCATTAAATAGCTCGTGCCATACGTTCTCTGCTTCTTCGACCTACACATAGAGGAGGTGAGTGACTGTTTGAGGAGTCATAATGAAAACCTAAGCGGTCAAGTCGAGTCGCATGGGCAGCATTTCAGAGCTAATTCGTAAGTCGCCTGTGTGTATACATGCAACGATTTTTTTTTCTTTCTGTGAAACGACCATTTCCTAGAGCAGGTTCATGGTAAAACTTCATTGCGATTTGCTGCTTGAAAATTCTTCCAAGTGTTTCAGGATTTTGGTGGTTGTTGGTGTCGGCGGCATGCAGTTGGTTGCAATTTCGTGACGACAGCAAGACTATTGGACAATCGGGCCTGCACTCGACCACTCGTTTTGGAAGCGGCCAGTGCCAAGCTGCATTTGAACTGCCTGAGCTGTTGCACGCTGCCGGCACCACCGCGGAACTTCACAGAACTAGTGCAGAGTGCAGCCAAATCAAAGAAACCTATCATGACCAATCTTTACAAAGTTGTAGTTTGGGCTTGTTCGTATAGCATATTAGAAGACAGCGCAGCACAATGGGACAGAGAAAAGCACACAGGACGAGCGCTTATCCTGTGTGCTCCTTTTCTCTGTCCCATTGTGCTGCACTATGTCTTCTTCTAATATCACCACAATGACCTGTCACACACTGCAACAGTGCCTTGTGAGCTTTATGCACCTCACAAGCTTCCAAACAGTTAAAGGACATCAAGCACATTGCCCACAATGTTAATCTCTTTAAGGGCTCTTTACACCATCAGCTGTAAAAATGTCAAGCTTAGAGGCCTTAAAATTAAGCTTGCTTCTCCAGTTGCCTCATGCGCTCCATTCTAGTCGGCTACCTGGGTTCAAGCACCTTTCCCACGTAAAACCGATGCTCGGCGCAGGTGGCACAGCACTCATTTTAAAATTCTCACAGAAGGTTGAGGGCTCACCTTGTGGCGCCTTTGCTGCCTCAGCATTTTAACGTCCCATTTGTTCAGCCTCTGCGCCAGCAAGCCAACGCCGGACGCGAAGCAAGAATCGGGAGGGTCCGTGCATACCACAAAACTGCCAGTCAATTTTTAAAGTCCTGTTTTCTGAAATAAATATGAATTTAAAAGAACATGTTTCGCGCTGCAGACACCAAAACATAATCGCTTATCTCGCCGCAATTTTTGCGCCTGTTTTAGAAAGCGAATTGTAACAGCAGCACACAACTGTAAAGTGCAGCATTAATTCAACACTCTACAGACTTTCCCAGCCGCGGGGCCACAAAAAATCCGACCGCGTACAAAACTCATCGCACAAACGGTTAGTTCAACTGGACTGTTGTCAAAAGTTTCCCGCCTTTTTTCGGGAGCACCCAAAAGCTGGTAATTATGCATGTTTTACATGACCATGAGTTACGTTGGGCTGGGTTGACAAAAATATAAAACACGCTCATAGCAAGCTCTTTTCTGTTGAACTGCACAGAGCTTTTGAGCTGAACTTACGAAAAAACAGACGAGTCTTTCCCTCCGGGCCTTTGGGTCCACTGCCGGGCAATAGGGCTCAGCGCTAGTCCTGGGTTATCTGCTAACACACAATATTCGGGCGCAAGGAAGTTGAAAACGAAATGCTGAGTGTCAGATAACGGGCAATCACTCAGTATGTGCATACCAAATGATAGCAAGAACAAATTACGTGCAACACGATCGCGCGTTCTTTCCGTCGACCGGCCATAATGCTACTGAAAGCAATGCTCGGCTCGGCTCAAACATGGCTCAAACAGCAAAAAAATTGCCAGACGTGACGTCTTTTTTTCAAACCGGATTCGACGTCATGGGTTGAAATAACGCTTGCGTTATTTCGACCAGGGGCCCTATTCTCGACATTTCGCCATTTTGTTCAAATTGTGACGTAGGCGTGACGTAACCATCAAGGCGGTGCCAGGTTACGTACCCACAGAATCTGATTACGTGAAGAGAAAAAAAAAGTAAAAACTGATCTAGAAATAAATACCGTCGTCTGCTACTATTGGCGCCAAGTACGGAACAGCTGCACGCCGCTTCGGGAGCTTGCGCTGAGAAGCGTTTGCGGGTCGGTGGGCTGGAAACGCCGATTGGTCGGTGGGGTGCGTGTCTGCGTGACGTTTTTTCGCTTCGCCCTCGTTCTCAACCGGATGTGGGGTCGCCGCGCCTCTCTCGGCCTGTCCCTAGAGTGCCTAGGGAATCGCTAGGGCCGGCCGGCCGGCCGCCGGGCGTGCGTGGTCTGCGGGCAATCTCTTCGTGAGCGTAGGGGGCGGCGCGCGCGTTTCGGAAGCTGTCCAGATATGGCTTTTTTTTCTTGCGTGGTGCGCTCGTCGGCGCAGCCAGCTGAAATTTCTGTACAGTTCTTGCTTCCACGACATTGCGACGACCCCCAAAAGGCGCTGACCCGCGAGAAATCGCCAGCGACATAAAGGTACGCATTTTATCTCAAATTTCGCTTCATGAAGTGCTGTATCGCTTACCTACATGCCTTGCGCATTCCAGGACCTCGTTTTCCTGCTGCAGGAGCACGTCGTGCTGGTGTTCAAAATTTTGCAACTCCATTACGACGACCCACATAAGGTGCGGTTTGAGGACCGCCGGCGTCGCCATCTGAACCGCCGTCTGACAGCCACGATGAAGCGCTTGTCGGGCGTGCACGTTCTCAATCACGAGGTAAGGGTTGAACAACGTTTTCGCAAGTTTTCTCGTGCAGAACTCGCCAAATGGCGGCGCTTGTAACGTAACTTTTTTTGCAGCATCGTTTCCTGGATGCTTCCGGCGAGCCGTTGCTGTCCTTATTTGCCGCGGACCGATACCACGTGGCGAGACGCCAGGGCATCGACCCCAGTGCGCCTTTGTTCCTTTGCAGTGGCAAGTCCAGGGTAAAAGTGGCCACGATAATTCTGCCACTACAATATGCCCTTTAGTATCGCTATCAGCTGTAACGGTAAGTCCAGAAGTTCCGACTCGCGCATTGTGGAAATCGCGCCTGGCCTAAGTGTCCAGCATTCACCCAGTGCAGTGCAGCTTTGTTTAATTCCTTAGAGACTTCTCGCGCTTTGTCGAAATCGACGGCAGCCGTGAAAATTTACATATTAGACCTCGCTACAGCATTATCCCAGCGCAGCGCGCCTTTGTTTCTTTGCGTCGGCAAGCGTTAGAAGCGCGCGCCGTCTCGCGCTTTGTCCAAGTGGGATCTGAAACTCGCGCTAGGCCTCGTTGCCTGGTTGACAAAGTGCACGGCTTTGTTCCTTTCAATGGCAAGCCTCTGTCACTACAGTAGGCGGCCTTAATTTTTATGATCGCTGTCAGCTTCAACAGCAAGTCCAAGAAAAGTTATGACGATCGCGCGGTGTGGAAATCGGCGGTAGAGACAAAAAACTCGTGCTTGTAGCTGCAGACTTACCCAGCTCCAGTGCGCCTTTGTTTATTTCCGTAGCGACTACCCACGCTTTGTAGAAATCGACGCCAGCCGTGAAATTTTACATATTAGACCTCGCTACAGCATTAGCGCAGAGCGCCTTCGTTTCTTTGCGTTCTAACTTGTTTGCTCGTTACTTTTGTTCTTTTCAGTCGTTTCCTGAATCTGTCCAAAGAGCCGGGGTAGGTGGATGATTGTTCGCCGTCAGTGGAACCACATGGCGATCGCACTGCATACAGCACGACTTTGGTCCATGTGTCTTTTAAATAAAAACATCAGATGTCGAAGGTCGTGCCCGAGGATTACTTCGACAGCTGGGGCGAAACCATGGGGACCGCACACGCTGTGTCGTCGCTGCCAAGTGAAGAGGCACAAAACGGCTGTCAACCTTAAAAAAGGCCCATCTCGGGGCCGCCTCAGTGTTTCCTGGCAGATCACACGCTTTCCACCCTGTGCACGTGTTCTCATTTCCAATTAAATAGGTCCTTCAAACCCTGCAGAAGGCTTGAATTAGGAACTGCTAATATCAAGATGGTACTTGAGAAACAATAGCGGCTACAATAACAAAGATGAAGAGGGGCTGGAGTTACACGCAAATAAAAAAGGTTGGAGGTACCCAGATAAGCTGAAATGGTTTTGGGCGGGAGTCCTAGTTATTCTATGTAGGACTCAAATAATGCATATTCAGCGTTTATCAAGGTTTTTGTAGAAATATATAAAGAACATTAAGCAGTCTAAACGAATAAGAGAACCATGGATCACGCCAGAGCTCAGAAGAATGATAAAGAGCAAAAACAAGTACCATGCCTTTTTAAATAATCGCTCTCTTGAATCTCTTATTAAAAAAAACAAGAAATAATCTAAATGCTGAGCTTAAGCGTGCTAAGACTGTGTATCATCAAAAACTGTTCTCTGATGTTAGAATGAAAAATTCAGACACTGTGTGGAAAGTTGTAGATAACTTGTTATGTCGCAATACGAAAAATGCGCCAGCTCAACGAATAATCTATAAGGGCTCTGAATTATCCGGTCAGGCTCTTGCTGGCCATTTAAACAGCAATTTTTTAACCACCCATTTACCTATGATGCATCTACCTGAAGTTCTTTCATCTTGTAGCCCTTTCGAAAGCCTTTTCCTTGAGCCCACCAATGAGACCTTTATGAATTTGAATATTAGCAAAGCCTTAGATGTTGACAATATTCAGATAAAACCAGTCAAATATGTACTATCATATATTGCACCTGTGCTTGCATACATCTTCAATTTGTTAATTGAAACGGGAGTTTACCCGGAATAGATGAAGAAAGCAAGAGTGACAGTTGTGTTTAAAAGGGGGAGATAAAGATGTAGTGTCCAATTATAGACCAATATCTGTGATTCCAGTATTTTCAAAGGGCTTGGAAAAAGTAGTCTTTTCCCGTGTAGTGAACTTTTTTAATGCAAAACAAATCCTGTCTGATGCTCCATTTCGCTTTCGAAGGGGAAAGTCGACGGAAACGGCTTTGTTATCACTTAAGGAATGTATCCTGCAAAACACTGAAGCAGGTATTCTCACTTTCGGACTCTTCATTGATTTTAGTAAGGCTTTCCATTCCCTAAACCATCAAATTTTAACTCATAAACTTTCTCAAAACGGAGTTCGTGGAACACCTTTAGACCTCATGAAATCATACCTGCAAAATCGAAAACAATCTGTCTATATCCACAACCATCAGTCTTTTTTTCTGGCGGTACGAAATGGTGTGCCTCAAGGCAGCATTCTGGGCCCGATGCTTTTTAACATCTATATAAATGACATTGTGCATATTTATGACAAAGCGAAAATTATTATATACGCCGATGATAGCAGTTTACTAATCCCTGGTCACGACATAAACAAGTTAATTGAAGAGTGCAACGTAATCGTTACGAAACTAGAGAACTGGTCCTCTTCTAATTTCCTACAAATAAACCCTACAAAGACTAAGGTAATGATTTTCCGTGCAAGGAACAAGCCAGTCGAACTACAACGCGCTCCTAAATACGCAGGTCAAGAAATTCAAATTGTAGACAGCCACAAAATCCTTGAAGTTACTTTCTCGTCGCATCTCAGGTGGGATCGACATGTGGAAAATATTTGCAAAAAGCTCTCTTCAGTAGCAGGTGTTCTAACACGATGTCGATGGCTCCTTCCCACTCACGTGAAAATTCAAATTTATCATGCTCTTTTCGGTTCCGTAACTCTGTTTGGGCAACCACCACAAAAACAAATGTGATAAAAATACAGGTTCTGCAGAAGAAAATGATCCGCTACATTGCAAACCTTCCTTATCTGTCTCTCCAACGCAAACTGCTTTTAGAATTTATAACATCATTCGTTTTGAACATATATATGTTTTTCGCATTTTGAGGTTCTTTTACCATTCTTCTCCTGCTTATAGAGATTTCTTAATACGTACTACACATTTAAGGACCGCTTCGAATCGACTCTACACCTGAAATACCGATCTCTGGTATATTCCATATTTTCGAATTAATTATAAACTACAAACGCTTGAACACAATTTACCGACCACTCTTAATAAGCATAAAGTTTTGGATAGTGTTAAACCAAGCGAGTTAAAAATGTATTTTGTTAATATATAGCCAGGTTGCATTTAATGTTCCTTTGTTGTCTGCCGGTGCCATGTATGTCTATTGAGTGTTTCTTTTCTCTTTATTTTTCTCGGGTCTTCTCTTTGTTTTCATGCGTCTGTAAACTATTGTTAGTGAACATACATGCTCATTGTTTTCATTGCAGTTCAAAAAATTGAACAAAAAAGTAAAAAAATAAAGATAGGGGTGTGGGGAGCAGACAGGGACAAGATTGGGGGAGGAAGCAAAAAATAGAAAGAAAAGAAAAAAAGGGGGGAACTATTCTAGTAAGGAAGGACGGGGTAAAAAAGGAGATGGCGAAACGAGAGAAAGGGAGAGGAGGAAGACGGTGCCCGCGACATTGGCAGCGCCGCAACCACAGGCGTACGAAAGCAAAGCGTGCAAACAAGACACAAACAAAATGCACAAACACAAAGATGGGCGCCGCTGCAGATGCGTGGCCAAAGAGGCGCCGTTGCGCAAATGACACTGGCAGCGACGAACAGGCCAAACCAGGCGCCTTTTGGGGGGTCTCACTAATTTCCGGTGAGCCGAGGGCTAGAACGTTAAGGAAGGAGTGGGCTACGTTAACGAGCACATGTGTAAGAACTTACTCAGGGGGTCTGGGTTTCACTGAACGGTGCACCCCTCTCCCTGGGCGGGTCGTTGAACCGACTTCGTCGGGAATACTTGGTTGTAGTGGAGGAGGGCTGGGCTAGCTGTGTACAAAGATTTCAAATTGTCGGAAAAAAGTAAGGAAAGAACGTCAAAGCTTATTAATACTGCACGAGGCAGGAGAGTGTAAGTAAGGAGGGGTATGATTGCCTGGGATATACACTAGGAGTTATAAAGGGTATATCTGAGTTAGCCAATTAACGAGAGGTGCAGTATTATTTTGTTTGGAGGTCGTGAATAAAAGAAAGGATACCAGGCTTTTCGTTAAGACATTCTTGAATAGTATTGAACTTGTGGATAAAATAGAATTCACGTTGTTCACGTTCTCGCCTGTTTTTGAAGCCCCCTTGAAGAATTGTTACTTTTAGTTGGTCAAATGGGTGTCCTGAGTTTACATGCTTGGATAGGGGAAGATTGGGGAGAGACTTGGTGTGTGCTCGGTGGTTGTTAAATCGAATGCGGAATGCAGTGTTTGCCTCTCCTATGTATTGCTGGTTACACACAGTGCATTCAAGAAGGTAAATAATGTTTGATGAGTCGCAGTCAGACTTGCCGTTGATTGAATGCTGGAAAACTGACCTCGTACTAGTTGCGGAACACGTAGTCTTCATGTGCTTGCAAACTTTGCAGCGATCTTTACTACAGGGCTGGCATCCATATTTTGGGGTTTTGTGTTCCTTGGAGTGGACTAGATGGTTCTGAATGTTTTTGGCACGCCTGTAAATCACGCGGGGTGCGCATGTAAATATTTCCGATAGTCGTTGACTTTGCTGGAGAATATTAAAGTGCTTATTAAGAATTCTGTTTATGTTCGGTGCGTTACTGTTAAATGTGAGAATAAGGTTTGTAGTGTAATCATTTCGGTTATCTCTTCGGTGCCCCTGGAGTATTAGACTACGGTTCAGATTTGAAGCTCTGCTTATGGCGTCATCAATAAAAGAACGTGGATAGCGCTGCGTTAAGAGCACGTAAACATTTTTAATGCTTTTTATACGTATATGTAAACATTTTTTTTTGCTTGAAGTGCGTTTGTCGTGTACTGCCATTTAAGAGGCGCTTGGGCCCAGTCAAGCTGCTTTTTAGCAGCTTTTAGCCCTTGCATCTCTGTAGTATGTAACTTGCATTTTGTAAAAATGAAATGAAATTGCACTTGGAAGAGAAAGACAAGGTTTCATTTTGCAGTGTAAGCTTGCGTCTCTAGAATGAACAGAGAACGTTGCCTCACACTGCTTGGGCCTGTCGTTTGACCCCTCGTTCACCGCAGGGAAAAAAAGGACCTCTCTAGGAAACTATTTGTGGGATCTTTCCTCTGCTTCAGGAGGGGAGGGGGAAGGGAAGGGGGTTGATGGCCTCCCCTTTGTCGGGTTTGCCGCGACACGCGATGCACGACGGACAAGACGACAAAAGGAAGCGGGGAAAGGTGCCTTTCCGAAATTAACCGTGACTTGCAGGTGCCTATAGCTGTGTTTGGATTCCAGGGAAGTAGCAGCCGACCTCTGAATCCTCCTCGCCCATTCCCACGGGGCTTCGCGTGCCATGTCGCATGTGCGGTGAAAAGAGCAGTGTGACATTCCTTGTGTGCTACGAGGTACATTCCTTGTGTGTGCATCGAGTTGGGGCTTAAGGCCGCCCCTCTTTTCCAGCTGCATACCTTTGCAGAAAGCAGGACGCCGGCACACGCGGAAACCGCTCCCCAGTATAAGCGAGAGCCCCGAGTACATACCGGGAACGAAAATTGTCGCTTGACGCACGGACCCCCCACCCCCTTAAGGCGGAACCGCATGGCGCGATTTCAGGCGCGATTGACGCGCGGATGGTGGGACGCGCGCGTCATTTTGACGCGTGCCCAGTATGATCCGTCACGAAATCGCGCCGCCGCGTGCTCCTACACGCAGGAGAAAAAAACGCCTCGCGCGGCGCGTCCGGGGCGCGTCTGCCAATCAGATTTCAAGTAAGTCACGTGGTATTTGGTCACGTGGCATTTTTGGTTTTTGGTTTTGCCACTAGATGGCCCTACTCTCTGCGCATCTCGACGGAACCTCTTCGGCGCATTTTTTTTTCGCTCTGCAGAACCGGCGCGCACGTGAAAAACACGTGCTACTGTTTCGTGCGCGCATCGTGTTCATCGAAAATGGAGAAAGCAGTGTTCAACAAGGCCCTTATCACGGAAGTGGAGAGGCGTCGCGTCCTGTGGGATATACGCGACCGCCTCTTCTGCTCTGCAGTAAGCGCCCGACACTTCATTTTCTATGTCGAGTTGTAAACAAGCAGCGGCCTCTTGGCATGCAGAAAGTACATAGTCGCAGTTTCGCACACACTCTTCCTGCTTGAAATTAAGCTTGATAAATATACTTCGGAAAAAAAATGTCGTTGTGTAATTACACTTAGATTATTTCTATTGCAGTGTTGTGTAAGTTTAAGGGCATATCACATATGCGGTAGCAGGGACAATTCATGTCGTTGGGAGTTACGTTGTCTGGCAACCCGGAAAACGCGCCGCGAAGGCGCCGCTTCCCTTTTTTCGTGCGGGTGCTCGCGCGTTGACGGCAACGCGGGCGTCCACCGCGCGTCGCGTTTTTCGCTCGCGGAAAACGCGCCATGCGGTTCCGCCTTTACGACGTGGGCTATCGCCGGCAAGGCACCCACAGCTTCCCGCGGTGCCTCGTGAACAAACGCGCATTCCCAGAAGGGCCGTGACGGACACCTGTCAGACAGACAGGCAGTACTCGCCAAGAATGTGGGAAAACAGGGGCGACCCTTAATCTGGTTTCCCGGATCGACAGACGAACCCCTTCATGATTATTAGCTGTGTCCCGCCGTCGGTAGCGCGGCAGCATCGAGGGCGCTTTCGCCCCCTCCTCTGTTGCTGACGAACGACGCGGACCGATGGTGGGTGGCGGTATGCATGCCTGAGGCAAGGATTAGCTCCGAAGGGAGAGCCTGCGGATACTCTCACTTGAGAGAGAGTGGTGACGTTTTTGTTGTTTATTTAGTTTGTATTGTTAACAAGAATCTGGGTTCGAGGCTAAGCCCAACCCAAGGGGTTGTCCCCATCTCGCATGTTATTTTTCATTGGAGAATTGATGCTTTGGGCGGGCCACTGAAAATGACCGCCCTTAGTCCTTTGTTAATCAAGTGCTTAAAAGCGCATGTAAACGGATGCAGTCCAGTCCAGGCTGAGCTGGGGCTCCATGCTTAGCATGTAATGTGATGCTACTTAGGCACTAACCTGCCCGGTCGATGAGTAAAGTAGTGCAAAGTTTGTTCTTTTGTAAATTCAGTTCTGCTTTTTCCAGTTTAACTCTCTGTATATGTATGTTGTAAAATTATGCTCTGCTGTCATCATCTACAAGCTCGCCTCCTGTTCATCTTCCAAGCCGAACGACACTAGAGGAAGGGTTTGTGAACCATCCTCGAAGAAACGGACGACTATTGAAATTCTACTGCAAGCTCGCTCAGGACGACATCGTTCGCCAAGAGGGCCTTCAGCGCCGAAGCCCGACGGCGTGCAGCTTCTGCCAGCAACCGCTCGAGCCCAACTCCGGAGCCACTCCATCGCCCCCATGAAGTCGTCGGCACGTAAGCTCGGACGCCCTAGCCTCTGATGTATAATCTTAATCATGTGTAATTATTGAATATACCTGTTTGTTTAAACTGAGCCATACGGTGTCTCTTTGCCTCTCCGTCCCGTGTGGACCTGCGCATTATGGGGGTCATCACACTGGTGTCAGAAGAGGGGTCTCAAAAGCAAATGTCCTCTGAATGCTGCGACATTCATGACTTCAAAATTGTAATCAAAAGGGAATCACGGGACTGATTGTGGGACTTTTACCCCCATTTGAGAGGCTTGAGGCACCGGAGGGCTTGAAAAAAAAAATGTCTTTATCTGAGGGAGCTCCCACTCCACAGCCGTCGCTCGGAGCAAGCATGCTGGCATTAGGAAGCGTCATTCCGACGTTTACGGGAGATAAGACAGGGGTTCCAATCTGCGATTTCTTTTCCATGCTAGAAGAGATTGGGAAAATGGGGGGATGGTCCGATGCTCAAATGCTGGGAATGGCGAGGTGTAAGATGGCAGGAGCTGCTCATGATTTTGCATGGCGAGACGAAAAAGTAAAATCCACAAAATCATTTGCGGAATTTAAGAAGCTCGCGTTTGAGCATTTCGACACTGAACCACGTCACGTGCGGGTACAGAGGTTCCGTGACGCCGGACAGATGGTAGGGGAGGACGTGCGAACATTTGCGTCGCGGCTTCAGCGCCTAGCGCACGATACGTTAAGCAGGGAGGAGGAAGGAGACCAGCTTAAGAAGAAATACGCGGAGGATATACTTAAAGAGGAAATGACCGCTTTGTTCGTGGCTGGTCTGCAAGACCCCGTGCGCCGGTTCGTGCTCTCGCGCAAGCCGAGCAATTTCGACCAAGCCGTGGAGGCCGCATTGGATGAGGAACAAAATGAGGCGTTAACGACAGCCGCAGCGAGAGTACGCGTCATAGAGAGAGCGGTGCTCAACCCTGAGGTTGCTCTCTTGACAGAGCGGTTAGATCGCTTAGAACAGCTGCTATCTCAGCAGGTAGAACGCCAGGTTGAAGCGCGCGCTCAACAGCGCCCATTCGCGGGAAACCGGAGACCGCCACAAAGCTACAGGCGCGGTATGCGAGATTTTAAAGAAATCGTATGCTTCGCTTGCCAGGGTCGCGGACACATCGCCAGGTTCTGCCAAAACGTGTGCCGTGGGGAGCCACAAAGAGAAGCAGGCGAGACACGCCCTAAGCAAGCCTACAGCGGGGCTCCAGATACCGAGTCAAAAAACTAGTTAGTCCTCCCCAGCCTGAGGAGCGTGGGGAGGGAGCAGTAGATGATGAGGTGGTGGTAGTTTGTGTGGCCGACGAGGCATGCCCTGTTGTGCGTTGCAAGTTAAATGGTTGTTGTATGGAATTGTTGATAGATACGGGGTCAAAGGTGACATTGCTTAAGGAGAGCAGTTTTAACACGCTTCGAAGGAAGGGGGACCGCGAGGTGTTGGAAGCGTCTGGTGGTATGGCAACCAAATTTGTAGGCATAACGGGGGATCCTCTTGGCATAAGTGGACTCTACCGGTTACACTTCTCTCTCGGCGGAATTGCATTGGAGCACCCCTGCTACGTATGCCCGGACACGGTGTCTCTGCCAAACGGAGTGTCAGGTATATTAGGGCAGGATTTTTTGAGAAAAGGGAAGGTAGTAGTCTCATTCTCTGAGGAAGAGGTTAATGCGGGCGGCTCAAAAGTTCCGTTTTTGAACAGGAGAGGGGCTGAGATTCGCATTACCGATATTGACACCCGTCAAACAGTGGGATCATTGGAGAAGGTATATTCGCGGGTTGCCGTCCGGCTGGTCGAGGAGGCGGTCGTCCTTCCTTGGTCGGAGCACATTTTGTACGCGTTTGTGCCTTCAGATGTAGAGAGCGGCGCCGTGGGAGTGCTTGAGCCGGTCGACTCTCTCAGCAATGGCCTGAAGGCAGCCGCGTGCCTCGTGACAGTTAATGACGCCCACAGAGTGCCCCTACGGGTGGTTAACTGTAGCCAGCAGCCACTGAGCCTTCCCAAGAACAAAACATTGGCTTTCTTCACCTCTGCGATAGAGCAACGTGAGCCCACCGATACGGTACTCGCAACTGTAGAGCATGCTAGTCCTTCGGCTGCTCCAAAGGTGTCGTTCGATCTTTCTCACGTAAAATCCAGGGAGAGGGAGGCTCTGGCTGGTTTGCTGAACGACTACTCGGAGGTATTCGCCGCGTCCAACCTGGATTTGGGCTGCTGTGGCGTTATAAAGCACAGGATAGAAACCGGCACTTCATCGCCCGTTTACCAGCGTGCGTACAGGATTCCTTACTCCCAACGTGAGGAGATGGAGCGGCAGGTGCAGGACCTGATTGATCGCGGCATTGTCGAACACTCAAAGTCACCCTGGGGAGCACCAGCACTATTGGTGGAAAAGCCAGATGGCTCGTATCGATTGGTAGTGGACTACCGCAAACTAAATGCCGTAACTCGCATCGATCCATACCCCATCCCCAATATACAGGAGACGCTTTCTCAGCTGGGCTCTGCCAGGTACTTCACGGTAGTGGACATGGCGGCGGGATTCTGGCAGATAGCAATGGATCCGGCAGATGCCGAGAAAACGGCATTCAACACGCCCTCAGGGCACTATGAATAGAAAAGAATGCCGATGGGTCTGGCCAACAGCCCTGCTGTCTGGCAGAGAACCGCTGATGTTATCCTGGCAGGTCTTCTGGGGAGGCTGTGCTTCGTGTATATGGATGACATTATCATATACAGTGACAGTTTTGATAACCATTTGCGCGATATTGAGCAGGTTTTGGTGCGACTAAGAGCAGCGGGTCTCAAGCTGAAGCCCTCTAAGTGCCAATTCCTCAAAAACGAGGTGAAATACCTCGGGCACGTTGTTTCAGCTGACGGCGTGCGACCGGACCCTGAGAAACTAAGGTGTGTCTCGGATTTTCCATCCCCGACTAGCGTCCGCCAGGTCCGGCAGTTTCTCGGTCTGATCGGTTACTACCGAAGGCACATAGAGGAGTTCGCCAAGCTCGCTAAGCCGCTCACCGCCTTAACAGCCAAAAATGTCGCCTTTCGCTGGGACGAAAACGCGGAGAATGCTTTTGGGGCCCTGAAAAGGAAGCTAATGAGTGCACCGCTGTTGCGCCACCCGGATTTTAGTTTGCCCTTCGTTATGGCCACAGATGCGTCAAAGTTCGCAGTTGGTGCCGTGCTATCTCAGGTTATCGAGGGCAAAGAACATCCCGTTGCTTTTGCTAGCCGACAGCTGAGCCCCACAGAGCAAAAGTACGGAGCTACGGAAAGGGAGTGCCTCGCCGTTGTCTGGGCAGTAAAGCACTTCAGATGCTACCTTTACGGCCGCAAATTCAAGCTAGTCACAGACTGCCATCCTCTGAAATGGGTGATGAGTGTCAGGGACCCTAGCTCGCGACTCGCTAGATGGAATCTACACCTGCAGGAATACTGCTTTGAAGTTGAGCACAAGTCAGGAAAGACACATCTGAATGCTGATGCACTCAGCCGCACAGCTGCCGTGGCAGCTATAGATGAGTTTGTCCCCGTAGTCGACCCCGCCGAATTACGCACAGAGCAGTGCAAAGATCCTGACCTGAAGCGAATAATCGAAAGCTTAGAGGGCGCACCGTCTCACCCCGAACAGCTAGGTTATTTCATTGACAAAGACGGCACCCTGTGTCGGCGCACGAGGCCAACCAGGAAAGGGAGATTAGAGAAAACCGCTTGGGAGAGAGTCGTCATACCTCGGTCGTGGACAGAAAGGGTTCTTCGCGCGTTTCACGATGCGCCATGCGCCGGTCATTTTGGCGTAGCGAAGACACGCAGGCGTGTGGAGCGTTTGTACTTTTGGAGTGGCATGCGACAGGATGTTAGAGACTACTGTGCGAAGTGTCATTCCTGTCTCGAAAGAAAAACACCCAAGGGACGAAGACCAGCTCCAATTCAGCCGTTCTCTGAGGTTTCGGCTCCCTTCGAGCGGACAGGTATGGACATAATGGGCCCATTGCCCACGACCACTTCCGGAAACAAGTACATTTTAGTATTTGTCGATCACCTTTCAAAATACGCGGAAGCGGTAGCACTCCCAGATCAGAAGGCAGACACGGTTGCAAGAGCATTTGTCGAACAGATCGTGCTCCGACATGGACCCCCGAGGCAACTCTTGACAGATCGGGGAACGAACTTCGTGTCGCAGCTAATGAGGAGAGTTTGCGAGCTGCTTAAGATCGCTAAGAAGCAGACAACACCGTACCATCCGGCTTGCAACGGCGCGGTGGAGCGACTGAACCAAACCGTGGCCGGGTTCCTGTCGCATTTTGTTTCGCGCGACCAGCGGGACTGGGATTTGTGGCTCCCGTATGCAATGTTTGCCTACAATTCCGCAGCACACGAGAGCACGGGCGAATCGCCATTCTTTCTTCTCTACGGCCGAGACCCGGACCAGCCTAGTGAAGTGCCAGAGGGCCCCCGTCGTGTCCCATACGCTTCACTGGACGACTATAAGGTGGAGCTAGAATCGCGCTTGCAAGTGGCGAGGGACATCGCAAAGGAGGCCTTAAAGAAAGCGGCGAAGCGCAGGAAGGAGGTGCATGATCGCAGTGCTAGAGACGCGCCGTTTAATGTGGGGGACAGCGTGTACATTGAAAACTGCCAAAGGCAGATTGGGCTAGCTCGTAAGTTCCAGACGAAGTGGAGAGGACCGTGCGAGGTTGTCGAGAAGCTTTCTCCGGTAAACTTCAGAGTCCGAGACGTGAACCGGCGCTTGATAAGGATACACGCAAATCGCCTCAAGTCGGCACCGGTTCAGTATTCACGAAATGAGGAAAGGGAAAGCGCGGATTTTGATGGGGACAGAAGTGAAGCGGAGCGCGCAGATAGTTCGCAAGAAACGCCCTCTCCTGCATTTGTTCGGCAGGCGCCAGAGGTGACGGCCAGAATGCCACCGGATTTACTTCATGCATTGCTAGAAGAAGAAGCGCGCGAGGTTGCCGCGCAGATAACGCCAGGAGAGGCTCCTGCCACGAGCCCTCGCGAGTCCCAAAGCAGACAAAGGGGCACAGACTTACTTAGTATGACTCATGAAGGCCGATATCCGCTGCGAAATCGGAAAGCTAAGTCGGACTAATGGCGTAAACAGAGCGGAGTTTTGAACTGGTTAGAATTGTGTAATGCCACAGCTCATAACATTGCTATGTGCTTATGTGTTAAGTTATCGGAGTTGGTAGTTAAACCTTTCTGTCATTAAGTAACACCTTCACAGGAGAGCATGCGGAGCGCATGCAGAACCTGCCCTACTTCCTTTCGTTATCTATATTTTTGTCTGTGCCGTGATCGTGCTAGAAGTGGGAGCTCCTTTATAACTGTGGTAAATTCATTTCGTCCAGTTTGGACTAGAAAAGAGAGGCTTGGGTGCTGAGTTTCATGTTTATCTGTAAAAGAAGATCAGTGCTGCCCCTGGAGACGCCAGTTATGACAGCGGAGGCATATGGTGTTGTGCAGTGGTGTTGAGTGCAGCGAAAAGTGTTTTGTCGGACGCACTGTGCGAGGCGATTCAGAAAGACAAGGGGAGCTGCAGGGACTCAAATGTTCGGAGAACATTCTTCTGGAGGGTGAGCGAGTGTGACATTCCTTGTGTGCTACGAGGTACATTCCTTGTGTGTGCATCGAGTTGGGGCTTAAGGCCGCCCCTCTTTTCCAGCTGCATACCTTTGCAGAAAGCAGGACGCCGGCACACGCGGAAACCGCTCCCCAGTATAAGCGAGAGCCCCGAGTACATACCGGGAACGAAAATTGTCGCTTGACGCACGGACCCCCCACCCCCTTACGACGTGGGCTATCGCCGGGAAGGCACCCACAGCTTCCCGCGGTGCCTCGTGAACAAAAGCGCATTCCCAGAAGGGCCGTGACGGACACCTGTCAGACAGACAGGCAGTACTCGCCAAGAATGTGGGAAAACAGGGGCGACCCTTAATCTGGTTTCCCGGAGCGACAGACGAACCCCTTCATGATTATTAGCTGTGTCCCGCCGTCGGTAGCGCGGCAGCATCGAGGGCGCTTTCGCCCCCTCCTCTGTTGCTGACGAACGACGCGGACCGATGGTGGGTGGCGGTATGCATGCCTGAGGCAAGGATTAGCTCCGAAGGGAGAGCCTGTGGATACTCTCACTTGAGAGAGAGTGGTGACGTTTTTGTTGTTTATTTAGTTTGTATTGTTAACAAGAATCTGGGTTCGAGGCTAAGCCCAACCCAAGGGGTTGTCCCCATCTCGCATGTTATTTTTCATTGGAGAATTGATGCTTTGGGCGGGCCACTGAAAATGACCGCCCTTAGTCCTTTGTTAATCAAGTGCTTAAAAGCGCATGTAAACGGATGCAGTCCAGTCCAGGCTGAGCTGGGGCTCCATGCTTAGCATGTAATGTGATGCTACTTAGGCACTAACCTGCCCGGTCGATGAGTAAAGTAGTGCAAAGTTTGTTCTTTTGTAAATTCAGTTCTGCTTTTTCCAGTTTAACTCTCTGTATATGTATGTTGTAAAATTATGCTCTGCTGTCATCATCTACAAGCTCGCCTCCTGTTCATCTTCCAAACCGAACGACACTAGAGGAAGGGTTTGTGAACCATCCTCGAAGAAACGGACTATTGAAATTCTACTGCAAGCTCGCTCAGGACGACATCGTTCGCCAAGAGGGCCTTCAGCGCCGAAGCCCGACGGCGTGCAGCTTCTGCCAGCAACCGCTCGAGCCCAACTCCGGAGCCACTCCATCGCCCCCATGAAGTCGTCGGCACGTAAGCTCGGACGCCCCAGCCTCTGATGTATAATCTTAATCATGTGTAATTATTGAATATACCTGTTTGTTTAAACTGAGCCATACGGTGTCTCTTTGCCTCTCCGTCCCGTGTGGACCTGCGCATTATGGGGGTCATCACAGCAGTGTGCAGAGTTTAAATTAAACAAGTATGAAGCTATACAAAGAAGCCGATTACAGACAGCTAGAGGAATTTCAAGAGAATGCTGTGCGATGCTAGTTATCTCAGTGAAAACTAATGCAGCCAACTATTATTTCGTATTTTTTTTTACCCAACAGACATGAAAGGTCTGAAGATGAATTAGTACCAAACACATCGGTACATCAGTTGTAATGCCTGAAAAAAGTTGTACCAACATATAGATGCCCATGTCGTGATAATCAGGAATACTGAAGAATTAAGGAAAATTAAAACATTTTTTTTTTTGTTCGGGCTCACACACCTGCTACAAACATCTTTATACGTAGCAATTTAAATGACTCTGTAGGAAGCTTTTTGGGTAAAAAGTACAGTATGGCAGAAAGGAGTCTTTAGGAAATGCACTGTGTAGAAATAGTCATACCATGACATCGCTCGCTCCGGTGTGTCGTTCGGTCTTGCATCTACAATACAACAACGTGCTGACGAGGTAAATCTTTACTTTGAGTTTCACGGGATCTTACGCCCCCTCGTACATTCCTGAAAACCCCGTATCAGCCACCAATACCATGGAACCAGTGGAAGGCACTGTTTTCTACCTACTTAGAGGCGTCTGGCGCCTGAATTTCCTGCATCCCGGCGCAAAGCTATAGATGCTTCTGCAATCGCGCGGCGTCGGAGGTCAGCGTCGTTCCGGAACGCCTCCCGCCACGAGCGCAATTTTAAAACGAAGAAGACCTCAATTAAGTGAAGTTACGAAACGCGAAGATGCGTCGAAGGTGCCTCCGCCCGCCTTCCGTCGCGGAGACAAAAAGAGGGCTCCTTCCTAAAAACTGAGAGAGAGGGGAGAGTAACAGAAAGAAAATGGGGAACGAAGGCGCGAAATCGCCCAAGTGTGCGTTATTGCAATGGGTTACTGCCCTATATGGAGCATCACGCTCTATTATCTGCAAAGCAGGAAAAAAGAAATAAATAAAATATATAAAAAATATAAAAAGTTGAGGGGGGAATAGGCAATATGCTTTCCTCTCAAAACTGTTTTCTCTGGTCATGAGCAAGAAAGACTGGCAGGGGGAGGAGAAGGGCGGCATGTGGAAGCAAGCACGCAAATTGGCATGACCTCAGGCGATGCAGTCCGGGTGCTGTGAATTTCAGTAGGGCTAGGACTATGATCTCTGAAGTGTGGAGAGAGTACCAGGGTTTTCATTTATACCGGCCTGCACAGTATTAAACTGATATATAAAGTATGACTCTCGTTGCTCACGCTCACGGGCATTTTGGAAGCCGCTCTGTAGCAGCGTAACTTTTAGTTTGTGAAACTCGTGACCTTCCTGGGAAAGATGTTTCGACAGGGGGAGGAGAGAAAGAGATCTGGTGTGCGCGCGGTGGTTGTTGAATCTAATTCGGAAGGAATTCTCTGTTTGGCCAATGTATTGCATCTGACAATCGCCACACTCGAGCATGCATACTACGTTACTACTGTCACAGTTCAAGTTTTCACGGATGGAGTGTTTGAAGTTAGAGTGTGTGCTTTGAGCTAGTGTTGTTGTCCGCATGTGCTGGCAAACTTGACAGCGGTTCTTCCTGCAAGGTAGGCAAACCACAGGGTTTTACTTATTGACAGTAGAGTGAACTACATAATTCTGCATGTTTTTTGGTAGTCTGTAGGTAACCTGTAGAACTGTTGGAAAAATTTTTGACAGTCGATCGTTTTGTTCGATTATGTTGAAATGTTTTTTTTAGAGTTTTGTTGACATTAGGAAGGTTGTTTGCCAAGGTTAAGACGAGATTAGAGCGGTGTTCATTTGCGGTTGCTAATGGGGGATCCCCAAACATTTCATTACGATCTGTTGCTTCCGCTTTCGTAACGGCATCATCAACAATGGAGGCCGGATAGCATTGGTCCCTCAGAACCTCCCGCATACGGCTATAATTTTTTTCGAAGTCTTCTGGTCGTGAGCAGATCCGTTTGAATCTGATGGCTTGGGAATATGGAATTGAAGTTTTGCAGTGGCGTGGGTGGCAGCTCTTCTAATGAAGGTACTGTTGCCTATCCGTGGGCTTTCTATAGACACTGGTGATTAAGGTACCCTTCTCCATTCGAATTGAGACGTCCAAGAAATTAATTTGACTGGTGGAGTAAGGGTGTGTGAAACAGATGTTTGGATGTACGTTGTTAAATGCTGAAATAAACTGGATGAATTGGCCCTCTGTTTTCGTCCATACCATGAATATGTTGTCTAGGAAGCGTTTGTAAAAAGCCGTTTTTGTTGGGTATGAGCGGATAAACTCCGATTCAATGCTATGCATATATATGTTGGCATAGTTTGGGGCCATTTTCGTTCCCATAGCGGTACCACTCGTTTGTAGGTAAAAGTAGTTGTTGAATTCAAAAAAGTGGAGCTTGAGGACCAGATCAGTAAGTGCAGCGATGGTACTTAATTTGGCTAGGAGCATCATCGTTTTTGTGTTTTCCGGAAAATAGGATGCGACCAGAATCGGATGCCATCATCATGCGGGTATGTTTGTGTACAGAGACGCTACATCAAGGGTAACTAAATATATATATGCAAAGTTGAGAGACGCTTCATTTAGACAGATTTATTTGGAGTCGACATTTCGGACAGAGCCTGTCCTTTCTCAAGACTGAAGTTACAGCGATCTTCCTCCCGTTCTTGAGGAGTTGTAATTGGCACACATGTCCGCCACATGAAAATAGCAACAAGCAATCGGGTGCTGGAAAGAAGATGGACAGGAAAGAAAAATACTAGAAAAGGGAGAAAGAGTAATAAATAGAAAAAGAAAACGCGCTGTCGCACCCTGTCCACCGAAAAGCCGCTGGGAGCGTGCAGAAAAAAAAAGAGAAAGAAAAAAAGGAAAACGAGGAGCGGGAGGGGAGAATGGTCGCCCCTCAAGGCAGAGCGGCGGCGAGTACAGAAACAGACGGTGGCGGATTCGCGGAGATGCGTGTACTCGCGTGCCCCTGGCCAAAACGAGTAAAAAAAAAACAGAATAAAGCGCAGACATGGCAGGACACTTCCCTGGAGCCTCTTCGGCAGGAATAGTCAATGTGGAATCAGCGGCGCAGTTTGCTTAAGTAGAGACATGTGCACTGTGCATGCAAACACAAAAAATAAAAATAAAAAAGGCGACAAAACATCCGAGTTTGAGAAAGTGTCGTGGGGGGGGGGGGGGAGGCGGGGGGTAAACGTGAATGGCGGGAGCATTTAGGCAAGGGTTCTTCAACTGCACCCCGCTCGGCAAAGTGGTCGAACTGGGTGGGGTGGAGGTAAAGATGCGCTTCTTTATCCCGCGCACGCTGTCACAAACGTGGGGAATTCTGAGAAAACTCTAGGGAAAATGTGTCTGTCCCTAACCAAACATGACGTCAATAAAAGTCACGTGACCATGACGTTAGAAACGTGACGTCACTTTTTTTTTGGGCCAATCAGCGTTTCCAGCCTACCGACCCGCAATCGCTTGTAAGAGAACTGCCTGCATACCACGCACGGCCGGCCGGCCGGCCCTAGCGATTCCCTAGGCACTCTAGGGACAGGCCGAGAGAGGCGCGGCGACCCCACATCCGGTTGAGAACGAGGGCGAAGCGAAAAAACGTCACGCAGACACGCATACCACCGACCAATCGGCGTTTCCAGCCCACCGACCCGCAAACGCTTCTATTGTATTCTGTAGCACTATGGCCGGTCGACGGTTAGAGCGCGTTGTTGTGTTGCACGTGAGTAATTTGTTCTTGCTATCTTTTGGTATGCACATACTGAGTGATTGCCCGTTATCTGACACTCGGCATTCCGTTGTCAACTTCCTTGCGTCCGAATATTTTGTGTTAGCAGATAACCCAGGACTAGCGCTGAGCCCGCTGGCCCAGCAGTGGACCCAAAGGCCCGGAGGGAAAGACTCGTCTGTTTTTTCGTAAGTTCTGCTCAAAAGCTCTGTGCAGTTCAACAGAAAAGAGCTTGCGCTGAGCGTGTTTATCTTTTGTCGACCCAGCCCAACGTGTCTCATGGTCATGTAAAACGCGCATAAATACCAGCGTTTGCGTGCTCCCGAAAAAAGGCGGGAAACTTTTGACAACAGTCCAGTTGAACTAACCGTTTGTGCGATGAGTTTTGATTTTTTTGTGGCCCCGCGGCTGGGAAAGTCTGTAGAGTGTTGACTTAAAGCTGCACTTTACAATTGTGTGCTGCTGTTACAATTCGCTTTCTAAAACAGGTGCAAAAATTGCGGCGAGATGAGCGATTACGCCCTGGTGTCTGCAGCGCGAAACATGTTCTTTTAAATTCATATTTATTTCAGAAAGCAGGACTTAAAAAATGGCAGTTTTGTGGTATGCACAGACCTTCCCGATTCCTGCTTCGAGTCCGGCGTTGGCTTGCTGGCGCAGAGGCTGAACAAATGGGACGTTAAAATGCTGAGGCATCAAAGGCTCTAATGCGCCACAAGGTGAGCCCTCAACCTTCTGTGAGAATTTTAATATGAGTGCTGTGCCACCTGCGCCGAGCAATGGTTTTACGTGGGAAAGGTGCTTGGACCTAGGTAGCCAAATAGAGTGGAACGCATGAGGCAACTGGAGAAGCAAGCTTAATTTCAAGGCCTCTACGTTTAAGACCTTTTTACAGCTGATGGTGTAAAGAGCCCTTAAAGAGATGAACATTGTGGGCAATGTGCTTGATGTCCTTTGACTGTTTGGAAGCTTGTGAGGTGCATAAAGCTCACAAGGCACTGTTGCAGTGTGTGACAGGTCATTGTGGTGATTTTAGAAGACATAGTGCAGCACAATCGGATAGAGAAAAGGAGCGCACAGGATAAGTGCTCGTCCTGTGTGCTCCTTTTCTCTGTCCCATTGTGCTGCGCTATGTCTTTTAATATGCTATACAAACAAGCCCAAACTACAACTTTGTTAAGATTGGTCATGATAGGTTTCTTTGATTTGGCTGCACTCTCTGCACTAGTTCTGTGAAGTTCCGCAGTGGTGCCGGCAGCGTGCATCGTCAGCTCAGGCAGTTAAAATGCAGCTTGGCACTGGCCGCTTCCAAAACGAATGGTCGAGTGCTGGCCCGATTGTCCAATAGCCTTGCTGTCGTCATGAATTGCAACCAACTGCAAGCCGCCGACACCAACAACCACCAAAATCCTGAAAAACTTGGAAGATTTTTCTAGCAGCAAATCGCAATGAAGTTTTACCATAAACCTGCTCTTGGAAATGGTCGTTTCACAGAAAGAAAAAAAATTGTTGCATGTATATTACACAGGCGACTTACGAATTAGCACTGAAATGCTGCCCATGCGACTCGACTTGACCGCTTAGGTTTTCATTATGACACCTCAAACAGTCACTCACCTCCTCTATATGTAGGCCGAAGAAGCAGAGAAGGTATGGCTCGAGCTATCTAATGAAATGGTGACAGTTATTTGCTGAAAGGTTATGGCTTATGGGGGTTTAACGTCCCAAATCGACTCAGGCTATGAGGGACGCCGTAGTGAAGGGCTCCAGAAATTTTGACCACCTGGTGTTCTTTAAGGGAGCTAAGACACCTAACTTTTGTGTGCGTGGTTTCTTCTTTTTAATGTAATGATGCCACTGCGGTGGCTCAGTGGTTATGGGGCTTGGCTGCTGACCCGAAAGACGTGGGTTCGATCCCGGCCGCGGGGTCGAATTTTTAATTTTTATGGAGGCGAAATTCTAGAGGCTTATGTACTGTGTGATGTCAGTGCACGTTAAAGAACCCCAGGTGGTCGAAATTTCCAGAGCCCTTCACTACAGTGTCCCTCATAGCCTGAGTCGCTTTGGTACGTTAAACCCCATAAACCAAGCCAATCTTTTTTTGTAATGAGGTGCAAGGCATTATTATACACGGATTACCATGTGCTATGCTCCTATGACTGCTAAATAATTTATAACTGAATTTCTTTCTTGTGCTGTTTCAGTCTCACTAGCTGAACGATGACTGTGACCTCAAAGAGAGGTTGTAAGTCATGTGAGGCATGAAAAACTGCAATATAATTGGTGCTTCTACATTTGTTGTCATTCCTGCTCTTGAGGAAGGCTGGCTTCAGCACTGCAGTAAACTAAAATGATAAAGCAGCAATTATATCGCAGTTTTTCTATGCCTCATATGACCTAAAACCTCTTTGACGTCACAGCTCTCATGCGGCTGTTGAAACTGAAACAGCATGACAGAAATGTTCGACTATAAATTATTTAGTGGTTGTAGGCGAATACCACATGGTAGTTCATGCATAGTAGTGTCTTCCGCATTATTATAAAGAAGAAAATATACCACCAAAATTAGGTCTCTATGCTCCCTTAATGTGCTCTGGCATCGCACAGTACACGGTCCCCTAGAATTTCGCCTCCATCGAAATTCGACCGCCTCAGCCAGGATGAAACCCGTGACCTGAGAGACGTGGGTTCGATGCTGGCCGTGGCGGTCGAATTTCGATGGAGGCGAAATTCTTGAGGCTAGTGTACTGTGATGTCAGTGCATGGTAAAGAACCCCAGGTGGTCGAAATTTCCAGAGCCCTTCGCTATGGCATCTTTCATAGCCCGAGTCACTTTGGGACGGTGAACCGCCATAAACGATAAAGCTTTCAACAAAGAACTGTCATCATTTCAGTAAATAACTAGTGCCATACCTTTTCCGCTTCTTCGACCTACACATGGGCACTGCCGTATCCCTGCACCGCAGCTGCGCTTCCATTTAGGCAAGTGCAAGCCAGCCTAGAACTCGTGCTGCACTTCTTGAACTAGTGCAGAAAGTGCAGCCAAATGGAAGAGACCTTATAATTATGTGGCTATTTCCTTTGCATTGGGTGGGCGACAGTTTTTGTCCTAGCCATTACATAGAAAGAAGAAACAAGGAAACGTGGAAGCATTCACTATTAAGACAACAGCTTTCACCTGCAGACCCCAAATGAACAAAGCCTGCCTGTATAGTGAACAAAACAACTAGGCTGTCACGGATCTAGCAAATTATAATTTTGAAAGTGGGCCTCCTGCTGTGAAACTGGCAACGTTTGTGCCCCTAGAGGCAAGCAGTGGCGAGAGGCGAAAAGCCACAGACAAATGTAGGTAGGACAGGTAGCTGAACGAGGAACTAGTTCCTATAATTGAAGAATACATGGAAAGATAAGGACAAGACATGTTTATCTTCTTCCTTCTGTGTTCGTCGTTTTGTTTTCACAAGTTAGGAGTAGATGTTCGTTGTAGTTTCACTTTTTGAGGAAAATGGGGAGGGGGTTGTTCATCTTGAGACATGTAGCCCAAAAGACAGAGCACAGGAGTGACTCACACAACATTAGTGTTTGCGTTTTGTTCCTACTGTTCTGTGTGCTTGCACCCCTTGTCCCCAAATGAGGCATTGACATGATCTTACGTGGTGCTATGCTGGTAAAAGGATGTGTGCTGCATGCATATGGGTGTGTGGCATTCAGATTCAAGCACCAACACACGGCTTCTAGTGCAGTAGGAATTACGGGAGGAAAAAAGCCTCAAGGATGTAGATGAATAGTTTAGTTCTTCAGTTTGCCTTTTCTGAAAAATTCTGTGGCAGGTTTTAATACATGTTAGCCCACCCCTCATGTAATACTCCCTTGTGGGCCTTTGAGGTACAAATAAATAAAAAGAGTAATGCCCTTTCAAACAGTGTAATTTGCAGCTTTGGTGCAAGATTTTCGGTGGCCACTTCAGGGAGTGTTTGTCCAGAGCTTGTAGCGATTGCTAAATGGCGCTTGGTCCCAAGAACCATACAGTTAACCAATTGCCCTTGTGCCTCTTGGTGAGAAAATCTGAGAGGTCAGAATGGCAATTTACCATAGCTGTGAACAATAATGAGCTGGATGTATTGCCGAAGAGAACCGAGGTCATCTGCTTGACAGTGGTAAGAATTTTGGGTTGGTTAGAACATAGATGGCTTAAAACCTTCTTCCATATCTTAATAGATGTGTCATTGTTGGCATGTGTAATTAAAAATTTGTTTCGATGTGTGTGGCTGGTGAGCTGTCAGCTCGGGCATGACGAAGTTGTAAGCTCAACCAGAAGTACCTATGCTGTTTGAGCTCAGGGCAAGGGCTTTGAGCGAGGCCACTGCACTACATCCTTGTTGTACATTTGGCTTTCATGGTGCTCCAACTCCCTCCTTCCCCCACCTCTGTTAGGAATGTCGCCATGGGGCCGAGCGAAAGTGGTGGGGTGTAATTAGAGCAGTGGCGTGGCCATAAGGCCCATCCGAACAGCACTGCGGAAGACTTGTTTGCTGGATTGGCCCCGCAGTCAGAACTAAGGTGAGTTATCAGTGGGCCACTCTGGAGAAAGACAGTAGAGCAGCAGAAAACATGCCACGAATGGTGGAGAGCTATAGTTTGGAGGCAACCTTTGATGCCTTTGTTGCCATTGTGGTCAAAGTTATCTGTGAGAACATCAAGGGCAGCACCTGTTCTGAATGCATCGCATAGCAATAGATCAGAGCTTCAATTTTATAGTTGGATCATGGGCCTTACTGCAGGAGGTATATGAATCGGTTCAGATTTCACGTTGAGACGCATCAAATTCAGCAACGTTAGTACTCACAGGTACAGTAAAACCTCGTTAAGGCATACTTCGCGGCACTGTGGAAAAACTGTGTGCAAGGCGGCAATATTGTGACGAAGACGACGAAGCTGGCAGTGCTGCGGGAACGGAAAAGTCACGTTATAGGCGAGCGGCCATTAAAATCATCTCACTGCCATCATTCATCGCCGCTTATTATTCGGCTGGTCGCCGCTTAACATTTGGTGTGAGATGCGGGGTATCATCCCCATCCTGGTCCTGGATCTTCGGAGTCCTCCGCCTGCCGTTATCGTCGGCCGTGTGTACCTGGTTCGCCCCGCTGTGCCCCAGCCCGCCAAACCTGAACCGACCTCGCCGCTCACCCCAGTCCCGTCCCCCGCCCTGACCACAAGACACATTGACATGACAACGCTGCGCCCACGACCAGAGACGCTGCCCACACGTGAGGACACCATCCCACTGCCCATACCATTCGGTGCATTCAAGGGCTTCGTCCGTCGGCTACTGGCGACCTGTGTCCCGGAAGCTTCGTCGACCAGGATTCATTCACACATATCTTTCATCGTGATGGCCGGCACTTCCCCGCATGCCATTTCTGTTGTACCGTCCTCCACTGAGCCGTCTCTCCGTCGTCGTCTTCTATTCACTATCGGGACGATCGCTCGGCAGCCCCAGGTAGTGTCACTAAAACGACGAAGCTGGCAGTGGCGCGGGAACAGAAAGGTCGCGCTATAAGCGAGCAGCCATTAGAATGATCTCACTACCATCGTTCATCGCCGCTTATTATTCGGCTGGTTGCCACGTAACAATATGCCCAAACTGAAAGCAGCCTGAGTATATCCGTTGACCTGGTAAAAGATGATACCTGAGGCATTTCAAAGAATGCTCAGGTGAAACCTTTTATACCCCTGTCACACGGGACTTCTTCTCGGCCTTTGCCGTAAAGTTGTCTTATTGCACTAAAGGAGGAAAACCGAAAAGAAGCAGCGGCGCTGCTACACGGCAAATCCAAAGGAGTTAGAACGCGGCCTCCGTGAATGCCAAAAGTCACCGCTGTGTGTGAAGCGGCGCTAGTAACATTATGAAATTAAAGCAGACGGTAGCACTTCAGCTAAGAGTGCTTTCGTTTATGTTGGGAAAAGTAGCTATCACTATAATAAACGAGCGTTCTGACGGTGAGAAACGAATATTTTGAAACAGTTTCTTTTTTTTTTCATCGTTCTCGGTCCGACCACGGTAGGAGCACTTTCCCCGTTCGGCTCCTCGTCGTGTTCGAGAAGCGTGCTTTGTTGCTTGTGTCTTTGTGCACGCAAGCAAACTCAACACACGCACACAACAAAGAGCAAACGAAGAAAAAACTGCAAAGCGAGATGCGCAAACACGTGTGTGTCGATGCGGCTGCTGAAAAGCGTTCAAGTCCTTTCTTAGCAGTGTGGATGTCTTTAGTCATAGCCTCCTGTACGGTTAACTGCACTGTAACGCAAAATTAACCATTAAATAAGATAAATTAGATATTTTTTTGCGGTTTCAAAACTAAAAATTGCGTGAATTTTTTATTCTTTGAGCTCGCTAGCTGGCGCTGCCGTCTGGGTTGCTCATTTAAGCAACTTTAAGGCCGCTGACGGCCGCCTTTATTGCTACGGACCTTTATCGCAAAGGTCTCGACGCTTTGCCGTGTAGATGCGCGTCACGCGCCTTTGGGGCAAAGGACCTTAATTTCTAAGGCCTTACAAGTGCCCGTGTGACAGGGGTATTAATCACATAGCTACGAGTGTAGCCTCGAAGGCATGTAAGCCAGGTCCTGTGTCCCTGCTGCTCTATTAGACCGTATTTGAGTGAACAAGCAAGTGTCTAGCACACATGCAGTTTTTTTCCAACAGTACGGGTTTAGCTGTCTTCAGCCTCCATGTAGGCATTACTTACATTGGATGGCGTTTTGCCAATGATGGAAGGAACAGTGTCAGTACCAAACTGTGCTGAAGAAGTCTTGGACTGCAGTGTGTAATACATCACCAATCATGCAAAAAAAAAAAAGAGTCCACAATGCCTTCTCTGCAACAAAATACCTCCTGTAGACAGGAGGTATTTAGGAATACCTGCTCTATTCCGAGGCCTGGATTGGGAACAGTTGGGGATAACAGTTAATGGAGAACACCTTAGTAATCTACGATTCACAGGTGATATCGCTAAGTCACTCAGGAGATGAACTGCAAAGCAAGATCAGTGAGCAGAATGGTGGGTCTGAAGAATTGAAGGAGTATAGACACCTAACATTCGGGTGCTTGTTTTTTGTTTGAAATGATGCGTGAGGCATTGTTAAACATGGATTACCACCTGGTATTCTTCTATAACCATTAAATAATTAATAATCTCATTTCTTTCTCGTTCTGTTTCGGTCTCAGTTTCAACAGCCGAATGAGGACTATGACGCCAACGTGTGCCTACAGGTCACGTGAGGCATGAAAAAACTGCAATATAATCGCTGCTTCCACATTAGTTGTCATTCCAGCTCTTGAGGAAGGCTGGCTTCAGCGCTGCAGTAAATTATAACAATGAAGCAGCGATTATATGGGTGTTTTTCCATTCCTCACGTGACACAAAAGCACTCTTTGACGTCGCCGCCATTATTCGGCTGTTGAAACCGAATCAGCATGACAGAAAAAAATTATAAATTATTTAGCGGCCATGGGCAAATATTACATGGTGATTCGTGTGTAGTAGTATTTTCCACATAATTGTAGAGAAGAAAACATGCCACCACAATTACGTGCCTATATTCCTTTAACATGAAAACCAAATGGAAAATGCTCTTGGCCATTCTCTCCATGCAAATGCTGTGTGGTGTATAATATTGTTACGTGGTGGCCGGCCAAAGAGTGAGACGCAATGAACGATGGCAGAGATATGATTTGCATGGAGGGAATGGCCGAGTGCTCTGTAGCAAGTGCTCTGTACCACACCACTGCCAGCTTTGTCGTCTTTGTCACAATATTCCTTTTTCTCATGAACATTGTCACATGTAGGAAACTGGATGGTGTATCATCGTTTGTGTAAGAACTTAAGGACATTGACAAGTTCCCTAAGCAGCCGCTCACCACATACATGGCAAAATTACTTTTGAAAAGTAATTAAATTACATTACAAATTACTGCTATCAAAAAGTAATGACATGACATTACAATTACCTGCCTTAAGTAATGAAAATTACTTAGTTTTGTTGCTAAAATGTTGCGCATTGGTCATAGTTTACGCAAAATTTCTAGTTTTTTGCTTGCACTACCACTGAGCTTGAAAATGGGCGTTGGATATTTTGCCCCTCTTTAGTCAATTTGAACAGCCACTTTGCTGATGTAGATGGTCTTTCTCATATCACTCTTCAAGCAGAAGTACATCATTCAATGTGTAATATGGTCCCACCATCCTGATTTTGAAGAATTGGTCATCTGCGTAAACAGCGGGAGTACATTGATTGCTTATCCACGCATCATGCCAGAAGTGCACAGGGGCGCAGAGAAGCTGCCAATTCTGCTGATGTTCAATTAATTTGTTCTGTAGGCAAGTTGGTGGAAGTAAATTGCATATCGCTGGGGCGCTGTTGCCTGTGTTGCCCTTGAGTTAGAAATAGGGCCTCAAATGAGGCCAAAAAAAACCGACAACTCACGACCAACTTTCTTAAACATGTCAGTTGAGACTTCTTGTCAGTGGGCGATGTCAAAGTACTTGCTCAAGCACTCGCAGTGCATCTATGCAAAGGTGCCATATGGCATGCCTTGGTCATGGAGCTCTTCTGGTGGCCATGCAGTGCCTTTGTGTATGAAACCGTATGCAGTGCAGGAAGATGCGTAGCAGTCCTCCGACTGATATGCAGACTTTTCACAAAGGCAGTGCTGGCGCCTGTGCGCACATCACCTCTCGTACGCGTACGCCGCTTCCCTGGGGTGCTGGCTATTACTGGTTGCGCGCTTTTAAGGCAAGAGCCTTAAGTGGCACATTAACGTCGATACCCGGCTATGTTGTCGATGTCCAGGAAAAGTGGTTCATAACCCCCAGTGACATCATCAGCAAAGAGAAAAATTTCTTCCGAAGGTGCAGAGAATTG
Source organism: Amblyomma americanum (assembly GCF_052857255.1). Classification (NCBI taxonomy): domain Eukaryota; kingdom Metazoa; phylum Arthropoda; class Arachnida; order Ixodida; family Ixodidae; genus Amblyomma; species Amblyomma americanum. Next base: position 33,114,437 of record NC_135499.1, on the reverse strand, counting down.
AACCAAGGACCTTCAGATTGTGAGGTGATCGCGCAACCCATGGGCCACAAAACCGCATTGCTTCGTGGCAAGTAATGATTCATTTAATGTATGTGTTGCCCTATGACTGTATGCTAATGAGAAGGTGTGTCACTAGAAAGGAAGGAAACAATATAAATTAAAAAGTGGATGTTTTTCGCCTTCAAAGCATGGAACTAGTCTCTAGTGCCCTCCGCAATTTATTCTTGTTTTGGGAGTCGCCGCGGTGGCTTATTTGTTATATGGTGCTCGGCTGCTGACCCGAAAGACTCTGGTTTGATCTCGGCCGCAGCAGTCTCATTTCGGTGGAGGTGTAATGCTATAGGCCCCTGTACTGTGCGATGTCAGTGCACTTCAAAGAACCCTGGTGGTCAAAATTCCCGGAGCCCTTCACTATGGCATCCCTCATAGCCTGTGTTGATTGCTTTGGGACATTAAACCCCCATATACCCTATCTTTGCTTTGTATGTGCTCATCTCCACAAACGCGAGGCCAAAGCATGGCAGATACGAGGAGAAGCATGGACTCAGTATGCAGCAAAAGTAATATCGCTAGTAATTAATTACTTTTCCGTGAAATTACTGCTTGAAGGTAGTTCATTACATTACTAAATTGCCAGGCCACAAAAGTAATGAATTACATTAAAAATTACTGAGAAAAGTAATTTAATTACTCCCCGCAGGGGGGCGCCTACAGCTTGCAGGCGTCGCGACGGTGAGTGGCGACACCGCGGGTTCCTGAGCATCCGCAGGGACATCCCCGCAAGAGGATGATGGTGAACTGTGCATCACCACGGACCCGAGCACCCGCGCCTCGCCGTGCGTGGCATCGCCGTGTCCGGGGAAAAGGGCATCCTGGTGGTTGAGCCGATGCCGAGCGTTTGGACCCTTAAGGCCCCTTGGTGGAGGCAACACACCACTTTGGCCCCAGCTTCCTGCAGACGGCACCTCCGGCCTGACCCGGGGGAATCTGCAGTCGCCTTTTCCTATCCCCCTCTCCATCTTTCACTTTCCTATCTCTGTCTCACAACTCTCCTATATCCTACTCACTTCTTGGTTTTTCCTGTTTTCCTGGCGGCGAGGGTTAACCTTGTGTGACCAACTACCCTGAGTTGAGTCATATTTGGTTATAGTTAAGGTGTACAGCTCGCGTGGGCAGGACTTGCTTTCAAGTTCCTGTCCTGTCCCCTTGTTGGACTCCGTGGTGGGTGGCTGGCACCATGACCGAAAAACTAAATTTTTTCATGGCTCCACCCTTATCCAAACCTGATCGCTCTCTAAAAAGACGGCGGAATGAAACAGCTGATTTTTTCTCAAAAAAGAGAAACATTTTCAAAGTTCCACGTAATCCACAGTGAAAGTGACGGAATACAGGCAAGAATAATATCCCCATTCCTTGTGTCAAAATGCTTAACCGATACCTTGGGCCCTGGCTACAAGGACTCAAAAATGTCCAGCGGCGACTTACTTCTTGAGCTGCGCGACAGCATCCAGTGTTCAAAACTCTCCAACATTGCGTCTATAGGGGACATCTCTGTCTCGGTAACCCCCCACCGATCTCTAAACACAGTCCGAGGTGTAATCTCGGAATCAGACTTTATCCATATCACAGAAGCTGAAATGCTTGAAGGGCTTACCGACCAGAATGTAATCGACGTTCACCGAATCAAGATCCGCAGGGATAACAAAGAAATAGATACCAAACACATGGCCCTCACATTTAATGCCAGTACCTTGCCCGAAACGATCGAAGTTGGATACTTGAAAGTCAACGTCAGACATTATATACCCAATCCCCGTCGATGTTTCAACTGTCAAAAGTTTGGCCACGGCTCACAAAGTTGCCGCGGCCGCAAAACCTGCGCGAAATGCGCTTCAAAAGACCAGCATTCTGAGGAATGTGACGCAGCACTGCGCTGCGCAAACTGCGAAGGAGACCATGCAGCGTACTCCAGGGCATGTCCGTCCTGGAAAAAAGAAAAGGAAATAATTACCATAAAGACAAAAGAAAACATTTCATTCAAAGAAGCAAGGAGGCGTTTTGCGCTTACGAACACATTCTCTTTCACAGCAAAACCCAACTTCGCTGATGTGGTGCGCGGGGGCGTAGCACCACACAGCTCTACGGCACCTGCCGAGGCTGCTTTCACAGAGCCAGTGGCAGGGCCATCCACGCCCCAGGCAGGGACAGCGAAGGCTGCTCTGCCACCCTCAAAGCAGGGAGCGCCGGTCCATGGGTCGGCATCCCACAGGACCTCCCCCCATCGGGAGAGGCCTGAAACTAACACAACCGCGGGCCCTCCGCGGTTCTCCAGCACCTCGGTTGAGGTGATGGATACAGCACCCACTCCGCCTCCACTACAGAGGCAGAACAGCTCTCTTGAGCGGAAAAAAGACAGGCCCCTCATAACGGGCCCACCACATAAGTAAATCTCCTTTCATTTTCTCTCAAAAACACAAGCATGGCTTTTTTAATTCAATGGAATTGCAGAGGACTTATGCGGAATTATAGTGACATAACACATATTTTAGGGTCAATGTTACCCATAGTTTTATGTCTTCAGGAGACCAATCTTGGTCCACAACATGTACATATCCTGAAACATTATCAAACTTTTAGACGCGATCGCGAGCAGGCAAATCGACTCTCAGGAGGCGTCGCAATTGTCGTCCAAAGCGGCGTCTCTGCTCGAGAAATCAAGCTCAATACAAAACTTGAGGCGGTTGCAGTCAGCATCGTCAGCTATAAAACACTAACAATCTGTTCCGTATACATTCCTCCACATTTTACATTAACAGTCCATGATCTAGAAGAATTGATAGATGAACTTCCAGAGCCATATCTGGTAGTTGGGGATTTTAACGCTCACTCCCCTTTTTGGGGAAGCGAGCGCTGCGACTCTAGGGGGCAAACAATCGAAGATTTTATCCTCTCAAATAACATCTGTCTTTTAAATACAGGAAAAGCAACTTATTGTTGCCCAAGCTCGGCAAAAATGAGCTTTCTCGATTTAGCTTTCGCATCACCATCGCTTTTTAACGATTTTAAATGAGATGTTTTAAATGACCCCCTGGGAAGTGATCACCTACCTATTATCATCAGCCTCTCATCGTCTACTGCAGTCATCCCCACAAGATCACGGCGCTGGAAACTTCACCTCGCCGACTGGTCACTTTTTACAGCAAGTGCCACACTAGAAAAAGAATTTTGTGAAGATCTCAGCATAGACGAAATTAATGGAAAATTTACTACATGCATAATATCGGCCGCTACACTAGCCATACCACAAACAACAGGCCTCGTACACAAAAAACATAAAGTATGGTGGACACAAGAATGCACATTGGCAAAAAAACAACAAAATAAAGCTTGGGGCTCTCTGCGTCGGTATCCCACAGCGGAGAACTTGATTGCCTTTAAAAGGGCCAAGACCAGAGCGCGATTCGTTCGGAGAAATGCCGAGAAATCCTCGTGGCAGAAATATGTGTCCTCTATAAACAGCTCAATAACCTCAAAAAAAAAATGTGGGAAAAGGTTCGAAGATTCAGTAGTGACCATACCCCTTTCACACTTCCTCTATTGACTACACCCGGGACACAAACATCATTAGAAGAACAGGCCAACATACTAGGTGAGCATTTTGCTGAAGTTTCCAGTTCGTCCAATTACACAAACACGTTCTAGAAGCACAAAGCAATAGCAGAAAAACAAAAACTTCCATTTGCAGCAGGTATGCACGAGGACTACACTCAACCCATCACACTCCAGGAATTGATTAGGGTATTATCTTCTGGTAAAAAGACAGCAACAGGCCCAGATAATGTGCATTACGCTATGCTTGCCCATCTCTCTGAGGCTGCCGTGCAGGCATTGTTGAAATTCTTTAACAAAATATGGACAACTGGGAATATACCTTAGGAGTGGAAGAAAGCAATAATAGTACCTTTTCTGAAACCCGGAAAACCACCAACAAGTCCTAACAATTACAGACCGATAGCCCTCACCAGCTGCATCGCTAAATCTTTCGAAAGCATAATAAACATTAGACTGACCTTCACACTTGAATCTCGTCGACTCTTAGATTTACATCAATGTGGATTTAAGAAAGCATGCTCGACCACTGATCACCTTGTCCGCCTAGAAAACACCATCCGGGAGGCGTTCATCCACAAACAGCACTGTATCGGGGTATTCTTCGACATGGAGAAGGCATATGATACCGCGTGGAAGTTCGGCATCCTCCATGACCTAGCAGATCTAGGGATCCGCGGCAGGATGCTGAACTGCTTGAACGACTTCCTGACTAACCGCACATTCAGAGTCCGTCTGGGAGCAACTCTATCAACGACATTCACCCAAGAGAATGGCGTACCCCAGGGATGCATTTTAAGTACGACACTCTTTATAGTAAAAATGAATTCTTTGGCCAAAGTAATACCTAAGTCCGTAATGTATTCAGTTTATGTAGATGACATACAGATAGCATACACTTCTTCCAACATACTGTCCTGCGAGAGACAAATACAAATCACACTATATAAACTGGCTGCTTGGGCAGAGAAAAATGGATTCAAGTTCTCCCCTCAAAAAACAGTAGCTGTTTTATTCTCATTACGACGAGGCCTACAGGTCGATCCCAATCTGTGCTTGAATCAAACCACACTGCCAGTCAAACAGGAACATAAATTTTTAGGCGTCACTTTTGACAAGAAACTTACATTTCTGTCACACATTAACAACCTGAAAAAGAAAGCATCCAAAGCCCTCAATGTATTAAAGGTACTCTCGCGAGAACGGTGGGGGTCCGATAGAGCATGCCCATTGCAAATATATCGCTCTTTGGTGCGCTCCAAGCTGGACTACGGGTGTGTGGTATATGGTTCGGGAAGAGCATCCTACTTGAAACGACTGGACCCTGTTCATAATCTTGGTTTGCGCCTATCAACTGGAGCTTATAGAACATCCCTGGTAAAGAGTCTTTACGTTGAAGCTAATGAGCCCACACTAGAGGATAGAAGAGTCACACTAACATGCACGTACATCCTAAAAACCCGTTCTCTCCCTAAACATCTCTGCTATCCCATTGTTACCAAGTGCCCATCTAGGAGATTATTCAATAATAAACCACATTTTATCAGGCCACTAATAATGCGCTTTGAAGATAAATGTGAAGACTTAGCAGTGCTGGACGCTCTACCTAATATTGCACAAAGACATGAATATCTACCACCATGGTACAGCCTTCCTTCAGTGTGTGACTTCACATTGACACACGTAAACAAAGAGAAAATACCACACGAGCACATACTGCAAGAGTTCTTTGCACTACAAGAAAAATATGACACTTACACCGAATTTTACACTGATGGCTCAAAAAGAGAAAGTCATGTCGGAAGTGCAGTAATTCAAGGAACAAATGAAAAATGATAAGATTGCCACAGTATGCATCGGTATTTACTGCGGAGTGTTATGCCATCTTTGTAGCTGTAGAACAAATAGTAAAACAAAACATAAAAAATAGCATCATTTACACCGATTCACTGAGTATGCTAAAAGCGCTGCATTCTACAAACGCTGCTGAACCCATAATAGGAAAAATCATACATAACATAGTTAAAATTACAAAGCAAAAACATAACATTATATTCTGCTGGGTCCCTAGCCATGTTGGAATTTTAGGTAATGAGAGAGCAGATGCTTGCGCAGCACAAGCTAGAATTGGCCATATAAAACAAGTTAACATACCACAGAGGGATTTTTCTAAATTACTGCACAGTAAACTCAGGAATAAGTGGCAGATTGCATGGGACGAACAAACAAACAACAAACTACATTCTATAAAACCTGTTTTGGGAGAATGGAGATCATGTACACATCAGGAGCATTTCATAGAAGTTATTTTGTGTCGACTACGCATTGGACACACACACCTTACTCACAACTTCTTACTGACAAAAAAAGGCAAACCTCTCTGCGAAATGTGTGGCGATGAACTCACGGTAAACCACATTTTAATTGTATGCAAAAAACTGGAACAACTGAGGAAAAAATATTTCACAACATTGTACAATGAATACATCCCACTACACCCCATGTTACTTTTAGGAGATCAAGCACTGGTTGATTTTTCCAGCATTTTTAAATTTCTCAGAGAAGCCAATGTTTTATACAAACTTTAGATATAAAAAGCGTAACCTTTAACAAAAGCTCTAACCGTGTGTTTGGCGCATCATAGCCTCAGTTGCTTTTGCGCCGTTAAAATCAATATAACTAATTTAATTACTGTAATTTTATTACAGTAATTTAATTGCTGGCTAATCTGCCATACACTGATTTCAAGGTGATTGCACACTGCTTTTCAATGAATGCGAAATCCTGACATGATAGCTTTTGCAAATGGTACGAAACAATGCCTTTTGCATTTTTAAGGCAAAGGTTTGTGCCACCTTCCCTTTTATTTTTTCTCTCCCCCCCATCATGTTTTTTTTTTTGATGTTATGAATGCAATGTTTTAGCAATAAGCTTGAATTAGCCCCTATGAAAAATTTTTTTGCTGGTCTGCACGTGACTGTCTCTATGTCCAGGTTTTGTGCCATTTCCTAGTCCCTGGCATTTATTGGCACTTTCACTTCAATAAAACTTTTGTGAATGTGCTGGCACAAATTTTGAAAAGTTCCTTTGCTAGCGCTTGCAAGTTGTTTCCATATTTTTGTTTTCCATGAGGGTGAAGTTTCATGGCATGTCCAGTCCGTCAACTATTTCTTACCATTCTCAGATACTTTGTCCCGTTACACTTGTGCATTGTGGAAGAGCCGCAGCTGCTCTTAAGATGCTTTGTGTCCTTGCCTTTGTGCAGGGCAGCAGCGGCGTCTTTTCCGCGGTGCTCAGTTGCATGTGGGCAAAGCATCCAAAGATGATGACTAGCTTGGCTGGCATTTTCTTGGTCTCTGAATGGCTCATGTGGTCAGAATTTGGCAAAATTATGGACATGTATGCCAGGGAATCGTTTCAAAAAGTTTTCCAGGATTTGTATTGTGAATAAAAATAGCACAACACGCATAATTTTTCGTTTTGTGATACTGCAGATTACACGAACCAAGAACAGAACAGCAAGGTTCTACTGTATTTCTTTGAAGGGCTGTGACGGTTTTAAAGGGTGTCTAGCAACCTTGAATTGTCAAAAGGAATTTCGTTTACCTGGAAAAATCTGGCAGTTGTGAGGGATACCATCAAGAAAGTGGTCAAGTCTCGGAAAAGGACGGACTGAAATTAACGCAGAGGTCTGCTGCGAGTTTAAACGATACTGTGAGTGTCCAGCACACGGTCCGTTCTTATTGGCATGACATAGTTTTGCTTCTAATGAGTATTAGGCATGGCAGCCTGTCTGTTTTAGCTGTCTTTTTCTTGTCTTCAATTAAGTGAGCATTGTATATACCGTATTTACGCACATAATTTGCGCACTTTTTATTCAGAAATTTGGGCTCTAAGAAGGGGGTGCGCAAATTACGTGGGGATTTCGCGAGCGCGACTTAAAAAACTCCACAAAGGTCATAACGCAATATAGGTATAGTCTAAGTTGCTGCGTACACGTCAGCACCCGAACCCGCACCCTACGCTGGCCGGCCCCCGAAAAAAAGCCAGCCAATTGTTCGATAGTTCCGGATTCCGTAAGTTTGCTTTCGCAACTTCGTCTGGGAAAGCAACCGCGAATCAATAAATCAATTATCAGACCACACAATTCTTTAATAGTACCGTGCGAGTATCGACCAAACTGCTTGTCAGTGCCTTATCATGGCGCGGAGCTGAGAAGCCAGCGAGAATAACCACATACACACAAGTTTGCCGGCACAACGATTGTCGTCTATGGACAAACTTGTGCGCACTCGGTTACTCTCGCTGGTTTCGCCGCTCCGCGCCATGATAAGACGCTGACAAGCAATTCGAAACTTGCCGTATAGTTGTGATATCCCATCGCAAGACACGACCGAACAAACAAACACAAGCCGACAGAGAAAAGCGTAGCCGGCAGTCGAGTCACATGCATCAGCCAAAGAAACAGCGGTGTTGGTTCTATCAGCTGCTGATCCTCCCTGAAAGCGCTGCTGGCCGTTCCGAGTGGCGATGCCGCTGGTGCCACCGCGATTATAACAGCGGCCCGACACCACCATGAATGCCCAGTGCACAATAGATTCAAAAAGCCTTCCGAACAAACACGCGGAATAGTCGAATGCTACTGGGAAGAGCCCGCATGCATGATGGTGGTCTAGCGCAGCACGGTGCGTAAAATATGTGAGTAGAAAAACTTTTTTTGTAAACCCGGGTGATAAGTTCAGGGTGTGCAAATTATGCGCGTAAATATGGTACTAGTTGGTTCTGTACAGGTTGCCACACTCCTCATTAAAGGGACACTGAGGAGAACCCTATCAAAATTTTTTTGTTAGCAATATCTGATAGTTCGGCATTTCATGGCTTTGTTGACGCTTGTCCGGGAGCGAAAGATGCATTTATTTCAAAGAAATTTGGATTCGAAGTTGAAAAATTTTTTCCCGCCGCTCCGATTCAAACTCGAGAACTCTTATGACGACACAGAACGGAGTGACGTGAAACGTGACGTAAACGGAGACTCCATGATTTCTGGCAGCTAGCGGTGCGGTCTAGTAGCTGCTGAAATGAAAGCTACCGCCGCCGTACGTTGAAGGCATCTATCGGGGGTCGCCACCGTCGCTTCGTTTACGTTTGCACCGGCGTCTTGCCAGCGTACGATGGATCCCGTTCCCGAACCCGACGACGTAGTTATCGCAAAAACTCTGGCCTGCATTTCAGCGACCTCAGCCCCACAGAGCGTGCGATGCTTTTGAGGGAGCACGGTTTGGTTATGCGCCGGCGGGTGGTTTCCCCCTTCCTCAGAGAGCAGCCATTGCAAACTAAATATCATAACCCCAGTGCGGGGAGTCGCAAGGGGTGCGTTGCGCCCATCGGAGGCTGGCCGGGGCTTTGGAGCCAACGGATTGTGATTCCTTGAACGGAGCGGTTGCACGGCGCAGCAGGCAGTTTCGAGGTCTCCCACGGTTGCAAGGGCCAAGTTATTTATTTATTTTTTTGCCACAAAAAACAAATGGGTGCTCGAGGGCGGTCGCATTTACAGTCGGCGGCTTGAAACCAAGGCCGGCGCACGACACTTCAACGGCTTCCGCTAGGTCCAACGGGTCCACTGGATCTGGCTCTCTCGCCAACTTACATGTACCTTCAGATATGTACTGTGAATAGATTAAAATAGCCGAGCTCGAAAAGAACAGCTCCACCAAACTGCCGCAGCTATTGAATATAACGCGCACCTCGCCGCGGAGCCAAATCAGTCTGGCCGGGCCGGCGGCGGCTGGCGCACTCGGCGCGAAATAGATGCATGCTCGTCTCTCCGCCAATGTGGTCAGAGTGCGCCGAAGCCGCCGAACGCGCCGGCGGTCAAGCGCAGTTGGAGTATAGAGGGTCTCGCTTTGACCGACGTGACTTCGCCGTGCAGGGAGCGCGCGCGCCTCGCCGCAGCATAAACGCGCCTTGACAGAGCCTGCGCTTAACCGCTAACCAACGTATTCAGCGGCGGCATCCATGGGAGCCACTGAAACCCCCCGCCCACTCACTAAATAAAAGAAAAGAAGTCCAGTGCCGAGGTTCAGAATCGAACCAGGGCCTTCGGCGTTTGAGGCAGAAACGCTACCGCTCCGCCACGACGGCTCAAGTTACAGCCGTCAATAAAGGCGCATCTAGTGAATGCACTCTTCTGATGCAGAAATCTCCGCGCTTTCGCTAGGTATATCCTGGCCTAACAGAGCTAGGCCATCAGCAATTCTTCTGAACTGCCTTGTACCTTGTCTCCCGTCCCTAATAAACGATTTCTGTTAGGTAGTTTGAAGTTGACTGGCACAGCCGGGAATGTTTCGCCGGGCAAGCGTGCGAATACACAAGTGCTGCCTTGTACGATCACCGACCATCGTGCCATCATAGCTTTTCATCGACCGTGGCGATCATCTGACAAGCCTTAACAGGCTCCTTCAAAGGTTAACTAGCACTTGAAGCGGCACTTGGAGTTCCTCTGCTGTTCGGCGCTTGTAAATCAAAGCGCATCAAAAACAAAACCACGGGGCACGCAAGGCTCATAGACGCGAAGCGCCATAACAAATCGAAACTCTCCTGGCCGCCTGTGGCGCCGCCAGGCATCCGTTTTCTTTGCTTTCAACATTCAGGTTGTCTTTTGCCTGCCTTCCTTGTGTGATAAAAGTGCACTATTGGTTTTAAAACAAAACTTACTTCAATATTGATCTGCGCAACCTACCTTTGTCAGCCTCAGGGATTCGCAAAACCAAGTAGGATGGAAAATTCCTCCAAGGTGGCATCTCTTGTCCTATGGTGTCACCACGCTTGTACTTGCGAGATTGGCCTGTGGTGGCGATACCTGTATTTTGGTTCCTGCTATTTTCTACCTTACAAGAGCTTTGTTTTCAGTAAGAGCGGTGATTTTGTGATCAGGAGCTGGTATTCTATCGATACAAGCCAACTTCAATTTCTCCTCAGTGTCCCTTTAAGTTTGGTCTGGTGCATATGAATAGACACAGCTACGTTCAAAAGTATTTTCTGTGGAATAAGTCGCAGTCATAGGAATGTGCAGAATTCATGCGCTTTCAGTATACTGATGCGAGGTGCCACGCCACCCCGGTGTGGCATCAAAATCGATCTGTAAATCTTGCTCTCAGGCCTCGTCAATCTTGTAGGCTATTGCAGAAACAAACAGAGGCTAGTTTCTCTGCGGTTCGAGCTGTGATGACGAGGTCGTAAAAAGCTGTTACTTTTTGTGGAAATGCTTGATGCTTGTCCTGCGGCATTGCTGCTATCGAAAGGGATGCCAGAGTGTGCCTTCATTGGAAAGGCAGTGCTTCTCAGTGATGAGCAAACCAACCTTTGTCAGCCCTCTTGTTCAAGGGTTCCTTCTTGAAAGCCTGAAATATTCTTTTGCAGTACAATGAACAGTGTATGGAGTCCCTGAAAGCATGCAGAGTGTTCCGTTTAGATATTTTCCAGAATTTTCTCAAAGAGTTTTGTTTCTTTTGTGAAAGCACATGTAATGTCAGCACATATGGCCGCCACTCTTATGAACCATTAAAAGAAAGCAAAAACTTGTTAGCATAATTTTAACAAACTTCCAAATCTAAGAGTCCGGATCAGTCAGGCACTTTTTGTCCAGTGAGAAGGAAAACAGCTGTTGAAATTTCAGCACAGATTCCTAGTTGAAATGTGCCAGCATCTGTGGGTCCGTTACGGCCAGGGATTCCAGTGTGGTGAAACCCATACACTAGAGTTAAGTGGGCCATGTCCCGTTAAGAATGCTGCATCTGGGGCAGCATTCCACAGTCACAAGAAAGTGTGGAAGAGGTCGTCATGTTAATGCTCTCACTCTTGTTGTAGCGTAAGCTGCTGTTCATCGCTTTTTTGTGTCATTAATGTTTCTCAACAATGCCACATCACGTCATACGCCTTTTCAGTGTCTGAACTGTGACAAGAGCATCTCCACCGCAGCCGTGGCCTCATGCTTGAGTGCTCGTCTCGGCTACGGGAGGTCGTGGGTACGATTCCCGCGGCCTCCGGTCCACCACCCAATTAATCCAATAAGAACAGGCGGTCCCCCGGCCTAGTGCTCAGGTCTCCAGGGCTGCACTGCGTGGGAAGGATAGCCTGCGCCTCAAAATTACCGTCAAATGTGGGCACAAAAACGTCTCCACGTGGTTAAAACCCGCAGTCCAAAACTCTCGCCTTGTGCCAGTTACAAAACTCACAACGTTCACTTCTCTAGCCTCAAGATAGATGTGCCATAAGCACTCTTCGCTCACAAACCCCCTTCGAGCAAAGTGCGGCGATATTAGATTGCTACCGTCGTGGCTGGCTCACACGCAGCAGCAGGTGTGCATGGCGGGTTAAAAAAAAAGATGGGCTTCTACCGCACGAGGTGGATTTAGGGTTGCTTGACGGCGGTACTTATCTCTGATCCATCAAGGCAACGGTTTGGTCGAAGACCCTTCTCCCAAGCATCTCACCCTAGATGAGCCGAGCACCATGGCGGGGAAATCTTAAAACCAGTGGGTACCTGGCGGCACTGGGAATCGAACACAGCACTTACCGAATGCGAGGAGGATGCTCTGCCACAAGGTCGCGCTTCGGTGCTATGATCTTCGCCAAAAGGCTGAGAAATGAAAAGCCAAAAGATTGTTGTTTGGCAGCTTACAAAGTCAAGCTGTCATGTTTTTTCCTGAACACAGTTATGGCTCAGGCTAATTGTACCATTCTACATGTTTTTCCCTCATTCATTGAGACGCTCAATAAGCTTTAGGATGCGATAAATTATGAAGAGGAATGAAATATTTGTGTGAAATGTTTCTTTTCATCACTGCATTTTGTGGAAACATGTTTGTATTGCAATTTCAAATGTTTTATAATTTGAACTACTCGAAAATAAAGCATATCACAGTACTGGCTGGCATTTCGAAAGGCCCTGATATGCACAGCATGTGTACGAGAGCAGACGATGCAGCGGTCCCTGTGTCATTACTTTTGGAGCCCACATGACCAGGGTTGCTACTCTTCCTCGGGAGTGACGTCATAATGCACCCCGGCACTCAGAAACCGAAATCGCTCAGTATAAATAATGCAGTAATATTTAATGTTCATATTTAAATTGCGGAGCACGTATCACGCACCGGGTGGGAGTGTGCAATATTTGAAACTAAGAACACTCCAACCAAAAATTTGATGTCTCCGCCCCTTTAAGGTTTTTGGTTTAGCATATGGAGCTTGTGACCTCCTGTGTGCCAGCGTCAGAAGCCTTTCAGAAACCCTTTCGTTGTTTGTCTTGACTGTTTTTATTCATTCTTGGTCTCTGCCTTGTATACACTTCTTTTTGTGTGTGGTTTTTCTGGCATATCTTGAACGATGTTCCTTTCTTTTTTTTAAAGTATCTTTCTAATGTCCATACGCAAAACCACTACAGGAGTATGTGGGCTGCTGCTGTAGCCTGTTGGGAGATGTCCTTATCTTTTTTTCCTCATATGCGTTCCATTTTTGTGTATTTGTTTGTGGGTTTCTCTTAGTGGTTTATTAGTTGCATTTTATTGTTCTGAGCTTGCTTACTTTTTTCTCTTTTCATGGCATCCAACCCTGTGAATGACTGACACTAATGGAGGGACTGCAGCAGCCGACCTTGCATGGCGCAGCATTCTCTGGTCCAAGGCACCTATTCCCCGTTCCAGGCTACTGGCTCAAGATTGTCCCCACAATTCTGCACCTTGGCCTACAGGCAGAGTCGCATTAGGCCCACGTCGGCCAGGGCTTCCTTGCCAAATAAAGTGTTCCTACCAACACGCCTTGGCCGTAATTGATGAAGCGTGTGAATAAATGAGTAACAACTTCGTTGGCCGTATAGAAAAACCGTGTTACAAAGCAGTTTTTTTTATGGCCATATCCAGCCACCACATTGTTTCCTCTGAGCAACCTACTCATCTTTGAGGTAAGTGCTTGCCGTGTGTCACATCACAGTCTGAAGTGTTGCTGCAGAACCGCATATTGCCTTCCTGTTTATGCCATTGCAGCAGGAAATGCTCCACAAAGCTAACGAAAAAAAAAAAAAATCGCCAACATACTGTTTTGAGACAACTGCTAAATGGGTGCTGAAGCGCACTGAACATTGTAATTGAGGCCCTTTGAATTGAATGTTCTTTGTAGGTATTTTACAAAGGCAAGATAAGTCCTAGCAGTGCTACTGGGATTGCTACTCGCTGCAAACGAGGTGGATTCTGTAGCACTGGGCTCTTGCTGGCAGTTTGTGAAATTCGCTTTACCTGAAACTGCACTGTAAAAGAGCATAAAGAAAACAATGTCTTCCTCGGTAATTCATGCCATGCAACATGACATGGAAACCATCGCATGGCCAGTTTATCCATTGCCTTCAGGTTCAAGACATCTGCCAGTTTCTATACGGTAGCTTGAGACTGTTGCACTGGAAAATTACATTTCTCTTGAAGGCACTTTTTGAGCAGGAATTGGGTTTACCCTGGTTTTCGTTATTTATGTTTTGGGTGCACAAGCTGGGTAATATTGGGCTTTAACTGCTAACAAGAGGCCCTAAATATTTGCTAAATTTGATTTATAGTCTTCTCTTACTGTTGTAACCTATCTTTCCTCAAGCAGGACGGTAGCTGAGTGAAATCGCATCACCTGTTAATGTCAATATTTTCTTTTCTCAGCTGCTGAGGGCCATTATTGCCAGAGGGGTATGTAAGGTGTGTACTGTAGACAGGTAAATCGCTTAATTCAAACCGACGGTATTTGCAAACTGGCACTTTGCTCCCGTCAAAATCGCGTATTTCAGTGCGACAAAGCTGCCGGTAATATAAGCATACGCAACGGCCGTACAGCTTACCTGTCCTGACCGATGAAGCATGGCAATGCAGCGCACTGCATGTGGCCATCGTGGAGAACCACTCATCTACTACCCCTGTCACACGGTGCTTTCGAAGTGCAGTTTCTCTCCCCAGCTGCGCTCTTGTTCCTGCCACGACGTGGGACCAGTTTATGTTACCGTATGCGGGGCCTATCGAGTGGAATCTATGAGGCGCCGCTGACAGTGCTGATGAGCGGTCGCATAAGAATGAAAAGACCCGCACCAACCCATGGTCGGGCTCCCAAATTTATTCCGAAGTCTGCGTAAAGAACTATTTTCGGTCCCCTTACCCTTTGTTTCTAATCAGCATAGTTTGAACAAATTTTCGGTCACTTAATAGTTTGAAGTATCCAGGCGTCGAATGCCTGACCATTGGTACGTGACTATATATATATATATATATATATATATATATATATATATATATATATATATATATATATATATATATATATTTCCCACCCATGGCGCGCGCGCAATTTGTCCCTAAACGTAATGACCGTTGGATATAATGTCTTCATCTTCAAAAGACCTGTCGAAAATCTCAAAAGTTTAATATAGCGACAAATTTATATATGAGACTGCTCAAAGGGAGCACAACTACAAAACCACCGCCGCACACACGCGTTCACTCTTGGCGCTCTTAATTCAGTTCCAATAGATTGACCGAAAGTTTGAGCTATAAAAGTGAGCACGAAACAACGAGAATTCACTGTGTGAGCGTGTGTTTGAGGAATGATCGCGCATAAAAGGTTTTACCACTAAACGCACTGATCATAGTGCTTGCATGCGGCACAGCGAAACGGTGATATCAATATAAGATGGAATTCCGCATCTGGCGCTTCTAGCCCTCGCAATGAAAAGAGGCAGGATTAATTTTTCCCTTTGCAAAACAAACATCTAGTAGAACCCGCTGTTACGTTCGCGGTTGCTGCGTTTTTCCCGGTACGTTTTTTTTTATTCGTATGAGCCAGATAGTCCAGCTGCCACAGAAGCCCCTTCAACTGAAACTCGATCGCCTATATCTGTTAAATAATGCAATTATTGCATAATTCCCTTGTCGTACGTCGCGAAAGTCATCTCACGATGGTAGTTTACACCGTCCCGGAATTTGTTCAATGCGCGCGTAATGGCGACGCCGGCCAGAAAAAGCGATACTATACACGTACTCTATATAGGCACTTGTTCGCCGCTGCGTTCGGCGACGTCTGGAAGCACCCAGGCCAACGCCAACATACAGACCATGTGATTTTTTGTGCGTCTGTTGTTTGTTACATCGGCGCGCTGTGACGCTAGCGCGAACGATAGCACAAAAACGAAACTATGCCGCGGCAGATGGCACAAACAGCGCTGTACGAAATGCGCTTGCGTGGGTTCGCTCCGACAGTTTTGTTTCTGCCATCCGCTTTATTCTTGTCGCCTGCACCTTAAAATACAGAATTTATAGATTCCAATACAGCGATGATTCTATGGGATTTTTAATGCGGCCACCGCGATAACAGCGAAGAAGCGCGCGCGTACCGCATCTTCGCACGCTCCAGGCATGCTCCCTCTTCACTGCTAAATACCTTCCACAGACAGCTGCTCAGGCTAACCGAGACTCGACGCAGTGCGTTTCTGAAGGACGGTATTTGCTTATGTCAGCTTTGTACCCCTTTCCCTTATATATCGTGTTCATTCTACTTGATCGCCATAGGATGTGCCCATTGTTTCCCACAAATCATCTTCAATAACGTTGCCGTAGGCTCGCCTGATATCCAGAAATGCTAGCCATTGGGGCCTGTGTTCCTTTTCAGCAGTCTCTATATAATGTGTCAATGAAAACATTGTCCTAGCTCCAACCTCCTCTGTTTCCGGAACCCATTGTGTAGCTCCCCTAGCACCCCCTCGTTCTCCATCCAAGCCTGCAGTCTGTCCTTTATAATCTGCATCACCACTTTATAAACCACACACTTCACTGTTATGGGACGGTATTTGCTTATGTCAGCTTTGTCCCCTTTTCCCCTATATATCAAGTTCATTCTGCTTGATCGCCATTCATCCACTATCATTTTGTTCACTAACTCTATTAATGTTTGCTTGGATTTTGGTCCTAACTTCTTTATTAACATAATCGGAATACCATCTGGTCCTGTCGACGTGCCACTAGCAGCCTTCTTCTCTTGTCGTTACGCGAGCGCTTGCGCTCTGTAAAGGGCCACTGCGTCCGACACGGCCGCGCATCGAAGCGAAGTGGCAGATGACGCGAAGCGCCACGCCCAGGTCCAACTTCTGCGCCACTCGACTGCGATGAACGGCCGTGTCGGACGCAGTGGCCCTCCAGAGAGTGCAGCCACGCACTCGCGTGTTCAGGGTGGTCGACCCTGTACGTATGGGACCGCTCCTCGCTTCGACCGACGGATGCCTCGGGGACTGCAGAACCACCGTGCTTGATGGTATTTCTGACCATTGCCACACGTTGTAAAGAATTCACATTACTAACTTGCCTATACTCTGCGCAAATCAAGACGAAAGTTCGGAACGGATGAGCGCACATATGGCCACTCGAACAACCCATAGATTACGCGAAATGAAAGCGTATTTTCATACGGTCAATTACGACAAGATTTTCCTGAGAAAACTTCGAAAAGACTTTCATTTTTCCGGAGTGCCTTCGAAGGCACAGGCACTACACAAGTGCGAGCCCACAAACCACACAAGCGTCCTTTCACAACGAATGTGCCACACCACACGTCCAGAGCATCCAGAGGCCGATCAAACAAGCAAGCGATGCAAAACGCCCGCGCCCGCACGACCGCGATCCACAAATCACAAATGACGCCAAGCCAATCTATAATCCATGGGTGAAAATAACGCTTCCGTTATTACGACCAGGTCGGAATAACGATTTGGCTTGGCTTTCCGTTATTTTCACCTGGTCGAAATAACGCCGGCCCGAAAGCTGGGCACCAAACGACCAACCCCTTGTCACTTGGTAGCTGGTCCCCGGCTGAGTTTGCCACGCCGAGTCGAGGGCATCTCCTCTGTGACCGAGGCCGCTACCCCCACACGCTCTAAGGGTGTCTGGGAGCACACGCAAAAGTGCGCGAAGTGGTGACAGGTAGCATTAGTTACATATTGATACATAGGTTTTTCTTTTCGGTACTTTACCGGTCTAGTCCTATATACACATACAAACACTGGAAGATGGTCACTGAGTGCACATGATATTACACCTGAGTCAGCTATTGGTTGGGAGGAGATCATAATCAGCAGATCGAGAAGAGACTCACTTTCTTGTGTAATCCTAGTTGGAGTGGGTACGAGGTTGATGAAGCCGTTAGAAGCCAAGACAGTGTTAAAGTCTCTAACCAAAGAATTGTCCCTCAACATTTCTATATTAAAATCCCCTCCAGCTATTAAAGTGTATTTGCCGTCTGTTATAAACGAAAGAAAGCAGACGTAAAATTCCAAAAACTTAACCACATTTCCCTTCGGAGGACGATAGCAAACTGAAAACACGAACCTGCTGGTACTGACAGATAGGACCTTGATATCATCCGTAATTAGGCTATATGAGTCGAGCTTGTTGCATTCAAAGTCGTTAGACACCAAAAAGGCTACTCCCCCCCCCCCCCCCCCCCCGAAGACCAGAGCGGTTCAAGTAGTAAGTTGCACAGTTGGTCATCTTAAAAATGTCAATCATTTGTGCTCCAAGTTTCACTGAGCATGATCACAGAAAAAGGAAACGAAAATTCACTGAACAATTTCTCTAAGCACATTGCCTTGTTTTTTACAGAGCGTGCATTCAAGTGAACAGCTTTAAGCGATGTCGGCGCAACACACGAAGCTGTGCGGTTCAGGTCACTGGGCAGATAACACGTGCAGCATTTTGGTTATATTTCAAGAAGAAAACGAGATAAAATCAAAAATGCTATAACTGATCCAAGTCGCTCTTTCTCCTCACATTAATGGCACTCATTCCTTCACTTTTCCTGACGAAAACCCTTCCGTTGACATACCAAGTAAACTTATAGCCTTTATCTTTGGCGCAGTCTTTCGTTGCTTGAAGGAGTTCTCTGTTGCGGCGTGTTAAGTTTTCTTGCAAGAAAATGGGTGGATCGCTTTCCTTCAGGTTTTTCTTATTCTTAACCAGTTTTCTCTTATCCCTTGCCTCGTGAAACGCACAATGCTGCCTGGCACCTCATCACGTTTGGTTGGAAGTCAATGCATGAACGTGTGCAATTTCCTGTTCCGTCAAGTGAGGCACTCAAAGTTTATCAGCCACGTTATTTAATATGTCTGTCAGGTCCTCATCCTGTGCTTCTTTTATTCCATGCACTTCTAAGTTCAGCTGCCTGCTCCGCAATTCGAGGTCATGTATGTCCTTTTCCAACTGGGCTTGGGCTACCTGTTTCAGGCCATCTTTTTCTTCAAGCTCAGTCATCCTCTTTTTTAGGTCTTTAATGTCAGCCTCTTGATGGCAGAACTTTTGCTCAAATTCATCGATTAGTTACTCCCTCTTCCACATCCAATGTGCCCAGTATGTCCCACAAATCCTCTTGAATAACGTTGTCGTAGGGTTCCCTAACATCCAGAAATTCTAGCCATAGGGGCCTGTGTTCCTTTTCAGCAATCTCTATACACTGCTTCAATGAAAACAGATTGTCCTCCAACTCCCTTTGTTTTTATTATTTATTTATTTATTTATTCAATACTGCCAGCCTTGGTAGGCCCGTGCAGGAGGGGCAATACAACGAGATACAAGGCATGGTAACATTTAGCACACAAATTAAAAGATAAACAAACCAAAGACAACACAGTCATGATTCGAACAAAAAATAGGTATGAACTCATATTTTCTAGCGCTTAGTGAACACAAGGGACAAGAACACAAATACACAGGACGTACACTAGTCTTCAACTGTCGTTTATTCGAAAAACATTCAATATAAGACATCAATTGCTGATATTCACACACGCGCAGTAGCAACGCCACGTTTCAAGAACAATTCTTTTTTTGATAGATAAACAGATGGGGTACTGACACATTTTGAACCTTCTTTATCAATGCACATAGCTTCGAAAATTTCCCATTCCGATTGCGTTTTTAGTGTTCCTAGAATGCTTGTTTCATGCAAGATTGGTGTGCAGGGTACAAGGTCAGGGTCGCCAGGGTACCGTTCGATGAGACAGCGTTTGCAGTGCACCGCGAGATTCCCCCCCGCCGTTATGGATTCTGTTGCCAAGCGGTGCTCTCTCAGCCTTTCATTAACGCATCTTCCTGGTTGCCCAATATAAGCCTTGCCACAAGTGAGCGGGATTTTATAGACAACACCGATTTTGCATGGTACGAACTTCCTGTGGTGGTTCGTAGTGCACATTGGCTTCCTTGCCTCGCTGTTCACGAGTGGGCACAAGCGCACTAGTTTCTTCGGGGCAGTCAAAACAAGATTGACGCCACACTTTTTCCGGTACCTTTTTTAGACTGTGCGACATGTTGTGAACATACGGCATAGCCACAAGCTGAGTCCGCCGCTGGGGATCGTCACGGTTTTGTTGCCTCCCAGTTCTCACTTCCTTCAGCAGCTTTTCCGCAACAGATGTCAGAGTTTGCTCTGGAAACCCGGCGTTCTCTAGGCGAAGCTTTTTGCAGACTCACACTTTCTGTGATGCAATGCTCGCACGACTTATTGAGAGTAGCGCGGAATGCATTCATGGCAATACCCCCTTTTACAAGTTTAGAGTGCGCCGATTGATAACTGAGAATTTTTTTTTGTTCTCGGCTGATACATCCAGCAAACACGTGCCTTTTCAAACGCAATCGGAACGGGAAATTTTCGAAGCTACGTGCATTGATAAAGAAGGTTCAAAATGTGTCAGCACCCCATCTGTTTATCTATAAAAAAAAGAATTGCTGTTCTTGTAACTTGGCGTTGCTACTGCGCGTGTGTGATTATCAGCAATTGAGATGTCTTATATTGCACGTTTTTTCGAATAAACGACAGTTGAAGACCAGCGTACGTCATGTGTATTTGTGTTCTTGTCCCTTGTGTTCACTAAGCGCTAGAAAATATGAGTTCAAACAATATCCAACTAGCCCAAGTTTCTGCCTTACTAAAAAACAGGTAAACAGAACACAATGTTTTTTCGCCAGAACTGGACATACAGCATTCAAAAGTTTTTATAAAAAAATTGGCAATGCTCTCAGTGCTTATTAGTCCACTCAATTGAAGCAGGTTCCACTCAGTTATTGTTCGGGGAAAATAAGAATATTTGTACAAGTTTCTTCTGGCAGGATAAGGTGTTAAGGACTGGGCGTGACGATGTCTCTCGTTAATCGTGTCACTAGTGGTTTTAAGTAAGGGTCCGGGCTCATTGATAACTTATTTTTCAACAAAAAGAAAAATTTTAGTCGCAAAAGCTTTCTTCGAGTTTCCACTGTCTGTATGCCATTATACATTCATTAAAGTTGTAGGGGAATCAGTTTCTCGAAGTTCTTTATAGCGCTACAAAAAAAAAAAAAACAAGGACACAGGAAGAAGCACACAGGACGGGCGCTGTTTTGTGCAACATTTTTCCTTCATCAATTGGCAACATTTTGGCTCCACTTATTGACGATGGAACAGCCCTAAAGATTTTTAGATATGTTAATGACTTTTTAGTGATTTTAAAGAGACGTAATACAGGTGGCTACCAGGAAGTTGCAAATGAGATTTTAGATACGTTCCGACAACACGGCAAAGGGCTCTCATTCACGTACGAGGTGCCTGAACAAAGTAACCTTCAATTTTTAGACCTCAACAGCAAGCTCGGAGACAGATATGTTTGCTGCATGGTGTTACCGCCCTAGAGCCAGAAAAGATTTCTTACCTTTTGATTCGGCACAGTCTAAAACGGTCAAGAGGGCTATTGCGACCCTTTCCCTAGAATTCGCCCTCCTCAAGTCGTGCCCTCACATGATGCAGCTGAGCTTTCAGGGCGAGATGGCTAGACTGCGTAAAGCAGGGTTCCCTGACCACGTATTGACGGTGGTCACTGAAACACTATTGCAGAAAGTCAAAGGGAGACCAAAGAAAGCAAGGAGACCACAACGTGACAGCGCCAAGCCAGTGGTTATCCCCTATATACATAGGGTGTCCCACAACCTGAAAAGGGTTGGCAACAAGTACGGCGTGCCGCTGGTCTTCTCTGCGCCAAATAAATTGTCCAAGATGTGTCCCAAGGTCAGCAGCAACAGCCCTGGCGGTTCCGGCTGCGGCACGAAGCACGCAAATCCGTACATGCAGTGTGCCGCGGGTGTGGTATATGAAATCCCCCTTAAATGTGGCAAAGTATATGTCGGGCAGACCGGCCGCTGTTTGAACGAACTTGCCAGGGAACATGAAGCCAGGGAACATGAACGTTCATGTAACGTTTCCGAAGCGTTTGAAAATCTACCCGCCCACTGCCGCTCGTGCAAAGATGAGAACGACCAAAACTGTGAGCCACGACTTGAGCGTATCAAAATTCTAAGCAGAAGTAAGGATAGATTAGCACGCGAATTGGCCGAGGCATTTTTTACAAAACAAAGGGGCGACACGTGCGTCAGCACCACATCAGTTTCCCTGCGAGATAGCGAATACAGATTATCAAATAGACGATAGCATGCAGTCTGCGCACCATAATCTACCAGAAATATTTCATCCGCATGCGCTCTGGTCCTTCGTTGTGTATAAATGCTGGTTGTGGAAGCCTCACTGATGTTAGTTGGAGTCAGCGCCCGTCCTGTGTACTTCTTCCTGTGTCCTTGTTTTTTTTTTTTGTAGCGCTATAAAGGACTTCGAGAAACTATGCTTCACCAATTAGCCCCAAAACGTGTTTTGTTAGGGAAATCATTAGTGCGGAATTTAGAAAAAATAAAACGAACTGCTTTCCGCTGAATCATTTCTAACGTATGGATATTAGCTTTAGTGAAAGGATCCCACACTGTACGTAATAATAATAATTGGTTTTTGGGGAAAGGAAATGGCGCAGTATCTGTCTCATATATCGGCGGACCCCTGAACCGCGCCGAAGGAAGGGATAAAGGAGGGAGTGAAAAAAGAAAGGAAGAGGTGCCGTACTTAGTGGAGGGCTCAGGAATAATTTCGACCACCTGGGTACCTTTAACGTGCACTGACAGCGCACAGCATACGGGCGCCTTAGCGTTTTTCCTCCATAAAAACGCAGCCGCCGCGGTCGGGTTCGAACCCGGGAACTCCGGACCACTAGCCGAGCGCCTAACTACTGAGCAACCGCGGCGGGTTACACTGTAAAGGTATATTCTAATTTTGGTCTAATGATTGACGTATAAGCTAAAAGCTTAGTTGCGGAAGGGGCTTGTTTTAATGTATATCTAAGAAAACAGTTTACGGAAGGATGATGCACAAATGTTATAGGAATGTGAGCATTCCAGCTTAAGGTATTAGTTATTGTTACACCAAGGTACTTGAACTGCGTTACTTCTGATAGGTGGTACTGATAAGATAGACTGTGTTTTTGTTAGTTGTTTTCCTGAAAACTTTTTTCGACATTTAGTTTCATCTCGTGTCTGTAACGCCAATCGTTAATGCTGTTGAGGTTAGAGTTGAGCACTGCTTGGCCCTCCGGAATTCTGCGGAATTTCTGCGAGTAAAACGCAGTCGTCCGCGAACAGCCTAATTTCAACTGGCTCTGTGATAACGTTAACAATATCGTTTCTATAGAAAAGAAATAATAACGGGCCAAGACGCTTCCCTGAGGTACTCCAGATGTTACCGGGAGGGAGCGCGAGGAGTGACCACCAACACAAACAAATTGGGTTCTGTCAGTGAGGTATGCAGTAATCCATTTGATCAAGAAGGAAGGTAGACGAGCGAATTTGAGTATACAAATTAGTTTCTTATGTGAAACAAGGTCAGACGCTTTCGTAAAATCTAAAAAAAATTACATCTACTTGGCCTGATCTGCCGAGGATTTCAGCGAAGCTGTGCCCAACTGAAGTTAATTGAGTTGCAGTTGAGTAACCTTTCCTAAAACCATGCTGAAGTGGAGTTAGAAAACCTTTGTTATTTAGAAATTCGGTTGCGTAATTGGCAATGATGTGTTCTAACATTTTACAACATGATGATAGCAATGAAATGGGGCGATAATCCTGGAGGAGGGTGGAGTTGCCTTTTTTGAGCACAGGGACTATACAAGCCGCTCGCTAGTCAGAAGGAACGTTTGCCGACGAAATGGACGCTGGGAAAATATCGAGTAAGATCTTTGATAACATTTCAGCTTAATTGTGCAGGAATACATTGGGGATGACATCTGGTCCTGGAGACGAACGTAGTTTGCCTTTTTTGAGCACAGGGACTATACGAGCCGCTCGCCAGTCAGAAAGATTTGCCGACGAAATGTAGGCTTGGAACTTTGATAACATTTCAGCGTAACGGTGCAGGAATACATTGGGGATGTTAGCTGGTCCTGGAGACGAACATAGTTTTAAGGTCAGAAGCATTGCACAGACACCAGACAAAGACACCAAGCCACACTCATCGTCTATTTGTTGGTGGAGGACATCGCTTTCGCATGTGAATGGAGTGGAAAAAACACTCCGGAAATATTCATTAAAATGATTCGGGATTTCTTGCTTGTCATGAATGATAGCACCGCCATGCGGTATTTGGTCTACTGGCTTTCTCTTTTTGGATAAATGGCTCCAAAATTTATCAGGCTTATTCTTTATAAAGTTGGGCAAAGTAACCTGAAAATAGTGCCGCTTGGCTCTGCTCACAGTGTGGCCCGTGTACGATCAATGGTGCGCTGGCAGGCGCCATTCCGTTCCAAACGTTTCAGTTTCCTTTTGGTTTGTAAGATTCATCGTGTAATCCAAGGTGTTGGTTTTGTACCTTTCCTGATTTTTGTTTGGGATAAAATTGTCTAGACAACGACTGCATATCCTTAAACTGGTGCCATAGTACAGTGACGTCAGACCCATGAAAATCACTTAGTCGAAGATCAAGATAGTCCAGCACACTTTTGTCGCTTGCGCGTGTAAAATCCTTCGCAGTTTCAGGTTGTACGGACAGGAAGTCGCATGAAGCATTGAAAACACATGAAAAACGCCATTTTGTGATCAGATATGCCAGGCTCAACAGTCACTTCAAAATTTTCAATTGAACGGTTAAAAAAGACTAGATCCAGTACAGAACTAGAGGAGTCAGTAATACGAGTAGGCTATTCCAGCCTAGCCAGTCCAGCCAGGAGCGTGCACCAGGCGACGGCCACGCGCGTATGCTCGTCGTCTTCCTCCCCCGAACAGAAGAGGAGCCATCCTGGCGAATTAAGGGCCGCAGCGGGGTCGTAGTATCTCTTGACGCGCTGGACATGGGCAGTCTCACGGCCGCGGTGTCTGAGATCGGGTCACGGCGTGAGGGGCTCAACAATATAGTTGGCTTGTAGCAACATAGCATAGTGGGCGAGTTGGTATTCCATCTTATGGAACGAAACAGCGCAACGAAAACGAAGGACCAGAAAAGGAGATACACGGACACGCGCTGACTTACAACTGACTGTTTTAATCGGAAAACCACATATAAATAATCTCTAATCACTGCGTCACATCCTCACGTCATCATTACAAACTTACTAACCTACGAATAAAGGAAAATATAAATTGCTGAATCTTAAGCACCCAACAGCCATATCTCACGCTTAGACAAGGCCATCGAAGTGCTGCTCACACACGAGTCACCTTCTGTGAAGATATGATGAGCCTCTACTACTTTCCCTACTAGTTGCTCTTTATGATGATACAGCACAACAGTGTTGTCAAAGAGCGGAGCGCACAGGCAAGATTTGCAATGTGCAACCAACTTTGACTTTGGTGGCAAGATTCTGTTTTCTGCGCCAAATAAATTGAGCACGGCGGCAGTGAAACGCAAGAAAGAAAATGGTAACGGCACAGAAGGGTGTGGAGTTCTGTCATGGGATTCAATTTGTGGAGTGCAGAGTAGGAGTGGTGTAGAGGATTCCGTTGTCGTGTGGCCATTTCTACGTGGGCCTAACAGGCAGGTGCTTCAATGAACGCCTGTTGGAACACGCTAATTCTTTGGGAGGCTCTTGTTCGTCAAAGTTGGTTGCACATTGCAAATCTTGCCTGTGCCCTCCGTACTTTGACAACACTGTTGTGCTGTATCGTCGTAAACAGCAACTAGTACGGGAAGTAGTGGAGGCTTATCATATCTTCACAGAAGGTGACTCTTGTGTGAGCAGCACTTCGATGGCCTTGTCTAAGCGTGAGATATGGCTGCTGGAACAACGTGGAAGCCTGTAGGTGCACTTACGATTCAGCAATTGTTATTTTCCTTTCTTCGTAGGTTAGTAAGTGTGTGATGAAGTGAGGATGTGACGCAGTGATTAGAGATTATTTATGTGTGGTTTTCCAATTAAAACGGTCAGATGTAAGTCAGCGCGTGTCCGTGTATCTCCTTTTATGGTCCTTCGTTTTAGTTGCGCTGTTTCGTTCCTTAAAATATAGTTGGCTGGAGATGTTTGCCCCAAGATGCGATCGATATCGCCCGTCATATTTAGCGAGTAGTTTCCGGGAGAGGCCCGGAGTACTGGGAGGTATCCGCAGCCATACAAGAGAGCCGGGCGAGGAATGCTGGGGACGTTGATCTTCATCGTGGCGCGTTTTTTGAAGGGACTGGGTAGCTGTCGTGAGCGACCAGGTGATCTGGCGGTAGTCTTCGGCGTGCCCGGCGGCTTCGGAAACGGTGGTGCACTCAGATGCGTCAGGGTGGTAGGGGAGAACAGTATCAATGGGAACGGAGGGATGGCGGCCATAAATGAGGAAGAAAGGAGAAAATCCTGTCGTAGACTGCGTAGCAGTATTGTACGCGAACGTAATATACGGGAGAATAAGGTCCCAGTTCGTGTGGTTCGAACCGACGTACATAGCCAGCATGTCCCCCAGAGTGCGGTTAAAGCGTTCAGTGAGGCCGTTGTTCTGAGGGTGGTAAGCGGTGCAAGTCTGATGGATGACGTTGCACTCAAGAAGCAGAGCTTTGATGACATCAGATAGGAAGACACGGCCTCTGTCGCTGAGGAGTTCTCGAGGGGCACCGTGTCGAAGGATGAACCGACGCAGAAGAAGGGATGCCATATTCTGTGCCGTGGCAGCAGAGAGCGCGGCGGTTTCAGCATACCTCGTGAGGTGATCGACGGCAACAATGATCCATCGTTTGCCAGAAGCAGTATACGGGAGGGGCCCATATAAGTCAATGCCAACGCGGTCGAAAGGGCGAGGCGGACAAGATAGCGGCAGCAACTCGCCGGCAGTACGGGTAGTGAGTGTCTTGCGGCGTGGGCAGTCGAGGCACGAGTGTACGTATTTCAAAACGAAATTGTACATGCCACGCCAGTAGTAGCGGAGGCGGAGGCGCGTGTAAGTTTTGATTTGATTTGATCTTTATTCAACATCAGGTGATGATGGGTGCACAGGCAAAAAGCCAGAAAGGCTTGACTAGGCCAGTGCACCTATTCTTTTACGGCAGTGGTGGCAAATATTGTGTTACACAACACGAATACATACATCGATAAAAATACAGAGAGAAGGCAATGGAAGATTACACAGCATATATAAGCCACTCGTAGACACCATGTTTGCATTATCACAAAAAGCAAAACATAAAACGGTTACTGTCGTATTAGCAAAAAAAGATACAGAACAAGCATGATCACTAGTTAATAAAATACGTACAAGTGGAAAACACATACGTTATATAAGTAAAGATATCGCGCAAATTTTTTATTGACAATCTCGTAACATCTATGTCATTTTGTAGTAGTTGATTTGTGGTAGTTGGCAAGGTGAACTTTAGCATCTGTTTCCCATAATTGGTACGGAATTTGGCAACTTTCCAGAATTCAGGATGACGTGTGGGGTTTGAAGCTATTAATTCGGCTAATTCAGCCAGGGTTCGGATATGGTTTATGACATTTGACCTGTAACATTTGCATAACTTAAAGCCATACATGGAGTCCACACGAGTAACGTTTAGTTTTTTGAATAAGTCAGCGGTAGGATATTGGTACGGCACTTTACTTATAATTCTAATGGCACGTTTTTGCAAGACTACCAACTTGTGCATGTTTTCTGCAGTTGTAGTGGCCCACACTAGGATGCCATAGTTCATCAAAGATAGGAAGAGTGATTTAAAAAGGATGGTATTAACAGATGTGGGTAAAGTCGTGCAGTAGCGACGTATAAGGCCGATGGTGCTAGATAATTTACCGGACAAATGTTCAATGTGTCTATCTCATGACATGTTTTCAGTGAAGTAAACTCCTAAAGTTTTATAACAGGGTACAACTTCCAGTACATTTTCGTTGAGCAGGAGGGGAGGCAGTTAAATATTCGTGTTTCGTGTGTGATATATAACTGCTTTTGACTTATTGGTATTTAACTTTAAATAGTTGTTACATGCCCAGTTGTTTATTTGCGAAAGGGTGCCATTCGCACGAGCACTTAAGTCTGTGCTTGCTTCCAGAAAAGAAAATTGCTATATCGCCTGCATATAATATGTATTTGTCAGGTTCACCTTTGTGCACAATATCGTTAATATATAACATAAAAAGAAACGGACGAAGAATACTACCTTGGGGAACGCTTGTAGTCACCGTTTTAACATGGGAGAAGTGTCCATTTATATCAACAAATTGTGTGCGGTGCTGTAAATACGATGTTAATAATGACAAAGCCTTACCACGAATCCCGTAAGAGTTAAATTTCTGGAGCACTATTTGATGATTAACGAGATCAAAAGCTTTGCTGAAGTCAAGAAAAATACCTAGTACTATACGTCTGTTTTCAAAGTTATCCAAAATGAATTCTTTTTGAGAGAGAAGTGCCAATTCTGTTGATCTGTTTTTTCGAAAACCATATTGCGACGGGCTTATGATACTGTAACGGTCGTTGAAAGATGTGAGTCGCTCAGGAATCAGTTTCTCAAAACCCTTTGAAAATATTGGCAAAATTGAAATGGGACGATGATTTGATAAGTCGTTTCGGTCACCTTTCTTATGTACTATTGCCACTTTGGCGGATTTCATGCTACGTGGAAAAGTTTCCTCTGAGATACAGAAGCTAAGCTCGTAAGCCAAGCAAGGGGCGATTACATCTAGAACAAATTTAACGGGCTTAATCTGAATTCCAGATGCATCGGAAGATTTGCAATTTTTTAAGGACATAAATGCAGCTATTACTTCATTATGGGAGATTGGATTCAAGAAAACAGGGTGATTTACGGCGTCCATATCACAGCTTTGACCATTGTTGATAGTCGGTGTGGAGCTGATAGTGAGAAAGTAATTATTAAAGGTATTAGCTAAATCTTTTTCCTTTTAGTTCGATGCCATCTCTTAGGAGGCTCGTAACTGGTTGAGGGGCACTGTCGAACACAAATTTCAATTTTTTCCAGACAGACTCTGACCGCCCTTCAGTTGAACTGAAGAGGTTCATAGTAATTGTTTTTAGTCTCTCTGAGCTCTTTGGTGACGTAGTTTCTGTAACTTTTGAATGCGCCTGGACTTCTGGTTTGTAGAAAGTGTTTGAACAGTGCATCTCGATTTCGTATGAGCTTTAAGAGTTCACGGTCTACCCACGGCTTCCGCGCTTTACGCGGGGAGGCAAAGTTTCTTTCTGGGAAGCAAGAAATATATATATATATATATATATATATATATATATATATATATATATATATATATATATATATATATATATATATATATATATATATATATATATTGATGAACTTAGCAAGGAACAAGTCATATGCAGTATTGGGGTCAGACGCAGTTAGCACATCATTCCAGTTAGCATTTATGCGCTCACGGAATACCGATAGCGTGCGCGAATTCACATTCCGATACGAGTGTTGTTGCAGACGTTTTTTGTTCGTGACTGTGAGAGCAACGGGCAAGAAGATGGGCAGGTGGTCACTAAGCGCAAAGTTAATTACACCCGATCGCAGGCGGCTTGCTTCGACATTTGAGATGAAAAGATCCAGAAGCGTCTCGGAACATACTGAATGTCTTTTAATGTCTTTTTGGCGATTCGATGAGATTATTACACAAATGCACATTCAGTAGGTTTTCAAATTCTGTTTTCGTGTTCGATGTAGCAAGCATATCAATATTAAAATCACCTCCAATTATTACTTCATATCTATGCTCATTGACGAATTCTAAGAACACATCTAAAAAAGGAAACAACTGGGTAACATCAGCACACGGGGGGCGGTAGCAAACACTGAGCACACGTACGGAATTCTGTGCGAAGCGTAAGTATTTCGTAATGCGGCGTCACAGAAGAAAATTCAGTTAGTAGTTCGCATTACAAGTTGTTAGATACGAGTATAGACACCCCCCCCCCCCCACCTCGCTTTGTTTGCCGATTTAAATAGTACGACAATTGCACCATGGTAGTGTAAATACGTCTGCCTCAGCGACAATTAAACCAGGCTTCGGAAAGCATGATGACGTCAAAATGAGTATTCGATGCACTGAAGAAGCATTCGAGCTCGTCATACTCATTTCGACCAGATCTTAGATTGAAGTGCACAAAGTTGCAGCGCTTCCCATTGTCACAGGAGATGTAACTGCCAAGATCTGGGAGGTCAACCATTTCATTACAAAAACAAGCCATTAGGGAAGCGATAAAAGCTATGAAAAAGTGCCCGTAAAAGAACAAGTGGTAATACAGGAAGACACTCCGCGCGCAACCAAGGAATAGCACTTCGCCATGGTCACGCCCGCGATGATAAAAAGCAAAAGTACTTGGCTATTCAGCATTTCATGCGAGCATCTAAATATCAGCTTGCGTTTCAGGGCAATAATAATTGGTTTTGGGGGAAAGGAAATGGCGTAGTATCTGCCACACATCTGTGTAGAGATCTGAACCACATCATAAGGTAAGGGATAAAGGAGCGACTGAGAGAAGGAAGAAAGAGGTGCCATAGTGGAGGGCTCGGGAAGAATTTCGACCACCTGGGGATCTTTAAGGTGCGCTGACATCGCACAGCACCCGGGCTTCTTTGCGTTTTCGCCTCCATCCAAACGCTGGCACCGCGGTCGGGTTCGAACCCGGGAACTCCGGATCAGTAGCCGAGCGCCCTAACCACTGAGCCACCGCGGTGGGTATACCTGAGCTGCAGTCCGCTGCGCTTTCAAAAGTACAACTCTTGAGAGTGTGCCTTCATCCCCGAGCGAACCCTCTGAATAACCGCAATTAATTACTGGCATTTTCGCTTATTTCCCTTTTTACTAGGATTGGGGCACTTTTGTGCGATTACATCGGTGTGGCTGGCGAGGATCCATCGCCTGGCCATTTCCTTTGTGCTGGTGCAGTTGTGGGGTGTCGCTCTTGGGAGGGGAGTGCGAGGAGGACAGTGGGAAGCAACGAGAGGGCGGGGAGAGGCTCACCATAAGTGGTTTTCCCGTCCCTCCGTGCCATTGTCTACTCACGTCTACTCCCACCATGAGCATGCGAGCTAATGCCGCCTGCGGACGAGGCAGAGCCAGTGACGTCGAGTGACGTGGTACGGTCAGGATCAGTGATTTCATCTGTCGAGTGGATCGGCCTTAAGGCTAGCAGACTGGATTCCAAGGTGTAGAAGAGTATTCTCTGGTTTTCATGGCAACACAGTGCAGTGATTAAGTGAGTTAATGTGCTCTCCTCGGAAGGCGTTTCAGAGCCCCTTTAAGGTTTTCAAGCACGAGAAACAATTTTTGTGCTTCTGCTACCTTTGCCATCTTAGCGATGTTTTGGAGAATTTCAGCTAAGTTGCTACGTGGGAATGGAAAAATCGTGGCACCAGCATGCGTTTGGGGAACGATTTCTCTGCTAGCTGCAAGTGCGCAGTATTGATGTCGCGGAACTGCAATGCATGCTCCTTTGTTTCCTACATATGCTTGAAGATTTTGAAGGTTCCTAGACACCACAGACGCTCTTGAAGGAAGCTTAGCTAGCTGTTCTTTGAATTCGTTCGATGTCTCGTTCTTGCTTGACGAAGAACACTGTTTTCTTCTTTCAAAGTCTCACAACTCACAGCGTCGCAGTTTTGTTTCATTTCTTCAAGAACTGAATTCATGTGCTCCATACTTCGATTCGCCTCGGTAACATCGATCTGCTCTGAGCGACCGTATCTCGGCACGTAAATCCCGCTCGACAGCTTCTCGTGTATTAATTTCAAAGCGTAGCTCTTCTCTCAGATCAGCAAATTGTTTGTTCACATTGGGAGCCATGGTAGATCACAAAAAAAAAGCAATGAAAGAACACTCTTGCGGCAGCAGTGACGAGAAAAGGGGGAAAAATGGGAAAACGGCGAAAGCATTCAGAAAGGAACAACAAACCAACCTGGAAGAATCGAAGGTAGGATGTAAGCTTCTATTCACAATGCCGTCACTGCTGCCAAAGGCCTGCGTGACCGCATTGTAAGTCAGTGTGAAAACATGAGCAGATATAGGACCGGAGGTGGCTAGGAATGACGAGGAGCCATTTTCGTCCATCAGAATGATAATTACGGCGATAAAGCAGGTTATCTCTGATCTCAAAATGGGAATTAACGGCGCAGTGCGCGGGATGGTGTAACCGCCGATCGGTCGGGGAGAAAGTCGAGAAGAGCACGAATCCAGGGATCCTTGCGCTGTTCAGAAGGCAGGTCACTGATGGTGGGAGACGGCGTAGGGACTCCGATTTCGCAGAGGCTGGCAAGTTCGGCGGGGAGCGGGGAGCGAGACAAGGCGTCGGCGTCCTGACAGGGACTCCGGAACTTTTTTGGGAGTGGGGGGGGCAAGCCTGGTCGTGTTTCTATGTCGTATTTACTTATGTATTTATTTTTGTCAATATTTTATAATTATAATATTCTATTGTTATTTATTTATGTTACATTTCATTAATGATAATGTTAATATTATCATTAATTAATATTATTATTATTAATTTAATGAGTAATTTCAACAGTATTAAATTTTAGATATTTGCATTCTTGCTTATTCTGCATTATCATGCACTTTAAAAATGGTTTGAAATTTCTGAAGTTCCCAAACCATGCGCAGACTAAGCAAATGACGCGTTCGAAACGAAAAACGAACGGGTGCGAAAGCTGAAAAAAGTCTTTTATTTGTTTCTGCATTCGCTCCCACAGTAAGGTAAAGCTTAGGCACTAGGTACAAGAATATTCCCACGCATTGATGAGCTTCGTGGCTGGTATGACAAGGGGGTGTCGGGCAGGAGAGGATGTCAAAGGAGGCCAAAAGTTGCTGTTCGTTCTGCCGTTCTGGACACGAACTCTTTCATAATGACATCCATTTGCAGGTCCGCAGCTCTCCTCTTGTGCACGTGCAGCAGGAGAAGGTGCGTCAGCCTCCTCTGCGTCATTCGATTGCGCAAAAATGTTTTTACTCGCCTCAGGGCACTGAAAGAGCGCTCTCCTGAAGCAGCTGACGCAGGTACAGAGAACACGAGTTGCAGGTACCGTACAACTTGATCCATCATTTCACGCATGTCTGCAGACTTCCCCTGTAGAATTTGCAAAATGCGTTCGCTTGCGGCCGGGCCCTGGTCACGCAGGAGCGTTGGGAGAAGCACGAGTTGCGCTGAAAGTCTACTGGCGTCAAAATCTGCAGCGTGTGCTCCTAAAAGCTCATTTAAGTCGTGTGACGCGAAGTTTCGACCTCCAGCAGCGTCAGTCAGAATGCGCTCCAGACTAATCAGCTGCTCCATGCCAGGCTGTTCGAATCGCCTTCGGATCTCGCTGGTAATCCGATCGATAGCGGCAAAAAACTCTTTTCTATGTAATGACTTGCAGTCAAGCGCTGCAGGCTCCTGAGGCTTGTCTGTGAATTGAATCCTTCTCGGCGGCTGCGAGACTCGGGGCACTCGAGGCTCCTTTAGCCCTAACTGTGTTGCTCTTGAGTGCGTCCGCTGCCATAGGACGCCAAATGCGGCGTTAGACCGTAGCCTGTACAAGCTGTCACAAAGAGCCTCTGCTGCCTCTTTTGCTCCTGCAGCGCGATAAACTGGGCGTTGAAGCATCCTCGCTAGCTCCTCGCATGGGCCAAATAGGGCTATAGAAAGGTTGATGCCCAATAAAGTTTCGAACTTGCCCAATACTTTCTCATATCCTTTCAGTGCTGTCTTGCTGGTGCCAATGAGAGAGCTTTGAACTTGTACCAGTTCCTGCAATGTCGCCTGCACCCTTTCATAGTTCTCGATAAACCTTTCCAATGATTTCACTCTTACTGTCCACCTCGTTGGACACAATGGTAGCAAAGTGTTCGGCCTGGAACAATCCTGCTCATTGGCATCATTACCCGGAGGAAGGACAACGTTCGAATAAACAGTCTTCCTGTTTTTAGATTCGAGTATTGCATGGGAAACATCCTTTACAATGTTCAGAGCATCGCCGACAACCTCGCAGTTCCTTGCGACCTCCTGGAGTGCCAAGTCTAGACAGTGGTTACTGCAGTGTACAAATATTGACCGCGGTTCAGAGTCCGTGATCCTTTTCTGCGCGCCGGTAAATCTGCCTGCCATATTCGCGACCCCATCAAAACAGTGCCCCCTTAGGTTATGGAAGTCCAGACCTAAACGCAAAATCATGTCCTTCACGGCTCTATACAAGGTCTCAGCTCTACTGTCTGGTGCATTGTACATGCCAAGAAATTCCTCACGAACTTCCAGTGTAATCCCATCTACCCACCGCACACAAAATGTGAATTGCTCATTCCCTGTTACATCGGTAGTGCCGTCAGCGATTATCCCATAGAAGGGAATACATCTGACGTCTCTTATGATGCCCCGCTGAACGCTGTGAGCCATAATTTCTATGAGCTCGTTCTGTATGTCGCTGCTCAGCCATCTATCTCGCTGCTCCATCCATATCTTCAAAGCAGGCACGTCTTGTGATCGTTCATCTAGCAGATCAAGAAGGTTTCCGTCATCCTTTGTTTGCCCTTGCAAAGCTTGGCCTGTGCGGCATAAGTAGCGGACTGAGCTTACTATAGCGCGCAGTGCCTGCCTGGCTTCCTCTTGCTGTCTGCTGCTGTGTTGAGATAATAGCTGCACTACGTGCATTCCTTTTCCTCTCGACAGTTGGCGACTTTCGGAGACGCAGTGAAATTGGCTCTTCTCGTGGCACTGAAACTTTTCGATAGCCTTTTTCCAGTTATTGAAACCAGCGCGAATAAAACATGGTTCCACTCCTGCAACGTTTCCTCCTCTTTCTTTGAAGGCTATGAGGCACACAGTGCAAAAGACGACGTCGCGCTCATAGTCGTACGACAACCATGTGACTTTCAGGAACCATGCATATTTACAGGACCTTCCGGTTTGGTTGCTTGGAAATTTGTAGCCCTTGGGAGGCAGTGATCGGACATCCTGGGGCGAGTCGTCGCGTCTTGCGGTTTCCACCGGAGCGCAGGCGCCGGAATTCGATGTAGTCCGGTCCAAGTCTGTTGTGATGGAGGGCTCTCCATCTAGTACAACCTCTGCTGGGTTCTCTGCAATAAGTGAGATAAAAGGAATTCTTAGCCGACCACTGTATGGATCTTTTATTTTTATTATCCCTTCAAAGAAATAGTAAGAGAAGTTAAAAAAAATGCATCAAGCGCTAAATGTTCATGAACTGCTCATGAAGAGCATGGTATAAACAAAATATCGCAAAGACGTACCGTTAATACTTGTTGCTCCTATCGCACGGTCAGCTGGCTGACTTTCGTGAGAATCGTTTCCCGCTGCCAGCCCGAAGACAAATACAAAGGGGCATTAGAAACATATCAATAAACAAAATGGCGACAAAAATGTGGCGCAATATACCTTGTGAACCCTCAATTCCAAGGAATAAACGCTTCTGTGCCGGCACGAAGAAGTTGTCGATCTTCTTTTGAGACCCCGGCATCTTCCGAGGCAACGGCATTGTAAATCTGCAGTTATTAAAAAAAATACACTAAATAGGTGAGCGGTCATGGAAAGTAATCACCCGTCGCAGTATATATTTAAATCATGAGAGCAGATTGTTCTAACAATAATTTAGAGGAAAAGTCATCTATTCTCTTGGCAGGCCGTCGCTCGCCTAATGCGTGTGCAAAGAGGTATGAGTCAACTTGGCTCGCTGGTGCCAATGAAATACGCGAACGAAATGCGTTACACTTGAAGGTTCTTATTTACGGCATAAGCTTTAAATAAGCAACTGCTGCATATGCATTTACGATGTCAATTTACAGTGTTTGAATACGAAACAGCGACAGACTGCATTGGATGACAACAGAAGTGAAAATTTGGCTCGCAGGGCAAAATATTGCACCGTATAGCAGTAACTTGCTGCTGTATAGTGCTGCGTAATCATCTGTCCTTATTTAGGCATGAGTACCTGCGCCGCATATATGCAAAAATCCTGCCAGCGGCTGTTACAGGTGGACTGACCTACAAAACAAAAGCGTTTTGATCGGAAACACTGCCTTTTCCACATGCCACGATGATAGTAGAGAGATTTAGCATACAGGAGACGTACTAGCGGAGACGTATACAGGTTTCACGTACGTGAGCTGCGTATGCACAGTGCCAAGCGCGGCCGGGCAGTACCACTGCGCGCGCGGAACACGCGTATGTGAAACCGGTACACGTCCCCGGTATGATAAATCTCTAGTGACTCAACACCGTTTCCAACTGGCGTTTTACTTTAATACAACTGCAATGAGAGCGTCGAAGTACACAAGATTTTCTTGAAGAAAACAAAATAGAATGCCACGGTTATTGCGGGGTTCTCAACATCATGGCTCTTAAATTGAGAGAAAATGATCGCGAGAAAATTAGCGTTGCATCGCGATAAGCTGCAGTTAGAGTGGCGCTTTCTGGACGAAATGCGGCCGCATTCAGATTTTGCGTCACTGTATTCTGTTATTAGCATACCTTTAGCAAAGCGTACACCGCGATCGCTACCAGTGTCCGCGTAGCGCGCTCCGCTAATTCGTATGTGCAGATTGCTCCGACAGGCCGGCACCTGCCGCGTCGGAACTATCTGGCATGCGCAATGATGGCTCGTGGTAGCGGTGGCGGTGGCAAACATGCTGAAAGTTCAGTTCAACCGTTCAAGAAGTTGGGTACTTGCCTTAAGATTCTTTGTGGGATGATGGGTAACTTGGTGTGTGGCGGGAGTTCCTGGTTGTTTCACCGATGCTCTCGTTGAAGGAACGGCATTTTTAAATGGTAAGTAAAACCAAAAGATGACTTTTAAAAGCAAACACTGAGGCGATAGAACTATAGTAATTTCGCATGCAAAAATGATGCTGAAGCGTCGTCTTGCTCACACTCGGTGTGATCCCTACCTCTGGGCATCAGAGGTAGGGATCACACCGATCACACACTGGCCCTTCATTGTTCCGGTGGAAGTGGAGGAGGGGGTGAGCATGAACCACCAGTGGTGCATGCATGTAGAAAAAAAAAGGTGCAATAAAAATGAAACGCGCCACTGTTAAGCCCCCTAGGCTAGCGTAATTTTTTTTTCTCTTTAGTCCCGCGCTTCCTCTCCAGTGCGGGCGTTCTACACTGTGCGCGCGCACACGTGAGCGTAAAGGAACAAACAACCACAAACAGAAAGCGCAACCGCGTGGAAGCGTAGCGTGCTGGCACTGCTGGCCTCTGTGTCCAGGCGACATTCCAACCAGCATTCAATCAGAATGAACAACCAAAATTGTTGGTTACTACGTGTTTTCAACCCTTTCTCAAGGTAAAAGAAAAATAGAAGAACAAAATTCCTTTTCTACGCCCGGGGCGCGTCTCTGCGCCTACACGCACGTGCGCTTCCCCAACACCCTCTCAATGCTAAGGCCTCTCCACCGGCCGCGTGACGTCACGCCAAGGGACCGTGCAGGCCCCGCGCTCCGCGATTTCAGCGCGCCGCGCCCGTCTGCACTATTCGGGTACTGCCGTACGTAGCTGCCTTATAAGTGATTCCTTCATTTTCATTTTTGTCGTTGCTGCAGAAAAGAAATTCGCTAGTTTGTGCGCGCCTTAGGCTATCATTTTATCTGCTTTATATATTTTTTTTATTGCAGAACACCTTATTGTCAAGAAAGTTCGAGCTGCTAATACAGTTTTTTATAATAAACAATTTAGCATACGGCCGCCAATTTCGCATTATTGGTCATTATAATAAAAAATTGATTAGTTAATTTCAATTAATCATCTAATTATTAGGTTCTATCACGTACATGATGTCTGCCGTGCGGTAAAATCCATCCGCACAGACCGCACATGCGTATATCTAGTTGTTAAAGTAGAAGTTCGTGAACATTGAAAAAAAAAAACACCGTCTACTGCGCATTGTGTTAGTTTTATTCTGTATTGTGTTTTGCTTAAAGCTTTCACACACAGCAATAATGACACTCACAATAATGTTGCGCTGTTGAGTATTTGTACAGCTAATCTGACCCTTACAATAAAAAACGACGAGACACCAGCAATGAAGTGTGCGCAAAGCATTTTTATTGCTTGGGAATAAAACTTACTTCTTCTTAAGCGTTGCTGCTTTCCGGGCTGCGGCCTTCTGCTGCGCATTGTCTTGTATGGCATCGTTTCTTAGTTTGCAAAAGTTGTTTAGAACAACGTTGGTTGCAACGCGTACTACCAAGCGCAGGAGAGTTTGTGCAGTGTGGCCATTTTCACATGTCTCAATGTCGTGTTCGTCCAGGAGGGAAATCGTCTGTGAAATCACGACACCACGTTGATTTCTACAGGAGAGAAAATCTTCCGCGGTTGCTCCAAAAGACAACTTCTCTGCAACTAGTTTAGTCATCAGTACCATGTGAACTGTGCATGGCTGGGGAAACTTCAGCCCTCCTCTCGACAGGTTAGCTATCATGGCAGTATTTTCCGCTTCGATCTCTCGATTTTCAATCACCAATGTGCTGAAGCAAGCAGAACATGAAAGCTTCTTTAAAGCAGCATGAGCAGCGTATCCTGCAATGTAGACAATAGCATCCATGTCAGAGTGGGCGTGTGTAATATCGTCGTCGCTGACAGGCACAGAAAAGTTGCATGGGACAAGATCCTCACTTACGTCTTCAAACTCTGTTTCCTCGCGTGGAAATGTCAAAAGTTTTTGAAGACGAAGCTTCTTCTCACATTCGTAGAGCTGACGCACGGAAATGTGGTACTGTGATCCTGCCAGCTGGCGGTAACGGCCGAACCGGTCTTCTAGCGCATCCGTCTGAAATTTGCCCAGCAGTACGTACTTGAAGTGAAGTTCTTCTAAGCAGTAGCGCGAGAGTTCTACCAGAGAATAGCATGTCAGTCGCAAAGCACTGTGAGTCTCTTTCGTCAGCGAGCCACTGGTGATGTTTATTCTTGCCCAAGCGTCCAACCAGTCCACAACGCCGCTCAGGAAAGCTAACTGTGTGTCATCAACAGACCTTACAGGGTCTTGCATGCTGTCCCTTAGCCTCTGGCCTTTGCAAGGGGTCTTAACATTGACTATTTGCCACCATGTGAGGATAACGTCAATGAAAAGAGCAGTCGACTCAGCTTGAGGAATCTTGAACGCGGAACCATGTGTCCTGAGGGCATTTGAAACAAACTGATTAATGACGTCGAGAGCGAGCTTTACATTTTGCCGCTCCATTGAGGTTGGATTCACGGCTTTTGCGTTCAGTCTGTAAGCAGCCTTCACAAGCGACGTCTTCTCTGAAGAATAAAGCTGCCGCACAGCTGCGAAAGAAGCAGCTTTCATACGAGGAGGCCCTTCGGGCATTGCTCCACTCAAGTCCATTTCAGGGAAATAGAGGCATGTTCCAGGGTTTTTCTGGTTAATCCAATTGTTCCTGACGCACTTCAAGAGATGCACAGGATCGACCACGTAGAAAAGAGGGCGAGCGTTATCGGCTGGATGGGGATAGACAATGCTCACCTGAGGACTTGTAGCAAATAACGACATCATCTTGCGGTTCAGAGCATTGTTGTCCGTTATCACAGCGATAATTTTGAGCCCCATTTTCTCAACATTAATGATTATGTTCTTAGCATGCTCGTGCAAAATTTCTGCGCTCAGTTTGCTCACAGGTAATATGTGAATGACGTCCTTGTTTGCAGAAAGGAGTGATTGTACCATGAACACATGGGCTGTTGTTGCTGGTTCCGTTGAATGAACCGACGATCCTACTATTGTGCCCCCTTTGTAGTCGAAGTATGGTTTTATGTGGATCTCATCGATCATCAGGGTCACTGTCTTCTTGTGGTCTTTCATTGATTTGACTCGTTCTCGGATGTAGGAGAGACAGTGCGGTTGATTTTGCTCCACAAGAGGGTCAGCTTTGTAATTTGAGCAAACACGGCGCAGTGTGGAAGGATGGGGCAGAATGATTCTTGATGCAGCTCTTGTGAAGTGATATGCGTGAGGAGAAATTGAATTCAAAATACTGGCGAATACCAGCAGCTCTGCGCTATACACATGCTGTTTCGCGAGGAGAAGCTCTATCTGCTCAACCAGAAATTTCAGCAAAGAAGACTGTTCTTTCGTCGTATCACTGTCCTCAATGAGGTCTGCAAGCAGTGAACCGACAAACTGCAATACTTTAGTATGTTTCGACTCTTTCGTCACCTCAGGTATATTATGCAAGCCTATCTCGAGTTCTTCTAGCAGCAAGGACAGGCTGGAGGTGTCGCATACTTGAGCTGGCAGAATCCTGCCTGAAGGAAGCGACAGAAGCTTCACTCCATTCAAGAAAACAGAAAGTGACAGATCAGGGAGAACTACCAAGGCGCATTTCACATTAGGTGAAGGATCATTCTCGATGAGAAGGAACCTAACGCACTGCTCATCGACAGAAACGGTCCAGAATTTCGTGTTGCAGATTCCAGGCAACTTAGATTTGAACTCCTCGTAAGATGAAACTTTGTTTCTTTTCTGTTCAAGCTCATTAGACTGAAGTGACTTCCTCATAGCCTCCTGCAAAGCAGCGTTTTCCCTTCTTGCTTTTTTCGTCTCTGGCGATTCACTCCGTCCAGGCGTTGAGGACAAGTATTTTGGGCAGTTTGGAAAAACAGAAGGCGCAGCATCAATCTTCAACTGTAGCCTGTCACGCTTCACCTCTATTATTTTCCCTGTCAGTTCATCTTGGTGTGACAACGTCGTAATGAAGTCGCCTGCGTGGAAGTGCAGTTCACACACCTGCACGAGAAAATGAAGCAAGGCCATTCGCCATGACTCTCCATTGCCTAAAACACTAAGTAAAAAGAGTCTGAATAGTGAACAGCTTTTACATATTTACACAGCTTTTACACAAGCCTTATGCACATCCACAGAACTAAATGCTTCCTGGACAATTCATACATAAGTGTAAGAAGTGATATCATTGCCTACAAAGACAGCATGCCTTTCCGGGAGCGACAGCTCACAACTAAGATAATTACCAGCGCCTATTAAGCAATATTTCAGAGTCTTACCCTCGAATGCTCTGTAGGTGTGAAATCCTTCCGTGGAATGGCTCGCAACCA